>NC_052537.1:10729604-11329604 GCF_016699485.2 Gallus gallus
TTGACTCCCTTCACATCATCTCCAACCTAATCAGAAACAGAGTAGTGTTAATTAAATATTTCCCCAGTGTGCAATTAAATCATTTGACAGTGCCCCCCGAGTAGCATGCTATGAGATAACATGCTTCTCTCAACCCATTAAGTCAGGTTGTATCTCAGCTGTAAATCTTCCAGTGTTGGAACTGGTATTTAATGTGCGTGTGAAAACAATCTGTATTTTGAAAGGTCAGTGAGTACAGACCAAATGAACTCTGAGGAATCAGTCAGTGATACTGGATGGAAAGTAGAGCTGGAGATTTTGTGTTGATGATAGCAACATCAGTTGTAATATCAATATGCAAGTTCTCACTCCCAATAGCATTAATAGATGTTTTCGATATGAAGTTACTAGATAAAAGAGAACAGGAATGCGGAGGCTGACTCAGTGTTGCTTCTCAGCTTCTCAGGTGTCTCTGTCCATACATGTGGGGATCTTTGATGGCTCCCTGTGCTGCTGCTCTACAGCAGGAGCTTTGCTTTTTGAGGTCTGCAGTGGCCATAAGGGTGCTGGTTCCCACACCCTGACCTCTCCCCATTTATTACTTCCAATACTCATCACCTTACCTGTTACTGCTAGTTTGTGGTTTTGTTGCCTTTTTTTTTTATGTTTTAATAAAAAAAATATTAAAAAGGGGAAGTTTTATTGCTTACGTACCTTAATACATTATATTTTTATATGCCAACCATTAAACTCCTCTTCACTCAGCGTGGCCCAGGCAAGCCAAAAGGTGGGACACCCGTGCCTTACATACTCTTCAATAGTAGTACCAGGTCGCTTGTTTTTTGATTTAATTTCATTAATATTTGTTTTTATTGCTCCTCACTGCTCTGTTGATACCGTATATTGCTTTCCTGTTATTAGTTTTACAGAAGAAAACAATGGGGATTTTACAAAGACTAAAATAGACCAAAGGAACAAGAAAAGTAGAAATTAAATCACTGAAGATCTGTGGTATAAGACTGTGTGTGAAGCTTTTACAAGCTTTAGGAAGGTGGTTTTGGTGAGAAGAAGGCTGAGCCCCGTACATGCCTTATCAGAGTGAGGGGGTGTGGGCATAGCCTCGTATTAGACACTTGAGAATCCACACATAACATTGATAAGAGTGACCCAAAGGTAAGAGGAGCTGCAACTCGGAGCAAATGTGATCAATAGAAATATTTGAAGGCTCTCTTCTGAAATAGAGCATGGGAGCCCCATTCCAAGCCAACTCTGAGAACAGCGCTTTAAGGAAACAGAGAACTTGTGAAATGGAAATGCACCAGGTTAGCAGTCTTACTCTGATGGGTTGAGCTGTCTCATGTTATAGGTGGGATTTAGGATAAGATACAAATGAAGGAGCCTTTGCTCATTCAGGGTATATTTTCTAGTAAGACACAGAGATCAGCCCTGCTCCTCCTGCATCCCCAAGCGAATTCCCTAACCATTGCTGCTATCTTTTTCAAACTTCAGCGAGTTACAACTTCCTTATGAATAAATGAGCACTTGCAAACAGCTGTAGGGCTGAGTAACAAGCACTTGCTTCTAACCTTGCTGAAGGATGATATGGGTAAGAAAATAAAGAGCCAAATCTAGAAAAATAGTTGGACTTTAGAGAAGCATTGAGGATGGATGGAGGGAATCTTGTTAAAAAAATCTGAGTAATTTGATTTTAATTATGTGATTTCTTACTGGAGTTTTCTTAACAACAGCTAAAAATCCTAAGGTGAGTAGAAGTTATTGAATAAATTTGTGATAAGAAGGAAGTACTCCTGGAGTGTGTGAAATGTAAGAGGTGGGTACTTTGTTAAGCTCACCTGCTGAATCTGTAGGAGAGGTTGGAAGGACCTAAAAAATACATAAAAATTAATGGTTTCGTTATGAAAAGTGTGATCAGCATTTTCATTTCCCAGATCTAATAAAAAATATTGACAAAAGCCAGAGTACATCCTGTCAATTAGAAATGAATGTTCATTTAATATTTGCCTTTTAGAACAGCACGCTGGATGCTTATCCGTTTGCAAGGTAAATTTGTTACACAAAACGAATTGTCTGCAATAGAAAGAACATTATACTGAAAAAAAAAAATAAAAGAAAATCCATAATCCATAGTAATCAGCTGCTGCTTTAATGACTTCTGGCGCTGTTCATTTGTCATAAGATTTCCTACAGAGCACATCATGGAAGATTTCCTTCTGTTGCTGAGGGTTTTGCACACGGTATTTCAGATGTAAAACTATGGTTGTTCCCTTAAATCCATATGGTCCCCAGTTTCCATAGGTTATTTTGACATTTTTGTCTTAGCAGCCCAAGCAAGATGCCAAGCTGTTGGCATCAAACGTCTCCTGTAAATGCTGGTTGGTGTTAGGATCACATTTTGTAGCATCAGTTGCGTGGTAGCCTTCACCCTGTCTTCTGATGTAGCTTTCCAGCTATAGAATTTTTTGTTCTCTCTGGCAGCAATTAAGTGATGCAGGGTCATTGGAGGTGATGTAGGAGCTACCATGCAACTTCAGCATTCTGGAAGTTTGGCCTTGAAAAATTCAGACTGTTAAACTATGGCCAAATCAATAGTGCTTTGTTCTCCATGAACTTTCCTGCCAGGCTGCAGACCCCAGCGTATTTTTATGATGAATTTAGCTGGAAATGCAGCAGCCTTCAATGAATCTCTTGCTTTACGTGTTCAAGGTCCTATACTTGTAAGACATCTGTCAGCTGGCAGGAAGGTTTTGCTTTATTTTGGTTCGTGAGTGGCCTTTTGAAGCGGTGATGTCTTATGGAGCTGTGAAGGAAAGGCAGGATGATCCTCTGGACTGAATCTAAGACCCCTAAGCTCTTTTCCTGGCTCTGTGCTGTGTGCTCACTGTGGCAGAGCCTCTCCTTTGCATCTTGTTTGGTTTTGATGAGTTAATTTGTCAGTGGTTGCTCAGCACTTTGGTGACTTTAATTTCCATGCTTCCTAGCTTTAGTAAAATGTGGGTTTATATTAATAGCATTAAAGTAAATTTGTCTCTGTAAGTCGTGCCATCCTCTTGTTTTCCAAAACTGCATCTGATTTACTGATAAAGAAGAACTAAGTGAATACAGCAAGCTGGAAGAATACCTCATACCATTTTTTCTTAGTTTCTGGAAGAAGTGTTTCCACCTCTCTCCTCTTCATAGTACCCAAAATGTGTGTGTGTATGTGTGTGTGTGTCTGTGATAATGGCCACAGGCAAGACTGTGAGGTTGGAGTAATTGGGAAGTCTGGTAATTGGGCTGGGGCAAAAAGGCTCTCCAGGCACTGCATCAAGGCACATGCATAATATCCCAGATACTAAGTGGCCTAACATTTCTGTATTACAAATGCAAATTCGGGGGTATGAAAATGCAATTTCAGTGAGAGACGTTATTGTTTCTTTTACGTAGGCCCTAGCACATATGGAAAACCTTGTTCCTGAGGTAGCAACCTCTTCTCATCCAGCCTCAAACATTTCCCAGCCATTTTCACCATGGGACATCCTTTTTTCTTCCAGATGAAATTGTCTTATTTTTCAGATTACCAGACTTCTAAGCCTGTGCAGGACTGCACCTCTGAATTTCAAAGTTTACTGCTGTAGTTTGGCAGACTTTTGGAAAGAGGTCAGGGAACATCTCAGAGAAGAAACCCACTTCTTGGGGTTGTAAGGTCCTTGAGATTAACTGTGCATGAACCAAGATGTTTAGAGTATATCATTTCTTCAATGAGGGATGACAGATGATTTTTTTATTAACTTCTGGGAGTCCTGTTGGCTAAACTCTTCCTAAATAAATGGAGGCAGTGACCTGGCATGATGGAGAGCAGAGCAATTTTAACACAGGGAAAAGCTGTGAAGTCTGCTGTTCGTGTTTTCTGTCAGCTTGTGCATTCACTGTCACCACCCCAAAATACTTAGGGAGGGATACTAGTATCTCTGCATGCAGTGTATGCATCCAAATTCCATCTGGCTATGTGATGAGCTCCACAGAATAGATGAAAGACTGTTTTTGTATATGCATTGGGGGTAACTTGCAGCTATTTGATTTGATCATTGGTGGGAAAAGAGTAGTTTTTGTAAGTGGGGAAGTGGAGGACAGGGTAGCGTTGCCAGCTCTTTTGCTTGCTCCTCTGTGTGAGGACTTGGAGGCAAAAATGCATGTGTTGATGGGTTGGGGATTATCCTATGTAGCTCCCATCTGTGTGTCAGGTGAGCGCAGGATGCTGGATGTCTGATGTGTTGGTTTTGGTGTTTGGAGGGATGGTTAAAGGGCACAGGGATTTTTACAAGAGTGCTTTTTCAACAGAGGAGTTTCTGGTAGACAGAGCACTGAAATGAGACATGTAGGTGTGATACCTGCCATACTACAAACTCTCCATTTAATAGGCTTTTGTATTGAGCAAATTTATGGAGCTTGATCACAGTTGCCCATATAATTACCTCAAAGAGAGAACTGGGTAAGTAAGGACTCTTTATTACAATCCAGAGAAAAGTACTGAGATGATTTTCTGTTCCTGAGGACCCTGCTAAGTGCTTCTATTGCTTCATAGTAGCATAAAAATGTACAGTTGTCACCATAGTTAGCATTGCAGTACAGACTGGGGTAATGACAGCATGATTTGTACATCCATCTAATTGGAAGTAGCTATTTATTCTTTGTGATAAGGGAGAAAACAAACCAGAAACAAAATAACAGGGGAAGGGCTAAAAACAGCCTTTTTGTGATTAACAGCCTTAAGTAGATTTTCTTATGGTAGCCAGGTGTAAGTGCTTCATGCAGCTTTGTCCAGCAACTTTAACAACAATGGTTGGGATTTCTGGCACCTGAGAGCCAACCTTTGGAAAGTTCCTCCAAAGGGAAAGGAAGGAAAATAAATAGCTTGACGCAATTGCTTTTGGGATAATCCACAAAATTAATCCTTCAAAAGCATGCTTTTATGTTCAACTGTATGTTTATATTTAGAAGTTAGAAATAACCTCATTATGCCCCCTAAGCAACAGGGCAGTCCTCTCTTTACCTTCATCCTCAGATCCCTCTGTAAACGCGTATTTTTTGATGCTACCCCTAGAGGTGGTTAATCATCAGCAGATGTCAGGGTTTTTTTGCTGCCTTCATTTGAAACCTATGCTGAATTTTAAATCTGAGGTACGTATGATTGTGCTTTGCCTATGTGAGTCCCCCAGCAGCAATAGCTGGTGTAAAACAGGACAGAAATCCTGCTGATAGCCAGTGCTTGCACTGCAGTAATCGGTGGTGTTTTGCAGACCCAAGTCCAGGCACTCCAGAAGTGCAGAGCTGGTGCAGCAGTGCTCATTTCCACGCAGTGGTGTTGGTGGTCAAAGTACTGCAAGTCAGTATATCATGATTGTACTGCGGGACACGGTTTAGTGGGAAATATTGCTGGTAGGTGGGGTCGGTTGGATGGGATGATCTTGGAGGTCTTTTTCCAACGTTGATGATTCTGTGATGATTTCTATGATTCTGTGATTCTTATCATTGCTTTTTATTGCCCATACCACAGTCAAACAAGGAAGTCAGATGTCAGGGCAGCTTCCCAGCAACGGAATTAGGGAAAAGTGAAAGAAAACTCCTGCCAAAAGATGCTGTTATATACAACATCAAGTGGAGTTCTCTCTCTGACACTTCCACCTAAAACAAGGGGTTCATCTGTTTCTTATTCACATGATAAATCTTTTGGCAAGGTGAAAGATTTCCCTTGTGCATTGCAGCCCAAGTAGTTAGTTAGCTAACAGATTTGGTTACCATTCTGTTACCAGAAAGTATAGATCAGCATTGTTTCAGAATGTTCTCAGCAGTTTTCAAAACCTGTAAATAATGGGATTTGTTTGAGAAACTGTATTTGTAAGCATGCTTCGCATAAGGAATAGTTTTTTGACTCACACATTTTCTATAAGCTGTAAGAGATGCCCCTTTCTCTGTGACACAGGTAGGTGGCTTGTATGGATAGAGAAACCTGCGCGAGTGTGATCGTTCATCACTGATGGGATGCGCGTAAAATGTCCTTCTGGTTTCTCCAGTGACAAAAGCTGATCATCCCCATTCTGTAATTACATCAGGAAATCTCACGTTTCCTTAGGAGCCAGTGTTACAAATCCCTATCTTCATAGTGTGGATAAGTCTGCTAGCCTCTGAGACTTTTCCCCTTCTGGTGCTGAGGGTAAGGCCATTGGATTTTCCACCAGGGAGAGCTGGAGGTGTTACTGAGCTTTGTGACAGCATATGAACAATGTCAATTTACATTTACCTAAAGCTTTAAAAACGCATAACTCTGAGCTGGAATATTTACTTGGACCTCCTTCTTCAGGGCAGTTAGACTCCAAAATCACTGCAGAAAGTTGGTTTTCAGAATCTAGAATAAATAGAGCATCGTTAGAAAACTGTCTCAAATTTTCATGAATGTCAAACCTTTATTGGTTATTTCCAAACCAAGCATTCCTTAGTGCCTTGATTTTCCAAGCTAGCAAAAGATTTTGCTACCTTTTTCTGTGAGTTCCAAGAGCTCAGGGATGCTGTTTTAAAATCACACCCCACTTTGATGTGCCTACTAATATTTAGTAGAAGAATAGAGGGACACAACTGGCGTGCAAATTAATCTCTGGCATGGAAATGAGGTGGTGTCAGGTGAAGCTGGGTCTGGTAGCGTTATCCAGCACGCAGTCAGTGATCCGTCAGCATTTCCTTGCCAAGTCCTAATTGTAGTGAATGAGCTGGTTTGCAGAGTTCAGGCTGGCTTCAGATAAAAGTAGTGTTTGAAATTAAGATGAATATGGAATAAATATGCAAATATGTTGCAACAGCTGGTGAGACCTTTGCGGGGACAGTTTAATGATGCTCAGAAATTCTTTTGCTTCTGGAAACAGAGAGTTGGCAGACGGTCTTGTTTAACTCTGGAAAGTCTGTTCTCTAAAACAGGGTGTTTGGGTTTTTTCAACTGAACCTAGCACAGCGTCTGTTTAACAGAGCATAGCATATTAGCAAAAGGATTTTGGAATAGGAAGTAAATATTGAACCGAACTGAATGCCGCATTAAATAGGGGCTGCAGGAAGAGCTTTGCATCTGAGCCACAACAGGTTCTTGGTTAAATTCCCCTGGCTCGAGAAGGTGCCACCTTTGAAGTTCAATAATCAGGTTTTGTAAGAAACTGAGCTTTCTCTTGCTCTGTTATGTAGCACTGATCCTGCTAATAAGATGCTGAGTTTAACCACATAGTCCCAAATGCAACTTTGTAAAGTGGCCAAAATTTCCTGTATCACCTAAGGCCCCCAAAGATCTTCCATCTCTGAATTAGTTCATCTGATCCTGATTAACTCTGAGCTATGAAGGCATTAGAAAACAAGATGAAGAACTTTTCTAATTTATCAGTAGATGCTCAAATCATTAACGTTATTTCACCGTATTATTTCCTAGAAAACAGTATTTCAGAGTTAACTTGCTTTCTACAGCTGGAAACCCTCAGGAAAAAAGCTTGTAAATCCATTTAATAACAAATATTCAGGTTGGATAGTAGGAAAAATGAGCAGTGAAGCATTGGAACGAGCTGGCCAGAGAGGTGCTGGAGTCCCTGTTCCTGGAGGTGTTAAACCAACGTGGAGATGTGGCACTGAGGGACATGGCTTAGGGGACATAGTTGAGATGGGTTGATGGTTGGAGTTGATGATCTTAGTGACCTTTCCTTACTTTTATGACTCTTTGAACATTCTGAAGGTCCTGTTTGCCTGTCTGTGTCCTCATGTGTGTGTGGTTTTGTTGTTTAAAGAGAGGGGTGGAAACTGTGAGTGTTTTACCATTGGCTTTCTAGGAAAGCCATTGCAAGCCATCTCATCAGCAGGTCTTGGAAGGTTTTGATTTTGGAAGATTGCTTGATAAATTATTTATGCTTTCTGAGCATGAGTGATACCAAGTGAGGATTAAATTATTATTTTATATTAGTCTACAATAAAGCTGTACACACTGTGAAATACTAAAGATTGCTTACCATTTATAGGAAAAAGCAGCCTTTATGAGCCTGTGGGACTTCTAATTTTCATATGTTATTACCAAAATTCATCTCTTATTTACTGCTTTTGGATCTCCCTGGAATTTAGTAAAATATACCATTTCTGAGAAGTTGGTGCAGGTTTTCAATTGTGAGCCATGTGCTGATTAGTTTATTAAAGGAGTGTAATGTATGTGAATGTACATTCAGGGATTCATGATCCTTTTGTTGGTGGAGCTGTAAATAATACAGCTCAACTTCACGGCTCTCTGTTTTGTGATAGAATAGTGGATGTTAATTGCAAACATAGGAATCTGTGTCTCTGGGAACAAAACTTCCACTAGTTTTCCAGTGGAATGAATATTACTTTGGAAGTGGAAGAAGCATCACATTTTGCATTTCCCCATTAGTTTTCCTTTATAGCAGAAAGCAGTAAAATGCTAACAGCATTTCTCTTCCCAGTCCCAAGTCTTGGCATTCCAAGTGTGTCAACAAGTAGTGGACAGAAGGATCCATGTGATAACATGAAGTCTGCCTCTGGTGGATGGACTTAAAACAAGAGCATATGTAATGGCAGTGGAGTGCTAGAGGGGCAGTGGTTCCCACTTGTGTGAAACGTTGGTGGGGAGAAGTTGGTCGTAACAATGTGGGGAGCTTCATTTACGTGATACAAAGAATGTGTTCAGTGGGTTTCTCAATAATGTTTGTTAATTATCTAATAGTATAGTTACTACAAAAACAATTTGAGACAGATACTGACTTGTCTATATGCTTATAATGATATTGCTGGGTGTTTCAGATGGTCATTCTTTTCTCCATGTAAGCCAGATTATCCCTGTTCCTCTTTCTTTTCTCTTCTTGGCAAGCACAGGTTTTAACCTCCTGGTTTTTGACTGTAGAACTTGGAGTGCCTTATCAGGCCAAACCATCCCTGCTTCTCAGAGATGGGTCCGGCTGCTCTAAATCCGGCGTTGTAATCTGGGCCAGACTTGAGGTCAGTACTTTTATTTCTCAGAGGAGAACGCAAGGATTAAATGAAAGAGCAATTTGTGAATCCTGATACGCAGGGGAAAACATGTCCTTTTAGGGCAGAAGGGAAATATCTGAGGAACAGGTTTCCTGTTTAGCTTGCAATAGCTTGTAGCTGAGCAGTGGGATCCTTTCTTCTGCGCCACTCAGACGGTGTTGACAGATGAATGCGAGCTCACACTCATATCTGTAGGGGTCCTGGGCCTTGGTCCTGCGATGGATGCTTCTCTTCAATACCACCTTTGACAAAAGCAGAGGAAATAGGAACCAAAATGCAATTTTTCCTTCCCTGAACAGAAGCTGATGGGAATATTGCTTCTGTTGGCCAGCTATAAATCAGATTTCTGCCCTCTGCTCCAACTATTTTAATAAAAACTACCATCAGTCCTCTGCAGCTAGCACTGTGAAGGGGCAATTCAACGGCGCACAAACAGCCTGCCTGAATTTTTTTTGCAGTGTGTAAGGACTGACAGTTCAGATTTCATTCTTGGCATGCACATCCCCATCAGTGCCCTTCCCATCCAACCACGAATCCCCACACTTTCACCCCACCTTCAGCTTATTCCTCCAAAGCTGGAGGCATCCGATGTCCCCACAGAGATCAGCAAGGGTGAGTTAGTGCAGGAAAACATGCTGCTCTTGGAGTCATCACAGCAATTATTAATGCATTTAGGCCTGGGCATTAATGTGTTGCCTTCTTGCATTATCCTCCATAGTTTTAAGCAGTTTTAGAAGTGCTTTCAGAATAGCTGCAGTAAACTGGAGCTTTAAATAGTTTTGAGCATGAGGAGAATTTTGTAGGGCAGTTTGTGGGGTTGTTTTTTTCACGTTGCTGATTCTAACAGGTTTTTTTTTTTTCTTTTAACAGTGCATTAATAATGGTATTAATTTGCATGATGCTTTTCTGCTTCATCAAGTGCATTACTACCACTGGTAATGCCTGCAGCACTCTTGTGTGCTTCAGATGTGTTAATATTTCTCTTTTAATCAAAGTAATGAAGAGCAGAGAGACAAAGGGACTTCTGTAGGACACCAGACAGCAGCAGAGCTGGCTGCATAATATCCATGCCCCGATATCAGTCTGCTGGCGTGATGGAAGTTCTGGGACCACCTGAATGTGCTATGTGCTCATGTATGTTAGTTTTGAGCCAATTACCTCCAGCTCCCCTGCCTTTTCAGTTCTGTCTTGTCCCCAAATAGCACAGAAACGTAATTATAGAGGTATCTTTCTTGTCTCAATTTCATTGTGAAGCCAGCAATAAACTAGAATGATAATGTGATGCTTAGTGTTCATTAGGTTAAATAGATGGTCCTTTGATGTGTAGAAAAAGCTTCAGTCCTTCAGAAGTCATTCCTTATTGCATTATTCCTGTTCTGCTGTTGTTATTCCTTTTTTTTTTTTAGTGCCCAGAATTGGTAAATACGTGATCCACTTGTTGGTTATCCAGCTCCAGTGCCTCTTCATGGTCACAAGCTTTTTAATGCTATTCATGTTGCAAAACTTCTGTATTTCACCACTTATCCATGTGCTTGAAGCACTTTGGAGACTCATTTAAGAGCTCAATAGTTGCGTTTTAAAGGACAGGAGGCAGTCTGTGTCTGCCCACTGCGTGGCAGGTCAGTGAATTGCTCCTTGCACTTTCTTCCCTCATCCTTTGGACTTTATGGCTGCACAGTCTGTATTACAGGTAAAATTATTGCTGCTGTAAACTCCTGAGTACCATGAGAGCCCTACTGTTGTTTTTCGCTACATCAAGAGCATGTGGCGCGTCTCGAGTAGGAGGCAGCCCTATACCACAACATGGTGCTCTAATTGTGGTTACTGTTCTTGGAACGTGGAGGCAGCATGGGAATAAGCAATATATGTAGCAATTTCTATAGGGTTGTTGGAAGCAGAGGTTTTTTCTGAGGTACAAAGATCACTCTGTATTAGCCTGGTGGTGTAGACACAGACACAGCCTCTTGTGACTTCTTTTTTCAATTCTAAAACAAAACATCCACCCTCCTTAATAAGCTTCCACAGAACTTCTCAAGTTAAATCATCTGCTAGAAGGATTTAGAATTTTCTTCCCATTTCTTTAATGGTGTAATATTTATTTCTGCAGTTGCTCATTCCACTGTTCTCCAGGCATGGCGCCTGTGACAGCTTAATATCTATAATACCAAAATGCGGGGAAGGCAAAGGCAGCCTCTTAACGACTCAGTAGCATACAAAGAAATCAAAAGAATTGTTGTTAATCACTATTTTAAGTCAGCACTGAAGTGTACACCCTTACAGAGCACAGCTTGCAAAGCACACATTACGATCTAAATGGATGTCATTGCTGTTAATGATAGGCAGCAATTGCTGCTTCCGTGTAATTAAAAATAACATTGCCTATAATAATATGTGCAGTCGCTGGAATGTTTGCATCCTTGTTGTTCAACCTTGAATGGCTGAGCAGCCAATTAGTCGTCGAAGAGACTTGCAGCAAAACAGAAAACAATCATGGCCAGCATCCTGCCATTGCATCGATTAACTTGTCACTGTAACTCAACACAGCAATAAAAATATTGGAGAACAGCGTCAGGATGATGATTATTTTGTGCTTCTCTGCCGTCGCAGATGACATCCAGTTTTCTTTCTCTCTCCAAGAATGTATTTTTCATTCCATTCCCAGGGAGGAAGAGAGGAGATAGAGGGCTCTCTTTTGTGGTCCTTCTTTGCAGCATGTTCTGGTCACTTTTTATCTATTATAAGGCAACACCTGCGATATTTGAGCTGGATTTACAGTGTCTGCTTCCATTACGATTAAAGCTGTAGGTTCAGCACCCAGGCAGTCACAGAGGGCAAGGTGGGTCTCAAGCAGCTGCTGATCTCATTTAGATTTCTTGAAATAGCAGAAAATTAAGGCTGTCCCAATCATATTTCTTCTAATGTTCAAAAAAAAAAGAGGCTTGTTCAGGAGATAAAGAGGAGATCAAATGAAGGACACGTTCATAAATGGTGTGTGTTTTGCCTTTGGACAAGGACAGTGTCTGCTTTTGAAATATACTGGTAAAGCAGTGTAAATATAACACGGGCTGTATTCAGATACAAGCCTTTTTTTAATATTATTATTTTTTTAAAACCAAAAAATAGTAGGTTTTTTTTAGAATGAGGTCATACCCTTGATAAATGTTAAAGCCTGTGTCAATCTCCCTCCCTTCCTGAAAACTGGGTGGCCAGCAGTGATGAGAGAAGGACAGAGGAATTTTTTCTAATTGCATGGCACCAAAACAATAAATCATTTTTTATGAGGTTTAGACCTGCACTGAACTACGATAGCAGATGTTTTAGATGAGGACAGCCTGCACCTTCCCCCAGCCATCACTCCCGTGGGTTAGTGGACATAGTGCAGAATTGTTCTAACGCTTTGCAGAATCACAGAATACCCCAAGTTGGAAGGGCCCACAAGGCTCACCAAGTCCAACCGTTGGCTCCACACAGGACCATCCAAACCCTATGTCTGAGAATGGTGCCCAAGCATTCCTCACACCTTTTGCCTTCCAGGTCCTTCCCCGTCTCTGTAGCCATCCTTTGCAAGCTCTCTTATAGGTTTATATCCTGATATTGTGGAGCCCAAACCTGCACCCAGTACTTGAGCTGCAGCCACATCAGGCAGAGCAAAGCAGGACAATCCCTTCCCTCAGCTGTCTAGCAATAGTAAATATCTTCATTTTTGTTCTCTGTTACCCTTTCCTCTAGTCTTGTGTATATATTTCAATCCTGTTTAAGGATTTTTTTTTTTTATGAATGCATACAGAATATGCTAAATTGTTTCTCTCATTATCTTCTAATGACCTAATCCTTTAATACCACAAGTCTCACTCACATTCTGCAAACTAAATACTTGTCATAACTAAGTCCCTTCATCAGAAACATTGCCCCCAGCACCAAACCTGATACAGTCTCAGTATCAGGATTAGTTACCACTCCTGTAGCGGTCGTTTGGAGCTGGCACAGCAAGCACTGTCTGGTCCACAAAGGAATACAAAAAATAATTGCTTCATTAAATGGCTGCAAACATTGCTTATTGGGCAAAAGGCAAAATATTCCGTCCTTTTAATAAGAGCATATCATTGTATTGTGGTGGTCTAAAAAAGTGAAGGAAAAGAGAGACATCTTTAAAAGCAATTACTTCGAACATTTTTGTTGCCATAGCAATGAGATGCAGCTCTTGATGAGCTGTCGTTGCCTTAAAACTGTTAAAAGTTTAGTTGCCGTAACAACAGCATGCATTTTTAGTTTCAGTAAGTGGCACTTCTGCTTTCTGCTTTGTGCCTGTAGAAGCAACCTGTGTTTTTGGTGTGCCAAATATTCATGTCTGTCAGTATACAGTAGGAATGGTGAATGTCGAACTGCTTTGCTAGGGTCTGTTGAAATGAGCTCGTTGATCTCCATGTCATCTTTTGTATGCCACGTTTGGCTTTGAGTAATTACCTGGAGTGTGGGAACTTCCCTGGGGTCTCAGAGGAGAGATTTTGTTCCTGTGGTGTTCAGTGTCACTCAGCTGAATTTGTACCCCCAAGTGCAAACTGGGGAGTGCTTTATCTGGCTTTATCTCTAACCTGTTACAACATCAGCTTGATAAATTCTGCATTTTAAAGACCTTGGTTTTTCTTTGTGGAATTGTTTGCATCTGGAGGAAGTGGCTGTATGGGTTATCTCTGTCTCAAAACATTCAGGAGTTCACAGGTTTGAAAAGGCAAAAAGCAGATCCTATGAAAACTCAGGTGTTAGCACCAGTGTGTGACAGCTAGTTCGAGGCAACCCAAACAAACCAGCAGCCAGTAAATCAGCAATTGCAAGAATCTCACCTTCCCAACTGCTTCTCTTTAACCTCCCCAGTCAGATGCTGCAGTCCTGGCATTGCCTTGGTCAAAGGGCTGCTGTTGACCTTCCCAAAGTTCATGCATGTGTATGCCCCAAATATTGGGCTTTCAGCATTAAGGGGCTCAATGAGCAGAGAGAGATTAAAATAGAGAGAATTCCCATTGCCACCGCTCCAGCTGTACACTTCCAGTCTGGATACAAACCTGTTGTTGCTGATGATGCTTTTAATTGGCACTAATTGCGAGGGCTGCCACCTCTGATTGCACCCTGCTTCCAACCCCTCCCAGCAAAGTACAAATAACAAAACTTAAAGGCAAAAGAAAAGAAGTTCTGCATGGGTGAGCGGGAGCAGCAGAGGGATGAAGAAATTATTATCTTTAATTACGCAGTGCAATTTAAAAAGCCTCTGCTCATTAGCTTTGTGCTTATAGTTAGTGCTTCTTACAAAGACTGAATGGCCTTAGCCTTCTCCCTCTTTTTGTCTTCTTCCATGTTATTTCCCAGTAACTTACGATATCATTAGTTCTCATTAAAGCCATGCATGGAGAGCATGTTGAGAACTGCCTGTAGCCAAACAGTGCCTAATGCTCAAAGCACCGGTGCTGCTGTTTCCATTTCCTGCTGCCCCGTGGAGCACCAAGGTGTGCACACCAGTGCTTCTCGCCCATCTCCTCTCCCTCTCAGATGTTGATTCTTAGATGTGTTTTCTGCTGTAAATTATACATGAAAGTGGCTGAGCTTGCTCTATTTGCAGCTGCACGTACTATGGGCTCAGAAATTATTATTTTTTCTCCATAAAGTTATCTTTAGCTGCACTGCATTTACGTTATTGAGCTTATTTCAGAGATTTACTGCATGGTGAAAATTATTTTAGGCTTTCTTCTTTTAGTTTTTTCTCCCCACCCAACCACAGGAGCTGTTTACAAAGCATTCCACGATGCACAGGCTTTCCTATGTAAATATCACTACATTTCTTGACAGTAAAACATTGTACCAACATACGTGGGTTTTTGTTGAATGGCAACCCAGCTGCTTTCCAGGTTGTTTAAAGAACACTTCCATGGGGGGAGTGAGTTCATTTGCAACTTTTCGCTGCAGCTTATCCTAATTGCCATTTGCACCTGTTGCTAACATCTCTCCTTGGGGTGGAGCCACACAAGAGTCTCACATGTTCCTGTGGGACTTTCTATAGCACTTTTAATGGGTGAATGTTAAAAATGCAGAATTGAAAATGAATAATTCCTTAATTTGCAAGAAAAGTGTTTTCTTCTGTGCCCTGGGAGGCAGTAAGCTGCAGAGAGGTGGGGGCAGGGGCATTATTAAGGAACAGTAATCATAGAATCATAGAGGTTTGAGTTGGAAGGGATCTTTAAGATCACCTAGTTCCAATCCCCCTGCTATAGTTAGGGACACCTCCCACTGGACTGAGTTGCTCAAAGCCCCATCCAGCCTGAGATAATGCTAAACATCTCTTCAGTGGAAATACCTACAGAAGTTCTGCCTGCATACAGCTCTTTTTCCAATTTAGTATTTGGAAGTGGGAAAAAAAGAGATTTTGCTAATGGAGTCTGAGGACATATGCCTCCAGGTCCACCCAGAAGCAAAACTAAACTTTATGAGTCCTTGACATATGTGTTCTGTAAGTGAGGTGGCTTAGTGGGAAGGAAATTCAGTATGAGCAAGGAAGTTATTTTGCTTTCTGGGAAATTAGTGGTTGGGGCCTCCTGAGAACTGAGCACAGCAAGGGTAGTGTTTGTTCTTTGCTGCAGATAAAATAATGCAACAAAAATACCAATAGAAATGCCACTGAGCCAAGGAGAGGGGCAACATGAATTTTCTGGCATATGTAGAATGCAAATTGAACTATTTTATGTTAGCTGCTAAGACATTAGTTGTATCAAAAGCAGTATTTCCTAGTTGCACGTGATTAAAGATCTGCGAATAATTCTTCACTGTTAGTGTCAAGAGCTATGCATCAAAACTAGGAGATGTTAAAAAATTTAGCCTGGTTAGCCTTTCCAAACAAAGTACTGCAAGGATACGATAGCATAGGGTAGGGCAGAGTAGCATAGAGTAGAGTAGTGTAGAGTAGAGTACTGTAGAGTAGCGTGGAGTAGAGTAGTGTAAAGTAGAGTAGAGCAGAGATAATGATTTTGATCTATTCATATGAGAAGGGATGCCTCTATTACAGAAGTTTTGGAGAACAGACACCTGACATTTTAAGTATTTCTTATCAAAGATTGCACTCTGTAATCAAAGAATAGCAAATATAGTACCTTTAATTAAGAAAGGTTTACAAACAAAAGGATGCAAATAGGGGAGGCATCACATGCTATTAATCTGAGATTAAAAGCACCCAAAGCTTTAGAAGAAATTTCAGTAGAGAAGCTAATTAAAGACATGGAGTTAAATGCAGCTTTGAGAAAGCTGCCCATCCTTCTGTTACAGGGAGGTGAATATCTCTCCTGCCCCGATCTAAAAGGTATGGATTCTTTTTTGCTGCGGATTTCTGATAGAACTCTTCAGCCCATTCCCAGGATGGTGCACACAGATGCTTGTCACTGTCTCCTTTCTGCTGGTGGGTTTACAGCAGATGTTCCTTTTTTTTTTTTTCCACAGTGATTTGTTTCAATAGAAACAACACAAAACTCTAATGTAATGCATTGCTAGGTGCCATTAATTATTTAAAATCATTTCAGATGTCAGATTTTCCAGTTACAGTAAGTTGCAACTCCCTGATGATTCAGGAGCCATAATGCTTGAAAAATAACCCATATTACATTTAATAATTCAGTACCATCCACTCTGCTGCTTTTGTATCAAATGTTAGAGTGACATTTAATGCTCATTAGAAGGCTGTTGGTTTTTTTAAATACTCTATTGCTCCAAGATGGCAGTGCAGTGATATGTTGATATTAATTATATTTTGTTCGGGCTGAAAAGAAAGAAAATCACAAAGAAGTTGTCAAAATGTGCCATTTGACCTCAAGCTGTTATTCTTTTAACAGTAGGTATTTCATTAGGAAATTCTTTTGTGTATTGCATTAATTATAACGTAAAAATGATGAGATTTTAGAATGAAAGCACATCTCAACAGTCTTCAACAGATATAAAGTATTTCCTGAGCAAGGTTCAAAATTCCACTTTATGCCCTAATTTTTTTTTTTTTTAATATTAGAATTTTCTGTAAAGTATTAAAGCATGTCCTACCCATCTCTAATGCTCTGTTATTACTGCAATTCCATACATTCCTATGTGAATAAAACCTGTGAAGGAAGGCTCCTGAACTATTCCAGACACAGTGAGAACGCCCCATATGTCTGTCTGATCTGAACCTGAAACAGTTGTTTTTATCTTGAATGACAGAACAAGAACTAAAAAGGATAACAAATCCCATCTGGCATATACAGAAAATAATTGCTGTTGTCTTCTTTATGACTTTTCCCATTGCCCTTCTCCCCAGCCCTCCCAAATCTGTTGCATTTGGCCCTGCTGTTCCCATGCTAATCAGTCTTCTGGCCCCTGAAAGATTCCTGAGAGCCTGTTGACATCGCCTCCTAAATTATATGGGCTGCGAGCACACCCTGATGCACTTCAGGGCTGAGAGACAGTACGAGTGAAAAGCTTTCTCTTAGATATGCCAAAGCATTACCGTAACCCCGAGGAGAGCTTCATTAATCCAGGCACTCAGCCAGGAAGCTCCTTCCCAGCTGGCCCTATTCGTTTCTTCCATCTCGATCAATTGAATGCAGTTCTGTCAACTGTATCATTTTCCAAATATAAAAATGTTCAGAGTGAGAGGTTTCTATGAGTGTGTTTGAGCTGCTCCCATTTGCTCGGTGCTGTGGTTGTGTATGACAAACAGCAGAACTTCAGAGAGGATGTACCGGAGTTGTGCGTGGCCCGTGTTTAATCTGCTTTGCATTGATTTTGCTTTAAATTGATTTTCCTTGCAAGCCTTGTGTTAGCTAGCGACTCTGTAATATGCCAGTTTTCTTTTTTCCTTTTTTTTCTTTTATTTTAATTCGAGCTAGAACCTTAGATAGTGCCTATATTTGGTGAATAATGAGGATTTCTTGCAGAGAACCTAAAAGTGCCCTCTTATACCCAGCTGGGCACTTCTCCCACCTCCCAAAGTCTTTTTCTTGCCTCAGTGCTTGTGGCGAAGAGTCGGAGCACATTTAACAAATGCACAGGTTGTGGTTAGGATTTTGGGGCCTGATAAGCTAGTTCCTCTTCTAGCCTCGCTACTGGGGCACTGCTCTGCGATTGGCTTCTCCGTCACCAACTGTCTTGGAAATGGATAGCAGAGGGATGGAGGGGGCTTTCCCAAGTACAAGGAAAACCATCTGAGAAATCAAAAAGCCTAGCAGAGTTTCCTTCCCTGCCAAATGCCTGAAGAAGCCATTTGTGGCTATGCTGAATCCCAAAACCAGGCTGCTTCTACTTTCTCTATACTGGAGTTTTTGCTGTTGTTTTGAAAAACCTCTCTCCTAATCCATCCTTTTCTTCTCTCTGCAAATGTACCACTTCTCAAGCCAGCACCAAAGCTTTCCTGATCCCAGCCTTAGCAGAGCGACCCAAGCACCTGTCTGGCTTGATTGTGGGGATGGAGTGAGCCTAGCTGCCCCTGGGCTGGAATTTAAATGGTTCGTGAAATTGTTTCGCTGGGAAGACTAACCCAGGCAGGTTTAGTGCAGCAGAAGGGATTTGGTGGAGATAACGTGCTGTGAGAGGAAGTGAGTATCGCCTTGCATCTTTGTCACAGGGTCTTGCTGTTGGCAGTTCCTCCAAATCCAAGGCAAGTATACCCTGAGAGCTCTGAACACGTTAATATCAGAGATTGTCCCAACATTTTATATCCTAGTGCATTAATGGCATTGGTATGCAGATGATCGTTGTCAGAACATGCATAATTCCACATCTCCAGCAAAATTGTCTGTGCATTGGAATACACTGTGTTAAATGTTTTCTTTTTTACTGTTCAACTGAAAAACCAGCGCTTGTCATCTAGGTAGGAAGTGCTAACATCAGAGCAGGAGTGTAACTGAGAAACCCTCATTGAGAATGCAGACAACAGAGCGACCATTTGAAGCTACATACAGCATGCATTTTGCACTACAGCTGTGTTAACATAATCACGTCAATGGCTTTTACCTCCACATCTAAGTAAGCATTAGTAAGACAGCGTCTCTGCTTCCATGCTTCCCTCACTTCTTCGCAATGTGAGCGGCTGTGTACTCTCGTGGAGGGTTTTAATGGTGCTCTTGAGATGTCAGATAGAATCACGTGGGCACGTCCTGTCTTGGAGTTGCATATTAAGACGTGCAGAATGAAATCTGTTTGCAGATTCTCGCTGTTGTGGATTCGCTCTTTTCTAGCATGCGTATTTTCATTCGTTTGATGTGCTGAAACGATAGAATAAGCTGCATTTTCTTGGCTCTTATGCACATCTCTGTCTATCTGTATAAATTTGTGTTTAAAAACTCCTGGAGTATACATTTTTTATGTCAGTACCTGTATCCAGGCCTTTTGGGGTCATTTTTGCCCAGAAATAATGGGCAAAAAAAAAAAAAATTATATATATATATATATATTTTTTTTTTTCCAGTACTCCATTGTTGTGGACATTGGCACCAGGGAGTTCTCTTGTTTTCTAAGTACTCCTCATTTCATAAGAAAAAGAAATCGTCAGACAGGCTTCTGTAATCAACATGGATTAATGCATGTTTGTCTGAAACAATGTCACAGTGAAACAATGTGCTGGATAAAGCCTTGGCCAAGTAATTTCTTGTAAATCATCCCTGCAAAGTGGAATTTCAGCAAGATATCTCTGACTAAAGCCATAAACTGCTTAGGTTTGGAAATAGAAGCGGGCAGGATTATTCCCAGGCAATTTCCCTTTAGCAAATATTGCTTTGAGGCACATCGACCCCAGCAACAGGGTTTTGACTCGGATGAGTCACTATTGTAGCCTACAATGGACGTGTTCAGCTCAGCAAGGCCAACTGCTTTTATCATGAAAGAAGCAGCACAATATCTCAGTGAAGCTATAAGCAATCAAACCTCTGGGGCAGAGGATCTCTCTGATGGAGGGAATAATATGGCATGGCCTGCGAGATCTTCTCTTATTATGCAATTTGTAGAAATGAGTGTTTTAGTTGGTTATTGTTTGGTTCACTTGTACAAGTTTGCTTTGTTTCCTTTAAATTTTTGTGGCTTCAGTGCCTGTGGCTGTGTTGGGGCTTGGGACATCCCACTGTTCTCCAGGCTTGGAAAATGTCACTTGGGGAAATGTCAGTGATCCGTTTTTTGTACACTGAGTGTTGTGGGTCCTTCATCATCCCTGAGGCATTTCTTTTGGAATCACGGAAGAACCCAAGTTAGAGGGAATCCCAAAAAGATCTCTATCCTTTGCATAGCGAGAGATTCCATCCCCTTTGTAGCTGCCCTTTACGTGGGTCTGATTGCTCTGTGTTCCATGCTGGGAGGAGGTGGGGATTGGATGCCTCAAACCACATTTGAATTTCTACCGTAGGAAACCAGGGAAAGTTTGAACACGCCTTTCTGCCTGCTGCTCTGAAACAGTTTGGGAACTGCTGACTCTAAGGGCACATAGAGAAAGATCAGTGGGTGAGATGCTAATCACAAAAAAATAAGTCCAAACTTTACAAAGTTGAATTGTTGACCTGGAAAACAGGCTCAGATTAAGAAATGTCAAGTTGGTTTGATGTCCAAAAAGCAAAAGGATAAGAAAATGGGGATATTTAGCGGTAGCACAGACAGACTGGAAGCAGATTACTTTGGACATCTTTTGACATGTGCTGTCAGTGTGATATCACAAGATGCAAGATGCGCATTGCTTCAATGAGAGCAGATTTACTGTGGGATGAGTGGCAGATATTTATGTTTATATATGACTTAGGAACTGATGTGTAAAACTTTGAATGGTCTGTGCAAGCCACATGAAGGGGAGAGTGGTGGTCAAAATCTGTATCTTCAGTCAGTCTCTGATTTTTTTTTTTCTTTAATTACTGGTAATGTAGGTTCGGTCCATCCCAGAGATTAAAGGTTCTTTGTTTTTACCTAACAAATGTGGGTTTTTTCCACCAGCTTTTGCTCTGACAGGGATGAGGCTGGCCCCTGTCTCGTTATGTAATTTCTTAGACATCACAAACCGATGGCACCTATGTTTGCTTCAATCCCTGTGGCTGCTTTTGGTGTGGAAAGTATGCGGCGATGGGGAAGGGCTGACTGGAACAAACGGGGCTGCTCAGACGGGCAGAGCACGTTGCCTGATTTAAAGGCCTCTGTGGTGCAATTGGATTACCATTCCTGTTTAAGCTAATAAAATAGGGAAAATTTGGAATTAGGGCGATTATTCCCTCTTTAACCCAGTGAACTGTGCGTAATGCATGAGCACACATGACTGTGCCGTGTTTACTTCTGGCTGAGAAAAATGTCAAACCCTGCCATTTCTTCTTCCCCTTCTCTCCCCTCCCCTCCTCTCCTCTTGATATTTTTTCTCTGCTGCTGCTGCTCTTGGAAGTGGCAGTTAAATGACTGAACTTGCAGGGTAGCCTCAGCTGTAAAAGCACAAGTCAGAAAGGTGGAATGCCTTTTTCATGAATATAAGCTTGAGCTGCTTTCCCTTATGGAGTTTGTCAAAATGCCAGCGTTTTGCTGGATAGATATGGAAAATATACATCTCATTCCACTGAGTGATGCTTGTGGTTCTGGTTCTCCTGGTTCTGCCAGTTCAGTAGCTCTAAGCCATAGGGCACCTCAGGTGGAGGACAGCCCTCAGTACATCAGTGCATCTCACCAGTTTGCAACACAGGATTTTTTATTTTTTACTTTTTCCAAAAGAGTCGTTTTTCTAATAGATTCTATCCTCTTAGTTCTGCAAGTGTTAACTGAGAATTAATCTACTACAGAAGGTTATGAACTGTAAGAAATGAAGGCTGCGAGGAGACCTCATTACGGCCTTCCGATATTTAAAGGGAGATTATAAACAGGAGGGAAGTCAACTTTTTACAAGGGTAGATGGTGATAGGACAAGGGGGAATGGTTTTAAACTGAAGGAAGGGGGATTTAGATTAGATGTCAGGGAGAAGTTTTTTACTGAGAGAGTGGTGAAGTGCTGGAACAGCTGCCCAGAGAGCTGTGGGTGCCCCATCTCTGGAGGTGTTTAAGGCCAGGTTGTATGGGGCCCTGGGCAGCCTGGTCCAGTACTTGATCTGATGGCTGGAACCTTGCCTGTGGCAGGGGAGTTGGAACTTGGTGGTCCTTGAGGTCCTTCCAACCCAAGCCGTTCTTTGATTCTATCGTTCTATTCAAGAATAAAAGACTGATCTGGTATAATTGAAGGCAGACCTTCCCCCAATATTCTGGGAGTCCCTCACTGCACAGGGCTACATGGATAGTTTTGTTTTCCTTTTGTCACTGTAAGACTTTGATGGCATGTTGGATTTCCTATATGCAGTGCACCCTACATACTACCCCTATATTTTCCTGACCTCACTCATCAGCGGAGATAGACTCAAGAAGGAAAAGAATTGGATCTGTAGGCCAAAAAAACAACCGTGAATCACCTTCAGTAATTTCTAAATTGAATTTAATGATACTTGAATTCAACATTCCTTAGGTGTGCAGGACTTTCAGATGAGGTTCGCACTGTCAGGAGTCTGTCCCTGTGATTAAAATTGGTGCTCATTACATACTGGGCACCAGGATATAATATAATTGGAAAACACACTGTGTGTTAGCAGCATGGAGCCTTCCATCCAGCAGGAAAAAGGTTATTTACTTTGTTTGTTTAATGTCTCTGCATTAATCCTGTGCCCCATAAACCAATTTCTCAGCTCTTACCAAACAATTTAAATGGAAGCTAATTTAAGGCCTCTAAAATGAAGCGATCTCATGTCTTGATGGGCAAACATTGCTAATTGCTTTTCAATAAATAAGAGTGAAATCATCATCTCTGGTGCAGAAATAATTTTAGTCACAGCGTGTAGATGGCATCATTTTGACCCCATTAAGACCGGCAGCAAGGACTGCTGTGGTGGCTCTTGGTGTGCCCTGAGCTCGAGCATCAGCCTTGCACCCACCTGTATGTGAGTCTCATGGCCAGGTTGGCAGGGTTGCTCTTTATTTTACAGGCAGAGGCGTTCCAGATACAGGGAGAGATGCAATTGGGCACAAAGCTGTTCGGAGAGCAGTAAGCACTGCGCCATACAGATGTTTTTTAAGAGCGAGACCTATTGAGCATTAAGCCCTGGGTTTCCGTTTGTGCTTTGTAGAATGACACTGGTTTTGGTTTGCAATTTCTTCAAACTTCTCAGAGGAAATCTTGGACTGAAAATTAATTTCGTGCTTATTATCTTACTGCAATGTAATGAGGAATAAATATATGTTTTCAGAAGGGAAAATGAGCTTTCAGAAGCTGAACTATAGTGTTCAGCAAATGTAGAATTTTTCAGAAGGCTTTAATACGTTTGTTAATTTTTCCCTAATTCCAATCAGTTAAATATTTGCTGAAATTAGTTCCCATTTCAAATCTCCATATCTCATGGGCTTCTTCATCTGAAATTATATAAAGCTGAAAATCAGCTCTGGTATCTAATGAGAAGTTTAGGGTTCCCTCCTGAGTGCTGTCACTTTTTCATTTGGAGAAGAACGGAGTGCTAGCATTTCCAGTCACTAAAGGAGTCCTGTGCATGTGCACAAGTGCTACTTGCAGTATTAACCATTCATTTCGCAATGTATTGAAACTCTCTCTATTGGAGGTAAAGCTTGTGAATCTGGGAAGGTTTGTGTTTTGTGTGTGTGTGTGTAAATATATATGTGTGTGTGTCATATATCTAAGTAGACATATATATATGTACCCTGTCATAGTAGAACTTGTGTAACAAGTTACCCTCGCACAAAGCATCTTGGACTCGCAGTGGTAGAAGCTGAGCATCCTCTGCCTTGACTGCCTTTAGAAAGCATTAGAGATGTTCATGTTATCACAGGAGTGCACCCTCACTATGATCACTTTTTCCAAAGTTATCTCTTTGATTCCGAGCATGTAAGAGACCCTTAAAAAAAGCTTTTTTTTTTTTTATTATTTTTTCTGTTCAAGAATTTTATAGCAGAATACAGGAAATTGCTTTTTAGACTGTCACTGTAAGAATTCTTCAGCTGCAGATAAGACCGCTACATGATAAGCTGTTTTTTGATAAATAGCACAGTATGAGTTGCTTTATAACGACAATGAATGTTTTCTGCATATGTGCATACTGACATATGTATTTTTCAGTCGGAAACTGTTTCAGGAGGTGTGCCTTTTATTTTGCCGTGAAAAAGAAAAAACCTCAGTGAGTTGTTAGGCAGTGAATTAATAATAAGGTGTAAACAAGGTACTCCTGGAATGCTGAGTATGTACTCAGTGTTAGGACTTACTTAGCACTACTGAATCTGGCAGGGATAATATATATTCTTGGAAACCTGATGGAGGAGGATACAAGTTGTTCAGAAGGGGCAAATAAGTAAGGACATAGACTTGTAGAATATGCAAGTGAGCAGCACATAGATCAGCAACATTTGGGTAATGGTAAATGGAGGGGATGAAACAGATGCTATGTGCTGTAGACCATCATGAAAACTCATCAAAGGGAGGTTCCAAGCAGTAGGAATCAGGAAGAACAGAGAAACTTTGGAGACCTGCTGGCTGGTCCTAAGGGTTAGACCTGGTGATCTTCTCTGTTTTTATGTAATCGAAGCAAAGCGAAAGCATCCAAAAATCTCTCTTGGTCTTTCACTAACAAAGTAAGGATGAAGATCACCCTGCAAAGGAGCTCAGGAGCTGAACTGTCTCTACAAAGCACTGTCATGGCCCATGGTTGCTTTCCTAAGGTTGCAGTGTTTTACAACTTCTTTTCCTTTATTGATGAAGGGAAAATATAAGGTAATGCAATCTGTGCTGTGCATAAATGCTTAAAAATTGGAGTTGTGCTCAAGTGCTCAGCTCCCATTTCCACAGGCACCAGACATCTAGGAACCAAAATACCTATCAAAAAATCAGTAGGACCTTGGCATCTTTGTTCGGTGCCTGAGTCAGTCAAATGGTTTTTGGCATTTTCTTACAGGGTTTCCTGAATACTTGGCTACGTTTTGAAAGCTGATTTGAATGCTTGGTGAAAGCTTACCAGTCTGATGGTTGCTTCTGCAATAATAGATGTAATTCAGGAGGTGGGAAGCCTATTTTGAATGCAATCCACTATCAGTGAGTAAAAGTGTATCCTGCTGGAGTGCAGGAAGATGCACTGCTGGATAAGCTCAGAGTTGAGAATGAAGAAAGGAAAGAAGCCCACATCACTTTGTCTCTTGGTGACACCACACATTAGTAGCTTAGCTTTGATTAATGAATAGCAAAATACATCTTTATGAGTATTAAAACAACAGTTCTCTGAAAGTTTAGCCCTTGTTTTCATCAGGTTTATTGCCTGAGGGCTTGAGAGATGCCATGGAGGTGGGATGCTGGTATGTGTCAGACTGTCTGGATTTCTGTCCTCTCCTGGGGCTACGTACTGTGGGCTATTCAGATTTCAGACGATATTACAGCTGACAGAGTTTGGTCTAAATCCAAAAAGAGACTTAATTCCTGCTGAGGAGTAGGACCTTGCAGTAATTGAGTCATTTCTATCGACTTCCTAATCAGGTTGTCGTATCTGACCCTAACAGTGATCTGCTAAAAGTAGTGATGTGGCCTTAGACTCCGTGTCCTATGTACTTCTAATAGGATTTGCATATCTGAATTAACATCGGTTGAATACAGAAAAGTCACTTCAACTGCTGAGCAGAGCCTACAGGTGAATTTGTACAAGTGGGGTTCTATTTTTCAGATATTCCCTCTTGTGGCACTGTTGTCAGCAGCAGGGTGTGTATCGATATATTTCCTTAATTTTATTTCCTCACCCACTGACAACCCAAAGGGCGATGAGACATGCTGCTGTCTGACAGCCCTCCAGTTTGAGGGCAGCTGTTGTTCTTACATGGCTTTGTGATGCTGGCCATCAAAATCCCTTTCCTCATCCGTCCGTCAGTGTTGGGGTCTCACTTTGATTCACTCGGAGAAGTGTTGACTTTGTTGCTCAGCTACATGAATAATAATCCAGGAAATAGAGCCGCGAGCCTGACAGACACAAATATAGCCTTAGTAGCTAATGAGCCACATTCAGCAAAAACTTATATAAAAATATATGTGTATGTATATAGAATACACACAGATATCATAGCTGTTTTATATGATTCTATGATATCTCTTCATACCTCTGTAGAAACAGAGTAAGAGAGATACATCTATATATAGAGATCATTTGTGTTCTTATGTGATAGGTATCTGTACTGACATATTTGTACCAGAAGCAGTGCATGGCCATTTGTCCTTTTAGTCCACCTTAAATGTAGGATTTAATAGATTTAAATATTTCTAGTCTCCACGGGGAAATAATACTTGGAGAACCATAAATGTTTCGGTGTAGCATTTTGTTTCAGATTTTTCTTACAGTATTTTCAAGGGAATGGAACGAAGACATCATTTACATGAAAAGTAGGGAGAAAAGTATAACATGTGGGCAATTAAGATTTATCTGCTGTAGTGTGCCGCTGACATAAGTAAAAAGCATTGACATTTTTAAAAACCAAAGCTCAAAGTTCTAGCTTATTTTTATCTAGATTCTTATTAAATGAGAACCAACTCTCACTTTGATTATCCTCTTATATATAAGAAGAAAACAAGTACA
This sequence comes from Gallus gallus, assembly GCF_016699485.2. NCBI lineage: Eukaryota > Metazoa > Chordata > Aves > Galliformes > Phasianidae > Gallus > Gallus gallus. The sequence goes on from NC_052537.1 coordinate 10,756,286, forward strand.
GAGCATTCTGAGTAGCTCTGAGGAAAAGCAAAGCAAAACAAAGCACCAGGGCTTCCCTAAGAAACAGGCTATTGCAGCCCAAAGTCTAACTCTGAGATGGGGTTATTCTGCATTTGTGCTTGATAGCAGCTAAGTGAAACAAACCAACCAACCAACCACTAAAAACAGTAACAGAATCATAGAATCACAAAATATCCTGGGTTGAAAAAGACCACAGTGATCATCTAGTTTCAACCCCCTGCTATGTGCAGAGTGACCGAACAGATCAAAGCCCAGCCCAAGAAACCCACAAAACATCAATGCCCCAAAATAATTGTGAACTAGTTTTCAAAGGGATCACGAGATAGTTGTATCAAAGAGGTTGAGGTAGCTCATCAGTACCACTCAGATGAGATGCTGCCCCAAGGCTTTGAGTTAATGCCTTTTCGCCTGAGAACGTGGCATCTTTGGGGCTACTACCCTGAGATAAAGATGGTACTAGGAGGCATTAATTGGTATTGTAGACGTTATGGGGCTGGGGTTGGACAGCTGCCCAGAGGGATGAACAGATTTGGCAAATTGGGGAAGCAGAGTTGGCAAATAAGCTCTTTCCCTTACACAGATATGCTAGCAAAACAATAATAATAACAGTGTTGTTGATGATGATGATAACAATAATAATAAACAATAATAAATCTTGACTTGACTAACTACATTAGCTTTCACATCCCATTCACCACTGTAAAGCCTTTGTCCCACCAAACCTTTTGCTGAGGGTAGGGGTAAGCTGTGCACCCACATTGCCATCACCGTGGGCAGATGCAGCAATCTTCCCCACACCACATCCTTCCTCTATAGTACTGCGTGCATCCTGAGGCAGAAAGCACTATCTGCGTATGCTGCATTAGATATGATTAAACCAGACTTCCAATTCCCAACCTGGCAGTTTTATTCTTAAAAGTACTAATATGAAAGCTCCAGTTTTCCATCCCATTCCCACGTCCAAGAGTTGGCACATCCCATTACAAATGGTTGTGGCAGGGTGATTGCTGCGGAGGTGCTTCTTGTACGCATGACCCTGCAGCTGAGGATGCAAGGAGAGAATTTGGCAGGATTCACTGGTATCACAGATATTGTTTGTGGTGTGTAGAAAGCTGTGGTTTCCTGTAGGTTAGGAAAGGAAATGCTGGAATGACTCTTCTCTGTTGTAAGTAAACTGCAGTGAGTCAGGCTCTCTAGCAATGATACGTTCGTGCCACCATCTCTTGACAAAAATGACTTGTTTTCAAGGAGGGACTCATTCCCTTCTGTGCAACAATCACAGGTTAAAAATCTAAATGCGTTTAGTTGGCGCAGATGGATTCCTGCTCTTGACAGTGTCGTTGCCATTCTGGCCTCAGCTGAATGTAATTGAACTCAGGTAATAATTGTGTTCATTTGTGGTGCTTGTAACGGAGTGGGATATGATAACCACTTAAAAAAAATTGCTTTTTAGAAATACTTTTATTCACAATGTCTTTCACTTCAATATGAAGTGAAGACAGCTTGAAAGGACAAATGGAGACCCTAAAATCTGATTCAGGAGAAGAAGCACCACATGCAACAGGACCCAATTTGTTAAAGGTAGATTTCTCTCCACTTTCCTATGGCTTCATTTTTTTTTTTTTTTTCAAAGCTGTTTGAAGATTGGCTTGAAAGTGGAAACTTGAGGACGATGGAAGAGTGAGAGCAGCAATGCTTGAAGTGACACTGGTGCTTGCACCCTTCTTTTGTATGGGGCCATGTCTGCTTCCTGGGCATGACTGCCACAGCTTGCCTGAGACAGGGATGTCCTGCAGCAGTTGTCAAATATCTGGAAAGCATTTAGTGCCTCAATGGCAGGTGGGGGAAGCTATTTCTGGTCGGTGATAGAAGAGCTGAGAAGAGAGGGTGCATGAAATCCAGAAGGATACGGTGCAATACAGAATGCACTTCAGGGCTAAAAGAGCCTAAGAAGAAGACTTGATAGATTTTTTCATCCTCATTCATTGTATTGTGTGAAAATCATCCCTGGTTCGAGGGCTTGTGGGGTGTGAAAGCTCTTTGTGTCCTATCTGATGCGAGGTGGCAGGGAGCACAGCTGAAAACATTGTGGCAAAAAGTGTCAAGATTTTCTTCAGTTCTATTGCCATGTGTTTCAAGAGGTGTCCTGGAAGTTCTCAATACTAGAAATGGGGATGCTCCTTGTACTCTCCTGAAGCCCAAGCTAGCGGTAACAGTGCTGGCTCTGCCTAGACCTGCTTATTTATCATGAGTGCCAAGGGAAGCTTTTTTGAAGTACTTTACGTGTGCTTATTAATTCCCAGATTTGTTTTTGAGCACATCTGAAATGAGGACGTGAACCAGATCAGCTTCAAGACAGCATTTGTCAGATTTTTCAAAGAAAAAGGCAGAACCCCTGTGCTTCCTATAGAATCATCTGAGTTGGAAGGGACTCTCAAGGGTCATCTGGTCCAACTGCATTGGACAAGATGATCTATCTTGAACAAGGTGGTCTATAGCTTCCCTGTAGTCAGGCAGCAGAATAGCAGTGATACTTTTGCCATCTTTCCCCATGCTACAGCTTGGTGTGCCACACAGCTGAGTGCCGGTGTGTGCAACCCAGGGTTCTCTCCTGGTGCTAATGGGAGTCATTTGGGAACCAGTGATGGAGCACCTGGTGAAGGGGTGTGGCCAGCCCTGGGAGCACAGGTGGAAGCAATTCACCTGAGTGATCAGAAGGGGTAGACCCAGGGTTATCCCCCTTCCAACCTCATTTAAGGGCTGGCAGTGGCAAGGGAAATGTCTTTACTTGGAGATCTTTGGAGCATTCAGTGAGCCCTGGTCCTCGGTAAGGGGTAAGCAGTTCCTTCTTTTTCTACTGGATTGTGATTGCTACCTTTCCTGAGTTTAAAGCAACTATATTTGCTGCTGCCTATCCTTGCAGGAATTTTTCTTCCATTATTTAATTTAGTAGTGGATGTCATTAATACAATGATTTAGCTGAGCAGAGGCTTGAGAGAAAGCAAATGTATGCTTGGCTATTAGGAGAGTATTCTTCTCTGCAGGAGCAGTGAGGCATTGGCACAGGTTGTCCAGGGAGTGGTGGAGCTGCTATCCATGGAGGTGCTGGACTCTATGGTCTCTTGAGTTCCCTTTCTGTGGTTCTGAGATTGTGCATTCAAGAACTGTGGAGATGTGGTACTGAGGGTCGTGGGCGGTATTGGTGGTGATGGGTTGACAGTTGGACTTGGTGATCTTAGTGGTCTTTTCCAACCTTAATGATTCTATGATTTTATGTAGAAATGACAAGTGTATAACAAACAGGATTAAGGTGAGGTAGTGAAGATATTCATGAAGTCATATTGATGAAGGCGTTGGCATCCCTGAGCGGTATTGTAGTAGATAGCATTTCTAATGGTATTTACTTCAACATGCAAATTAATACTTAATATTCCTTATGCATCTTCTGAAGGTTTTATTGCACGAGCCTTGAGACAATCACGACGGAGTCACATCCTTTTGGGATTTAACCAATGAGTGCTTGCTTGTTTGTTTTCAGCAATGTGTTAGTTTGTGTGAGTTCTGCATTGTTCAGCTCTTGGAGATAAGGAAATACGTAGTGAGCAGGCTTATATTCACTGTCTGCCAACAGATAGGTGTGCAGAAGTGTCACCCCATGCATGAGGTAAAATCCTGCCTGGTATGCTTGTATTCTGGAGCACCCATATACGTAATACATATATATTATATATGTTATATGTATAATTGGTGTGTGTATGTGTATCAGTGAAGGTCTATGATATGATACAGTGATGGCATAACCGTGGCTGGGAGCCTTTCTCCAGCTTGTCCTCAGATGTTAATAGTTTCTGTATATAATGGATTTAAACAGAGGCTTCTTTGCTTTGGAAAGTGGTAGGACTGTAATAAAATACAGCAAAAACTAAATAGCTGCTAAATTATATAGCGAAGTATAAAATCTATAATTAAGTAATAATGTGGGTTTAATATAAAGCAGAGAGTAGCTCTTTTATCACCGAATATTTGAGTAGTGATTATCCCATTGTAAAATACATGGCAGGCCACTCAAATACATGTCCTTCTACATGCTCCTTTTGGTCTTCTTTCCCCCCCCCCCCCCCCCCCCCCCCCCCCCCAATTCAGCAGTCTGAATGTATGGATGTGAATGATTTAAAGTGGCAGCTTATTACAGGACTACTTCTAAATGTGTCTTATGTAGCTGTGTAGGCGATACCTTTTAAAGTATCTCTGTGGGATGGCAAATGCCTACAGACAAAGCTCAACTATGGGGAATGCAGCATTTCATTGAACAGACTTTCTTTGTCTTGGTCTCATTAACAGTAGAGGAATGTTGGGGGGGGTATCTTAGGGAAATGTGTAAGGGTTACAAAGGAGAGTGAATGCAGATAAACTAGAAGCTGGATGGAAAGAATAACAATCCTGTTTCTCTATGGGAGCTGGTGGCCTTGGAGCTGGGCTTTATGATTTAGGAGTGAGGTCTGTGTTGGTGATATATTGTTCTGTGAACGCATCAGCCTGGGGATCTCAGAAAACTTGAGCTGTAGGAGAAAAACAGCAGCACAAAAAGAAAAGTAAATCCATGGCTTAGAGTTGGGCTGACAGCTTATGGGTGGTGGTGCAAATGGGAGTAAGGGAATGCTCATTAATGGGATAACACCCAATAGCTGCCAGGAGTGTGTGCCAGGAGCAGCAGGAGGTGTGTTGTAGATAGAGCACTGAGGATTGCCTCACTGCCCCAAGCTGCAAGAGGCCAGGACTCAGCTTAAGGAGAGCTCTGCTCTGTTTTGGTTCTGTATTTAAAAACAAAAATTGGACAAGGGGGAAATGGTTTCAAACTAGCAGAGAGGAGATTTAGATTGGATATAAGGGAGAAGTTATTTACAGAAAGGGTGATGAGGAACTGGCACAGGTTGCCCAGAGGTGTTGTGGGTACTTTGTCCCTGGAGACACCCAAGGTCAGGCTGAACGGGGCTCTGCGCTCCTGATGGAGCTGTGGGTGTCCCTGTTCACTGCGGGGCAGTTGGACCAGATGGCCTTTAAAGGTCCCTTCCTCCAGGCAGAAATCATGAAATCTTTTCAGTTGGAGGTCTGATGTTGCTGCGGATCAGTGGGCTGGGTTGTTTGCTTTGGTGCCACTCATCACTTTGATTTCCAGTGCGTGGCAGTGGGCAGAGCCAGCAGCAGGCATGCAGAAGCTCTTAGCTTCATGCTGAGAGGACTGGTATGGGTCAGCTGCATGTATTCTTAGTGATCCAAAAACAGACATAGAACATGCCAGTGGTGAAATTTGCAGGCTGATTTTTTTCCACCCTTTGATCTAGCAATGTAAGGCACAGTGACAGAGACCCCCATAACTCAGAACCCTATAACTCAGTCTCCGTGCGGTACCTTATTGTACAAATTAAATGCAGCATTTCCGAAGGGTATTTTCCCTAAAATTGTGACTTTAGGAGAGTAGGGAAAGACAATGTAAGCCTGCAGAACATTGTGCTTTTAAATACAAAAGAGCATCTATTCCTCGACACATGCGAGCAGTTTGTTCTTGGGCCGTTGCAGAGAGTGACTCAAGCTGCATGGGATTTCATGGGTTCTCATCCTTTCCCTTGTTTAAGTACTAGGTTTTTCTGTAGGTTAGGCACTTAATCATGTAAAACCCGTGGAACTCTGCAAGCTATCTGACTGACTGTCACATAATTATTTTCCCTGTTTGTGCTTGCGAGGTGGTTTTTGTGCATCTTTTGCTGGAGGGTGTTGGTTGTTTAGCAGCCTGGCACAGCCAGCACTGCTCTTCTCCTTTCCCCCATTTGAGTGTGCAGCCACCATTTTTAAAGGTTATCTCTTTCTTCTGCTATCTTTTTGCACTTTGCCGTTTACCCATTATAGCACTTATTGCTTTATTAAAAGTCCTGTAGGGGACAGCTAATATGTATTTTTCCTCCAAAACTCTCATAGGTGCAGTGAGGCAGTTCTTATTCTGCCTTGAATTTTTCTTTTCTCTCTTGACTGTCTCATTTCTAGGTTACTTTTCTTTGGAAGTGAAGCATGCTTTACTGATGGTTTTATTTTTTTTCCACTTTCTTGGGGTTACTGAATGTGGGTATCCCATGGCATTGCAGCAAGCAGACCTTTGGGTCTGGCCCAGGGGGTGTTCTTCTACCAGGTTGAGGCTCTGCTGCAAGGAGGAGACTTTGATGTTACTGAAACAGTTCTGGGAGTCCCTGCTCAAAGAAGAATGGCCCAAGTCCTCCAGTGTCTGGCATTGCTGTTTCCATGGGGTTTTGTGCTCTATTACCAAGTGTTTCCCAATGAGCTTCTGAGATGCTGAATACCTTAAGTTTAAGATAAGGCATTGTGATTCATATATCTTAACCTACAGATTTTCAAATGCTTACACAAAGTGTCTGTAGTTGGCTGCTGCTTCTTATTTTTGGACATTTCTAATAGTGCTCTTTCTGTGGTCTTTTATACTTGGATGTCACTACTGCTCTACTACTTCCAGGCTGTTGAGTCCCCATTGCTAGGGATGCAGGCTTCTGAATGGAATGGTTTTCCACTCCTGTAAGCTTCCTTTGTTCTTTGCCTTAGAAAACTAGCCAATGGAGTCTTATTTTTGAAGCATCATCAGCTGATGGTCACCATTCCTGATCCCTGGCAAGCGGATCTGGTGGGAAGTTGAGAGAGTGATGGCTAGAAAAGTAACACACAAGCAATGTTTTCTCAAGAGCTACTTTTTATAGCTTTGGAATAGTGTAATTGCAGAAATCTGGCATGCTGTGAGACTTGGGGAGAGTGTTTGGCTTCAGTCTTGGCATAGACGTTACTGAGGGTACATCGGGCACGTGTTGCTTCCATCTCTTGTACAGTGCTTTAAACCGCTTTTTCCCACCAGGATTGTGGAAGCACAAAGGTTGGAAATAAAAACCAACTGCTTAAAGCTCTCACACTTCAGTACATGTCTGTAAATGCCTTCCACTCCTTCCTGTTACTGCTCTGCTAAAGTAAGCTGGTTCTGGATCTCCCTCTTAATATGTGTTGTATAAAAGTGTTTAATAAGCCTGCAGGTTCATCTCAGAAGAACACAAAAAGGCACACTTGATAAAAATGCAAGGAGATGGAGGTAAACAGAAAGGATTCCCTTTTCCCTGACCAAAATCACAGAGGCCAGCAATGCCTGTGCCTCATTCCCCAGCTGGAGAAGAGCTCAGGAACGGAGCTCTCACTGTCTTGTCTCATTCAATTTCTGTCCTCATTGCAGGTTCTGCATACTTACAGAAAACAATTTCTTTCTTATTTAAGATGCCTAATTCAGTCAATTCACAGTAATTTCAATGGTGGGATTAGACCAAGCTAATTCAATCAGTGGAATGGTGGTGAGCCGTAAGCACAGAAATAGCGCTGCTGGGTCTGGAGGTCTCAATTCTCATTCTCTTAATATGTATCTGCACTTATATACTTCTCTGGATCGTCTCCAATGCACTCAACATTTTGCAGAAGCATACTTCTGTGCCTTTAATGTGTTGCAATTCCCTGCGCTGTGGGTGGGGGGATGTATGGGCAGTGGACACATGAAGCATGGCTCCTGCGGGCAGGTCAGTGTGTCCCACCAGCTGTCAGTCACAGAAAGACAGATTTCACACACACATTTTAGACTGTGGCAGCCTGCAGTGCTTCTGATCTTCAGTTATCTCTTGGCATTACCTCCCAAAGGCATAGGGAACGACTACAAATGGCTGGGGGTGGGAGAATTGTAATATAATTAATAAATGTTTTCATCGGAAGAAAAAATGCTCAGGGATCTTTTTCTTATCCTGGTTTCTGAACGCTAAAATGCTTCAGTATAGCTGGGATGCCTGCTATAAGCACTGGCTTTCAGTTGGCTGTGCTCTTCTCCAGAGCTGAAATGGTCTGTAATTCTGAGATGTTTCTTCTACACATCAACAGGAGAGTTTTATTGGGTGCCCCTTTACCTTCAGCCTGAATAAGCTAAGCAAGCAGGCCAACCCTTGGCTGCTGACCCTTTCCATGGCTCTGGCTATGTAGGAGCAGGGCTGTTGTTGAGTGGTGCATGCCATGCTGCAGCCCCAGAGCAGAGGGGAATTGTGGGGTGGGTGATCAGCCTGACATGTTATCAGGAGCAGCAGCAAGATGTAATGACTTTGTCTGCATGTTTGTCCGTACTGTGGGCAGGAAGTAATCTCCTGGAAAGACACTTTAAATCTCATGAACAGGCATCAGGTGCTATGGTCCTGTTTTAATACAGGCTACTTCAGGGAATACAGGTGTGGAGGCTCAGGGCTGGGCTGTAATGCTTCTGAAGGAAAGGTGAGCCCAGAGCCTGCCATCTCTGCTGTGGCTGGGCCTGGTGTTTATCGAAGAGACACCAATTTGTTTAAGAACTGTATCCCAGAATATTAAATTTGGCACCGAATAAAATGTAGTGCTGATTCCTGAATGTGACTGCTTGTTAAGACTTGTTAAAGTAAACATGCCAGCAAAGCAGACAGGTACTGAAGCAACTTGAGCAAGGGGCTGTTCTGCCTCTTACTAGGAGGAGCAGCCTCATTCAGCTTGCAGCAAAACATGTTCCCTGCTTTGGTTCTGACTCCTTGCAGTGGCTGCTGGTACTTTTTTCCAGTTTTCCACTCCTTAAAGCCAAAGCTGGCCAGATGGGACCTGCCAAACAGAGATGGGATGTTCTTATTGCCTTTCCTACAGATGTGAGGTTACACTTCTATTTCTTATTGGCATTGCAACAGCTCATGCCAATGTTTGCTGCTGAGTTAATGGAGATATTAAAAGCTCAGTATTTTAGGCTGCAGTGAGGCTTGAACAAGAAAAGGAAAAGCTTTGGCACCACAGAACAGTCTCCCTAGTTTAGCTGATAGCATCCCTTGGTGCTTTTCCACCAGCACAACAGGGAGGGGAGGCTGACAGCTGCAGGAGTCCTGCATTATATCCTGCATTACACATCATGCCTGCACATCCCTGGTGTAAAGATAACAACCAGGGTGAGCTATATGGTTATTCCCCTGTAATCATCTATTAATTAAAATCTAGGGAAAAACTTAGAGGTGGACTGAATGATCTGATTTACACAGCTCTCAAAGCACAATCCCTTTTCTTGGAAAGAAGCAAAGTTCCCACACAGCTCTGGTTGACTGTGTTACTGCTCTGTGGGAATGGAGATTACCAGTAGATTGCATTAGCTTGTAGCACTGCTGTGCGTTTCCCAGCCAAACACTGTAGTTAGTGTGCTCTTTTCATGGCTTGGCACTCAACAGCTTGAATGTGTCAGAATTAATGAGGGGGAGAACGAAGCTGTAGTGAGTGGAAGCACAGAAAAGAAGATGTAAAGGGAGAAGAGATGAGTGTTTGAGTCACAGCTTAAAGCTCTGAAGAATTAGAGCACTATTATCTTGTCACACCGTTCATCTGCTTTATAACAACACAGCCAGCACCCTTTTATATCTGTTAGTGTCACATCACACTGTCCTGGGGTCTTCTGCCCTTTCCCATGGAGGTATCTCAGGTACATCCTGCTGTCCCAGATACCTACTCCTGTTTGGACAGGGACTCAATTGAGTTTTGAGCTAGTTCAAAAGATGCTATTTAGGCATAGCTAAAACATCAGGAGCTGCTGCTCCGTGAATGCACAGTGGGGCAGTGACAGATCTTTGGCAGAAAGAAATAATATAAATATTGCTCTGCTAACAAAGTAAGGCTCTTTCTGCAGGCACCCTCTGCAGCTTGCCCCATGGGTTGGAGGGCTGTGGGAGGTGGTATCTCTGAAATGGAGAAGGTTCTATGTCTTGGGGGAGAGCATGCAGAGATGGAAAAGAGGTAAGGAAAGGGAAGGAATGGGACTGGGATGACATTTTTAGGCTGTGAGAGGTGATGAGCAGACAGAAGGAAACATTTTAGGCTCTCACTGGTAATGCTATGGCTTCCCTAAGACATCATATAAAAAGGGAATGCAAAGCAAATGGATCCAAGGGATAGCTGATGAGCCAAGCCTTTACAAAGCGTGCTGGTGGGAATTTGCTAATGCTCAGAAGAGAAGTACCTTGAGCCTCTGGGGCTGGTGCAAGCCCTCGGACCTCTCGTGTTCTGCTGCATTATCTGATTGGCAGGGCATTGGTTTGGGATGGGTTATTTCACCATCCTGTTGAAAACGTTGCTGTTGGGAAATAGGGAAAGATTTTAAAAATGTATTTTAAGCTTTGTTTAAAGTTCAGCGTGCAAACTCTGTTTTACTCGCTGTGATGAGCAGTTTCCATCTCGTTGAGGTTTCCAGGTGCTCAATATTCCTAGCGTGCTGCCAGAGGTGTGATTTAGCTTTTCTGGCCTTCTCAAAACATTGTGACTCAAACTCGTATCTCAAAGCCTAGCATTATTTACAGACAGCAGCAATTTGTACTACGCTACACTTTAGAAGTATAGGCAGTATTTTGCTGGAAGTACACAGCTGCAAGTGGTGAGAGGTGACAAAAATCTTCACTTGTGATGCTGTACTTGGGCGTGTAGCTGGCTGTTTGTGATGCCTGAAGTTCGTGTGACTGGTGGTTAGAAACTTAGGTGTATTTTAATCCCGTGTTGTACTGCCCTGGGCTCAGCTGTCGCTGCTTCTACACCATCCACAGAATGTGAATTCCGTTGCTTTGCTTAATGTTATGCAGCCCTTCTATATACAGCAGCCCCCAAACTCATCTTTTGTTCATGTGTGTCCTTTTGCTCCGCAGTTTTCCTTGCACTTTTAGACACTCTGGCCACATGCACAGGCACGGCTCTGCAGATCTGAATGGCACAATGCATCCCAGGAGCGGCTGTACTAGGAGGGAGGAGGCAGGAAATCCAAATGAGGCCCTGGGGATCCCATTAGTTTCTGCAGCAATCTTTGCATGCTGGAGCTGTGAAGGGTTTTACGCGTAGTAGCGTGAGAAAGGTAGCATGGGAATATTTTGATACTTATTACATAAAGGGAAAAAAACAACACTGTTCTTTACTGTAGTTTCACTAACTTCTGCTGCTTTAATTAGGCTTCTCAATCAATAAAATTGTCCCGCCGAAAAGATGCAACCAGTCAATTAGTTATACATAGCAAAGTCATACATGACACTTCTCTCATCTCTGGTGTTGTTATTCACGAATTAAAGCGTCCCACGGTGCGGAATTGTAAGTGCAAGTGTCCTGCTGTGTAAATGGCTTTCTGCATAGTTTCATGCTGATCTGTCTGCTTGACTAAGCTGTATGGGAAGTTGGTGGTACGAGCTACTCTTTGCAGCTAGACAGGCAAACAGCACCTGGAGCTGGACAAAAAAGGCTGTAAGACAGTTTGATATTTTTAGGAAACATAATTAATTTTTCTCTATGTGAACGGCTCTTGAAGAAACAAAAAGCCTTCCTTTAGAAGTGGAGAATGTGTCGGTAGAGCTTTGTACCCCCAGGTATGTTCTCCTGGGGACCTCCACCTTGGGGTCTTCTCCGCAAGGAGAAGTGTTGAACTCTCCTGGTTTGGGTTTAGCACTACCTTGGGTGCAGTGAAAGAGTTAATGCAGTTGTGGGGCATGAAAAGATATAGGTATGTCAGCCTGAGAAACTGTGTGCAGGAGATCTGAAGTCCTGGCAAAGCTTCCTTTGAGCAGCAGCAGAAATGCTCACCTCTTCTTTCCCAAGGATGTTGTGCAACACGCGGTGCTTTATAGGTTTCACAAATACAGTTACTTACAAAGTGTTTCAGCTTTCCTTTTAGAAAAGACATTGCGTGTGTGCTCCTTTCTGTTATTTTCACAAGCAGACCTTTTCTGGTAGCCATGTATCCTTAAAGCAGTATTTTTTCAAACAGAATATAAAATCCTATGTTTGTTTTATCATCATTTTAAACATACTCAGCTCCATTACAATTTCCATGTGTACATGTCCTCTTTGGGATATGGAGTGCTTTCATTTCTTATTTATTCTTTTAGCCCTGATAAATACTTAGACTAGCCCTAAATTTGTGCAGATTGTCTTAAAAATTAACTCTGAGTTCAGCCCTGTTGGTTCCCATTTCCATGCTCATTTTATGTACATTTTCACCAGCTTGCCAAGCCACTTCTCAAGGTTTTCAGGCTGAACACCAAAACGCGTCTCTTCTTCAGTTAGTTGGTTTGACAGTCGCTTTCAGCACAAGTATGATCAAAGGCACATTTGTCCAGCCCTGTAGACTTTTAAGAAATGGAACAAGTGAAGCCTGCAGGACATACTTACATGGTCATTATAAACTCCCCATAAGGCTCTTGTCAATATTCAAGATTAACCAAGAGCTACAGATACTGAAGGTTTTCCTTTTCTTTAGGGCCCTTTCTGCCCTAGTAACATAAACTGCGTGCATGTCTTCCATACCACATGTTTGCCAGCAGCAGAGTAATTCCTCCCTTCCCAAATATAGCCCCCACCCTTGTAGTGGGATGTTAGTTTCCACACTGGGCATTCTCTCTAAGATGTCTCATCTGTTTACTCCCTTTTTTTTTAACAGTGCCCCAGTCTTGCTTCTTCATTTATCAGTTTCTCTTTCAAATTAGGGCAATATTAAAATGCCTCCTCTAATGGGTATATTAAACTTCCTTGTGGTTGAGAGCCCTGTAGGCAATGAGCAAGAACTGATCCATAGATCTCTTCTAAATGCAAGTATGTTACTCAGCTTGCCCCTCTTAGACACAGGTTCCTCTTTGAGGATCTTGGCATGCCAGTGAGTTGATGCATCCCAAGCTGATCTCATCCCTATTTTTCTCCTTTTTCAAAACTAATTGGAGATATTTTGTTTCAACCCCTCTTCAGGACCTCAAATGCCATATGCAGTTATCAGTATTTGTTATATTAAATTAGATGTTTGAGCATCTCAAATTTAAGCTTCTGACCCTTGTTAGTTTTTCATTAGCTCGCCCAGCAGATACCAGCTGCCCTCAGACTTAGAGTAGTACTCGAAAGTTTATTTTGTGCCTTTCAAATTGTTCTTTCTGAACTACTTTAAGGATCGCCTTCAGCTTTCATCTTTTATATGGATGTTCAGTGCTGTAATAAATACAGTTTCTGAAGAAGTTGGCAAGCTCTTTGTTGAGGGAGGTGAGTTTAATTAAAAACCTGGAGAAATGTCTGTATCGTAGAACTGTAAGAAGAGTGGAACTATATTTATACAGAAGGGATGAATAAAATGACACAGTAAAGGTTATGTAAAATAGCGTTTAGCTTAAAGACAGCAAATGACATCTAATTACCATTTTTTGTAATACAAATTATGGGGATGTGCTTTGAAATTCAAAGGAAAAAAAGCAATACAATGGAAGTCTTTCAAAAAGCCTAATTAATGCTTGTCTTGTTAAGTTTTGTGTCCCCGAAGGAGGACTGAGATATTTGGGGAGGTTTTGGAATTGGGTATAACCGAGTATCAATATATGGCCTCAGGCCAACACTGTGGCTCTTACTGAACAAACCACCCTGGATGGGATGAGGTCGAATCATTTGGTAGGAGATGTGGGGTCACTTCCTTGGAAGCAGCGGGTGAAGGTGACAGGGCTGAAGGCTGGATCGTGCAGCTTGCCCTTGAGAAAGAACCATAGTAAAATGGGCAATGAGATGAACAGATCCCTTTTTATTTCTGCTTTAAATGGACCGTTTTGTTGTCAGAGCAGTGCCTGGGAGCTTCAGTGGGAGGAGGAGCTGGCCCATGTTCTCCAGCACGAAATACAGAATCGCAATAAAAGCTGTGGTGAATTCTCTTTGTCATGTATGCTTAAATATCAACTGTGTTACTCTTTTTGTTAGCTTCTTATTAAGGGTGACCAGAAGTTGTGGTTGTAGAAATTACTTGATGGAAATTACAGCTCCCCTGCAGTGTTTTGTATGGGACAATTTTGCTTTCTCTGGGTGTTTTCATAGTTGATGTTACTGTAGGTAAATACGAGGGATGACTTTATTCTAGAGGAAACAAGAGCAACCAAGATGGAGGCAGCTGGAAACAGGCAGAGTTAGGTAGAGGGGGGCAGCCTGTCAGAGAGCTGCTCTGTGCGTCATGTAAGTTAATTCAGGAAGATTTTCTGACAGCCTGCTAGGAGACTTCACGTACTCTGTGTATTCTTTCTGTTACTTTGAAAAAAGCCTTTTCTGCTCTGCATTTTTGTGTAGAGCTCACTGAGCATTCTCCTTTAAACTCAAAGAAGTCCCAGGAGGGGGTCAGTTTTGGTGTTGTTTGCTTTGTTTTTTATATCTGTTAAGTTTTATTAGTAACCATTTCCATTGGTTTATTGTCATAGTCATATTTGATCTTATCCAGGTGTTTCTGTGTGGAACGTCCTGTGCTTATTCCTATGCAAAATATACACAGATACTGGGATATCCTGGGTCTTCATAGTTTATTGTAGCAAGAGCAGAACTCTGGAACACTTTTATTTAGTCATTTCCTTCCTGCTTATTTCTTCCTCACTAATTCATCATCAGCATCCACTGAGAGCAGTGCTTGTCCAGCGGCCAAATGCAGCTCTTTAAAAAGCAGTACCATTTGGATGCTTACCCGTTTGTCTACCTCTGAATGTATATATGTATAATGCATTGAGAAGGGGTCTGGTGCCAAAGGGAGGAATGGCAAAAACCTTGGGTTTTTTGTACCTCATCCAGCATGGCTGAGAAAACAGGGCTGAATACCTGCATCTCTCTGCTTTGACACATTTGGTAGTCAGTGATGGCTTTCCCTATGCCGCAGCTGCTGTGACCCTGCGATCTACCTTCATTTAAGATGGAGCTAAAGCAATTACAAGTGCAAAAACCTCACAAGACAGGTCGGTACCAGGAAGGGAGGAGTCCTGCACAGCTCTGAAATCAGAATGCCTGTTGCTCAGTGTGCATTGGGCATGCAAAGCAGGGCTGCCTCCAGACAAATGCCCTGGCCATGCAAGGGGACCGTAGGAACTCAGCATCCTGCAGCCATCACTATGTGCTTCTGCCTCCAGGTCGACACATCCTACACCGCAGGACTCATGGCAAAGAGAGGTGCTATTTTAGTCAAACATCATGCAAATCCAGATCAGAAATTGATTGTATTGGAGGCCTGAAAAAAGCTCAAGTCCTGAAGCACCATGAAAAACATTTACTCTCAGTACTCCAGATGAGACGTACAGCCTGGAAACTTCAGCGCACTGTGGTTTTGTGTTACATCCAGTAATGTGCATTTTTGACATTGGAATAGCCAAGCTCAGAGAGGGAGATGGCAGGAAAAAAAAAAACCAAGGAAGATCAAAGTAAGGGTGCAATCTGGCTCTACATTTGCCAGCTCACACTAATATGTCAGTAATTCAAGCACTCATAAAAGCACACATTTACAGGCACTGTACTTTAAAGGCCATTCCCAAATAGGCAGCCCAGAAGACATGGATGGGGCAGATGCAAACTTCGCTGCACACATAGCACAGTGCTGAATTGTGCTTTGTTTGCTACAAAGCTGTACTTGCACCGTGAGAGGGATGCACCTGCGTGCCAGCTCCGGCCACAGGGTGCAAAAGAATTGTCTGCTGCTTCTGTGGATATGTTTTCATTTTTTTATTGAAATCCAGATTTAGGAGCAAATGGATATAAATCATGCTGGAAGAAGAAACATTAATGTGTTTTTTCTCTATCTCTGCTTGAATGTTGCATCTTTCCTTGTTCCAGTATAAAACTACTCCTTTGCTCGTGCAGCATGAAGTGGCAGAGTACCACTGTGGGGTTCAGGGAGGGGATCCGTTGAGAAAGCAGATGGTATTGGGTTGAACCCCTCCTTGTACTGGTGATGCTGTTGTCAGAAACTGGAAGCACAAATCTCTGAGAGTAGAGAAATCTGCTGTTGCTCCAGCTGTTAAATAAATCCCCTCTGTGCCACATCCTGAAGCAGAGCCTGCTGGGTCTTCCTGCATCATTCATGGTGTGTCTGGAGGGGTAGAATAATGCAATATGCTCCTTCTGTTTAGTTAAACGTACACATGCTTTTCATCATTATTTTATAAGATACACACTATGAGACACAAGTACTGGAAATGACTCTGTTCCTGCTGCAGCTTAATTTTCTCAACAATCCCACAACACTGAACACAAGTTAGGATGGGTACTTTACTTACCCCCACTGCCAGAAAGACCCTGAGGACACAGTTCTTTGCCTGAGGCTTTCCTGAGCAGAGAAACAGTGATTTGAATAAAACAGCCTAAAAGCAGAAGACAGGCAATGAATTCTGCCTGCGGGGCCGGGCAATGAGGGACTCCAGGTCCTGCAGTGCAGTCGGCACATGCCTCAGCTGAGGATGTCAATATTGTTTTCAATTAAGCTTCCCAGTTCAGAGAGATAATGCAGAGAGAAAAGGAGCGGCTCCTGTCTGAGTCTCAAGCTCTTGAGTTTCACCCACTGGGTCCGTAGGTATGAAAGGATGGAAAAGGAAAACTTCTTCCTCTGGCAGGACGTGCCCCAGCTCTCACCACACTGCAGCATCTCCATCAAAACAATAAGTCTTGCCATGCTGAACACTGGAAATGCAGACTTGGATGTCAAGTTTTTTTTCCCTGTCCTGTTCTCATCTGAAGAACTATGGCTCCAACAAATGCATTGGGGATGCCATGTTGGTATTTCTGATCAACAGCATCCTGGAAAACAAGAGTTTTTGCACATTTACAAGTGGGATTTGGGAATCAAAGAACTCATCTCCTTGTCCCGGGCATCCCTATTGCCCCTTCATATTTATCTCAGTATGTATCTTACAATATACCCTGCGTTGTGAGCACCACCCATACTTCATTTTTATTTGTCATTGCCAGCCAAAACTTAGTGGCTTCTGTGATGATAGAAATAAAACTAAACCCCAGCTATAACGTCTGCAGTATGAAAAAGGAGCCCATCAACTTTAGTTGTACTGTAACTCTCTTTAGCCCCTTTGATTGCAGTATAATATTTTATTGAGAAACGTTATGAAACCCACATTACAGGTAGATGGACACACCTGTTTTCAGTGCGTTACTTACAACTTTCTCTTACAATCTTACAACTTTCTCTTACAATTTTAGTTCTTACAGTCAGAGAATAAGCTTTCCTCCTGAAATCATGCTTCCCAGAAAGTTTTCTAACATGTGCTTTGTGCAGAGGGATGAATGAGAAAATCGCTTCTCTCTGTATCCTTTATGACTCAGTTGCTCGCTTTGGGATTGACTTCATGGTAGACATCCCACATACATAGCTTTCATCTCTGGGGCACTCATAAATGTATCTCTTTGAAGTTGCTAACATCCTCCTATCTCACAGAGCTCGTGCTGCTCCGCAGTCACCCTCCAACACATTTATGGAGGATTTGAAGCCTAATGAGATGATGCCCACACCTGATTGCTGTGAGTCTTATTGGCATCTAAATCTCTGCTCTCATTAGCTATTATTACAATATCTGTTTACCATCAGGCACAATAAAAGTGTCAGCAGAGAGTATAATGAGCAGTACAGAAGGGCAGTGTCTGCATGTACCTTCACCTGAGCTGCATGGCCGTAGTTAACGAGCTGCTGTGCGTCTGTCTCTATTATTTTTGTATAAAGTGAGTGTGCGTAAACATGCGTAGCTACACCAGTAGTGAGGTAGTTGCATGTATCTACTTGCATGTATATACATATATAACTTGGGGGGTGCCAGAGGATAACTTTAGGGAGCTGCAGCTTTTCCTAGGCTCGTTAAAAGCCTCTCTTCCTGTGCTCCCATGCAGACTGCCAGAGCTGCAGCCATTTGTCTTACAGAACAATTTCCAGCAGACATAAATGGATCCTTGTTTTGCTCGAGAGGTACTAAATTACCTTTGCTGTTAACCTGGCCTATTAAAAGGCCGAGTACGAGTGTTCACGGCACATGCCGTGCAGCGATGGCTTTCTGGTCTTGGGGGATGGATATCAGAAACGATGTAGTGCTTATGTAGCATCTGTATCAGAGGGGAATGAAGGAGCGTTGGCTGCTTATCTGGCTCCTTGGTGCCTGCGTGGATTGCAGAGATAGGTGGTATCTCTGCAGCTACAGCTGACCCCATTGTGCAAAGGAAAATACACCGCGTACGATTGCCGTCGACTACGCGTGTGAAATAGAAAGATGAGTTAGCAGCCAGCTATCAGTCAGATTTAAGGCAGTGATACTGCACTTCCTATGTGTAAGTGGCAGATCTCCAGCATGGCAGTGAGGTTCCTCGGGTGGTGCTGTAACTGTGAGATGGAGTCCAGCAGGAGTTTTGGCCCTAGCCAGACACAGCCACGGAGGGCCAGCTGGCTGGGGCTGACTGTGGGAGGAAACTTCTGCTCTTCAGATGTTGGCATACAGGGATGAATTGGTTAAAATACATGGTGGAACTGTGTCAGGTAGAATTATTTACGGGAAGGATGCTCTGTCTTTCAGAATTACAAGAGGCAGTAGAAAGAACAGTAAACTCAGATAATTGCTGTCTTCGGAGCTCACTCAGCTAGTGGTGTCAGCTGAACAGCTAAGCCTTTGCTATGAAGAATGTATGAAAACAATACAGGTGGAACCTCTAATTTCTCCCTACAGAATGTCTGTACTTGATGAACTGATGAACTGCTAAGATGTGTTGGAAATACGTGCTCACGGCAGAGCACTGTGGTGCTATTGGATCTTTTTTTCCAAAATATAAACTGCATTTCATTCGTTGTTTTAACATTTACAAATCTTTTTTTAAATTCTTTTTTTTCCTATTAAATTATCTACGATTTTGCCATTCACAACCAACCAAGTTGCCATATGTACTAGACATTCATTGTACCGCATAGAAACCTGCCTGAAATGGTCAGTCTAGCTGAAATGACCTGCACTTCTTTACGTCTGATGGAAAGCACTCCTTTACAAGCCGATGTTTTCCTGCTCCCAGTAAATTTACTGAAACTGTGCACTTTCTAGTAACTTGATGGCAACGTTCATCAGCAAATACAGCAGGAGAGTTTCCCTTCCAGTGCCCCCCACCACTCTGCTAAATGACATTCATTTCTTCCTCTTTTATTAGAGCTCATTTGAAAACAAGTTAATGTACTTTATGTACTTTATGTATGAGCAGACAAACAGAAAAATTGGGATCCCATTCGTATTACCTGTCTCCTCCGCTTTTCAGAGTGGGAAGTGAGACTATATTTTATGGAAGGGTCTCATACTAAAAGCTATAAATAATACTTTCCAATCCATTTAGTTCTAAAACTAAAAGCATTTCTCAACAAGGAACTTCTGTCTTGAAAATTATGCTCCAAAAAGAAATTCCTGATAAATTCACTTTGTTCTGCAGTGCAATTTCAGAAGAAAAATTGGGATTTGCACTTGTAAGATTTTACTTCCTGTGACTGTTGATATGGGTAAAACCTCAATAACCAGATTGTTTGTGAACTAAAAGACTAGAAAATAAAAGCAAAATAATTTATTGGATTTTATTCATGGGAATATTTCTAAATATTTTATTGAAACTATTTTCTCATTATTTTTCCCTGTAGTGAAATAAGATATGAAGATGAAATTTATTGCAATTACTCTCTGAAAAAAATACGACTGCGGAGGTCTTGAGAGCAGTTTTGTTTACTTGAACTGTTCCTCTAAGGAGAAACTCTTTATTAGTAGGACTGTGCATGAAAATGTTTATAGTTAATACAAATGTCTAAGCTGCTTCTAAGATGAAAACCTGGGCATTTTGGGTTCTGTGCATCACGTTCACATGATACTGTTTTCTTTGAGCATAATGCAATGTTAATCTTTTTTATTTGGTTTTGCGGTGGGATTCTTACTTCAGAAATATATGGTGTAGTATATGGCATGTAGTAATGAGTTCTTGAAACTTATCAGAAATATGTCCATGAAAGTTGAAAAAAAAAAAATCTGAAAGCTCCAAAAACAATAACAACACCTCTGGACAACTCTCAAGGTCAATGAGAAGTTTGTCATAGAATCACAGAATTCTATAGAATTCATTTGAGTTGGAAGGGACCTCTAAAGGCCACCTGGTCCAACTCCCTGCAGTGAACCAGGACACCCCCAGCCCCATCGGGTGCTCAGAGCCCCGTCCAGCCTGACCCTGAATGTCTCCAAGGATGGGGCATCCACCACCTCTCTGGGCAACTTGTAACTGTGCCTCACCACCCTTACTGTAAAAAACTTCTTCCTTGTATCCAAACTTTTTGTCACATACATTGAAAGTAGAATGAAACCTTAATGATTTGTTCTGTCTCTGAAACATGCTAATGTGCTAAAAACATCTCCAGGTCACTCACTGTCATTGGCCACTCATCGAGAGTGATGCATCCCAGTTGATAAACTCAGCCCCCAATCCATTGTCTGCTTTCAGACTGACTTCTCCCAATCTCAGTGACATGGTTGGTTTTAGGCAATCTTCCCATAGCCCACGTACAGTAGAGATAAAATTTAGCTAGATGTATATTTTGGATCACTTCAATGCATGCTTAGTCCATTGTCTGGCAGATGAGTTTAACATGACTATTTTGAAGTGTGTACCCATTTTCATGTTTTCTCATGACGTAATTAGTTTCCTCTACATTTCACAACAAATTTTCAAATTCTGAAATTTTGCTAATTACATTTTTCCCCTTGTCTTGTTTTTTTGTTTGTTTGTTTTGTTTTTGTTTTTGTTTTTTTTTTCCAGCTCTCGTAAATGTGAAACTTTGGGCTATTGATCGGCAATGTTTTCAAACAATAATGATGAGGACAGGCCTCATCAAGCATACTGAGTATATGGAATTTTTAAAAAGGTATGGCGCTTGTTTTCTTTATAAGAAATACAGTGAAACTGTTGTCCTCATCTTTGAATTTTTGTGAATGCAGTATTTGGTTTGTGTTCTTTCCATTTCTTTTTGCTTGCTGTTTAACCATCTGTAAGTGGTATCCTCCAGCCAAAGTTGCGTGATCACCAAGAGGAGTTGCACTGCTTTTTAGTTTCATTCCCATTGTGAGTTATTCATTTACATAGAGTCCCACAGCCATCATGTAAATGAAGCTTTGTTATGAGTCATTCAAAGCTTCTCTTATTGCAGAAAATGCCCATCAAATGAAAACCTCCCTGCAGAAGCATTTGGTTTGCAAAGTGTTGTAGAACCAAGTCCATTCAAAGTGTACTTTTGCATTTCTACAGGCAAAATGCAAGTTTCTAGGGAAGCAAAGGGTGTAGATTTCTGTAAAGTGTGGTTTAGATGAGTAGCAAGAAAAGCATAAACTTTCACTCCTTAATTTTGACCTCAGTCTCACAAACATCATTCTATTAGTGCTGCTATCCCAAAGTATGACAAATCCTCCTTACCAAAGCAGTGGCTAATATCCCAATAATTCAGGTCTGTCGTAGCAGTGAAGAACTGCCTGCATTTCATGTCAGCAAAGTAATAGCAAATAGAAGCATAACATCACCAAATCCTAGAGAAAAAAGTTCCCTGAGTCAGAGTGATGTTGTAAGTAGTTCCATTGTTATTAAGTTATTACTGCAGCAGATTTGTCCCAGATCAGAACGTTCCCTGATGAATCATTCCCCTCCCAAGCAAAAACGATGAGAGGTAATGTACCCGAGAGATACATTCTTTTGCTGGAAGGTGGGAACTTGCACAAATTCCATTCAGTTTGGGCTCCTTTTCCCCACCTCTCTCCATGGGGAGGCTATGCTTGATTTCTCTTTTCCTAGAAAGGGAGATAGTACAAATAACGTACAGACATTAAATAAATTTATGCAATACTTTAGCTGGATGCCACAAAATTGGGCAGTCCCGCAGGGGCCAGGGTGGGTCACCTCAGTCCCGTCATCTGCAGGGAAAGCTTTGAGGATAATTTAAACATAGTAAAAGATTGACAACAATAACAAAGTAGTAAAACTAAAGTGATTGGCAATGTGGCCTGGCCTCTAATGGGGACAAGATGTTACCCCAGAGGGGACCAGGAGCTCCATGGAGATGTTCTGCTGCTCAGAGATTGCATACAGGAGCAGCCATCAAAGCCCAGCTTTTTCCAGGTGTCTCAGTTGTCTCAGTTTGTGGTTATTCACAGGCATATTCAGGAGAGGAAACAAAAACCTGTTGCTGTGTTGGAAGTGATGAATTTAATCATGAATTCAAATGTTAACGAGCAGTGGCCTTTCTTGTGTGCTGGTGAATGAAACCAAAAAATGAATGTAAGATCAGTTCTGGTTGTTAGAGCTTCTGGCTCTCTTCGGAAGCAGAAACTATGCACGTAGTGAGCTCTTAAGCTTTGAGCTTTAATAGAGCTTTTCTAGAAGATCATCAAGATTAATTTGGATGCATGTTGCACTGAGCCTGCCCAGCTTTAATTTTAGAGCTAACAGTGTAAGGAAGCAACTGATAATTTTTCTCTTGCTGTATCTTCTTGCTCACAACAGTGCGTCGAGAGTATTAATGCTAAAAGGCTAAAAAGAAAGCTAAAAGAAAGCAAATACATTTCAGAAAGGCTAAGAGCAAGCAAATATGTTTTATTTAAATCTTGCTGTTTCAGTTTTGGAAAATATTTGTCATACAGAACAGTGGCAACATGGAGCAGATAGTTGTATGTATCAAATAATAACTTTCCATTGCATTGCCCAGCTGTGCTCTCTGCATCAATAGCTACCTCAAGCTCAACATAAATTCTTTTCTTGATTTCAGTGAGGTACTAAATGCTCATCTGTAAGGATGCTTCCCTTCTAAATGTTTAAGGAAAAAAACACATTACATCTTGAAAACAAGGAATATGTCAATTGTTTACTTTATTTGTTCTTTTTTCCTTTCCCTTATTAATAAGTTAATGAAAATGTTCACCAAGAAACAAAACCAAAATAAATACTTAAATGAAACCTATTCAGAGAGAAGTGAGTGAGGCTGGAAAGCATCATCTTTGCTCTTAGCACTCTGAAAAAGTTGTCCTTCATAATCTTTTCATTAGTTACAGCAGAGTAACAGTCACTCCCTTCAATAGAATGCTTTTGCCTGCAGACAAAACACAATAGAAATGCAGCTTGTTGGAGTGAGATGGGATCCTTCCAATCTTTTCATTCATCTTACCAAAGTAGCCATAGTACATGCACATGTGTCACCAGGGCTCCATTTGGTCAGTACAAAATATTAGTCCTTTGGCCAGTGTTTGTCATCTGCTGTGGTTTTCTGTTGAAAGAACAAATTGATGAAATAGGTCTGCTATTATTTGCTTAGTTTCACCCTCTTATCTTCAGAGAATATATGGTCCATTCCTTTCTTCTGAATGCTGTGAGAAAACCATAAAATGTACATTTCCTGGTTAAGAAATCCCAATCTATCTTTCCAGTGGATACCATGCTGGAAAACTGTCTCCTCATCTGCTACAAGGAGCAGTACGTACCTCTCATGGATTTACAGAAGTTGAAATAACTATTTGATTTACATAAAACAATGATAGACTGGAGCTAGGAGCAATTGAGCATCCTCTTTTTCATAGTTTTTAGGTGGAACTGGTCTCTTTATCCCGCTCTGTTGCTTGTAAAGTCAATGGATGATCCTTGAAGTGATCAAAAGATGGCCTAGTTCCATAGCAGCACCTGCTTCAAGTAAAGGATGAAAAATCCAGGCTTTTTTTTGATCCCTGCATGTATGCTAAACACCGAATCATAGCACCGATTCCCTTTGAAACACAAATTTTCAGTAGCTCATTATATAGCTGAATCCATGCTAGATTAAGCTAGATCAAAGCTCAGCTAATGTGCAGGCAATGGTAAAGAGTTAAATTATATCATCTAAAAAACTTCTGTAGATTTAGTAACAACTTATGGGTGAAAATGCTGACCATTTCATCTTCAGTCTTACCCAACTTAGCGCTTACTGTATATCACTGAATATACCTGCCCTTAAATGAGCAAGAAGGAGCGTTATTCTGCCATGAAAATTAGAGCTATGATAAATCCACCCTACATCTCACTGCAACATTCATAGTTTTAAGGTTATCATGATTTTCTTCTCAAGCCTGTAATGAAGAACACTGTTTCAGCAATATCAGAATATTTCAGTTAAGGAAAAAAAAAAGCATTTATACGATAAAGTCATTCAGGAAATATGGTGGGAAAAGGGAGCAGGTGTAATCATTTCCTGCTAAATCATAAAAGTTTTAAGGAAGGTTACAAGTATCTTCATAAAGGCCAGGATGCCTTTGGAAGTGTAAACATTATAATTTTTATTTTTCTTGCAAAAACCTTCTAGATGTTCCATAAAAAAACCACCTCGTGTTCTGGTCCACCTTGTAAACTCTGATTCATCCAAGATCCTGGAATGGATCAGGCAACAAGTGATGAATATTATATGTAGCCTTGGAGGAAGGATCTAACTTTAGAAGCGGAAAATTAAAGGAAGTTACATGCATACACTCACACAACCTTGAATCCTGCTTAAACTTTATGTTAATGTCAAAACCTCTAATCCTGCTGAACAAATCGTAGTCTTCAGCTTTTAATGTTTTGTTGCAGTACTTTGGCTTGATCTTGAGTCTCTCTTACAATCTTGCTCAAGTCAAGAAGTTTAAGTGGGAAGTTTTAATCTGATGAAGTATGAAGTATGTCATAAATATGACTTCATGCCCTCACAGCTTATCAACACGGGGAGTTGTGCAGGTAAAGTTATTTGTGTAGAAACACAGATGTAACTGTTTCAATACTGAAATTGGTGGTAGAGAAAGTTTTACCTTTCATCTGAGTCATTTATCACCAAGAGGAAAGCAAAAACAAAAATGTGTGAAGGTTTATATTAAATGACTGTCTTTGACGGATTGCCTGCAGTTTCATGCAAAATGTTTCACGCGGTGCATCGTAGGGTGAAATTATACTGGACAGAAATGGGAGAGAAATTAAAAGAGTGAGGCAAAGGGAGGACAGGCTTTTGAAAAAGAGAGTTGGAAAGTGAATTACTGGAGTATGAGTACTTAAAGATAGTTTCAAGTGACTGAATATGTGAAGCAGGCCCTGGCCTAAAGAAGACAATTTTTGTGGAGGACTGGAACACAGGCAAAGTGAACAGTGGGGATAGCTGAGAAAGAGGAGAAGGGAAAATATTTCCAGGAGATATGGAAAGAAGTACTGGTTCAAACTGAGACCCCATCTAGACCAGCATCCTTTTCATCCCGAGATGGTACCCAAGGCCAAAATGATGGGCCCATCCTTCCTGAAACAGGAGTGCAGGGTAGGACTTTGAAGACCAAGCGTGTCATCTTCAAGTGGTGCTACTCACCTCCCTAAGATGTGGCCATCAGCCACTTCTAAGACGTCCTGATTTTCCAGGACAATCCAAAGAGTGTCACTTGCAGGAAGGAGCTGAACTGTTGTGTCAGGACCACGTTCTCTCTGACCTCAGAGGCACCAACAAAGCATTCACCTCAGCTGTCAGGGCTGACACCAGCTCAGTCCTGTGATCCATGAACTATGCAGTGGGTACTGTGATGGAAACCATACGTCCAGGCAATGGTCTGCTGGATGGAGCAGAAATTCTTGAAACATTCAACCAGCATCTCCCAAGAGCTGAAGATGAAATTATGTGACTTAAAAGTCAGCTGACCTTCCTCAACAGTGCCCCAAAGTGACCACATACATTATGTGGTCATATTGCATGTGATGTATTGCCCAGGAAAGAGTTAAAAACAGCATTAGGTCATTAATACATAATTAGACGGAGCTGGCTTTCCAACTCCTATCTGTGGAAAGCTCTGAATCTTTTTTTTCTCTTCTGAAGTATTCACTGATTCTTCTCAGGCCTCTCTTGCCTGTTAGCATAACTCAGGCAAGACAGATCGCGTGCCAGCCACAATTCCAGTCTGTTTTGCAGAGCTGTCAAGCACTTCCTTTCTCTCCTAATACACACTGCTTCTTTTATCACCTAACACTGTCTAAAGTCCACAGGTCTGCTAAGAGAGGGAAGATTGAATGACTGATCTGCATGATCTGCATTAGAGCATAGTGGTGATTTTAGCTGGAAAATGTAATCAGCCAGATTCCTTCCACGTCCTGAGCACAAGACTGACTTTGAACAGAGCACCTGGAAATGATGGGGGGCTCTTTCATCGCAGACCTCCACCTAACAGCTGAGATCTTCAGCCACCCTGACACCACACTGAGGGCTAAAATTGTTCTTTTCCATAAGTAATCAGTGTGAGCAAAAGAAGAGCTACTAAGATGGCAGAAAATCAACTCAACTTTGAGCCCATTTAGTTCCGAATTCTTCATGGGCTTGTAGGACTCCTCAGTTATCCTTAAAATGAATTCATCCTTGTTTGCAGCAAATCAAAGAACTTCCCTAGATGGTGTACCTTTCAGTGTGTTTTTTTTTTTTTTTTTAAAGATGAGACAAAATTACAGCTTAGCCCTTGACTCTGAAGGTGATGTTAAACTCACCTGGGCATCTAGTGGGAAAGACTGAGTTATGTTTTGGATTTGGAAATAGCACCAAATCATGCCTGTCTGGCCTATCTGTTTTTACTGCCTTCCTTAAAATTCAGTTGGGCTCAGGATGCACGAGGATGCCTTAAAGAAAGTTTACGTGTCCAAGTGGCTGAGCGTAAGGGATGGGTTTTGCTGCACCACGGTGCGCGGGTGAGTGCTGAAGCA
This sequence comes from Gallus gallus, assembly GCF_016699485.2. NCBI lineage: Eukaryota > Metazoa > Chordata > Aves > Galliformes > Phasianidae > Gallus > Gallus gallus. The sequence goes on from NC_052537.1 coordinate 10,782,935, forward strand.
GAACTGATGTGCCGCGGTATCGAGCTGTCAGCTTTCAACAAGAAAAACAGTCTTTGTGTGATCTTCTGGAGGCAAGTAAGGCAGGAGAGGAGATTTAAAAATAGTTTTGTAATGGCTGATTTTTGGTTTCTTTTTTAGCATAGCCTCCATAATCCCATGTGATGCTGTTAATGCTCGCGAAGTGGCTGGGACAGGCACTTTTTTAAGTAGTGGAGGGTTAATATTCATCAATTATGGTTTTAATCTAAAGAAAATGTCAATTGGAGGCAATGCACCACAAGGGAAAGGGAGGAGGACTGAAGAGAAGGAAAAAGTATAGTGTTCCTCATGATCCAAAGCAGGAGAAAGGGGGAGGAAAAAACACTTTTATTTCAGTCCAAGCAAACACAGTAGCCCAACCAATGAAGGGAATTGAAGGTAGCAGACCCCAGACCACACTAAGGAGAGTGCTGCTCTCTATGGGGCGTGCTGCCATTTCCTCTCACTGCTGCTGCACATTGACAAAATCAGTGCTTGCACACAGCATATCTGGGTGCTTACCCAGCACCTGGTTGTGGGTTCAGCATCTGCTGCTAGGAACACCGTTTGTACTGACTGATTTTCTCTGATGCTGCTCTGCATATGTTTACCATCAGTCAGAGTATTCTCACTTCAGGCTTGTGGGGTTTTTTCTGTTTCCACATGTGCCTGTTACAGCTTAGCAAGATTGTCATAAAGTAAAATGGCTTTTCCCATTAAACATGCTTCCAGCTGGGGCAGCTTCAGGGTTTGATCTGCAATTCAGCAGTAAATTATTTACAGCTGGTGAGGTGACAGGAAACAGGCAGTTGGTTTGCTCCTCATCTCCATTTGTGGGGCAACTGAGGGCTTTGCTGAAACATGGGGTTGACTTCTCTTTCAGGGAGACCCGACCAGGTGAGTACAGAGAGGGAAAAAGGATTTTGTAGTGCTTGACTTTCTTTGCCTGGTCTTTTCTCATTCATGCTGGAGTTTTCTAGGAGAGGTAAAATCTAATTTGCTGGTAGACTATGTAACATACTGTCGTTACATTTCAAAGGAAAACAAATCAAGATTGTGTCTCTGTTCTGCCACATAAGGGCTGCCCATCCCCCCTGTAGCAGTGATTGTATGAGTAAATACCTTCAAAGATGCGGTCATGATCTCAATTGACGCACGATCATATTTTGTTTGTGTTAGCCTTTAAAAATGATGTGTTTTTTTTTTTTTAACTTTTAAATTCCAAGATCACTTTCTTATGGCGGATGCTGTCTGTGATTTGTCATCAGTTACTGTTTCTTCCTATATGGGAATCGTGTTTTACCTTTCTGTGCATGTAGCATCTGATCTCAAGTGTAGATCAGTCAGCCAGAAGTATTTTACTGGCAAACCAGGTATTAGGATGGTCTCTTGCTGGTAGAAGGGACCATAATCTGGCTCTGTATTGTTGCAGTGGTGCTTCAGAGCCATCAGGGTAGTTACATTTGACATTCTGGCTCTCTGGAGAAAGATAATTCCTGTTGGTAATTTGGTGTTAGGGCAAAACCAATTCCTTCTTGCTGTCCTGCTGCCAGGATTTGGAGGACAGCAGCTTTCTATGCTCTCAGACAGATTGGGCTGATCAATGCGTTAAATGGTTTGTGTTCTCTGTGGCGAGCAGGAAATCAAGCTCCTTACAGCTCAGTACAGAACATTCGGCATAACTGGAGATTTGTTAAGGTGTCACAGTTTGTTTAACATAATTCAGTTCATCCTTACGCAGTTGACATTTTGTATTGTGATATTATGTGGATGTTTGTGGCTGTGTATACCAGGAAGATTACTTTCCTTTGCTTGCTAAAATGCACTATAGAGTAGGCACCTTGAGATTTGGGGTTCATTCTGCAAATATTGAAGTAGATAAAATTATTATATTTAGGATTATTCTGATCACATGATAGTGTTGCTTAAAATGAGACTCTGCATGAGCTTCAGAACAAGATCTGCAGCACATAGCTGTGTACTGGAAAGCCATGCGTGGCTTCATTGGGGTGTCCCTTACACCTGAGAAGATAAAAAGCAGCCCAGAATAACTAAGCAAGATATCTTTGGTTGTTATTTGCAAATGCTATATGGTGATCATCACAGGATATCCCAAGTGGCAATGAACCCATAAGGGTCACCAATATTTCTGATATTTGTCCAGTTTAGTTGTTTTTGGTCAGTAACACTGATTGTAATGTATTATGCAACAGCTCAGAGGTTGAAATGGAAAAGACAGTTAATGTGAAGCCAGCATTTTTAAATGGGATGATAAAGTGCATAACAGCTGAAATGGGTTCCTGATCATAAAAGAGGATGATAGAGCTGTGAGAAACAGAAGGCCCTTAGAAAAAGTAAGAAATGTGGCCAGAGGTTGAGCTAGGATAGCAATAAGCCTGGTGTTATAACACTGGTAATTCTGAATTATTGAAAGAAGGTGAGTAAGATTATGATGGATTCTATAATTCATTTCAAAATCAAGTTTTAATGCTTCTCTAATAATTGCATGCTGCTATAAAGTAATTAGTTCCAAAAAGTCCTATGCCCTGCGTCATACCAGACATCAGAGTAAGTGGTTTATTATCTTACTTCCTCAATTTACTTATCTGTTTTTTATAAGTAACTGATACCCATTTAGAATAACTCATGCAAATATTGGTATTAGTTTTAAAGCTTAGGAGTGATCACAGAGAATTCAGTCCTAATGCCTTTATCCTGGCAAAGTGCAATTGTCTTTACGCCTCCTTTTATCAAGTTGTACTGCTGTAGCTTGCTGGCAATATTGAAAATAGCAAGGGGTGAGGCCCTTGCCCATTGATTGCTCTTCTATGGTCGTGGGTAATTCTGTGTTCCTTGTCCATCACTCTGCCTTCTGCCTGCATGGCCTCACGTGACATCTCTCACCGATGGCTCAACCTGGAAGGCTGAATTTTGTACATTTGAAAATCCAGGTCCATTTCTTACCATTCTTTCTCAGAGATGAGTTTCCCAAGGCACACCTAACTCTCTCCATCTCAGGCCCCAAAGCTACTTTTGGATCCTGTGGTTAGCATGCAGCCTTTTGATAATCACAGAAATTTCAGAGCTCATCCTTGTGTTTGACGTGTCTCACAAAAAGTGTTTATCCACCTATCCAGCTTGTTATTGCACCAGACAGTCTCCATTCCAGAGTCTATTTTCCTGCTCAAATTACAGATAGATACCTTCGAAAGCATCTGACAGTCCTCTGTCCCCTAAAGAATTAAGTGATATTCAGGAGAAGGGTTTCAGTAGTGCCAGCTGTCTGCTTTAAAACATTCTGGGGTTTGACCAGGCAAACTGGAACTGCCCTTTGTGGTAGTAGCTGCTCCACGTTGCTTTCTATGTGGGCAGGAATGCATCTGTAGGCTTCTTTTTGCCCTTCTAATAATCAGATATTAACAGGTGTCTGATCCTCTGTGAAAGGATTATTGTTATTGTTAGCACTTATTTAACTGAGTGAGTAACCTAAACGTTTCTTGACAGGAAAGTACAGGCTGAAGGTTAGCTCCTGTATCTCCTTTTTCCTCTTAGTCTAAGGAAAAAAAAGAATGCCTCATGGAAACCTTCAGATGTAACAGATCTTTTTGATTACCTGTTTTTGGATGAAGCACTGTGGTCTGACATCACTGCTTGGATGAAGTGTGTTAATACTTTGTTCTCATTTGACCAAATGATGTAACTTTAGAGTTGCTTTCATGGCACCAAACAGTCTTATTAACTTGCAGCCTAAAACAATAGATATTGAAAAATGGGCTGTAAGTAACAGCCTGGATTTTCTTCAATTCATTGCTCTGCAGTGCAGTATGGTTCCAGAAATCAGTTTCAACTTACCTTTGCTTTCTCTTTTTTGGTCCAAAGCAATAAAGAATAGACAATGGACCAGTCTTCTTCACTGATCTTGCTTTGTTAACCATGCAAACCCATCGCAGAGAAATGTTCTTGCCAGCACTTGTGTGCAAGCATTGTGTCTGGCCAGGGGCAATCATGCCTTTGGGTTATATTTGTCTGGAAACACCTTTGCCGTGGGATTCTGCTGTGTAGCATTCAAATTGTGTTTTTGGTTTCCAGTCACTTTCTGTTTTGTCATTTTGGGACTGCATAGCAAGTCATTAACAGGACTGGCCACAGAATGGCGTCCAGTGCTGTGCAAATAACTAATCACCAAGGGAAATCCCTGGTCACTTGCTGGATGCTGGGCATTTGCTGTAAAATCAACTCCTTCCTCTCTTATCCCAATATAAGGGATAAGAACTCTGCATTTCTGGGCATATCTTTGTCCTGCAGCACTTCACAAAGCTTCTGTTTTGGCATGTGCCAGTACTTGCAGAACTGTTAATCTCCTTGAGTTGGTAGCTGGAAAGCCAGTTGATGTCTCCAAGTGTTAGGGAATTACTGGTGGCCTCCAAGGAAACCATGTTTACATGTTTAAAACTTGTTGAACTTTTGAGAGGGAAAACAGTAGAGGAGGTGTCCTCTTTCTGCCCCAGTGGAAAGGTTTAAGTACCAGCTAATTTCTGGAAGGGTATCTCAGACTTCATGTTTAAAAACAGTGTATCCAAACTGTCTGTTGATCCTAATGGAAAAAATGTGTCTGCAAATGCACAATGGCAAACAGCTTTTTGGCTACCCGTTTATTTGATGAAAGAATTGCAGATTTAGGGCTGCGTAATTTGTTGACAGAATATTTTGGAAGCAATGAAAGAAACTTCAGCACTCATTGTGATGGATTCCTTGCATGGTGAAGTGAGAGGCTACAAAGATGATGGCAGAGTGGTGGATGGAATTCCTTCTGTTTCAAAGGGCTTTTGACACTGTTGCCCACAGTACTGCCATTTGGGAGCTAAGGACATATGAGATATGTGCACAGTGGTTAGATGGGATAAAAGTTGGCTTGGAGGGAGAGGTGACCAACAGCTTTGATGTTCAACTGATGCTAGTGAAGATTACAGTGCATCAGTGTTGGCGCTGGGACAGGTACTCCACATCTTTGTTGACAGCTTGGCTGTTTGTGCCAAGCCAGAGTTTGATAAGGGCCTGGAGAAATTTGTCTATTGCATCAAAACAGAATCATAGAATCGTTTGAATTGGGAGGGACCTTTAAAGGTCATCTCGTCAAAAATGTAGTCTAGGGAAAGATGTGTGTTTGGGGGTACTGCTGTGTATACTTCCGGCTTTGGAATAGTAGCAAAAGTTTACTGCAGTTCAGATTTCAGAGAAACTGACAAAAAATAATAATAATAATAGGACACTCTTTAAAAATTGACTGTTAAATAAATGTAGCCATGACTTTTGTTTTCAGTATCCTTGGTAGGAAAGAGAAAAGGCTGTTGCTTAGGCCTAAGCCATTAACAAGTTGGTCTTTCAATTTCAAGGTTAGATACTTACCAAGGTAAAATACCATCGCAAGAGATAACACTTCATACCATGACCACCATTTGTAGGAAAAATAGGTCAGGCAGGATCAGCTTTATTACCATGGCAACTGCCTAATTGCTGGTGGAAAGACTAACTTGATGCCTAAGTGTACCATTAGTGAAACATTAGTTTCATTGCTAGGTCTTGAAGAGGCTTATTTTTACAATGACCTCATGGGCGCTAAAATCAGAAAGCAACAGTTACCTTTCTGGTACTCTGTGTGATCGTATTAGGTTCTTTTCTGTGTTTCTGCACTCTGCAAGTTGTGGTTTATGTATGAGAGCTTTCTGCTGGAGGGTTTATGGGGATTTCCTCCTCCTGGCAGCGTTAACACCACTGTAGCTTTATGGGAATGCCAGGCTGCAGTTATTTGCAACCATCCTGACTTAGCAGTGAGAGGCAGTTGGGTTGTTCCTATTCTGAGGTCCAGCTCCAATGGAGAAGCCACATGACACAATAGGAAACATCAACAACAAACTGATGCACTTGAGGAGGTCGCAGTGGCAACACAGTCAACATATAATTCATTTTTATCCTTCTATTTATACTGTCTAAAGAGAACGGACGTGATAAAACTCTTAAAAACTGTAGCAGTCTGTGCAAGAAAGAGGTTGAGGCTTCAAACCCTCTATTTAGCTGCCATGGGAAGTTCTTTTCATCTACTCCCAGGACTTGCAGATTGTTTTTCATTAAGCTGTTGAGAAGACCTTGATGTGCAACTTCCACGCACTTTGCATAAGAGAAATACACAGTAGTTATATTAGCAAATTTGTTATGTTGCTTTGACAAATTCAACTTGCCACTAACAGAGTCTGGTACAGCAACGAGTCCCAAGCATTAAGACACTGCCAGAAAGAAAATAGCTGAGAGTCTAGGAGGGAGACGAAGACATGAATAAAAGCTCCAGCTTTGCAGGGCAAAAAGTACATATTTCACGTTTAATTCCTGTCACTCACTCTGAGCCTTTCACAGGTGTTCTCTGAATTCAGACCTATGCTGAGACCATTCCCAAACTCTAAAATTGTGTGTGAGTTTGGGGGGAAGATAAGACGTCTCATAGTGTTGAGATTTGGTTTGAAAGGTGCAGGCAGGGATTACAATATCAGTAAGTAGTTAGCACTCCATTAATTTGAAGTCCACTTTCTTATGAAGTATTCATTGAAATATAAATTTGTTGTGAAGTTGCTCAGTCGTGAGTAGGCTGTAGACTCAGTGGTAACAGCCTCTGTCTGTCCTTGCTGCTCCCCCCTGGCACTGCTAGTAGTACTTAGTAATGTGATATTGGCTAAGAACCTGCTTTGGACTCCATTACAAAAGATGCTTTAGGAAAAGATTTGGAACAGGTTGCCTGGGTTGAAAGATTTGCAGGTTGATTCAAAGCATGGGAAGTTAATGTGTCACGGCTGGGGAATGGTGTAAATTTGGGTTAGTACTGCAGGAGTTATGCCCAGTAGAGTAATGTGGTACTTAGGTGGTGTTAATTCTTTTAAGAAATAAAAGGTCATTGGAAAGGAGTGACACCAATGACACTTTTGCCTACCAGCCCCAATTGAGAAAGCAAGCCTCCTCTAATAGAGGACCATGGCAGAAGTTGAAGAAAGGTGTTATTTCTTGACATTATCTAACTGACATTTCTTTTCTGTAAGTCAGAAGGATCCAATAGAGATCCACAAGTGGAGGCATTTTGGTAACTGTGACTTAAATAACAGATTATAGAGAAGTGCTTTTTCTCTCTGCTGGAAAAGGTTGGCTAGTACTTTTGAAGAGAGCCATGGTGCAAACAATATATGTTTTAGTAAGCAAGCTTGCATATCAGAGGGTTTAGCCTTCATTTCATCTTTCCTTATGGGTGGCTGACAACTGCCATGTTGCCCAGCTAACCCAGCTGTGGATGAGAAACAGATTGATGTAAAAATAGAAATTGATGTGCACTTTTCCCTGAAATCTTTTTTTTTTTTTAACCCGAGGTCATTTGGTAAACCTTTGCTAAAAGTGTATTTCAGAAAGAACAAAGATTTCTTCAAGAGTCTGATATTATCTGTCACTTCAGTTAACTCTTAATAAACACAAAACCCTTAAGAAGTGCTCGTTTGAGTAAGATGTGCTCGTTTGAAAAATTCACATCATCGTGTTTTGCTGATTGAAAACCCTTCGGGGATTAATACGTGTCAAAGTATACATTTGTTCCAGCAAAAACGAAGTAGCATTCACTGACTCTTTGGAGCTTTGAGATAAAATGCATTATTGCTTCCTCTGCAAATTGGAACCATACATATGGGAACCTAAAATGCATGAATTGGAGTAGATCCTTCTGAGGGGTGACTTTAGTCTTTGTTAATAATCTGGATGAAACAGTTGCTGACTGCAAATAAACCATGCATTCAGCATGTTGCTGAATGCAAAATAAACTGCACTGAGATTAAAAGTAGGGACAGGGTCTTTGAATTCATCTTGTCACAATGCATAACCCGGGAGCACGTCATGTACACTGAACAGCATTAGAGTTTAAAGGCCAAATTAAGTAAAGAACTGGGCATGCTTCCAAAAGAATAGCTCATTAAACTTCAGCCCTCTGTTGGGCTGTCTGTTAGGAAGTGTGCAGGAAGGCCACCCTTTGATACTTTTTGGCAGGGAGTAGAGCATCTAATTTTGGATTTGACATTAGAAAAAGATGTACCTTCTAGAAGAGACACCAGGGCGTGTTGCACTGGAGATGAAGCCTGAGCAGAGAAAAAGCTGCTAGTTTGGTATTTGGGTGCAATTAGAGGTGTGAGAGAAATATTGTGATAATATTGCATTATATTCATGGTAAAATAACAGTAATTTATATGGGGAATAGATCCTTTCTGTATTTAGATTTGTATGAAGCCTCCAGTATGGAGGATGCTTTGTGTGTTACGCAGTTAGTGCAGTCTGTATTTATCCACTTTTATATCTTATGTACTACAATACTAATTTCTCTTACTCACAAGTTATTTCTGCAGGTAGGCAAGATTGTCAGTGGCTATTTTGGCATGCAAAAGAAGCAAACTGACTTTAACGAGTACTTGAAATACACTTCAAGTTGTCATCCGAAATCCAGGAAGAAAACTAACTCCAATGTGGTGTTAGAAAGTGGCATTCTGGACTGCCTTAGATTTTCTTCTTCCTGACCATATTGAAATATTCACACAGGCATGGGATTTCACAATTTTTTTTCTGAGTATATTGTCATGCTTTTTTGATTTCTCACAGGTAATACTGTCTTTGGAAATACCAATCTGATAGGCAATAGGATTTCTGGCCTGTGCATTAATTCCTGATTTTCACCCAAGGCGATGGGTGAGAGCAGAATGAGATTACCATCGTGTTCTGGACACAGGTAATGGAGTATGATGAATGGCAGTGGCTCATAAAGCTTGCCCTACTATCTGGCCAGCCGCTGGGGATGTTTTCTGTATCTCTTCATTACTTACATGCTTCCAAACATCACATCTGTGTCCTCTGTGTGCTTTTTTCTCACCTGTAACTTGGAACAAGATGAGCAATATGATGAAGGTGATGATTTTTATTCTTCTGTTTAAATAACCCATGGTATTATTTTGGCCGTTTATCTTCAAAACCGAGAAAAAAATAGTTGTGAGGCCTGTGGCATAAATCAATAGCCTTTACAGGGTAGGAAATCCAAAGGGAATGCTTAGAATATGGTACTGATGCATCTTCTATTGTTTTAGCCTAAGCCTATAGTATTACGAGAATGTAAGGCATCTTTAGCTTGTGGCCATTGGATACTACTTTTTTGGAGGGACAGTGTAACACGAGGTGTGTGGAATCTGCAGCCTTGGATGTACATTATCCACCAGCGTACAAACAGATGAAGAAAAGAGAATCAGGGAGTTCAGAAGTCAAGTAGATAGAAAAGCGGTGGATGCTGAAGTGCTGCTGCCTTGGAGGGAGAAAAGTGTAATGGCATAACTCTTTATAGCTGCAGGAGAAATATGGTGCCAATGCACATTTGTGTATTGGTGGTTAAGGAAATTATTTGAGATGATCTGTTGTTACGGGTGCAGCGTATTGATAATGTGACAGTAGAAAAGTTATTTGCTCGTTCAAATGCAAAGATGCTTTTCCAGCAGGAAAACCCATTGAGGAAGATAAGTTCTCATTGTTGTTATTGTTGTTGTGATATGCCTGAAGGCTAACAAAGTCACTGCTTATGCAAAGCACATCTTCATTCAAGTCTCTGAGTAAAATACGAATTTTTTACCTGGTAATTGTTGTGTATTAGCAAAGTACAAAGCCTTTAACGCGATTAGAAATAGCTGTTCAGTTGTGTATCTCATTTATTATTTGTAATTATTGTGAGAATTAGCAATCTGCCTTATACATACAAATAGTAGTTTCATCTTGTTAAACCATTCTGAATGGAAGTATGAAGATACAGAAAGCACTGATCTACAGATAGGCAAATATAATTAGCAGAAAATAAGTTATTACAGAAAGTGTCCACTGGCATTTACAATAGTATATCTCATTCAGAAGCTTTCGTTCCACGTGATTAAAATTAACTTATTTGATCACTAAATCCCACAAATCACAGGCTTGGTAAAGTGCTTATTTTGTGTTCCTTGCCCCTAGTTTACAGCATCTCTCTCTGTATCACAATATTTATGAAAACATTCCCTATGTAATGTGAGCCAACTTCCTGATGATGTTACTCTTCCTACTTACATGCATAAGGCTGGGAATGCCTGGGATAGAGGGTTTTTTGGTGACCAGAAGGAAAGGTTTTTAGTGAACTGTATTTTCCCCTTCATTGAACTGAAACTGCTGAGTTCGTGTTGGTTTGAACAAAACAAATATGGTTCCTATTTGGGAGCTTGCAGCAAAAGTGACACAAGGTGTGAGTGCAGGAGCTTCAGCAAACCAGAGTAAAGTGAAGTTCTACTCTTCAGTCTACTTTGAGCCAAAGGATATGGATTTGTATCTGATAGACTGAGTTCTTTCCTCACGCTTGGGCTGACCTAATCCTGCTTTTCAGGATAATGCCATAACAATGGAACAGTCAGATACTTGCTGGGGGACATTCCTTAATCTCTCCTGGTGAGGAGATTTCCAGTAAAGGGACGCTCCCAAGAAGTGCAAGTATTTACTGTGCTTGTGCTTGGTCTTGATCTCAGGAGTCTCTTGCTCCCATGAGCTGATTTTTTTGTGGCTATCAATTAAGGTATTTTTCCATGCACACAGAGCAGTTTCATTAGCAAAGGCTGAGAAGAGTGTTTCCACGGTGTGAGCATTTTCCCTAGATCTTCCAATCAAAACCTATATGGTAAAGTGTGATGGCGCCTGAGAATAGTTTTTGAAGGGCCAAAACGGCATCACTGAGTTGTAATACATTTTTTCATTTGGAAGAGCAAATACATATCCTTCCTGGGTAACTTTTGGATGCTGCATCCCTGGAGACATTTAGGATCAGTCTGGATGGGGCTCTGAGCACCTGATGGAGCTGTAGATGTCCCTGTTCACTGCAGGGGGGAGTTGGACTCGATGGAATTTAAGCATCCCTTCCAACCCAAATGATTCTATGATTCTAATTTTTGAGTTTTACTCAAAACCACGTCTTGGGTTTATTTTTCTTTTGGAATTATGGCTTTTGTTTGTCAAGTCTCTGAGGATCTGGAGAGATGGATCCTGCTCCGGTGTTTTTAGTGGTTGTTTTTTTCCCTTTGAAAGGTATCATCTGCATCTTGATGCTGTTACTTAAAGATGAAATCTCCTGTTAGCATGAATTCAGTCAGAAAATGATTATTCAGAACGAGGGTGAGAAGATGAAAGTGCAAAGTGGTGTCAAGCTGGGGATACAAACTACCTCCAGCAACCTTACCTGCTGCTGGAGCATGAACTAAAATATTCTGCTAGCTTAAATCATTTCCAGCTCTGTATGTTTAAATAACTCTACAAAGTATTTTAGAAATAACAAGCTTTCAGCACCACAACAACATGGAGCACATAACATTCTCAGTACTGAAGAGCATCTGCATTCCTGGAGGCGTTTGCATTTGAATTAGGGCAGGCAGAGGAGGAAAACCCATCAGCTTGGATGTAGTTTCTGGATGGCTCTCAGCCAGGCTCTGAAATACAATGCAGTGAAACAACTGGGGTTTGATCCTGGGTTGCAGTAACCAAATTCAGTTGATTTTGATGCTGGATAAAAAGGCCATACACAATATTTCACTCTTACAAAAAAATAACCCATATGAGCAGAAGATGGATTTGAATTTCTCTTTCTCATTTTTCAGAAGGGTCCCAGGAGTCTTGGGGTAATGACTCGTGATGTGCTTCATTACCTGTTAATGTCATTTTGTGCAGAGCAAGCAAAAAAAGGGAGTGTTGAGCGGGGTACTCAAGGAGGCATATTTCCATATTAGCTTTGGACAGATAAAAATTAAGGAGAGAATTAAAAATATCATGATTAAGAGCCAGTTGTTTGAGGATAAGCACCAGAAGAGTGCTCAAGTCAGCAAAAATTGTTGGATTTTCTGAATGTATTTTCATTCCCAGTCCCGAGGCACAGACTAGCTTGAAGCTTTTGGTGATTTCAATATAAATCCAGGTGTGGGGAAAAAAAAAGCTCAACAGAGGCATATGAAGCAGAAAGGAAGAAGAAAAAACTAGAAGGTGTGCGTGGACATCACTTTAGAAGAAGAAAAAAGGATTATGGCATCTCTATTGTCTCAGGGCCATGGAAACAGCTGTCTGCTGCAAGACAGGGATAAGTTTCTGAACCAGATATGTATGTATATCTGTAAGCTGAAGTTCTGTTCTGAAGAGGAGTGGGTTTAAAATGCAATAGTCTCTCTTTTGGCTCCATATGTATATCAGAAAAGCAGTGACATAAATAGTTTGGCTGTCTAGATAGGATTACCTAACATGAAATGTTGCTTTTTTTTTTCTTTCTTTTCCTTTTTTTTTTTTTTCTTTTTTACTTCAGGGAACTATTTCTGATTTCATATAGGTTCTACATTCTTATCAATTCCAATAGGAATTACATTTTTAAATAAAGTAAATTGGACTTAGTGAAGTTACTAACGGGAGCATTTTTCCTTTGGTGACTTCAGAAGAGTTCAATAAATATTCCCATTTGAGTCCAGATCTGTTCAGTGTTTTAACTTCCAGCCTGAGACTAGCATTGTTTTCCTGTATCCTTTGCACATTTGCAAATAGTAATGATCTTTTTATGTGTTTGTCCTCTACTTTCAAGGGATAAATTTTTAATGTGCAGGCAGAAGGTGACAGTTTTATTGCTTCTATGAACATCAGGAATACATTCCAAATTCAATTATATACTCTCTGGAAATATCACACAAGCATCTTGCCAATAAATACAATTCTTAGATTACTGAAAACTAAGGACAGTAAGCACCAGACTGACTCGAACTGTGGGATTTGAGTAGAATATTGTTTTGGACTTTGAAAAATGCAAGGTAATGTATATTGGGAAGGATAATTTACATTTCATATATCCACTGTTAAACCATCATAGTTATTTCTAGAAAATGACAGAAGAGCTTCTACAGCTCAAGACAAGAGAAAGAAGAGAATCTGCCCCAGCAGTTCACAGTGCAATTAGAAACATGTATTTTAAAGTGTAGAAAAAACAGGGTATTATATACAACAAAAATGATATCACAGAACATACCTACAGGAATTACGTTGATGAATTAAACTTTAATCCAAACATGTCCAACTGTTCATTTTATGTTTTTGTTGCCCCTCTTTTTTTAAATGAAAATTTTTTAAAAACAGAACAAGTTTTGTTACATATATACATTACCTATATTATATATTCTATCTGTGGCCCAAGATAATTCCTCTTCACTCAGTGCAGTCCAGGCACGCCAAACGGTTGGACACCCATGCTTTAGATGAAGAAAAAATCAAACCTAAGTTAAAATGTCCTCAGAGGGACAGCAAATAGAGAGCCAAAAAAGCCAAAACATTTTTAGAGTATAAATAGTACAGATCTCATTGGAAGGGCCCCTGGGATCCAGGATAGTGGGATTTGCACTACCAAGTGGCACTAGAAATCCACAAGCTCTTGTTCCTCTGTGCTTTGAGACAGCAGGTCATTATAATGTTTCAGTAAATTTGCATCCTTTGTATGTGAACCGTGCTTAGATTGTAGAAACTTCTTAATTGTGCCAAGGTGTTTGCTCATGGAGAACCACTCAACCATTATTATGTTATAGATACTGCCATATATATGGCTGCATATATATTAATGGGAGTAAAGATAACAGAAGTCATCCTCAGGGTCTTCATTTAATCTCATTACAAGACTAATATATATATATATATGTGTGTGTGTTGTCTTTGCTATCACTAAAAATACAACATTTTGGTTAAAAGTCTCAGAAAGAAAGTTTTCTTTACAGTTGCTGTAAATATGAGGTTTCAGCAGGCACAAAGCTTCAGAAAGTGAGTAACTCCCCAGAACCCTCTGCACCATGGATTAGCAAGCTGCAAGAGATGCAGTGGTTCAAGACTGTCTTGATAGGGTCTTGGATGTCTGAAGGTCAAAAAAATATGATGGTCTCCTTATCCTTTAAGATCTGTTGCAGCCTCCACAGGCAGATATATGTCATCAGTTTTTAATGGAGGAGAAATGGAGTCTTTATTTGAAAAATAATGTTGCCTTGTTGCTAGAAACTGGGAAATGAAATCAAATCTCTGTTTATCTGATTTGTATTTCCACTAGACCTTACCTCTCTTTACCTATAAGATGCTAGAAATATTCAGTGTCTAATTTTATTCCAGCACTAGTAAATAAAATATTACTGTGTATCCATACCCAACAGTAAGGTACCCTTTCTCCACAGTGATTAGGTTAATTATTGTAATATCCCTTGGGTCTTCCCAGTATTTTTCTTTCTTTTGGTATATGGGAATAGGACACAGTTTTGCTGGACTGTCTTGGCCTTGGAAGTGGCATCTCTCATTGTTTGTGTACTGTTATTTTAACCGACAGTAGCTGAGGAGGTTATCTGGGAGTACCTGACTATCTTGTTTTAACTCAATGCTTGTGTGCTTGCTCTGATGTTGTGGTTATAATCTGTGTGCCTGTTCCAAAAAAAATGAGTTATTGAATAGTTGGGCTTTAAAAGGGCATTTTGATAGATGTTAATCGCCTGAGAGGAGTAAATTGCCTCATCTGCAAACTTGAGGAATGATCATCAATGAAACAGAAATGACAGTGAACAATAGATTTATGGAAAGTGCTTTCAACAGCCATTGCTCACTTATTTTAACTATCTTTTGATACCTATCAATGAGTCAGATTTTAATTAAAGTGTTCCCTTCTAAAAATATATAATGGTACTTTTAATCAAGATGCCACATGGCCTTCAATAAATCAAAGTAAATCAGCCAATTTGCCATTGTCAGCCAGAGCCATAATCTTATCCTGACAAACTGCTTTCTGTGGAAAAAAAAACTCAACGAAACAGGCTGACATACGTTATGTTTTTAAAATAATTTTTGAGAGATTCCTATATTCACTTTTGTTAGGACAGGCCGTGCTCGTAGCCAAGCTCACCAGATGTTGCCACGTGTGAAAAGGGGCAGAATAACACATCTTGTGTTACAGGGCTCAGGCAAAGATTCAAAACAAAAAATGAGTGTACCAACTTCTAACCTTTTGGGTCTGTCTCCTTTGTTGCTTGTACTCCACTGATGTGCTTTTGAGCTATTTTCAGTGGCAAATTTCCATTCTGTTTTTTTTCTTAGTTCCTGTGTACAACAGGAGTCCTTGTGTCCCACTTTTCCCATGTATTATCTCTCTATCTAAATATCAACCATGTTGGTTGAAGGAATACCCACTAAAACATCACAAACACTTGAACTTCAATACTGTTTTTTATCACTCTTTTGAAACGTGACAAGTGGAAAAGTGTTAGAGGTTTGACTGTGGAAAAAAGATCATTGGCATCAAAGGTCTTAGTCCCTATCAGCTCAGGAAGATTGAAATAGAATCAGAAAATCATCTAGGTTGGAAAAGATCTTGTAGATAATCAAATACAGACCTTACTCTGAATTATCAAGTCCCACCACTAAAGCATGTCACCATGTCTATGAGTCTGGTAAATACCTCTGTGGATGAGGACTCCATTGCTGCTCTGGGCAGCCCATTCCAGTGTCTAACCACACATTCCCTGAAGAAATTCTTCAAAACATCCAGTCTGAGCCTTGCCTGACACAACTTGAGGCCATTTCCTTGCATCCTATCACTTGTTGTCTGTCCTATCACCCACCTTGCTGCAGCCTCCTGTCAGGTAGTTGTAGAGGGCAGTGAGGTCTCCTCTCGCCTTCCTCTTCTCCAGACTGAACAAATTCAGTTCCTTCAGCCGCTCCTCATGTGTCTTGTTTTCTAGTCCCTATCTTCTCTGCGTGTGCTCAAGCAGCCCACTATCTCTCCTGTAGTGAGAGCCCAAAATGCAACTCGGTACTTGAGGTGTGATCTCACCACTGATGCCTGCAGGTGGACAGTCATTTCCCAAGCTCTGCTGGCCATGCTACTTCTGATGCAGAAGGCCCTTGGCCTTCTTTGGCATGCTGCTGGCTCATGTTAGCTGGCCATCGACCAGCATGCCCAAGTCTTTTTCTTTTGGGCACCTTTCCAGCCACTCTTCCCTGGGCCTGTATTACTGCTTGGGGTTGTTATCACCCTAGTGCAGCACCCAGTACCAATCCTGCTGAATGCCATACAGCATTGTGACCCACCTATCCAGCCCATCCAGATCCCTCTGCAGAACCTTCTTTCCCTCAGGCACTCCCATCTAGCTTGGAGTCATCTGCAAACTAAGTGAGGAGGCAGTTGATCTCCTCTCATCAAGATTGTTGATCAAAATATGAAACAAAACCAGCCCAAATACTGAGCCCTGAGGATCACCACTTGTGTCTGGCTACCAGACAGATTTAACCTTTTTCACAATGATGCTTTGGGCCTGACCATACAGCCAGTTTTTTAATGAGCAAATGGTTACTCATCCAAAATCTTGAGAATACTGTGAGAAAGAGTATTTACTAAAATGCTTTACCAAAATCCAGATAAACATATCCACAGCCTTTCCCTTATCTACTAAGTGGGTCATCTTGACATAGAGAGAGTTCAGATTGGTAACAGTAGCATTCCCACTGAAATTCATTTTTGGCATACAGAAGCATTTATGTGGACTGCTGATATTTCATATGTTGAATAGCAATTAATTAAACAAATTGAAAGCTTCACTAGCTTCTATCATGCTACAGTAGGAAAAAAATAATGGAAAAATAAGATGCACCCGATAGAGAGCAAAGTTACACATCTGTTGCCATTCAAGTGGAGAAAGACAAATTGAGCTTTCAGAAAGCCACAATGCAGCTGAACAGATCCAACATGTGTTGGTACAATAACACCCAGTAATTTCCCAAGAGTTTTCCCTCAAGTACAAGAGTAGCCATTACACGGGTCAACTGAACCACAGTCCGTCTGTCTCGCTGACTGCCAAGAAATTTCCCCCATTCTCCAAACCATTTTGCAACTGAAGTACATTGCAGATGCATCCATCAGGCTGGATCCGTGCTCTCTCTGCTGTTCATCCAAACCTAAGATATGTTTTGTCTCCAGTTTGAGAATTATGTCGGTTGGACTCCGTGCTCCCACTTTGGGATGGGCCCAAGTGTGCGGTTGCACATGGTCTTAAGAGAGAGAGATCTCAACAAATCTGGGAGCCAATTTTAGGGTTACAGCACTTAGATGTCTTTGAGCAAATACAGAGGAAGTGATAAATAGTGTTTGTTTGACAGCAATGAATAGAGTTGCATTTAACAACTGAAATAATCTTCCTGGAATGTTTTTTGTTGCTGCCATTTTTTTTTTTAACTGGTTGCATTTCTCATCTGTTTGCAATATTCTCAAGGTTATTTTCTTAAACAATTGCATTTTCAAACCTTATTTTGAATCTGTCAGTCTTATGTGATTATTTCTCCAATACAATCCAAGCCACTTGAAAATCCTCGACATTTAATTTGTTTTCAGCTGCAATTCATTTTTAGTGCAAAAAAAAAATAATACTATTGAGGCTTATTGTACATAACAAATTTTGACTCCTGCGATGCAAGGATTTTACTGATGGGAGAAAAAAATCACCATTATGAACTCAAAGATTAAATTATTCTTCCATTTTCTTTAACTGTATAACAAGACTGAAACTTATCCCAGAGAAAGGAAGGTGTACCATTTACAGCTTCAGAGGCATTTTAATGATATTGGGTCTGCTAAATTTCCTGAAACGTACAGTAGTATCATATATTTCAATCAGGTCCAAACTCTACTCAGCCAAGCATCTATAAAAAGGCATCCAGAGATAACAGAGTTCTACAAAAAGATGAAGAGCAACAGCAGCAGCTGTTCCAAGAGTATGAATAAAAGCCATTAGAAATCAGGAATTAAGATGACCCACCATCTGTTAGCCTTCAGAGGTTCACAAAGGATGAATGTCCTGAATTACACCCCCAAATCAATAATGCGTGTGCCATTCTTACTGCTGTGACCAGCAAATGAGTACACTGATGAGAGAATGATTTTTCTTAAAATAGGAAGGGATTTGCTGGCAGTATATTTTTGCCTCGGGCAAAACTTGAAGACAGTGTTCTTTTGTCTCCAACTGAGTAGTAATTCAACTCTGTTCATTGATTGTACAGGTTAGAAATTAAGAATAAGCGGGTTTTCACCCTTTAATGTGTTGGGTTAGAAGCTGTCTTTCATACTTGCTGAAATACCTGGGGTTTGCCACAATACTCTCCGACTGTAGCAAGGTCTGAAATACCCCCGTCAAACATGCCAAGATTATTTGACATAATACTGTTCTTTTATCTACATGCAAGCCTACTTGCTCTAAGTCTGCACCATGAACAGGATTGAGCTGTTTCTGGATTCCATTGCCTTTTTCATAACTTGTTTCTCTGTGGAGGAGGTAACTAAGTCAGTTCCTGGACTATTTTTGGTGATGATCTACTGATCAAGAATGCTTTTGTTTGGATTTGTCCCTCTGTGAATCACCTAAGATGCATTGATCCAGACTGAGAAGTTCAAAAATGCCTCTAGTCAGTTCTGCTTTTTACTGCATCTAGCAGCTGATGGCATGTCAAGACACAGTGTATTGCCTTTGTACACCAAAGCTTTGGTAGTAGGGGCTGCAGGACTGGCCTCTGTGAGCTTAGAGCTGCCCCGTGTCAGATCAGAGCCAGCTACAGCTGGCTCCAAAAGGGACTTGCTGCTGCTAGAGCTGAGCCATGAGTGACATTGGCTGTGATTCTGGGAAAGCAGATTTTAAAAGGGAAAAACTGCTGTGCAACAGCAGCTGGGGGTGAGGAGAGAGAAAATGTGAGAGAAACAGCCCTGCAGATGCCAGGGTCAGTGCGGTAGGAGGGCAGGAGGTGCTCTATGCGCAACACTGCGCAGAGCAATCTCACTGTCTTTATCTCAACTCTTGAACCCCTTTTCATCATATTTTTCCCCCTGTTTTTCTGAGAGTGGTGTAATGGAGTTTAGCTGTCCATCAGTGTGAAACCACCCCATAGGGTCAGCCACATGAATTGGCTTGTACGAATATGCTGGACAGGACTCTCTTCCCCTCTCTTCCCCTCTCTTCCCCTCTCTTCCCCTCTCTTCCCCTCTCTTCCCCTCTCTTCCCCTCTCTTCCCCTCTCTTCCTCTCTTTTTTTTAATCATTAAGATGGGAAAAGACCTCTAAGATCATCTAGTCCAACCATCCACCTACCCTCAGGTAGGTGGCCTGCTAAACTGTGTCCCTAAGTACTATCTCCACTCTTTACTTAAACACCTCCAGGGATGATAATTTCACCACTTCCCTAGGCAACCTGTTCCAGTGCCTGACCACTCTCATCCTATCTCTGCTACCTGGGAGAGGAGACCAACCCCCACCTCACCACAACCTCCTTGCAGGTAGTGATAAAGAGTGATGAGGTCTCACCTGAGCCTCCTCTGCTCCAGATTGAACAACCCCAGTTCCCTCAGCTGTTCTCCATAAGACTTGTGCTCCAGACAGCTTCATTGCCATTCTCCTCACACGCTCCAGGGCCTCCATGTCCTCCTTGTAGTGAGGGGCCTGACATCAAACACCGTGTTCAAGGTACAGTCTCACCAGAGTTATCCCATATAATTGATTTCCTCTAGTGCAGAAACTCTTTCAATTCTTCCTGTAGTAATTAATAACAAAGAAAACTACAACAACAACAACAAAAAAAAACCACCAAGAATTAAAATGTTTAGGTATTTTAATGCCTGCTTTATGAGTCACACGGGTTTGTGAATCACAACAGCTGTGTCAGGGAGTACCTTTTCTTTGGAAGTCTACTGTACAGTCCCAACTTTCAGGTCCCTTTGGTTTGTTGGGCTCTGAAATGCCCACCAGTCTTTCAGCAGGTGTTAAGTTGCCTGGGAGAACATAAAATGCTCATGATTCTGATGATCTTAAAAACATTTACAGGATGTGCTATTCTTTTTCTAGCATATATGCGATTTTGAAGGCAGAAAACAATAATAATCTTTTTAATATGTTGGTTTAATGGTGTTGGATAAAAGGATGTAGGCGGGATGCAGCATTAGAACAGTGTAACAGCAGCAAACATTGCATATCAGAGTCCATGATTTGGAAATAGTATTGTGAGTGTCATCAGGAAAGATATATTATTATGACAACTTGCTGTCAAGTGAAGTTGACATCTGTTAGAAACCAAATGTTTGGCTTAAATTGTTTTTGAAGATGTTGTAAATATCCAATTTGAAGAAATGTGGCAAAATGAACTGTGTGTGCAAATACAACTTTTTGCTTCTTTAGACTCTGCAGTGCAAAGTTGTCTTCAAAATATTAATTGGTGTTTAAGAATCTCTTTTGAGATAGCACAAGAGTCAGTAGCAAACATCTTTAATTTTCTAGTCATGGTGTTTGCGTGTTGTGTGAAATTATGGTTTTCATGATACAGTTGGACTTTATTCCAATACCACAATGATGCTTTTGTTGTTTCACTTTAGGTTCATATAAGAAGAAATCAGGCCAAATGCACTGATTCGGGATTTTCCATGCAGGCTGAAGAATAAGTGTTCATTTCCCACAGATTTTTTAATAGTGTGTATAATATTTTTAGAAAAGATTAGCAAGTTGGAAGATTCAGAAGCTTTCCTTTAGGATTACAGATATAATTTGATTTGCAAGTATGAAGAAATACTAACTGCTACAGCAGAAAAAAAATAAATGATAGTGTGTTTGAAAGGTAATAGTATTAAGTTTCCTGCAGCAAGGGCTGGCAGAAGAATAGCACTACTGGTAATATGAGTACTCTGACTTGAATTGGATGACCAAAAATGTGCACCCTTAGGGTTATTGACATTTCCAGAGTAGTCATTGCTATTGAGAATTTGTAGCAACTGTCCTTTTAAAGATTAATAATCTTGACTAAATGGATCTAAGTGAATAGGTTATAGACCTGCTAATTTTGCTCCATTCCTCTCATCATGACAGAATATTTTTTTTTCCAATTGTACAATCTCCTCAGATTGACAGAAGCAGGGAAAAAAGCTACTTCGTAATACCTGGGCAGCCTATCAAACACAATGCGTGGACCAAAACAGGTCTACAACCACATCCTTTTCTGATCCTTTGTCTGTCCCACAGGCATTCCTTGCAGGGAAACTTCTGTTTTTCTTCATGATGTCAGTGGAACAGTTGAACCATTAGCATCATCATTATCATTTCATCATGAAAAAAAAAAGAAAAAAAACAGTCCTTCAAACTTGCTTTACTCTGCGTGTGCTGATTCAGCACAACATGCCAGTGAAGATTTGGCCTGCCCAGGGGCAAGTGAGAAGTAATAGTAGAGAGAAAAGCACATGCACATGCTGCTCAAGAAGGTTCTCAGAGAAGCTCCGTTTTATGGAAAAAAGCAGGCCCTTTGATATCATTAAGACATAGACGGGTGTAGAACACCATCATTTCATGTAACCAGTTGGTGAGAAGTCCAATGGAGGATGGTGCTTCTTCTTTTCCTTTATCTTCTTTGAACACAGTCATATTTCCTGCCTAAATTCCCAATTTCTGGGTGGTAAGTCATTCCCTAGTCTGTTGTTTTGTCTTTATCGATGGTATCTTTGGGACATCTCTGGATCTCCTTTGTCCCTGGCTGGCAGCCGGCTTACCAGGCAGCCATTTTCTGGTAATTAAGGACCAGGAAGCTTGGCAGCCATTTTGTGTCAGCGCTTTCTCATTGCAGCCTGGTTACTGCCGTCACTGCTCTCATCTAAAACCTTTTTATTTACTACAAACACCTCTAAGGAGTTTATTTACCAGAATAAGTTCAATGCTTTGGGTGACAGAGCTTTAAAACTGTAGCTTTAACACATTCACCTTGGGATGACCAATTGCAGATGCTTTTAATGCCTTTGTAGGCTGAGCATAGTGGACAGGTCATCTGTAGCAACTGTAGAACAAATTTATTCACTCTTTCTGAAGTTGTGTTATTTGCACTGATTTCAAGGCCAAACATAAGTCTAATTAATGCAAGTGTGAGTGAATGTTGCTTTCCATTTCCCTGTCTTTTTTTCCCACTAATAGTCTTTAAGATAAGCAAAATGTGCAGGAAATTGCTTCAGGAAAGCTAGCCTTGACTTACCAATTACGTCTGTAATAGGTAAATACTGTGTTTTTAGAGAAGTAAATAAGCCTTTTCTGAACTTATTATGTGCCTCATCCTTCCTACTCCATGCCATGTAGTGGAAAGAAAGTTTATCCTCCAAGGAATACTCATTATCTGATGGAAAAGAGAAATTGTATTTTTATGCAACAGCTTGTTATACTGGAACAAAATATCATATTGCAGAATATAGAATCAAATCTTTCTTGGTATTACTGCTCACTTCCTTGTTGGCTTAGGTTAGGGTTTATTCCTTTAACAGTCTATTTTTTCTATACATGGCTGTTAATGCATGTGGCAGAAACAGAGACTGTCCTATAACATGCAAGTGTGGTGTGGGAGCAATATAGCTTCTTCAAAACCGGTGTCAGAACTCTGTAGAGATTTTATTTTCTCCTCCTGAAATTATGTTCTGTCTCCTAGAAAGAGTCCAATGGAGGGCCACAAAGGTGATAAAGGGTCTGGAGCATCTCCCATATGAGGAAAGGCTGAGTAACCTGGGGCAGTTCAGCCTGGGGAAAAGAAGACTGAGGGGGGATCTGATGAATGTTTATAAATATCTAAAGGGAGGTGGGAGGCAAATGGATGAGGCTAGGCTTTTCTTGGTGGTGCGTAGTGATAGGACAAGGAGGCCTGAAACTTGAACATAGGAAGTTCTGTGTTAACTTCTTTATGGTAAGGGTGACAGCGCTGAAACAGGCTGCCCAGAGAGGTTGTGGAGTCTCCTTCTGTGGAGATATTCAAGACTTGTCTGGATGCCTACCTGTCTGGTCTGTTATAGGGTACCTGCTTTAGCAGAGAGGTTGGACTTGATCTCTTGATGTCCCTTCCAACCCGTGCAATTCTGTGGTTCTGTAAGATCCCATTTGAACCAATACAAGCCAGGTCTCAAAGATAGATGTCAAAGTAGAAAGGTAAGCTTCCCGTTGTGCCATGGAGCTATGTGAGGGTTGTCTGGAGCAGTATGTGTCAGCTTAAGAAGGCAAAGAGAAGGTACTGTAAATGATTTCACAGTGAATTTTCTAAGTGTTTACAAATAAGGCTGGAAGCAAGATTCTTAGCTCTTTTGTTAAGACCAGACCCTGGCAGAGGTAGTAGTTCGTATCTGACGCAACTCAATGGCTCTGGATGGCTGCCTGTTATAGAACATTTCTAGCTTTAGTTGTTGAAAACATTGTTTTATGTGAAAATCCTAAATCAAGTGGTAGCTTCTATTAGGTAAGATTTATCCTCTGTTCTTTCAAAGAGGAGAGGCAGTGCTTTAGGGGCATCTCAAATGTGGTAAAGCAAGAGCAAAAACATTTAGCATTTTTCAACTTTCATTCCAGCTGGGTGCAAAAGGAGTTTCAGTGAATGCAGACAGACTTCATTCCTCGTTACTGATTTATTTTGATTTTTAAACTATGCTTACCCATCTGGCCTAAGGCAGAGAACAGTGACAACAACTGCATTTGTTACAGTGCCAACCAGTAAAACAAGATAAAGGCTTTGTTTCTCTGTTAACCCATAAGGGCTGCTGACTGCAAAGCTAGATGAACGCTCCTAATCAACACCCTTTTAAAAGTTGAGGAAACACATCTTGAAGTGCATTTAGAAAGTGAATAACTGCTTTTGTGTTGAGCTGAATACAAAAGACGCCCAAGGACCCTGCACCATTTTCATGCATGTCAGAAAACAGATGTGCTGTCGGAGTGCTGGCATCTGTGCCATGGAGTGTTTCTTCGGATAGAATCAGCCCTGTGGATTGCAGCCAGGAGAATTTGGAAGCCCTTGCTAGCTTAGTACTGGGGTAGTCCCCTGGGATGAATGAAAAGTTACACAGTCACCTACTTCATGTACTTCCCTGCAGATCGTGGTTGTTGCTAATAAGGAGTGTTGCTTGCATCTGAGTCAGAGGCTACAGATCACTGGGGATCAAGACATGACCTTTTGAGCCTCCTTCTACCCCCTTTCAAATTGGGAATGTCTTTGCTTTTGTATTTGGACAGAGGTTCCTCATGGACATTTTTGCACGCTTGTTTTTCCCCATTTTGGCATCCTCTGTTTAACATGTTGAGCTCCCTGTTAGCTTCCAGAGCCAGCAGGAAAGCTGCTCTGCAGTTCCTACTGACAGCAAGCAATTCCCCACAGTGCCCTCACGAGGTCTGTGGATTGTCATCAAGTACAAAACATTCCACAGCTGAATAGCATGAGATATAGCTAACAAAAAGTTACCTCATATTGCCAGCTTGAGCAGCTCTTCCACCAACGCAGCTAGTTCAGTTCTGTTTTGTAGTCAAAGGAAAGTCTAGCAAAGCTTGGGACAGGAAGCAATAAAGCATTGTGGTGTTTGTGGATTGATTTAAAAACATGAAGGTTTATTGCTATTTGCTGTAAAACTCAATTGCTTATGCAGACTTGAGCCATGAAGCCACTAACCAAGCAAAAACCCCTGGGTAGGGATCTGGTTATCCTCATTGTGTTCTAAAAAGTAGCGTTGTAGGATGGCTGCTCTTCGGGTGGGTTTTGGACTGTATTTTTGCAGATGGAGCGTATAAAATAGCAGTAGAATGGGTAGTGGTTCCATTAGTAGAATGGGAACATTCTACTAATGAGTAGTAGAAACATTTTTGAGTACCCATGTCACTATAAAAAACTTTGAGGAGCAAGGGGAGACTGCAGCTGAGTAGAACTTAAGTGTCTTTATTCCATACCCAGATTTATGTCATTAACCTCATAACGTAGGCAGAGGTTTTTGTGATTGTGGTTTTTTTTAAAACAAAATTTATTACTGTTATGGACATCGGGTGTTGCAGTGCTGATCACCAACCAGCTCTTGGCATCACAGGGGAATTTGTAGCAGAACTGGAGCATCTTCTGCACTGAAACACTCAACCATTCTTTCTCAAAATATGTTTAAAGGATTAGGCAGCAGAAGAAGAGAAGCAGAGAAGACCCTGGTCACCTTCTGTCTGACCTAGGAGTGTGCAGGGTGGTCAGCCAGGATGAAGAAGGGATGCTGATTGATGCCTCTGCCTGAGTTAGGTTTGAAGATAGATCTTTGCCTTTCAATAACGTATTCAGTGCAGGTGGAGCAATTGCTCTTCAATATTGGGAATACAAGGCAGCTGGAGGAAGTCTTTAAGACACAGTTTTCAGACTTGCGGCAAACACAGCTTGAAGGAAAGGTTACACAAGTTGTTGGCATCCAGTCTGTGGAAGATGGGGTTCTTTCGCAATGTAGGTGATGGTTATGAAGAGAACATCACCTGGATGTTTAAAAGCCTTTAAAGCCTTTATTACTGAAGTTTTTTAAGGACTGGGAAAGTTTGGGTTTACTTAATACTGCTTTTTTAGTCATGGACGCAGGATAAATCATTTCATAATGAAACTGAGCCGTGTTTACTGTGATTTCTTCCATCATAAATAATGGATTTATCTGAATTGAAATGCTGGATTTTCTGTTTTCAGACTGAAGTTTCACAACAGTAGAAAACAGAATGTAACTCTTCTTACTTGTTGCTGTGCTACAAAATCTTTAAAGACTTCTTTCTTTGATGCCTTCTGCTCCTGTTTGCTTTTCCAGTATATGTTTTCCACTCCGCAACAGTGTGCTGCTCAGATGTTTTCCTCTAAACTGAGGCTTTATTTTCCTGTGAGTTCAGGTACCTATAAGTGGAAGTACTTTTCAAAATATCAGTCCTCATATGCAGATCTTAAAATGCTGTAGGTAGATTTTGTAAGGAGATAAGTATATAATTTAGGATTCTGTTTAATGTTGTTGTGAGGGAAATGGGAGTATATCTTATTTTAAATGGGCAAATAAAGTATACTGTGTTATATTGTGTCAATACCGTGCTATATTCTTCAGCACTTTTTGGAGTCTTTTTTAATCTATTCTACCATCAGCTCTATACATCTAGATTTATAATATATTTTTAACAGGTCAATAAATGTTTTGTCATTTTTTTCACCCAGGCATTTGTTCAAAACAGGTCAGGTTATTTGGTTTGTGTTTTTTTGGGGTATGTGTTGGACTGTAGTGATGGGCAGTTTTGTATGGCTTCTTCCAATGAAGCAACACTACAATTCTGCTGTACTGCTATGTCCACTAAATCCGTGATTTTGAGAATTCTTTGACATAATGTAGTTGGACTCTGTTGTGTCAACAAGTTTATTTTCTCTCTTGTCGTGTTAAAGTTAGAAGCTTTTCTCTTAGGCATTTTTTCTTGTTTATTTAATATCCTAAGATTTCCGTAATAAGGCTTGTAATTCACTCAGAGATTTCCTGTTGTCCCCATGCTTTTTCACATGTTTGGGCTATAATGAATGTGTTCTGCAACCCTTCTATGGGTTGCATAGATTCACTGGATGCAATTAGCTTTTTTTAAAAAAAACACAAAACATTTGCAATGAGTTGTCCCCCAGTTCGGGAATGCTCTGATACAACCACAGTAGAACTTGCCTGAATGTCTTTGAGTGTTATCTTCTCCTATTAGTTTACTACTTATTTGGGAACGGAAGTGTTGGTGGAATGAGCTTTTCTTCTATGCTTAGGCCTGGGCATCACATAATGCCTTATTATTTGTTTTGTGGTCTTGTTGCATTGTGGAGCCACGTATTTCCATTGAAAAAGAGTGCTTTCTAAGGAAGGAAAAAAGTTGTGAGAGCCTGAATAATCACATTTTTTTTCTGCATCAAGTTGTTCAGTTCTGTTCTTCTGTTAATATGTATATATTATGCATATACATATACATATATATATATTGCTATTTTTAATAAATAGAAAGTCTGGAAATATGTTTTAATTCCACTGCAGTGTGGCATACATTTAAGTTAATAAAAACAAATTCTGCTTTAATTGTGCTTGCAAATTAAGTTCACTGGACACTTCATGTGACAAAGAAGCTTGGCCTCAGACAGAATATTATTTGCTAGCATGTTCTCTGCAAAGTCTGCAGACCTCCCTTCCTTTGTATAGCTGGATTTCTTCTGGATGCACCAACAGCCACCAAATTGTGTATCTAGAAACTGCTTAGGGCTCATAGAACGTGGGTGGGGTGATTACCACCCAGGCAAAGGACAAGACCTGCTCTGCAGCGAGTTCTGAGTTGCAAAAAACCTTGTGAGTTTTAATTTTTTTGGTTTCTAGCTCTGGAAGTTGTGGAGAATAATTTCTATGCAGTTACGTGATCAAAAGTAAAATGTGAAACCTCACGTGGAAGAAAAAATCTCATTTATTTAGAGTTTTATTTACTTCTCTGCAGGGATCTCTCCCCAGCGACCCACTCCCTCCTAACTTTGCACCTGATCATCAATGTTTCTGAGGCTGGAGCAACACACTAGGGATCTAAATTTAATACTAGGAGCATAATCTTATGCATATGCTTTGTAATGGAGCATGATAAAGCAGCTCATGTTCTTGGAAATAAAACTAAAAAGAGCAATAGCATCTCAGTGCTATGTTTGTGCTAATATCTCATGCGGTTGCATTGCTAATTAGGCTACTGATGACAGGCGTTTTTTAATTAAAGTGGTTATGGTGGTTCTTTCCTACCTCAGAAACTTACATTGTGCCCATGTGTTTTGTTTGGTGTCACGTGGGAATTTTGATGACTCAGTCAATTTCACATTGCTCGTCCTCCCAGAATTCAATCTCAGTCCTGTAGACCATGAGTGCATTTCTCTCCCATCTTGGCCAAAAGATCAAGTCTGCTGTGGGAGATTATTGGCAAGTGAAATTCTGCCAAAAAAAAAAAAAAAAAAAAAAAAAAAAGTGGAAAAGTTTCCACTTTGGCAAAAGAAAACAAGTGACCCTTGGATGAGATCTTCCATAATTCTAACAGCTATTCAGTTATTTTTTGTTGTGGTCTTTGTACTCTTCGTACTCCACATTTATGTCTGTATGGTCTCAATCATTCATAGAATCATGGAATCACATCTAGTTTCAACCCCCCCCTGCTATGTGCAGGGTTGCCAACCACCAGACCACGCTGCCCAGAGCTGCATCCAGCCTGGCCTTGAATGCCTCCAGGGATGGGGCATCCACAGCCTCCTTGGGCAACCTGTTCCAGTGCGTCACCACCCTCTGTGTGAAAAACTTCCTCCTAATATCTAACCTAAACCTCCCCTGTCTCAGTTTAAACCATTCCCCCTTGTCCTATCACTATCCACCCTCATAAACAGCTGTTCCCCTTTCTGTTTTGTATTGGTCTCCCCAGAGCCTTCTCTTTTCCAAGCTAAACAAGCCCAGTTCCCTCAACCTTTCCTCATAGAAGAAACCATGCAACATAGGAGAAACTAAGAAAGAACCTTTCTTTCTTTATCTGCTGCTGATTAGAGTTATCTCTTTTGCATTTGTGTCTGTTTATTTATTTGTTTGTTTGTTTGTTTGTGGTGGGATGGAGCAGGAAAAAATTTGCACAGTCATATATGGCTGAACAGATTTGCAGCACCCATTCATTCCAGTGAATCCTTAATTGAGCTGTAGTTGATTACCATCTTTACGAGTGGTTCTCCAGATGTGTTTACCACAAGTGGTCTCCTATCGTAATAAGTCAACGTTTAAGAATACATCTGAGCTGGTAGATGAAGATTGGATCCCCATGATATATGTTGATTTTCTGCCTAACATTTGTTGAGCCCCAAATGATGAGGGCAAAATACATCTGAAATAACTGCAGCTGAGTTTAAAAAATATATGGAGGTATGCATTAATTAAATTTTCTCTTGTATTGCAGTGTTCCCACATTCCAGAGCCTTCCTGAGGAGATACTCAGTAAGCTTGCAGATGTCCTTGAAGAGGTAAGTGCATTTAATTTTGAGAGCTAATGAGTTCAGAGTTTGTAAGCCTTCTGGTAGCAATAACCGGGCTCTTTTCCGAAAGAACGGCTTCACAATTTTACTCCCAGTTATGGCTGACTACTCCGGCATGTCAAGACAACAAGAGGAGTCATGTGAAAAAAAAAAATGAATTCATTTCTGAACAGGGCTTACATATCTTTAATTGGATTTCCATCCAATTGAGGAACAAAACATTTGTTTCCTGTGTTGTGCAAAGAGGAGACCTTCTGCCCTGGGTCACTGGTGGAAAAGAGGGCATGTGGAAATGCCATTTCCTTTTAGATGTGATGGGAAACTTATGTTAGAGGACAAAAACAGGCCTTAAAGTAAGTGTTATGAAAAAGCTACTCGTATTAGAATTACAGCAGAGATGGGCAGGTATAATATATGTCAAAATACTTGAAAGTCTGGAGTTGTGCTTTGCCTACCTGGCTGTAACTGGTATCTCATTAGTGTCAGGCTTCCAGTGAGTCTTTATTTAAAATCTTGTCCTGTAAGCAAATGTGTAAATTGGATGCAAAATGTGAGTTGCAGGCAGTTTGTCCACGTAGTGTATTCAGATAGCTCTCCATACTGGACCTGACAAATTGCTTGTTACTGAGCATTACAGAAACTGTTAACAAAACCTTTCAAAATGCATCCTTGTGTGATTTAACTGCAGGAGACCTGTGTACAACAACCGTGTTTTATGTCATTCCTTGTTACCTTTTTTTTTTTTTAAATACGTGCCTTACCATAAGAGCCAGTCCTAGTAAATGTTTATGGGAAAGTGTTTCTCTGTTCTAAGTACTGCCTCTGCCACTGATTTTAAGAAACAAAGATGCTGACATTTAACTTGATTTTCAGAGCATTGGTAGGACATTGTTATTTCTTTGCCTATTTATTTAGTCTACAGATGAATTCACATGTTTGTCATGAAACGTAATTGCATATTCATAGATAAGCTTTATTTCCTTTACTGCCGGAGAAGTCTTCAGATTTAGAGAAGAGAGCTGTATTGTCTCTTTATGCTATGAATTAAATGTGCATATCTCCAAACAACACGCCGAATCAGAAACAGGTAGTTAATTTTCTTGGATCACATAACAAATGCTAAGCTCCTTATTGAGAGTTAACAAAAAGTTTCAATGGAGAGTGGGCTTCAAGGGGGAATCAGAACAAACATCAGTGAATTAATTAGGCGTGGAAGTAGTAATCATCTGTAGGTTGGTCCAAGACCCCTCTTGTTGATTTTAAACACTAAGGGCAGCTGCTATAGCTGTGCTGTAAGATTGTTCCCAGTCCTTAGTGGGTGATCTGCAGGATATGGCTCCCAGCATAAATTACTTCCAGTTTCTGACTTGGAGTCATCCTTGTTATTCCTTGTGTTTTTCTTTGACTTAATACATTTTGCATAAACAATAAAATCTTACTATCACACAGTGCATCTTGTTTAACAGTGTCCAAAATACTGAAACTAGGCAGCAATAGCTTTACTTTATCCTCTCTGTTGCTGTAGCAAATGCTGAATAAAAGTGACTCATTCACACAGTTAGAAGCAGGGAAAAATCTTTCTTAATGTCAATGTTTCATGCAGTTTTTCTTCTGATATCCTTCTATGAATTAATGCAACACTTTTGTCCTACATTCTTTAAATGATTTCTAATAAGTGTTAACTAAAACTCAGAAGAAAAAAGAAAGCTGTTTAATTGCCCATTATCAAAATCAAACCTGGGAATGGCATTAAGAAGACAGAAGGAAAAAGGTCAATATTTGATGATATAATTTCATTTCTGGAATTGGTGGAAATACTAACACAAGTTACTTAGCATAGATGACTCGAATGAGAATTAACAAATCACTGGGGAATTTCCCTTTCAATTGCAGCAGTTCTGACTTGCGTATGATCACTCACATCACTGCAATTGCTCGTGATTTATAGGCATGTGAAAATCAAAGCACATTTATAGAGCTCAGCATTAGCAAATCTAAACTCAAAATGTCCATCGGATTGACAAGGCCATAGCTGCTCCCACCTCCAGGTCCTTTTCCCACTTCTGGGCTGAAGTTTCCCTGGACCCAGGCTGCCACAGCTGGCACTTATCTCGTAGGTTCCACCTACAGCCAAACAATAGCCAGATTTGGGCCCAGCTTCTGCAAGTGCCCAAAGCCTGCCTCTGTTTCCTTCCATCCCAATTTTGTTAAATTAATATATCTTAACGTGACAGAGATGCTTGCTAATTACACAATGTATAGTTGACTCTTTATTAACATTTTTCAAAATGCCATGTAACCACTGCAGTGATTTTCACTGCCATGAGAAGCCGAGCAGCCCTTTCAGCAGAGAGGCTGATTTAGTTTGGCTTCGATGCCATCTCTGTTGAAACAGCTCTGCTTGGCCTGTGATTTTATTGCATTGTTTATCCTTGTGCTCACTGAACATAATGCACCAGTCAATGAGTAATATGTTTCTGCAGCTAAAGACTTGATGTTTATTTTGCTTGGGCTTTGGTAGTATTAAGGAGGTGGTTTGTGCAGTCACTCTGTCTGCCTGTAGGATAGTCCCCTCAAAGCATTTGTAACTGCTTGCCTAAAACAAGCTTGTTATGTGGGAGGAAGCATCAGTGATACAAAGTTCCTACGAGATGGATCCAAATTATTGGATAAGTAGAGAAGGCAGATTTAAATTATTATGTACTGAGTCATACACGCACACTTTGTGATCAGCTTCACCCCTGCTTCGAATAAACCAAGCTAGTGGCAGAGGTAGCTGTCTGGGAGGGGTGGGGAAGCAAAAGTTAATGATGTTAACGCTATGCAGGGGATGAAGGACCCAAATTAATTAGTTGTTCTTCATGACAAACAACTTCCTTAGTAGGACAATACATATCATCCCTCTTTTGCTGTGTATTTGAGATGTGAGAAATAACACTCATTACTATTGTCTAGAAAAAGTTTACTAATGGCATTTTTCTATTATCCCTAATATCTTCCTCACTTTCCTTTCTTAGTTCTTGCTTTTTCATACTTCTCTTCATCTGAAAGATTTCTTCTTGACCTTGTTGTGCCTTTGGCTGCTTTTTGTTAAAAATCAGTTACTCAGTGACAGTTGCCTCTGCCATGTATTCACAGTCTTGTTACCTAGCAGCATTGAACTGGTGGCAAAGTAGTTTCTCTGCTGTTGTTGCTGTTTGCTTGTTTGTTTGTTTGTTTGGTAAAGCCAGTTGTCATATTTATGTTTAAATATTGGAGGATTAATATAGTAAGAGGAGGTAAGTTGCCAGCATGCAGCTTAAACATTACTGTGTGCCTTAACCCTAACGGAGTGCTGTGTGTCTCAGGTGTCCAAATATCTGAATCAGCTGTATAAGTATCCTTGCTCTGTTTCTTTTGGGAAACAGTTTGTAAAAGTGCCTTTTTGCCTGTCAGTTTTAGTCACGAAACATCGGAATCCTTATAATTTCCTTGTTTGCAAACTGAATGATTTACTGTAGATGATTAAGAGCCAAGATCTCTTTGAAAAGGCAAAAGCTGGGCCTATCTTTCCCCAATTCTTGGAGACTCTGAAACAATTTATGATCATCTCATCTGAATAAAGACTTTCTGATTTTTCTTGGAGTTTAGAAAAGTCTCTTTCACCAGGCACTGTTCAGTATGTATGTTATATATAACAAAAATAATGCATTTGTATTAGTAAAGAGTTCATTTGTAAGAACATGCAGCCTTAGCATTCTGTGGGGAGCGTGTAACAGAAGGAAGCAAATTTCTACTTTTTGGAAACTAAAATGTGTTGAAACACCCACAGAATGAACTTAATGCGAGAGGCGTTGTTCATTTTGAGTCTTGGCCTGGCCTCCAGCCTCCAAACTCCATAATACTGTGGACCTGAAGCTGTCTTAATGTGTTTTATGGGAAATGAGGGAAGAAAAGAAGCAAAGTCTGCCCCAGTCTTTGGGTCCAAGAGCTTCCACCTCTTCTTCTCATGGGAGCAGAAAAACTGCTGTCTCTAGGGACTGGGGAGTCTCAAAGAACCTAGTGAGTCATAGCACTGAAAATATTATGTGGACAGCATGTGTCCAGTGATGGAGTTAATGGTCTTGATGGACAAAGGAAGAACAATAGATGTTGCCTACCTGGACTTGTGCAAGGCCTTTAACACGACCCCACACCACATCATCAATTCTAAATTGGAGAGATTAGAATATGAAGGCTGGACTATTTAGTGGATGAAGAAGAGTGGCCGTCAGTGGCTCTATGTCCTGGTGGAAAGTAGTGACAAATGGTGTCTCCCAGAAGTCAGTTATGGGACTGGTGCTCTTCGACACCTTTATCTGTGATGTAGGTGAAGGGATTGGGTGCACCCTCCAAGAGTTTACAGATGACATCAAACTGAGTGGTGCAGTCAATAGAATAGAAGGAATAATCATCTTGAATCACATCACACAGCATGTGCAGGACAACTGGAGGATGAGGCCCAAGCAGCATGGGTTCATAAAAGGCAAGTTCTGCTTGACCGATTTGATCTCCTTCTGTAATCAAGTGACCTGTCTGGTGAATGAGGGAAAGCCTATTGATGTTGTGTACCTAGACTTCAGCAAAACCTTTGACACTGCATTCTCCTGGAGAAGCTGGCAGCCCATGGCTTGGGCAGGTAAAGGGTAAAGCTGAGTAAAGAACTGGCTGGAGGGCCAGACCCAGAGAGTGGTGGTGAATGGAGTTAAATCTAGCTGGTGACTGGTCACGAGTGGTGTTTCCCAGAGTTTGGTACTGGGGCCTGTCCTCTTCAATGTCTTTATTTATGACCTGGATGAGGGCACTGAGTGCACCCTCAGTAAGCTTGCAGATGACACCAAGCTGGTAGGAAGTGTCAATCTGTCTGGGGGTAGGATGGCTCTACAGGGGGACCTGGACAGGCTGGATCGCTGGGTTCAGGCCAGTGGGATGAAGTTCAACAAGACCAAGTGCCGGGTTCTGCACTTTGGCCACAACAACCCCAGGGAGTGCTACAGGCCTGGGGCAGAGTGGTGGGAAGACTGTGCGGAAGAAACGAACCTGCGGGTGCTGGTCAATGCTCAGCTAAACATGAGCCAGCAGCATGCCCAGGTGGCCAAGAAGGCCAATGGCATCCTGGCTTGTATCAGAAATAGTGTAGCCAGCAGGAGCAGTGAGGTGATTGTCCTCCTATACACAGCCCTGGTGGGGCCTCACCTTGAGTACTGTGTTTAGTTTTGAGCCCCTCACTGTAAGAAAGACATGGAGGCTCTGAAGCGTGTCCAGAGAAAGGTAACAAAACTGGTGAGGGGTCTCGAGCACAAATCTTATGGGCAGTGGCTGAGGGAACTGGGATTGTTTAGTCTGGAGCACAGGAGGCTCAGGGGAGACCTTTTCACTCTCTACAACTCCCTGCAAGGAGGTTGTGCTGAGGTGGTTGTCAACGTCTTTTCCGACAGAACTAGTGATAGGATGAAAATGAAGATCCAGGAAAAATTACTTCTCCAAGAGAGTGGTCAGGTGCTGGAACGGGCTGCCCAGGGAGGCGGTGTAGTCACCATCCCTGGAGGTGTTCAAGAAACCTTTAGATGTTGTCATAAGGTGCATGGTTTGGAGGAGAGGTATTGGTGGTAGGTGGATGGTTGGTCTAGTGATGCTGGAGGCCTTTTCCAATCTTGGTGATTCTGTGATTCTAAGGGATGCCATCCTGAGGGATGTGGACAAGCTTGAAAAGTAGGCCCATGAGAATCTAATGAAGTTCAATGAGACCAAGTGCCATGCGTTGCACTTGGGTTGGGGCAATCGTAAGTATGTGTAAGACTGGGAGAATAACTCATGGAGAGCAGCCCTGCCAGGAAGTGCTTGAGGGTCCTGGTGGATGAAAGCCTGGACATGAGCCAGCAATGTGCACTTGCAGCCTGGAAGGCCAACAGTATCCTGGGCTGCATCAACAGAGGGGTGGCATGCAGGACAAGGCATGTGGTGGTCTCCCTCTACTTGGCCCTTGTGAGACTCCATTTGGAGTGATGCATACAGGCCTGGGGCCCCCAGCACAAGAAGGACATGGAGCTGTTAGAGCACATCCAGAGGAAGACCACATGGATGATGGGAGAGCAGAAGCATCTCTGTATGAAGAAAGGTTGAGGAAGATGGGCTTGTTCAACTTGGAGAAGAGAAGGCACCAGGAGACCTCACTGCAACATTCCAGTACTTGAAGGAAGCATATAATCTGGAGGGGGACTGACATTTTACACAATCGCATAGTGATAGGATAAGAAGGAATGGTTTTGAACTAAAAAAGGTGAGATTTAGGTTAGATGTTAGGAGGAACTTCTTTTCTCAGAGGGTGGTGCGGCCCTGGCACAGAGTGCCCAGAGAGGCTGTGGATGCTCCATCTCTGGAGGTGTTGAAGATGGGCCCTGGTCAGCCTGATCTTGTGGGTGGCATTAAGCCCATGCAGGGGGATTGGAATTAGATCATCTTTAAGGTCCCTTCCAACCTAAACCATTCTGTGGTTTTTAATGAGGGGTTATTAGGAAGATACTGAAGTTGCCATTGTATTTATTTACAGATTAACTCAGTTCACTAAATCTTTAAGAAAGGAGGACAGCGGGTCGGTAGAAGCAGATTAAATTGCCAGGATCTACACTACCAATGAGAGAGAGAAAGGCTCTTCTGTGGTCATAGAAAAAGAGGAGGGTCAGGGAGCAAACCACCCAACCCTAGAACACGCAAACAAACTCTCACTATGTGTGACTGCTCATGGTAAATGTGTAGGTACAATGTATAGATGACCAAAGAGACTTGAGAGCAGATACTGTGAAAAAGGAATTCATGGGCAAACAGAAGGACAGCTGAGTTTGAGAAGATGACTGACACGTCTGAGGGAAGAAAAGAAGTTAATCCAGCATCTTTGTTCCCAGTGTTGCCAAGGGTAGGAATGAGCTAGAAGTGAGCATGGGTAGTGCTCTGAGTCTCTGGGCTCTGACATCCTTTTCTGTTTTTCCTTAGGACAAAAATTACATATTTCATTGTGTCCTGTTTTCAGCTGAGACAGCATTAATATTAATAGCACAGCAATGTTGTGGTTGTTGCTGAGTGCTGGGAATGCTCCAGGAGGTGGGGTGGAGCCTGGACAGCTGGACTGAGTTAGGCAAGGGCTTATTCCGTAGCACCTAACAGTATATGGGAGGCTATAGAGCTGTGAGGAATGGGGATCAGCCCCTGCTCAGGGATTGGCTGGGCTTTTGTTGTTGTTTCTGTCTTAGTAATTATTCTCTGTCTCAACCCATGAGTTCTGTTTTGCTTCCATTTCTCTCCCTCATTCCACTTGGGGGAATGAGCAAACAGCTGTGTGGTGCTGTGCTGTCTGTAAGGTTAAACCACAACACGTTTCCATCTTGAGGTTGGTTCCCTTTCTTGTACCCTTTTCCTCCTTTAGGTATGTCCTTTGTGTCATTCAAACATAAACCTTATATCCTTAGAAGGTTTATATTGAGTACCAGTATTACAGTTAACAATACCTTATAATTAAGGTTGTTTGAACTTCTCTTTTTTGAAACCATTTCCACTAGCTTATGATTTTGATGGCTTATCCATTCACCTCAAATTATTCCTTGCAGCTGCTGGCCTACAGGTGATTTTTCTAATTTTTTTTCCAAGTTAAGCTACTAATCTTGTTTCAAAGAGTAAGATTGCTTTGTCTGTGTGTTGGGGGTGGTCATGTAATCTTCCTGAGTATCTGTCCTGGGTTTCTTGATTTACATAAGGCTTTCAAGATAGGGGAAAGGGGTAGGAATGCAGAGGGCCTGGAGAGAATAACAGGTGATCATATGATTTAGAAGTTTTGTAGTTACAAATGCATAGAAAGGGGTTGAAATAAGGTTTCACAGGCGTTTCTAACTCTGGGATTTTCTAAATCCTGTGTACTTGATGTTCCTTCACTATTTCAGATTTAGCATGTTAATCCACATCGGATGTTATGTATGAGTCTGAGCAGCAAAATATTGTTTCTTTTCACAGATAATGTCAAACCATACTACATCAAATATATTTTTTTCCTATGTATTATGTATCCAGGGCTGTAGATACCTCTGCTACGTATACCCACATGCTGGAGTGGGTACTCTTAGATATGACTTAAATTCCCCCAAATCAAGCATGCCAGCCACTTAATTAACAAGTCCTAGGCTTTGTCCTTTTACTGCCCATTTTGGGTTGGGATTGCATTTAGACCCCGGGACTTTGGTTCCTTGTATTCCATGTCTGTTTTGGAAACTCTCACTAGAAGTGCTATTTCAGAATCTTAATATATTGTGCTGTGGAGTCCTAAGTGCTGGTAATATGCTTTCCCTTATCCCAAGAGGCCATGGTTTGGCTACATCGTTGATCCCAAAGCATGTATGGTTGTAGAAAATAAGTATGGAAGTCGAAAAGAAGCTGCCAAACTCTTTGAGCAGTACAAGGGCAGAGAAATGTGTCAAATACCACAGGCTGATTACGCCAAGCCTGAACTCTGTTGGGGCAGCTCACTGGTTCTACATAGAGCATGTTCTGAGAGAGTGATCTTCATGTGCTGAAAGCATGGATTGCAGTGGCACGTCTTAAGCCATTTAATTAACGCTGCTGTAAATTTATTTGATTAGGACTTCTTGCCACTCTCTCTTTCTTTTTTTTTTTTCTTTTTTTCCATTGTGGTGGCTTTGACAGCTTCCATGCTAAGATGCCAACCATCCTTCTTTCACCACTTTGTGAATTTAATACAGATTAGAAATTCCTATGATGCCTCCATTTAATTAATGGCACCTCTTTTTATATAAAATCACATGGTTAGCAGTCAGTAGAATGGGAGAAATACACAAAGTTAATTAGATTTCAATAGAATCAGTACTTTTTCCAAATAAGACTGAGGATCATCCTTAGGTCTATGTAGTCCTCAGCTGACCCATCCTACACAGGACTGCTGTGTCCTGAATGTAGAGCTTGATGACAGGTTATGCCTGGACCAAAGGTGATAGGCAACAAATGAATAACACTCCGGTCTAGAGGCACTAACAAGAGTAGAATTAGAAAGAAAGCAAGGAAGAGCAAGAATTTTGGGTTAGGAAAGATTATTTTCTATCTTCTGATTGAAGCTAGCACTCTGTTAGAGTATGTTTAATATTTATCAAAGGAGCTTTGGGATATAGAGGAAGTGCTATGTGTGGGGGAAACGAAACAGATTCAAATTTCTGTTGTTTCGTATACAAATGGAATTTCAATTTCTGATAACTCTATTTCTTCTTATCTCATTTGAAAAATTAATATTTATGAAAACATACTCCAGAAAATAAGCATTTTGGGTCTACTGCAAAAAAAACAAAAACAAAAAAGCCTCACATGTTAGGAAGAAAAAACAGTTGGAAAACATCGTGTGCAGCAGTACAACAAAGTAGTCAGCTGCAATGTCAAGAGCAATGGAATAGAATAGCATCTTCCTCTTAAGTATATGATGCTTTTTTTTGACCTTTAAGCCTATGCACTTCTGAGCATAGGGTCTTTGACTGATGCTGCTATGGAGCTGGTGCCTAACAGCATGTTTTGATCAGTGAAATGTGTGTGCATTCAGTGTATGTATGCTGTATTTTCCACTGCAAATTGCAGCTGTTCAAAGGACTCCAGCAAAAAAAAAAAAAAAAAAATCAAGGAGTGCTAAGCTAATTGGAAAATAGATCATCATCTTTCCTTTTTTGTCAGGGTGTAAAATACAGATAAATTACCTAAATATAATTCTAGAATTATACCAGGGAGAAACAGAAAAACAGTCATGTTTTCCTCTAGCTGAAGACATGACTGTATAGTGATGCTAACTTAAAAGTTGCTCTAACATTTGCATTGGGATAAAAGGTATCATTTTGATAAAAGCTTTTCTTCTTCTGGTTTTCTGTAGCCTGTTTAGTCACTTTAAAGGCAATGATGAATGACCTCACCCTTAACTATCACAGCAGAGGAAAGGAATTGTTTGAATATTCCCCGGTGCCCGACAATATGTCAAGAACCTCAACATCCATTTGTGCATTACAGTTACCATCCTGATTGCTGTGGCAAAAATGAAGGCGATGTTTCCTCCCATAGCAGTTAAGCCTTATATCTTTTCCCTGTTCTTGCTGAAGCAACTGCTTGCAATGGATGCTGGGGAGAGGATGCTGAGTATGGCAAACCGTTGGTCTGATGCCACACAACCTCTTCCTTTGTTTGCGAGAAGTCATTCATTGATGTTCAGAATAACTTCTTGAAAGTTTGGGGATGAGAACGGATAGCTTTGTGACTGTGCCTTTTGCACACAGCAGAGTACATCCTTCCAGTATGAGACTGGGCTCAGGGCATGACCAACACATATCTAGTGAGTTCTTCATACAAGTAATGAGCGAGTTCCATATAAGCACTCAAAATTCATCAGCTGAATGATTCAGTCTAACTAGAACATAATCTTTTTTTTTTTTTTTTTACTTAAGACTGCTCTTTCATGTGAAATCAAATTGAATCCATGCAGTTCTCTGTTAATTTTTTTTCTGCACACAAATGGAATAAGCTATTATTTAAGTCTTTCATCCTACTAAAAAATGCATGCAACTTATTTTGATGGCTTCCGTGGCCATTCCATCCAAGTGGAAATGAACACAGAAGGACTAAAGGAGACCAACGCTGATACAGGGTGCTATTTTTCTCTCCTTTGCTTTGGATCTGACACCCAAGGTACACCCCACTGTGTTTTTGTTGGGTAGGAGTTGAGTGGAAAGCTGCCCTCATGCCAGCAGTACTGATTCTCTGAAAACAAAAATCAACCAAATAATGTCTTACGCAAATAAAACAGGGATGGGAAACTGAAGGGGAGAGGGAAGTACCCCTCATATAACTCATGTAAATACCCAAGATAAACAGGGCTAAATTTTGGTTCATATGATATGCTAGGGGAAAATTAGTACTGCTGTTTAAACTAAAGGTGCTGGGAAGTCAAGGTGTCACCAAGTCCTTGACTGCTTTTTCTCAATTTTATTGCTTTTCTAGATGAGTGTAATGCTATCAGCAGCAGGAAACACTGATGCCATTTATACCAGCAGAGCACATAGTCTTCTTTAGAAAAACCATCAAGGGTTGTAAATGTGGAAAACTGCCTGAAAATGTGCATGTAGGCCTTAGTATAAAGAAGTTTATTAGTTAACCTATGAGTAGATGTTAGTATCACTACCCTTGTGAAATTTGAATATCAAAATGAGCATAAAGTTTCAGCATCCATATGGCCAGGACCTTGAATGAGTTAACCATTATATACCTTGGAAAAAAACACATCAGCTGTGCAAGAACTGTTTAGCATGGATTCCTGCAGACCTCAGCTGAGTCTTGGCTGGATTTAACAGGCAAAAAAATAGATACTTAGATCCAGATGGGAGGATTGGGGCAGGGAAGTTTCTCTGCATATCTGTTGTCTTATTCTAGTTTGGTCTCTTTGCTCGTGTTATTTGTGCTCTAGTTTGAAGTTATACCATGAGAGAGAATTAACGGTTGATTTGCCCATTAACAATGCCCTTATCAAGCAGGAGATGGAACAGGAGCTCTCCTTTTGGCTTCAGCAGGCCAAAGGCTGTGGTGGAGCCCTGACCTTTGCTCAGTGTAAAGTGCAGAGATCAAATGGCACCGATGGAACATGAATTAAATCCCCAGTATGAAAAGAAATACCTTAGATCCTGAATGTTAATACAACCAGGACAATCCTTCAGTGCCGTTTAGCGTACCTCTGAAGTTCATTACACTTATGTTCTGCTCATCATGGGCTTTTTTTCCTTTAGAAATAGTTCAGTATTCCCATCTTGACTAAATTCATTCATGGCAGTTATAACAGTAGCCACTGCCCTTGCAGCTTTGCAGAGTCTGGTTCCTCTTACAGTTTCCTCTCCATTTGGGCCAGCTTGGTGATGGTCATAT
This sequence comes from Gallus gallus, assembly GCF_016699485.2. Taxonomy (NCBI): domain Eukaryota; kingdom Metazoa; phylum Chordata; class Aves; order Galliformes; family Phasianidae; genus Gallus; species Gallus gallus. Next base: position 10,823,869 of record NC_052537.1, read on the forward strand.
TGCTCTTTGCAAAATCTCTACTGTATTTTCTCCTCCCCCCTTTCTTCAAGTAGTGCTGAAGCCCTCTTTTCTCCAATAAAATCCTCTTAGTGAACATGCCATTTCCATGTCTTGGAAAATGACTTCTGAAGTGCAAATATATAGCTTGTGTCTCTGTTAGCAATTGAGCCCTACTCACAGTGGAACCTGTCAGGTGTTTGCAGTGGCTATGGTCATTGACCAGACCAAGGCCTGCAGCCACACAGGGCTTCTGCCAAATCTGCTTTATGATTGGAGAATTATGCTATCTTTTAAACTGAATTTTGTTAAATGACTTTTAAAATCTCTCAAGAAGCAGCTTGCGTTTACACTGAAAATCCCAGCTGCTTTGGAAGGATCTCATTCAGAGGCTTTCCAAGGGCAGCTGGATTGCTCCAGAGGTGGCAGGAATTTATTATTACCTAATTGGTTCTCAGAAGTACTCCTGCCCTTTTATTTTGGCTGACTTCTTAAGCCACAAGCACGAATCTGTTTGTTTTTTTCCAGTGCAAATTGCAAAATGCTCTACAGTTTTGTGAAGGTTTTGAGGCACCGTGGCTGGAGAATTGCAATTTGTATGGCCCACCAAAGCATGTTGATATACATATGTGTACAGAGATGGCAAATCTGTGTGAGAATCCCAGAAGACATTCAGATGGGTGGGAGTTTGAGGTTTTAAAGAGGTTTCCTTAGCTGTTAATACAGCACGGTTTCAGCATGGAGAAGAGGAAGTAGCTCAAGTGCAGGGATGTGCCTCCCCACCTAGAGAAGCCATAGGCTGCTCATCAGCATGAAGCATTAGCTCTCCTGGCTATTCAGCAGCATCCTGCAGTAAGGATGGGAAAGCCACTGCTGGTCTTCATAATGCAGGCGGAGAGGTCTGCAGGGAGGTGTGGGGTCATGTTGTAAAGTGGCACTGGTGCTGCACTGGGGAAACCACTTTTTCCAGGTAGGCGCAGTCATGGAGTCATCCAGATATTTCTTGACATCCATGGAAATAATAATCCGAGGTCATGTTGTGCTGTTGCCCCTCTTGAGGTGCAGCTCGGGCAGAGGCTCTCACAGCACAGCCTTAACAATCTCTAATTATGGCTTATGCTTTGAATGCCTGCAGAGGTCAACAGAGAGGATGGAGTTGTGAAATCATGTTGTAGGAATGGCAATAACCTGAGAACAAGTGGAGACTCCTGTTTTCTGTCTGAATCTTGAACTGCAGCATTCTTATTGCAAACTTCATGCATCTTTCAAAGGAGTTTTGGCTTTGCCTGTTTGTCAGCTTCCTCTGGAGGAGCACGGTCCTTTCCTGATTATGATGCTGTCCCCCTGCATTAAGCATCCCTCTCATTAGTAAAAACCTCTCACCTAGCTTACTGCATAGAAAAACCACTTCTGCTGTGATGTGGTTGCCATCAGGGCATGTGGCAGTGACAGTGTCGTGGAACAGTTCCTTAGCAGAATTAACTGAAACGCTGCTTCAAGCTTCAGGGTTTATTATTATTACTATTATTATTATTATTATTATTACTACTATTATTGTAACAATGGGTTGAGTGGAGATTAAATCCTCTTTGTGATAACTCTCTGATAAGTTGCTCATTTACAAAGCTGCCACATTTGATGATGAGCACACCTGGTCGCTCTGACAGCTTGGATTAAAACCAGCTCCGACCTATCTGGAATGTATTTCTGTACTATCTGTAAATGGATTTTTCATCCTGTCCATCACAGCCATAAAAGAAAAACAAAACAAAATAACCTGTGCTTTTGTTTCTAATCTTCGATGATTTCCAGGGTTTCATAGATGTGAAAAAAGGATTTAAGGAAATCCGTAATGCTTCAGTTCCATGAGCAGATTAACAGACTCTTTGTTAAGCATGCAAGATAGATTTGAATGAGTGGTCACAGTAAAGATCCAAGTAGATGTCTCCTGTGTGATCCAGCCACGTGCTTCGTGTTCCAACACCCGCTAGCTCACAGCAGTTTGTAAGAGGCATTGTAGCATGCCTGGGTATTGAAACCTATTGTGGGTTTGTTTGTGTGAAGAGGTTGGAAGGAATGGACAAACATCCACTTATTTACTGTCTTTAAGTAAGTTTGAAAGTTTGGCACCATCTAACTCCGGCATGATGGGCAGAGTACAGATTCATACAGCTAATTAAAGTGTTAATGCTTTTGTTGCTGAGTTGTATGTAACATGGTACAGCGTTGTTTTCTCTCAATGTATTACCCAAGAAGAAAGCCACACGCAGCTGTCACAGTCTCAGTGCCTCCTGCGTTAGCTCAGGCCCAGCAGCCTGGTTTGCAAAGGAGCACCTCTGGGGCTGATAGCAGCACCTGCTGGAGCTGTTCTGACAGCCTGGGCACATGCCACCTAAGCTTTATATCTGCATCGATGAGGTATTTGCTTGGTGCCGTGGCTTTGTGTAGGGGAGAATGAGACTGGGGGCTTCAGCTTGCTGTAATGGAAAGCCTGCAGGGAGAGCTCATGGCTATTTTTGTCCGGTGAGATCATCTTCTGTGAGCTTAATCTAATAGCAGTTTCAAAAAATGCCTTATTTTAACCCACATATCACTGGTTACATATATACATAGGCTCACATTGGTGGCAGTGAGCTTGCCTGACTTGCCTCATTTTTGTTTTCTGGAATGAAAGAAACAAAATCCAACCTTATTTGCAAACGTTGCATGATTTCCAGTCTGTACCCCCAAATGGTATGAGGCAGAAAAAAGTGAGTTGCTTGTAGTAAAGCTCCTTTTATCTGTAGAAGGTGCATTGTCTGCGCTTTATCTGTAAAAGCAGAAAAATATTATTAGCAATTATGTTGAATATTAATTAATTTGATGCGTGTTTTCCCTTTGATTTAAACTCTTTTCCGCTGGCTTCCTCTATAGCATTGCCCACAGTGACACCTACTGGCATTCCAGACAAGGCTGGCTTGCAGGCTGTTGCCTCCTGGGCAAGTCATGCGGGGGGGATGAATTAATAAAATCCAGAAGAGGGAAAACGTGGCCTTGGAGACACCTCTGGCCACCCAAGGAACAGCTCTGGACCAGGCTGTGGGTGCTGCCTCCCCAGTCTGTGCTGGACATCGTTCCTGGAGTCTTGTCTACAAGCTAAATGACAGCCTCCAGTAATGGCAACATGGTGATCTCAGCTTTGTGCTTAGGGAACAAGCAAACATTAGAAACGAGGGATGCCTCCCTTCCATGGGCTGCAATGGCTTCTCAAAGCAAAGCCCCACTGGCAGGTGTTTCTGTTGCCAGGGAGTTTATTTACCTTGGGAAATGAACTTGCCTGTGCCCTTTTGTGTAGCTTTCATTTTTGTGTCTGTATATTAAACATTCAATTAAGGTCCCGGGGTTATATGTGAGCTAACTTCTTATTTGCCACTATTGGTGTGGTATTTGCAGTATCTCACAGTTGTAATAATAGTAATCGAAAGTGTCTTTTTGATAACAGAAATCCATTTTATCCTTAATCCATGAAATACTAGGCATTGGATATCTTAATAGATAACCACAAGACTAAGCTGCTGGAGGAAAGCAGAAAGGCATTAGGAATGGAGTTACTGATGTGGTAAAATTGAAATGGCCTTATTTCCATACTGAGCAGAATGCAACAAAACAGCTTTTGATATAAGTTTTATTTACATTTTTAATATGTTTCTGTCATCCTTAATAGGAAATTTTTAGTGAAGCTTCCCAAAGTGAAATTTCTGACTCTGTAGGGGTCTGATCCTGTCTCCCAGAAACCGGGATGAGGGGACAGCAGGTGACTGCAGGGCTCCCTGTTGATTAAATCTGTGTGCCATTCATCCAATAAAGCCACCTCCTGAGCTTTCCATACCAGCCTTCACTCATCAGAGCCTTCTCCTGCTTGCCAGCATGGAGAGTGGGAGTGCTGGAGTTGCCAGGAGAAAAGATGAAATGATGCACAGCATCAGCGCTACCTGAGGAACTCATTTGGTACCAGAGGGACCCTTGGGCATGTCTTTGTCTACCTGCAGCTGCAGTCCTGATATGTCAAACTGTGAGTCCTCCACTTGGAAAACAAGCTGAGCCCATGGCAAGCCATTACTGGCTAGCCTTTTCCTTGCCAGTACAAAACCTGGAAATTGAAGTAAGCAACTGTCAATAAAACAGGTTTTCCTCTCAACAGTGAGTTTATCTTCCACTGGAACAGATCGCTTGGTAATGGCTAAATCCTCCTCCCTTGCAGCCTGTGAATGGAAATGGGCTGGCTGTCTGCTGTAGGAGTGCTTTGGTTCAATAATGGGTTATCAGGATAAGTGAAGGAGGTGTTGATTTTGGCTTAATGTGTGTGTGAGGATGGCTGATTCGAATAGTTCATACTGACCATAAAATGACTTAAAAAATGTGTTACTAATCCTCACAGCATTCAGGGAGTTGGGCACTGCTGAGAACTTTGGCCTTTCATTTGCAATCTTTGAGGATTATGGAAATAGGAGCACAGGACTGTACTTGAGTGTCATAGGCAAGATAGGGCTATATGGCTTTGGACCCTGTAATGGGGCAGGAATTAAACTTATCTCAAAACATGGTCTCTAGAGACCCCTGAGAGTTTGAAACTTCAGCCTCAAGTGGAACTGCTGGGGCATCCCACATCTGAAGGACAAGAAAGCTTGGGGTCTGGCACAGTTCTGTCCTATGGTGCACTGTCCTTGGTTTGGAGGGTTTGGAAAGGTGAAGGCAAAGCCTGGTCCTGTTGTAAATGTGTCCCAGAAACACTAGGTGGGATTTACAGGTTTTCCTCATGCTGTCGAGTGGGAGCTTGGGGCATTCCATCATTGTTGTCTATCAGGTGGAAACGTTACAGATGCTTGAACCGAACTTGCCGGTGTGGCAGGAAGATGAGGTCAGTTGCTTTCTGAACATGAATTTTACAGCATATTACTTGCAGCTAGATCTCAGAGCTGTGCTGAAAATGAGAAGAGCCATCTTTCCAGTGTATAAGTGCTCATCATCCTCAGGCTTACACGCCAGATGCGAGCTGATGGGTTAGAGTACACAGGGTTGGGTTAGCATCTCCCCAAAGCCTCCTGCTCTGTGCACCAAAGAGCACTTTGATCCCCTGCTCCTGTCATTTGATTCTTCATCAGCAGCTTTGATAGCAGATGTCCAGCATTAGAAATGAAATATTAGCTGCCCTCTGGACTCCATATGCTTGGGGGGCTGTAATGTGGACAGACTGCTTCAGCTATCTGACTTGCATTTTCCACATTTGGGTGCAAGTAGACAGCTGTGGTGTCAGGAGGTCACCCAATCTCAGCACATCTCACTGCATCTGGGCAACCCCAAAAAAGGGGGACAGTTCCTGTGAGGAGCAAGGCGTTTGCTGGGAAGGCACTGACATGGATGACAAAGCCTGGAAGTCAGCTCCCTGCTCAGCTGCAGGCTTCTGGGGAATGACCATTTGTGCTGTCCTTGGTTCTTCATTAGGAAGTCCTGGGAAAAAGGCATGAAGGGATCTTTTGCTGGAGACCCGTGTCCTTCAGATACCCCTCCTCCAATCAATGTTACAGTTCATGCTGAAAAATAAGGCTCCAAAGTATCTCAGAAATAATATAAAACAAAAATAACTGACTACGTTTGTAATTCAGAGGGAAGACAAGTGCAAAAATAGCTCATTGCTGGGAAAACTTATGATACCACTGCAGAGGAAAATGCTGATGTCCTAAATCAGGGCATCAGTGGAACAGATGCACTCTCCTATTCCCATCCCTCTGGTTCCAGTTTGCTGTACAGGACTGGGATATGTGAATAATGTGCCTAGTGCTACCAGCATGCACTTCTGTGGGTGATCTTTTCCTAGAGGGTGAAGGTTTTCCCTGACTGTATAGGAGTGGGATTTATCAAGTATCATGATGAGCAATTTTGTCTCTGTTGAAATAAGGTCAGTTCCATGCTTGTACACCTTTAAATCCAAGTTGTAATTTTCCACAAAAGATATAAGATGTAATTCACTTTGCTTTGGAGTTCAAAAAACTCACAAAGTAATCTCTGGATCAATGTGCCGTCCCTGCCTGGTAAGGAAATAGTCAGCTGTCCACTAGCAGTGCTATGAGTTGAGCCAAAGATGCGACATAGATGGTATTTCCCAGTGTTGTTCTGTTTTTCTTTTCAGGACTAATATTGTGATCCAAAAACGCTTTAAAGCACACAGTTGATCTCATCAGTCTAATGCTAATACATCTAGTCACTGCATGAGAGCTAGATGAAGGTGTTCTGGTGTAGGGTTAATTCTTTGTATTCCCTGTTAGTAATCTGAAGTTTTATCATGTTCTGAATTATTAATGTGATTTTAGTTTCATGTTTCATTACCCTTTGGACAAAAGTCTGGCGTAAGTTGTAGGCAGTGGAAAGATCTGGTAACATTTTCTGTAGAGCGGCTTTGTAGCTAAGTTCAAAGTGAGCTGGTTTGAACTCTTTTTATCGCTTTGTGAAGTATTTATGTTGTTCTCTTTCCACTGACAAAAGTCATTTTTGCTATTTTAAGTAATAGTTTTCCATTTCTCTTGTTTCAGTGCACGTTCAGACTAAAAGTTTAACCATCATCGCTTTAATGAGTATGTTTTAGGTTCTTTATCCTGCTTACACCAATGTAATTCTCTTCCAAAACCCATTGTAATCCAGAGCAATTGTTGGTAGGGTAGGAGTGGAGCCTGCGATTTATATGTGTGCAGGCTGATAAAGCTGTGGTTCCCTTCATATAGTTGATGAGAGAAATCTAGGTAAAAGGATAATATTTTCTATCAACAGACAAAACCCACAGAGATACAGAAAGGAGCAAAAGCTGCAGTAGGTGCTGTTTGATTTGATGCTGTAAGGCTTACAAGCTTGGTCAGAACTGATTGTCACCTACTGAAAACCCTACATAAGCTGCCAAACTGGAAGAAACTGGTGAACTCAATGGGCAGAATTACCTGCCTCAGTAAAGATGTCATGCTTTCCATGCTTTTGCTGCCAGTAAATTCTGTTCCTGGGGAGAAGTGCATTTGCATATGGAAGGGAAGGCACTCTTCTTTGATTCAGACTACAAAAAGAAAATATATTTCATTGGAGGTTACTTCAAGAGTGGCTGAGTATATTCAATTAATGTGCTCTTTTATTCCTCTTGATAGATTAGGAAATTGGTTTTGATCCTCATGGCAATACAAATAACTTCTCTGAATAAGCATACAAAATTTGTTGCAAATTAAGAAAATATATGAAACATACATGAAGATTTACAGTGTTTACTTCCAATTTTGTTTTTGTGAGGAATTGATTGCCATATTAATAACTGTGGAATGGCTTTTTGGATTTATGAAGGAGAATTAGTGTTCCATAGACAGTCTTCCACTAAGAAGAGAAAAATAAATCAGAGATATTCAAGAAGGATGGGGAGAATAGGGACTACTTTTCGTGCATTTCAATGAAATTTAATTAAAAACCCATATCCTTACAAAAAGTTGCTTGCAATTTTGGAGAAATTTGGTGGTGCAGCAACATGACATTATGTGAACAGTTGGTGGCTGGCTGTGTTTCCTCCCAGCAAAGCTGCCAAGGTCGATGTGCTGTTGTACGGGAGGAGGAGATCTTTTGATCCCTGTACTTGCAAAGCAAAGCAGAGTGCCTCCCCTTCCCCATCAGTGCACTGGGAGTGCACTGCTGTCTCGTTGCTGGGGAGCAGTTGGGGCAGGCAGTCCCTTGAAGTGAAGTGCTCTGGGATGCAGCAGTAGCTTTGTGTTTGATGCATTCTGGAAACGCCATGGGATGTGAGTTGTTCAGATAGAGATTTCTGTTCTACAAAAACTATACGTGAAAATAAGTGTGTGTGGCCCATCATAGATCTTCAGTACTTTTTCCTCGTGTTAGCACTATTGATTTCCAATGGGCAACTTAATTTCTGCCTCTCCCTTCCCCGAGTCTGCATCGACCCCATGCAATTGACTCACTCTATCATCTTATTTTTTTAGTTAAATTTTACTTGATTTAACTGTTAATTGACTTTCAGTCAGAGTAACTGATTAATTAATTCCAGTCTGTTGCCTAGGTATCCTCTTTCTAATTACTTACCACTCAGTTAATTCTGCACATTTCGCTATCTGTGCATCTGTTATTATTATAGTCAGCAGGCAAAATTGGTTTTTCTACCCCGGTTCATCGATGGTCGATCTGTGGCCTGACATCACCATTAACTTTCACCCAGCTAACTTGCTGTCTTTCCTTGTCACCGTCAGCTCTCCTGCGTGCAGGTAGATGTCTACTTTCAGTGGCTCCACCTCCAATATTAAGATTTCTGTATTCCTGGAAGCTTCCCCCTCTACAGAGGTGCTGGGCTGCAGCTTGGGCATCTGCTGACTCAGTGCCTTGTGCTCCCAGAGCTGGAGCAGTCACTGACCTTGGGTCTGCAGGGACAGTGCCAGGCTCAGGGTCGGGATGTGCTGGCTCCTGTGCCAGCTGGTGACAACAGCTTGCAACTCACTGCATTTTCCAGGCAGAAACAGATGTTGGCCTCAGCACCGTAGACAAGAAACGGCTGTGGGGTGGCTGCCTACAGGCATAGGAAACCTGATTTGGCTCCAGTGTTGCCTGTCAGACTGTGGTTTGGGAACAGTGGGGATGGAACGAAAGTTTAAATGTGGTTTCTAATGTGTGTCTACTTTTAGAGCAAATTAAGGCAGGGAATTTATTTAGCAATAATGCATTAAACTAAATAATGTATTTTTGAGATTCTCTTTCTTTCTCCCTTAAAAGGGCAGAGTGTATTTAGGAATCAAAACTGTTTCTCAGGTCTTCATTACAACCTCTAATGGACTTAGCCAGCCCACATTGTTCACGGTCACAGTCTGTCTCACTGTCAGGTTGATGTTCTGTCCTATCCTTTAGCCTTAGACGCAGCTAAATAAGATCTTGGAGGTTCAGCAAATCTTCATCTGCTCAAGCCATAATCTGCTGTTCAGCCAATGCTGAGGGCATTGCAGAGAGTCCCTAAATATGCTCAGCTTTGCTCGAGACAGGGAAAGGAACTTGAAGGTAATGGCACAACTTAGCTTCTGCCCAAGAAATGTACAAAAAAAGTCCCAGTAATCATAGGTTAATCACTTAGATAAGGCATGGAGGAGACAGAAAAGCACTGCTTCCTATAATGAGGCTGTCCTCTGCCTTGGGTGGTGAGGAGGAAGGGGAAGGAGAGGGTCGCTGCCTTGACGCTGAGAAATAGGAAGGGGAAAGACCAGAAGCTCCTCATATCACATGCAAGTTTCTTCCCCTTTGCATGCAGAATACTGGGCCTAAATTTTACATTTACGTTGTAAAATGTAGTCCTTTGTACATTTTGTTGCCTTTTCTATAGCCATGAAAATTGTGCCTCGTGCACTGAAGTCCAGTGGAACCAAGGAAGGAAGCAAAACATGTTTTCAATATGACTAGAAGATGAGACTGCTGAAGTTTTAGCCCTTCCTCATACCCTTTTTCCTCAGCGTTGCTTTGTGTAGGGCACTTTTTCAATGAAGCACAATTATTTAATGTGAGACTGAAAAAAATACTCATTTGAGTACATATCGCACACAAGTTACAAATGGTCCTTTTCTTATTGCCATGAGGAGAGGATGGATGTTTTGGTGTGATAACATTAACTTTTATGGTGTAAATGGAAACAGCACTGATTAGCTGTGCACCATGGGTCTTGAAAGGAGCAAGATATGGACTTCTCTCAAGTCAATGAAGGAATGGAGGAAGCTCCTAAATTATCAGCTGCAACATCATATGTACAAAATAGTGCAAAAGTTGTGCATTTGTAGTGAAAACTCAACCAGTGTTCCAAGACGGACAATTTCAACCAAGGGGTGGTTGAAGCTCTGATCAGAATGGGAAATGGCAGTTCGAACGTGACCTTTTGCTCTAAACCAAGTTTGTTAAATTGCTTGGATTTGTCTAACTTGTGCAGTTTGCATTCTTATTACCTTATTTCCAACACCTGTTTTGCCTTGTCTGTAGCAGAGCTGGTGGGTGCTGCCCAGAACTGGAAGAGGGCTGGTTCCAGCTCAGTGCCTTTCTGGGGGACTCTGAAAGCAAGGGAATTTTTGAGAGAAGGAAGTAAAGAGGGTACCAGTCTCAGCTCTGTTGCATATTTCCCTCCTTTGTAGCTCTCTGCATAACACAGTGAAATTCAAATTTACGGAGCAGTAATACCAAACCCCAAAAGAAACAAACAGGAAATTAAAGCGGTCTTTTAACCAAAGAAGGTAAAATTAGAAACATCTATCACATCGTACATTTCAGAAGCAGCAAGGAGTGTTGTAGGACTGCTCATTTCATTTTGTACCCAGTGGAATTGGTGTAGGCTGTTCTTGTTTGCATTAACGAAGTAATTGTTGAATGCGCCTCTTGCACCGCTGCTTGTACTCCATGTTATATTCCTTTCAGCTGGAGAAATCAATATGTAGTTCTCAGAAGCATGCATTATACCTTGGTGTTAGGAGGCGAGCCACCAATTTTTAGCCTAAGCTGAAGGTTTCTGCCGTCATACTGGTTGCTACTTGCTGTTGCATTGCAGCTCACTATTTTGCAGGGTTTACCATTTGCCTTTTTCAGGAAATGCAATGAATTGTTGTCAGATTTTTGCCTTCTCTCTCAGGGGAATGCAAAGACAACTGCAGTAGAGGGCAGATAAAGCAGCCATGTGAAGTGATGGGTATTATTCCAGCACAGTGGATGTGAACGTCCGCATGCAAATAGTCCCTTTAGATGCATTACAACTCAGGGAGCTGGTAGAGCACGAATCAGAAGCAAACTGTGAACAACAGAGGACACCATGACTGGCCATGATGCCCAAGCAGAGCAAAATGTGCTGAGGAGCATGCTGATTTCTTACCAGCTGCACCTTGATGCTCAGGCTGGCTAAGCAGAGAGCTGCAGTATGATGATGATATTGCCCTTCAACCACCTTGAGGAGCAACATTTTTATGTGTCTCATGAGTAAAGCCAGAGAAACAAGGCTTTATAATTCCCCAAAATTCAATGCAGAGGACTAATATTTTCCTGAAGTTGTTTTTGCAGCATTTTCTAGCAGCTAAACACTTCATTTTGCTAGTGTTGCTGTTGTCAGTTTGGACTTGGAAAAAATATTTAGTACATTTACATTTAATTTACAATAATATTGTAAATAATATTTTGAAAGCTGCTTATGTTTGAAGTTTTGCTGACGTTTTGTGGATATTTTTTAAACAGCCAGCAAAATAACTTACTTAGATATATTTTAAATATATATATGTATACCTTGAGGGAGATGGATTATACATTCAGAACTGTCATCAAACCCCTGTTATCCTCCCTGGTTTATGCAGTGTAAACCTGTGACTGGTGAATGGAGCATTCGGCTCCAGGGTGAAGCTCTGAGCCTCAAAGCTCCCTTTGTGCTTCAGTTCCCCTTACGTGACCTTGTAAAGGATTTGGGCCCCTCTACACCACAGCTGACGTGGGTTATGTAGCACTCCAAATGTTCCATCCATTTTTTACCCTTTTCAGATGTTCTCAGAGTAAACACAGAAGTCAAAGTCATCCAGCTGGAGGAAAATGAGGTTTTCTGAAGCTTAGCCATTAAGTTGGTTGCTAGCATTGAGGCTTCTCCTCATGGCTTGTGTCACTACTCCTTAGGTTTTGATAGTGGCCAGCAGCTGAAATTGGTGATGGACAAAATGAGGTTGGTGGAGCAGAGCCTTCAGGCACAGGTGGATGTTGCATCCTCTAGTTTGCTGTGGAGGAAGCCTTCAGTGCAATGTGGTGGTTTTCTGAAAGGGCAAGGCTTCAGGATCTGGAGTGGGCAGCACAGACTCGTGGTGGTGGTGGCACAAGGCTGGGTCCTGTGCAGTCCTGCATCCCTGGCACACACCTGGGATACCCTGCAGGGCGATTCCTCCAAGCCAAGTTCTGGCTTTTGAGGTACATTATTGGAAAGTAAGTAAAGTTACTTGAATACTTTGAGTTTCTGAGCTGCAAATCATTTCTATACTCAACAGAGGGTCCTGACAGAAAACTCTCTGATAAAGACAAAGTGTAGAAATTCAGATTTCCAACTCTCTCATCTTGTTCTAGTTACAGTGTCACCATTGCAGCAGGAAATAAATTGAACAAACAACTTTTTGGAGAGGGGTGGTACTGGTGCACCTGGCCTGAGATTTGCACATGGTCAGACAAGCACTTCCAATTGGGTTTGCTTTCAGTGGAGGCTTTGCTAGTGGTTTCAGGTGTGAAGAGCACAGTGACTTCAAAAAAGCAGTTATTGTCAGAACTTGGTGCAGTTTGTTGTGGCTAACACCTTGCTGCTTCTAGTGGTGTTAGTGTTAAAGACTGATCTCATAGAATTCCAACTACTTCTCAAGAGAGTTACAGTTGCAAGGATGTTCTTCCATTCAAGGCTGGGGTGCTGCTGCTCTGCACAGGACCAAAAACTAAGTATTTCTCTTTCCAAAGCATAACCTGGGTGGACTGCAGGATGTGCTGCTCCTGTGCCATCTCTTCTACAGAGTATGCTGAGCACAGAGATGCTGACTAATGGCTCACCTGGTGAAACTCACTAAGTAAATGCTTTCCCCCTTGTTGCAAGGGCTTCTGCTTAGCTTTGAGTAAAATTGATAGCAGGGGAAACAAATAATTGTAGAAGCTGTTATTACTGGGCATCTGCAGGAGAGAGGCACTTGTATTGATAAGGCACAAAGAGGAGGACTTGTTTTAAATTAGGTGTTGTGGTTTAACCTGGCAGGTGGCTCAGCACCACACAGTCGTTCACTCGCTCCCCTCTTCCCAGGGGGATAGGAGGGAGAATTGAGGGGGAAAAAAAGGTGGAGCCCGTGGATTGAGATAAAACTATTTACTAAGATAGAGAAAAGGATAAGGAAAATAGTTGTGACTATATATATTTATAACAAGTGACACACAAACAATTACTCACCACCTGATGACCAATGCCCAGCTAGCCCCCGAGCAGCAGAAGAAAGAGTGATGATTAACTCCCCTTCCAAACCCCTTCTGCCTGATGTCATATGGTATGAAATATTTCTTTGGACACTTTAAGTCAGCTATGCTCATTCTGTTCCCTCCCAGCTCCCTGGGCCCTTTGCTGTGTATGGCTTTGGCTCTGTACAGGACTGCTTAGCAGCAGCTCTAAACATGTTGTGTTATCAGCACTGTTTTTCTCCTAGAAGCAAACACAGCATCATACCAGGCACTCTGAAGAAAACAATTCCATCCTGGATAAAACTAAGACATTGCATTGCAAAAGATGCCTTATGAAAAATACAGGCTTCTCTGTATGCTGAGGTTGATTTTAATCTAACTGCACATGAAGGCCATTTAGACAGAGCACTACATGAATTGGATTAAGATCTGTCTCTGATAAGTAGAGTTGTTGCATAGAAACTACTCGTGTTTAGTTTTATAAGAACCTTAGTTTTCTAAGCAACCTTTAATTCCATTTTATCTCTTTTCTATGGGGAAATGGCAGTTTGGAATGACCACAGCAATCAATATGAAACTCTGAGTGTTTGATACCTAGATTTCAATATGTTTCATGTACATTGGATATTCACTGTATCACCAAATAGCTTTCATGTGTCTTTCAGCAGTATTTTTCTGGAAAATCTCATTTTTGTGATTGCATTCCAGTGTTGTAAATATAATATCCTGGGTGTGCTTAGGGCTTTGCTGTAAGAACTAAACCTTGAAGTAGCTGGAGATGATGGTAACACTGATGACAGTGGAGAGCTCAAGGGAAGGTGCAAGAAACAGTGTTCACTGTTTGATTCCGATTGATATAATTTTTGCTCTTCCTACTATCAAAGTAAATGCAAGCTAGCTGTTCTGTCTGAATTACTTTTAATGCACTTCAGATGTTCAGTTTTCCATTTAGAGGTGTAGCTATTTCCAACTCCGTTTGTTTAGCTGCATCCTCCTGGTTAAACCTTGTAAGGCTGAAATACAGACCTAGATGCATGGTCTAGCTCAGAACCCTTTTTAAACTGCTGCCGTTTCATTCTGTCCAAAGCCATACACGGACTCCTAGTGTATGAACAGTGCTGTTTAATCCTGTCCTCTCAGCCTGACTAACGTGTGACTGCAGAGCGTGAATGTAAAGGTTTGCTGAGATGGGCTGTGTATCCTGAGGGTGAGATCTTACCCATCCCAAAATTGTTTAGGTGAATCCATGGATTCCCTTGAACTGTGAGGAAAACAAATCTGTGAGGAAATGAAGATACAATGGAAAATCAATGATTATGCATGCCTTTTTGTTACAGATGTTGCGTAGTGTGCTGTTATCTGTAAGAAACCTATTAGATTAGGAAGAAACAGCTATCAATCTAGCTTCTGAATGATTTACGTACATATTTTGGATTAATCATAGGTGTTTGATAAATTCCTGGATATTGTTAAAAATAAGGGGTAGTGTGAGTCGTGTACCTAATCCTGGAACCTCTTTCTCAATACTATATAAGCAACCAGAAGCTGGCAGTTACCCTAGCAAGGATTCCGGATTTAACAGGTTGTTGTTGTGCAAAATCTGCAGGAGAAATAAAAAAAAGTCAGAGTCATAAAGGTTGAGAGGTCAGAAAGTGGGCTGCTCTGAAGTGCTGGCAGTGCTGCGTGACATTGGGCTGGCATAGGGCACCCGAGAAATGCTCTGGTGACTTTGATGTGCTAATTGGGCTGGCTCTCTAATTTTATTTTTCACTTCACCCTGCTCCTGTCAGTTCTGCCTTGGCATGCATGAAGTAAATTTAATAGGAATTTGAGTTAATGTAGAGTATATGTGACTTTCTCTTGCCTATATATATATATATATATATATATATATATATATATATATATTGAGTTTCTTTCCTATTAAAACCTTCAAGTTTAGGACCTGTTCATTCCCTGAGAAAACTAATTGCAGCTGCTTCTTTCCTTAGCCTTGTTTTTTCTCTTCTGACACATTCTTTCTGTGAAGGCAATCGAGTGGCTTTGAGCTAAGAGTTCTGCTTCATTGCAAAACTAGGGAACCTTAAAAGTTGGAAGTGCAGCGTCCATAGCTCCTCTCCTTACTGGGGAACAGAGGGACTGAAATGCTCCTAGGAGTTAAACCACGTGGGGGTCAAACTAAAATCAAAGTATTAATGGAAGAGTTTGGTCTTTGTGGGTTGGTTGGTTGTTTTTAAGGAAACTCTTAGTTCTCAAGTTTTCTGCTTGCTGAAAAGCAGAAAACAGATTTTATCCCTTCTTTTCTCAGGAAGAAGCCTACTTTCAGACACTAACTATCCTCTGAGGCACACACAAGACACAAGGTTGTTAGCGTTCCACAGAGCAAACTCATTCCCATGGGCATCTCTGTACTGGGAAGGAGAATGTGGTCCCCCCTAACTGATCTGAGTTTATAGGGAAATGAAGCGTTACAAGGCTGAGGCAGATCCCTTCAACTGACACAATAGTTCTCCCTCTGGCACCTATGTTTTCCAGCAGAATTAGTGGTGTTTGGGGACTTTTTACTCTGAAGCATTTGGTCAGGTGCTTAGGACCTCTCATTCAAGAGGTGATAAAGCAGTTCATGCCCTGTTGAGGAGTACCTCAAGGGCCTGGTGTTACCCGGTAAAACAACACTCTTGCTAGCACGACAAACTCTCTAGGTGTTGCAGCATTTATATTTAATTGAAGCAAGCCTTTATCCCCATTTGCCAGAGCTTCTAAAGCACACGTCTATGGCTTGCTAGTACTGCTCCTAGCAGTAATTTCTCAGCTTTATCGCTGTCATTTTCCTGAGCAGTGACTCTCAGTCTTTGATGCCAAGCCTCAGTGATTTGCCTTGTAACCCTTTTCTCCCTGCACACACACCTTGTAACTACTGGCTTTTCCACCTGGCTATCTGGGCTTTGGCAGCTTGCACGGCTGTTTTTCTGCAACCTGTGTTTCTCCTGGGGCTTTCCCCTTTCCACATATATTCTGGACCTTCTGCTCTGTTTTCTGGCTCAAAAGAAGAAAATGTTAGAATGGTTGATATGGTCTGGTCAACTCTTCCAGCTAGGAATTTATTTTTGTGTTTTGCTTCAATTTTGTTGTGGACTGGAGGAGCTTCTGTGTCTTCAGAAGAATCCTCGTGAACTTCTGCGACTCTTGGGTTTCAGTGGAATACAGCTAAGATATAACATTAGCTTTTGTCACTGAGCTTTTGTATTGCCTGTGAAAATGCAATATTCACAACAGAACTCCTGGCTCTCTTCAGGGTCCCTTGAGAGAAAGTAAAAAAAAATCAAGAAATACAAGCACTAAACCTAAATACAAGGTGTTTCACTGCTCACATTTCTACTTATTTGCTGGTGGCAAAGGCGACTGGAAATATTTATTAACTATTTTAAACGCAAACTGGGAGTTCTTTAACCAGTTATATGGAGCTTTGAAGCTGGAGTTTAAGGAGTTACCCCCTGGTGGCTGTATCCTCCATCAGAAGGGTGCCCTTTGGTGGAGTCCAGCTTTTAACAGCTTGCTGGAGCTCAGCCATTGCATTGCATCTTGCAAGTGCAGGAGTAGTGATGAGGTCAATGTAAGGTTAGTAAAGGCATGCTTGTTGACCTCCTTCCTTGTGATCTTAATTCAAATACTGCTCTTCTGCATGTGCCACCATGCTACTGCAAGGCTCTCAGAAATCCTTGTTTTCTCACATTGCTCTCAGTGGTTTTCTCTGGGTGCAATGGAGCTTGTGATGCTGAAAGCTATGCCATGAATTTATGCAACACACATGCCAAACTGCTTTTTGCACAGGATACACAGTGGTACTGTGTATACCTGAGAACACCCTGCTACCTTTAAGTGGCCAGCTAAAAGCAAGAGGCTTGTGATTATCTTTATTTGCATGTGCCATATGTGAGCACTTCTGCACTTTTCTTACTTCGCACAGTGCTTTCAGTCTAAATGGACAGAAGTAATTTGGTTAGAAGGGCAATGCACACAGATGAGTGGCTTTGTGTTAGAGAAGGAGAGAGTGTAAGAAGATGGGAGTGTTGTTGGAGGCAGGTTGATTCAAGCAAAAAGAAGCACAGTGGTATTAGTCATCAAAGAAATGGGCTTGAAATACCTAAAGATGAAGACATGGACCAAAGGAATGGCTCAGGGAGATGTGCCAAGGAGGAGGTCAAGCGAAATGAAAGCTCTGCATGACTGGGAGCTAAACGAAGCGCTGGGGGAAAATGGCTTGAATGTGGAGAGAAGGGCTTGCAGTGATTTGAGTGAGCTAAGAGCCCAGGAAAAAGAAGATAAGGTAGGAAAGAGGTGCTGAATCATCAGAGGCAGGTTGGGATCCCTCGAAGCCTGAGAGGGAGGGCTGGGAGGACTCAAGCGTGGGAATCGCACGCGTCTGCAGGACGTGAGTCACAGCTGCACCAGCTGCTCAGTGCTGATGAAGTGATGAAGAGCAAGAAACAGGGCTGGCCTGAGGAAGAAGGCTTTGCTGTGTTGAATGTGTTATGTGTAGTAAAATCAAAAGCTGTATTGGAGATACTATATAGGTGTTTTCAGCCTTTAGCAATACATAGAGGTTTTGGGGTGCATATGAAATGCCACTTAAGAAGCCACAGTCCCAGCACCTCATAAAATCAGACCCTTTCAAGGACCCTTAGTTTGGGTGCTCAAAGGTGTACATCCTCAAAGTCTGCAAGCAGAAACCCCAGGGAAGAAATAGAACTCTGAGTTTGTGTCCACAGTGTTCCATGGCCTCCTCTCAGGCTTTCCTTCCTCCTCTCATTCTAGAACTTGGAACAGGAGTAGTAGTGTGATTGTTGGAGCCCAGCAGGGGCAGGGCAAGCCAAGCTCTTTCCAAAGTGCTTTCTGAAAGCATTTGTGACTCAGATAGTGGACTTGATTTTTTCAATCATTTCATTCTGAAAAGCCTAAAGGTATTGTTTGCTAATGTCTTCCTTGAATGTTCTGGTTTCCTTCACCCCAATATTTTTTTCCTCAGTATTGTGCACATGTTTTTAAGTACGAGCCTAATTCATTGCATAATATAGTTCACTTAGATATGTTTTCTTAAGAGACTTATCTTTCATTAATATCACCATATGCCCAGTGCTTCCAAAGCAAGGAGTCATTTCTATCAGATGCAACAGATACTTCACTATGTGCCTTTGTGTGTTTTCATGTTGGAGCCTGTTATCAGTCTTTAAGTGGCACCAAGAAATTGGAGTGTAAAAAATAGATAAACACAGGTCGATAAAATACCATTGGGATAGAAATCTTTAACTGAATTGTAGCATTCTGATTAATTCCTCTTTCTTAGCTCAAATCCATGCTGCTATTTATACATACTTTGGGTTTAAAAGATCTGGCAGTCTTTTCTGGGGTTTTGTACTCGCTGTAGCTTCAAACAATATCCAGCATCCACACCAGAGCTCAATGCATGCTGTATTTTGGGGTAGGTTTGGCACAGATCAGTGCTGGGGTGCAGCGGAGCTGATACCCACAGCCATGTCTGCACTCTCTGCATAAGCTTGATTAAACTGCAGCATTTGTTTTACCAGCAGGAGGTTTAGGGAAGATGCGAGGTCTTTGCATATCCCTGCAGCTGCTTACTACTGAAGTGATGTTTGTTGAGTTTGCAGGGTGCAGAGCATCATGCTAGTGTGGGGGAGATGCCAAATATTTCTATGGAGTCTTTATTTTTGGTGATGTATAAATGCATATTGATTTTGATGGGGTAATGCAAAGGATGCAGCTATCCTATTAAGTTTGTATGCAAGCTCTGATAAGGCATGGCATTCAGCAATAAATATTCCATAACATTAAAAAAAAAAAAAAAAAAAAAGGCTGGTTGGCTGGTTAAAATAATGAAATAATGGGAAAAGAGCAAAAATTATTTGTCTTTGCTCACAATGCTGGGAAAATACCTAAAGCACAAAATAAATAAATATTGCAGTTTAATTCATGTCCTGTATTCTCTGTCAAAAAATGCCTGTGTCAGGTTTGCTAAGTATCAGTGGATTTAGGCTGTGAAGATAATTCATGTGGGCAAAAGCTGGCACCAGCACAGTAATAAGAAAAATGGGCAAGCCACAAATGGCTTCTTTTTAATTATTACATTCCTGGACATACGGCAATTCTTAAATCACAACCAATGTCAAACTCAGATAAAATCAGTCCAGGACTATGCCTCCCTAAGTGTTATCTTGCAGAACTGCCACATTATCAACTGAATAACAGTCTCTGATTATGTTTGTTCTTGTTCATTTTTTTTTTATTGTTTTTAATATTTTTTTTACAGACACACTATGAAAGTGGGGAGTATATTATCCGACAGGGTGCTCGAGGGGACACCTTCTTTATAATCAGCAAAGGAAAGGTAAGTTGACACTCTTCTAAGGAAAGCACGATGGTCATGATGTGCTCTTAAAATTCAGTGCCAAGCCAGTGCTTTCTTTCCCTACCCCAAGGCACAAATGTTGCAACACTTGGCATTTAATTAAACTTCCTGGCATTGTATCAGTAGGGAAGAGTGGCCTGAAGGGAAAAAAAGAATGGATCTCATGCTGTTTTACACGTGTTCACCATGAACACTTTGGGGTTTGAAAAGAGCTATTAAGTCTCGGTAAAAGACCAAAAAGCTCTTTCTTTTTTCTTGAATGGGTTATCTGCACTGGGGAGTTCTGTGCCACCCCAAGCAGCTAGCTCAGTTTCTGCATGCCATGTGTATCATGGAATCCTAGACTGGCCTAGGTTGAAAAGGACCACAATGATCATCAGGTTTCACAACCCCCCTGCTATGTGCAGGGTCGCCAACCACCAACCAGGCTGCCCAGAGCCACATCCAGCCTGGCCTTGAATCCCTGCTTTGTATCTCCCTGCTTTGTCTCTCTTTTCATTTTTGCTTTTTTATTTGATGATGGATGTTTCCTTACTCTTCTCGGAGTCCCTGTAGGCTTCTTTATCCCATAGCCTTTTTCTTTTTTTCCTTTTTCCCAGTATACCCTGCAGTAGTCAACTTTTCTTTGCTGACTGTCCCTCTTGGAAGGCTGACTTCCAGAGTTCATTCCCATGACTATCACTTTATAGCTCTTCCAAATTAAATAATAGGAACCCGAAGTAGTCTCAGCTTTCTCTTTGGGGAACTAAGAAAAGGTCAAGGTTTTGCTGCTCCACTGCTCAGAGGGAAAATTTGCTTTTTGACCTCTTTTCACATAAAATCCTGGTGGGATTTTATAGATCCAACTTTTTCCTTCCTCTTGACTTTTTTTTTTTTTTTTTTTAAGCTGGCATAATGCTGTTACACTTGAAAAACATTTGGCTTCTTTCTACGTAACAGGAGAGAGATATTTAAGGGAATACACAGTGATTTCCCACTGCAGATCACATGTGATACATGAAAAGTAAACACAAATGGGTGAATATACTTGAAAGCAGGCCAACTCCAGCCTCCTGGTTCGTGGGTTTGATGTTTGCACCAAAGCAGATGTTAATAAAGTCCTTGCATAATTAAAGACAGCAAAAACAAACCTGTGTCATCCAGAGAGGAAGAGTGTGTGTGTTTTACTAACTGTTAGCTCTCACATATTAGAAGTAATTTTCACCATCCTTCCCTCTATCTCTGGGAGCTAATCTTTGTCAGAAGAAAAAAATATGGTCTTTTTCAGGTGAATAAGAGGATCACAGCAGGTTGCTGAAATGAAGCTAGTAATGAGCTGTAGAGGTGCAAATTTGACAGTATTTTCTTGCCCTTTTGAGTAGGTTTCATCTTCTTCCGAGATAAGGACAACTATGACATACACTAAAAATCCTTTCTGCTCAGACCATGTCTGACGCACCTCCCTTTCCCAGCAAGTGTTGAAAGTCCTCCTTGGTACACAGACCAGCCTGTTGGTGAGGATGCTTTTGACCAACTTGATCTGATGGCTCCATCCCTTCCTAGCAGTCCTCAGTCCTCAGAGTCTCTTGGTAGCAAAATTCAAATCTCTGTTGTGGACACCAGTTAGGTAACCAGTAGTTGACCTGCCTGGTCTGTCCACTCCTCCTCATGCCCTTGCAGCTCACCAGCAGGATGGAGAAGAAAAGCAGCTGGTCCCCATGTCCTTGGCCATTGCTCCAGAGCTCTCTAATTCCCCTAGAGAAGTTCCTTGGCTTTTATCTCCCAGGCCACTGCTGTTTTTATCTTCGTGTATCAGCTGATGGCCAGAAAAGGGAGTTCAAAGCAATGCACACAGGCTTGCTGAGAAATTCCCAGAGCCTCAGCTGGATCTCGATGTCTTGACAGAAGTTCCCACAGGGACGGTTAAATTCAGCCTAGTTTTTTCTTCCAACCTCACTGAATTGCAGAAGAGATACTGGTGACTGAGGAAGGATGGAAGTGGGAGAGTGTTTAATTTAAATGTCTGTATTTGGACATGTGAGCTACGCAGTGATATGAGAACTTCTCTGTGCAAAGGATACAGCCCAGGATAGGAGAGTAGTGCACTGGCAGTGAAACATAGAATAAGTAGCAATCAAACACAGAATAATCATATCAGTGTATGCTGACTGGGACTTTCTGAGGCAGAGACATGACCCTCATGCCTATGCTGAAAGCAGACCCAGCAGGCTTAGTAAGCCAGAAAAAAAGGCTGGCTCCATCTTGTGTAACTGGGATCTCATATGTACTTCCTGCATTCAGCAGCATCATGTTCTAGCAGCGAAAGCTACTTCTGGAAGCTCTCTCCTGCCTTTTATGCTAGAGCTTCTGTAGTGACAGTCAAGTTAAGTGATATTTTTTAAATTTCTGAGCTCAACGTTTTTTCTTCCAACCTGTGCTTCGTAGATATTTCTCTTCATAGCAAAAGCCTTTTCCCTTTTTTCTCCCTCAGCTCCATCCACCGCACTCGATCTGGCTTCTGTTGTCATTTAGCTGTGTGGGGCATGTGGCTACTAATTTAAGCCATCCACATTCCCCTGTTGGAGTCTGCCTGTGATCAGCAAGCAGCTTCTTGCAGAACTGGGAAGGTGCAGCAGCTCAGGTGCCTTTAACACTGCAAAAATGTCTGGGGAACTATTTCTCATGTTTATTAGAGTGTATTTCCTCAAGCCCAAGTGAATAGAAATCAACTTTTGTTCAAAGCAGCCTATGTGCAGAAATCTCTTAAATAATACAGTTGATGAAAACAGTTTGATCCCTTCTGGTTGCTGCCTGCTGCTACTCTTTCCTGTTTAGCATACTTCTTTTACCAAGGGGCTGTGTGTGTGTCATGCTGTGCCATTGTACACCATTTTCCCTTTAATAGCAGTGGTGTAACACCAATTAGATACTATATCGTGCAGGTTCGTCAGTGGTACTGTCAGTGTTCCTGTCAGTGTTCAGATGTGTCATCACATTGAGCTGTGTAGAAATTATACTCTGGTAATCCCTTAGCATTCATTTCTTAGGATCAGCAGAGGTCATGGAGAAGGAGCTTAAATACACATTAAAGTTGCCTTTGTTTGTCCAAATTTGTTTTTCGTCAGCTACAAATCTTCCTGGCTCATTTGTTAGGCTCTCTCTACTCTCATCTGATCTCCACTGTGTTAAATGTAGTTTGTACTCAGTGCTCTCCAATGACTCAAGCCCTCTGTTCTACCACTCTTGCAAGAAAAGGTGCAGGGCAGTGCAACTAAACTAGGATGTCTGTAAATCAGAAGGGTAGTGTCTGAAGTCCCAGACTTTGACTCTGTGAATCTGCATATCCAAAAGCTCTGATTAAAGCAAATGAGCAGCCTGAAATGGAGAAGTGAGATGAAGTATTCTCATAGGTTGCTCATCTAACCTGAATTTTGGATAGCTCAGACTTTGGAAATGCTGTTCTACTGACTATAAACAGAACATGGACAACCAGATTTATAGCTGGTTAATGGCAGGGGAGATGATCCCCACTGCACCCTGATTGCTGTAGTTCACCTACTTGGATATACCATAAGAAACATGAGTTCCCTCTAATAAAAGTTAGATGAAAAGGAGAAAATATTTCTCAAAGAGAGCCATTAGATCCATAACACACATCTTACATGAAGTCTTGTTACTGAGGAGAGTATCCCATGCCATCCTCAGCTCCTACTGGTGTGCTGGGGCTTTGTCATCACACGGCTGCTGGGATTTACAGCCCATTCTGGCTTGGGGAGCCAGGGCCACTTACAGAGATAATACAAAGTAGAAGCGTGTTTAGATGATCAATTACTGTTTTTCTTCTGATATTTTTTCAGAAAATAAAAAGGACCCCCCATAATAGGGTGTTACTACTCCAGAGTGAAGCCATCTGCCTGTTGTTGCAGTGTCTTCTCATACTTGGGCACACACTGGGTTATATGCCACCCAACATATTACAGTGGGTAAAAGTCTCTGTTTCATCAGCACTAATTGCTTTTCTTTCACTGCAAAAATAAAAAATAAAAATAAGATGGTATTTTCCTTTAACGTGTGATTTTTGCTGTAGCTGCAATTATCTCCTTTCTGAATTCAGGACATGATGAAAAGCAAAGGAGCTGCCATTCTTCAGTCCATAATGCTCCAAACTGTTTCATTTCAGTTATGGCTAAACGTAGATTTTTTTTTCTCCCTTAAGTGAACTTAGCAATGCAAGAAATCATGTGGAACAAAGCTAACAGAAACCTATGCCATGTGTCTGTCTTATGCACATAAAATATTTGGAATCTGTCTGCGCTTTTGACTCCACATGGCCAATGGCAGTGCTTGTGCAGCCAACTCCATGTTTAGAGCTTAAAACCTTTGAATACACACACAAGTACTGAGTTTTTCCAGGAGTGGTAGATATCTTAGTGGAAAATAACTATTCATTTTCTTGGATGGTTTGAGACTGGCTTATGGAGAATTAGTAATTGTTTGCTGATGCTAAGGGAAGAGTGCAGGCCTGGAGAATTACTTGATTCCCAGAGAAGATATGCACTGGATCATTTCCTGAGGGATGTGGGAGATGACTAACCCCTCTCTGAACAAATAGGCTTTATTCATTAATGAAAAGTTTTCTAAATGCTGGGGGTTTTGGCTTTTCAACAGGTGAACGTCACTCGTGAAGATTCCCCCAGTGAGGATCCAGTCTTTCTCCGTACTTTAGGAAAAGGAGATTGGTTTGGAGAAAAAGCACTGCAATGGTAAGTGCTCCTTATGATGTAGCAATTAGTTTGAGATAATTTTCCAAGGACTTCTGTAGTCCTCAGAGGGCTCTTGCAATCTGGAAATAGCCTAGAATTACATTGGAAGTGGTGTTAAGCCTTTCAAGTTGTGCTTTGTCACTTAGTGCCATATATTGCAACGAGGCTGTGCCTTGATGAGGGAATAGGATTCCTTCAACTCAGTGGCCAAATGTGGATCTCGCCTTGTTTGTAGGCATAAGAAAATAGTTTGTCTTGGCGCCATTCCTGATCATACATTTGAAGATCTGAAATGCTTGATATTTTGCAGTTTGACATTTTGCAATTTGGGCATATTTCTCATGGATGTCAAGGACATTATTACAGCCTAATGGAGATGGGGTTGACAGTTGAAGGCAGGGCAGTGGTGGTGTGTTTCAAATTGTCTTATTGTGTATGTAGGATTTTGGTGGAGCTGGTAATTGTGTGTATGTGTGACCTGCTTTATATAAACAATTTCCTTTGGGGATGACTTGGATCAACTAAATGAATAACAACTACAAATCCATATTCAACAGATTATAAAAATACACTTTATTTCTATAGGGAAGGATAAGAATAAGAATAGGAAAGCATGCTTTAGGCAGGAGCATGGGGCACCCATTAGTCTTAGCCAACAAATGTTTCATCTCACTGAGTTCTTATCTCTGCGTGCAAGCTGTTGGTCTTCTGGATACTGTGATGATGTGTTCGCTCCCTCTTAAATCTTCCAAAAAGAAGCCAGAATGCTTGAAGCCCTAATTTTCTGTCACTTCTGGTAGCCAGCAAGATCTGTCCAGCACAAAGCTTGTCTTGCCTCCAAAAATCTATGCATTAATTTTAAAATAATACAGTTGCTCAATATATGCTCTTATTTTGGTAACTTCCTTTAATTCTAAAAGCAAGAACAGGCAAACCTTCCATCTTTTGAAGACCGGATATGGGAAATAAAATACCTTGCACCCCGAAATAATTGTAGCAACACGCAACATCACCTTTAGTGAATTAGTGAATTTCTAGAAAATACTTGTCTGTGTGTATTTGAATTTTCAATATATAATGAGTTTGATCTACTGAACTGTTAGGTCGCATGTTGTGATTTCACCTATGGAGGATGTAATAGCAGCTAAAGGCATTTCTTTCTGGGCAGTATAAAGTAATAGCTGCAGTGTTGATTCTGCATATTGCAGCACAGAAGGAAGATGGATAACAAAATATTGTCTAATCTCTGCTAGAAATATTTATACTGCCATAGAAATCCAGTGCTGATATACGTTATTCTGTTTCTCTCACTTGCACCAGATGGTAGACATTACTTCACAGTATTCCATTTCATGCTGGCAGGAACAAAAGAAGTCATGAAATTATCAGCCCCATCACCTTATAATACTCAGGGCTCCCAACTATTACACTGCTATCTTACCTTCCTGGCTTATTAAATCTGAGATTGCAGATGTATAATTTACAGTTTACCAGTATGTCCTTTGCAATTACTCACAATCAGTTACTTCTCGTGATATTTTCTTAATTGAAAAAAATAACTTAGTGCCATTTACAATAATTATTTGTATCAACAGGGAAATAACAGAATTCATTCAAATAGGCAATGAAAAAGAACTCAGTGCAACCTTATGGCCAATTTACTTTTTACTAAAACTGGCTAATAGTTATGTTGTGCTGCTTTGGTGGTATCACAGCTGAATTCCTGAACAGGAGCATCATCTGTGCTATGCTGCATAGATAGAAAATGTGTTTCAGCCTGCATTGGACGGTCCTGGTGAGAACAATAGAGGAATTAAAAAGGACAGGAGAGCAAACTGGAAATGATTTCCCATTGGCCAACCCCAAAGAGCAGCAGTTTGAGCCACTACTTCCCTACTATTACGTTATTTTTTTACATCATGTATTTGGGTAGAATTGTAACCTCAGATTCTGGGTGGAAGGATTATCAAGTTTGGAAGTCAGGTTATCAAGTTAGGAAACCAGCCCCAGGTCTTAGGACAAAGTAGTAATGGCACGTGGCAGAGGGCTGCTGTTTTGAAGATACAGTGTGGGAGCCTGCCTTGGTGAACAGAGGAGGGATTCTGAAGGCAGTACTGATAATTTGGTTTGTAACACTTTGGCTTGAGCTAGAAACCAATGTGTCCAGAGATGATGTCCAACAAGTGGGATTTTCTGATGAGTGCTTTGCTTTCTGGAGGAGAGGACTTTTAAAAGCTCTGCAGATCTCTCAGGGATGGCAAGAGCAGAAGAATCAGTGGAGAGTATGCCTGGTTGGGCAAGCCTTTGGCTGGGTGCTCTAAAAATATTTATATATTTATATTAACATTAATAAACATGCTGAGGTCACATAGTACTGAAAAAGAGTAACAGAAACATAGAGGCTATGCTTTGATTTAAACTTTCACAAACACATTACACGCTTCTCTCTGAGATGTTTTCCAAAAATCAAGATGAAAATTGGCAGCTTGCTTGTTTTAATACTTTTCTGCTTTCTTTCTAGGCTGTTGCCTTTGAAAGGTGTGTTTTTAAGGTGTTTACCACCAGAGGTAGCTAGTTCAGTGTGGCTGAGGCAGATGGTGGGGAGGCAAAAGAGGTTTATGAAAACAAAGCTTAGTTTGTTCATCTGTGCTATCTTTGAAAATGATGATTTGTTTTTCACTTAGTTTATCATCTTCAATCATGTTTATCAACTTCAATCATGATGATTTATAAATCCCCTAGAACATGCGTTTGCCCTATAGATGGTTTTTTGTGTCTTTAGTTAAGCCAAAATGAAACGTGTAAGCAAGCAAAGCTATAGCAGGGTGACAGCATGTCAGAAGAGATGAGGATGTCTTGGCAGCTGGTTTTAATTACTTGCCTGCATGGCATATTGAAAAGGTGTGGGGACTGGGAGAGTTTCCCTGCTTCCAGCCGTGGTGGAGGGCTGGCCCAGGGGTGAGACCTGGGGCAGTAGCTCCTGGCCAAGGCAGCCCCAGCACAGGGCTTCCTCTGCCTTGCTTCCTCATTTGTAAAGAGTAAAACAGAGGGTTTACAAAATGCGTTATTTTCTCAATGTCTGTGGTGAACAAGGTGAAGAAGAAATGCTGGCCCTCAGGTCATGGACAAAGTGCTCTGCCATGGTGACAATTATAATGACATTTCAGCTCCTACTGTAACATACATACATTTTTTGTTACCTTTGTGATGATCTGAAAATGAGTAAAGCAGTGCTAGTCCCTCATGGGACGTAGCAGCACATCTTTCAAGAGGTTTTTATGCTGCTTTCCATTTGTATCTCCAGCTCTGCAGGCTCCTGTGTAGTTGTATTCCTGCTGTTACAGAAAGCGCCTGTCCTCTATTTACCTTCCTGAAATCTCTGGCATGTTTCGTGTGCTGATAATTCACGATAGGTGAAATACCTTAGCTGTAGCTGTGTGTACTAGAGTCAAAAGAAGTTTTCCGTGCTATGTAGGTGCAGAGGAAACTGTGATGTGGTGAGAGACAAGTGGCATAAGAAGTAATGCATATGGAAATCATAGAAACATAGAATGGCTTGGGTTGGAAGGTTCCTCAGAGGTCGTCTGGTTCCAACTCCCCCCACAGGAAGGGTCATCACCCACTAAATCAGGCACTAAACCAGGTTGCCCAGGACCCCATCCAACCTGGCCTCGTGCACCTTCAGACATAGGACATCCACAGCTTCTGTGGGCAGCCTATACCAGGGCTTCACCTGCCCTCTCACTGAAAAATTTCCCCTGACATCTAATATACATCTCCCCTCTTTGTTTAAAACCATTCTGCTTTGTCCTGTCACTGTCTACCCATGTTAAAAGTTGATTTCTCTCCTCCTTGTAAACTCTCTTTAAATACTGGTAGGTCACTGTCAGGTCTTGCTTGAGCATTCTCCAAGGCTCAGTAAGCCCAGCTCCCTCAGCCTGTCCGTATGAGAGGTTCTCCAGCCCTCTCTATGTGAGATCATCTTTGTTGCCTCCACTGGACCTGTTCCAAAAGTTCCACAGGTAGGGGGCAGAATAGAGAGGGACAATCACATACCTTACCGTGCTGCCCACCCCTCTTCTGATGCAGCCCAAAATACTGTTTGCAGCTCAACCTCATAAACCTCTGCTTTATGCTGGGAAGGATTTTGCTCTACCAAGAGGTTAAGGATGTGAGGTCTGGGGATATGAGACACGAGAAGCCTGGCTGATGGTGAAGGCTCGGGCAAAGAACTCTTTAAGTACCTCAGCCTTCTCCGTGTCTGCTTGTAGCCAGTTCTCCTTTCTCATTTATCAGAGGAAATACACTCTCTTTGGCCTGTCTCTTCTGACTGATGTACCTATAGAATCCCTTCTTGTTATTTTTCACATCCCTCACTAAATGCTGTTGATCTGTGCCCTGGCTTTCCTGATCCCATCTCTGCATGTCTGCACAGCATCCCAGTATTCTTCCTGGGTAACACATCCCTGCTCCCTCTGCCCATTCATGTCCTTTTTGTCCCTCAGTTTGACCAGCAGCTCCTTGCCCAGCCATGCTGGTTTCCTGCCTCCCCTGCTTCTTTTCCTGTACTACAGGACAGGAAGGGGGAAAGGGAAAGATTTCCTTAAGGAGCTGCCAGCTCTGCTCTGCTCCTCTGTCACTAAGGACAGCTTCCCAAGGGATCTCATCTGGTGATTCCTTAAACAACCAGAATTGTGTTCTCCCATAGATCAGGGTCTCCACACTGATTTTTGCCAGGCCTATCTTCCTCAAGATCACAAACTCCCAGGGCACGGTCATTACACCCAGAATACCTCTGGTCTTAACCTCTTTAATGAGCTCCTCTGCATTAGTGAGCACCTTTAATGCATCTTTATATCAGCTGACAATATCAGAGCTTTACTTTTCCAACTAAATGAATACAGGAGTTAAATACAATCCCCAAAACTTTTTAAAAGATCTCTTAGCTGCCAAGCCAAGATGAAAATGAGACATCAATAGGGCATTAGAGTATCGACAGTGGCATTGATTTGCTTATTTTTCTGAAATGCTGTTATTTTTCTCTTACAAGCAAGCCTCCAAAATAAATCATTTTTATTAAGTTTGTTTAAATACTGCAAGAGGTGCTGGGATTCTGCTAATGTTCCTTGTCTGCTCCCTACAGTAACAGCAAGTTTTTCTTTGTGATTGTAACATTGCTTCTGCTCTACTTACCTTTGCATTAATTCTTCCCCAGATAAGAACCCAATAGTTGTTTTTTATCAAAAACTGAAATACCAAAACCTGGAAACCTTTGTTGTTACTGTTTTGGTTAAATGGGTACCCCTGTTCAAATTGATCCTCACGCTCACAGTAACACTGGGTATATTTTATAGAATCATAGAATCACAAAGGTTGGAAAAGACCCACAGGATCATCCAGTCCAACCATTCACCCACCACCAATGGTTCTCACTAAACCATGTCCCTCAACACAACATCCAAACGTTCCTTGAACACCTCCAGGGTCGGTGACTCCACCACCTCTCTGGGCAGACCATTCCAGTGCTTGACCACCCTTTCAGAGCAGTAGTATTTCCTAACGTCCAGCTTGAACCTTCCCTGGCGCAGCTTGAAGCCATTCCTTCTAGTCCTTCATAATCCCTTGCTGTCAGATGTTTCCTATTTTACCCCATCGTTGGACGCACGGAGATTTCTGATTATTACAAATCACCTGCTGGGGCGTATCTAACAAGTTGCAGTTTACTAAATGCCCTGTCATTACTCCCAGCCCTCGCTGTGCCTGCAGAGTTGTGTACAGAGAAAGGACAGAGAATGTCCTTGGCTGAACCTCCCAGAGAACACAGAGTCATGTTCCACCTTGATCGGCCACTTTGCTCTCAATACTATGCTTCCATTAATATCTTACCATCTGCTGACCTATTAACCCAATTACCTTGATTTTTTTTCTTCAGAGAAGGAAAAGGTGAGGGTGGCTGGACGTGCTTATTGCTCTGTGGCATTCCTTGGCAGGCAGGGAGAGCTGCTCACACAAACATATAAGTAGCAAACAGAAGTCTCAGCACAGGTTGGTGTTACAGGTCAGGAGCTCCATTTCTATTTTACCAAGAAGTACCCATCCTTCTGTTTTTTTCTCCTGGGACACACAGTGTACTGCACAGCAGCACTCTGCCCTGCTCTGATTTTTGAGTCGTCGTTTTTCAGTGTTTACAGCAAGGTCAGGTTTCTTTACCTCTACCTATCGTATGAATATAAGCTCCTAGAGACTGGCTGCTTGCCTAGAAGAGGGCTGTGTGCATTGTAGAGCTACAGAATTGAAAATTACCCATCCTTCCATGTGGTTCATCACAGTCCTTGGGCACAAGAACAAGCCCCTGTGGTGGCTTTCAGGTTCCCAAAATATCAACCAAACAGTGCCTGTGCTCCTTCCCTCTGCCTGCTCTGGCCCCAGCTAAAAGTATGTTGGTTGATTCTTTTTACTTTGGAAGCCATCAGTGCCCTAGGGAAGCAGGTGTCACACCACTGGCAACATGGAGGGGGCTGTAAGAGAGCAAAAGGAGCCTGTGATGGGGGCCAGGATGCCCACTGGGGTGGTCGTCATAAAACTGAAGCAGTGTTTGAAGTGTTGAGGCACAGGGGAGTACATTTAAGAACACAGTAATCTTTTATCTTCAGCTTATAGGAGGAAGCACACTTCATCACCCTTGTTGCTAAATAATGGGACTTTTACCCTGACTGTTCAGCTGCCCTTCTCCTGTGCGGCTCCCTGACTGTACATCCGGCATGCGGTCTCCAGGGACCTGCAGGAAGTTATTTTATCCATTACATCAGCTACTTTTTACATTTATTATCAGTGTTAGGCAATCTTAAAAGGTATTTCAGCCACGATGGCCTTATTTCCTGCCCTCTCCTCCAGATAAGATGGATCTGTGCCTGTAATGCCATGGGAAGGCTGGGAGCAACGCAAGGGGGTGCGGGCTGATGGGTTTTGATGGCAGAGGAAACTAGGCATTTGGAATAAGGTTAATGGTCTGAGAACACCCCAGGGGAGCCCTCATTCAGGCAGAGTGGCATTTGAGCGGTTTCAATCCTCATCCTACAGCACTGGGAGCTCCAGGAGTTCCAGAAAGCTGCTGGCAAAGACCTAAAGTAAATCCTCCGAGGCTTTGGGAGGGCAAGATCTCTGACAGCTGGAAGCAAGGAGGCCAAGTGACAGCTTGGGAGTGTCACTGTCTGCTGCTTCCTAGGGCTCAGCATCCTCCCCAGGCATCTGGCCCGGTGGCAGAGAAACCCCTGCATTGGTCTCATGAGTGCTCACCGCGTTTCCCATTAGGCACCATTAACTGCATCCCATCTGAGCTGGCTGCCTGGGCCAGTGCCCTGCTGTCAGCGTCCTCAGGCAGGGCATTGCTCTGGAGCAGATGAAGACATTCTAGAGATTGAGTCCCAGAAAGATAACTATTGTTGGAAAGGAAATTATGAAATCTTCATCAGGGCCTCGGTGATCTGTTTAATGGCATTATTGCAAGCAAGTAGTGGTTGCTAGTGCAGTATCTTTGTTTTCTGCAGATGCTTCACTCTGTCTTTGCCATGAAACACCAGCCAGTAGTAAATTGGCTTGCACAGGAGCTCACTGCAGGTACCTTCAGCCTGTTGCCAGGAGCTCGTAATGCACAGGGAATGGCCATGGCAGTGATGAGGCTCCCAGTTAAGGGGCTCAGCAAGAGCCTGTAAATGAGTAGGCAGGATCGTACCAATTCCTGTTACACGCACGTGCTCCAGCTTGCAGCTACAGGGACGTAGCTGAGCCTTTGTCACCTGGTAAAAGCCTGAGTTCCTTTTAAATCCCTTGAAGAAGCTCAGGAACAAGGGATGAAAGGAAACAAAGGGGACAAGAGGTATTGGCTTTAACAGCATCCTGCCTGCAAGAGCAGCACTGCGACTACAGACATGAAGGGAGCATTATGCTTTTCTGACAGCAATGAATTGATAGTATTGACTCTTGCTGCCTTAAGTAGGAACACAGATTGATCACACTCAGTGAAACCAAAGGTCCATCTAGCCCAGAGTCCCTTCTGCTAGAGCAGCCAAAGACAAAGCTAGAACATCCTGAACCAGAGCTCTGGCTTTGATTTGCAGCCCTTGATGGATTTTCAATTTGCCATCAATCTCAAGAAAGCATTTTTAAAATCCACAGCCTTCTGTGGCAATTAGTTCCACGGTTTAAGTATGCAAGATGAGAAGAAATGCCATTTGTGGGGTCGGTTCTGGTTGGGGGAGGGTTGTTCATTTTTGGATAGGCCATCTGCTCCTCTCATGAGATGCATCCTAGATCTTAGGCATGCAGTTGACTGATGGGCAGAGAGCTCAGCAGCCCATCGTCTGAGCCTGCAGACACAGCAGCAAGCTATTTATTAAGGCTAATAGTTTTATCTTACTGTGTTTGCAGTTTCTAGCATCTCAAATAACTTCCTAATATCTCTGAAACTTGATCCCTCTTTTTTCTTTAACAAGAAGTCAGTTTTTTTTTATGAAGGTCTTTGCAGCAAGAAGAAACTGAGTGCAGTAGCATCCGGCATTTTGACAAAGAGCTATTCAGTCCATAACTTGGTTTTTAGTAGTTCATGTCCCTGTGATACAGGATATTCAGGCAGGTATCAGTGAGCTCTCCCTAGCAGCATTTAAGATTTGTGGCAAGGTGTCCAGGAGCTGTTCTCCCAGACTTGCATAGACCAAAGCTTTCCTTAGGATCAAGGCAATACAGCAATGAGGGAAACTGCAAAACCATGTGATTTGGGTGAGTTAGAAGGAGAGTCATATGTGCAGTTTTTGGTACTCCATTTGGTTTTAAGATGACTTCTGTTGTGTAATTTAAAGGTCTCACACCCGACTTTATATTCCAAATACTTTTCCTAAGCTAATCTATCTTGAGAACAATGAGAGTTTGTCCATGTCTTCTCCCACCTATCCTAGGGGGGAAGACTCGAGGTGCACAGCTACTGCTCACCCAGATTACTGCGCCTCCCTCCTGGCTGTGTGGTGCTTGCTGAGGCTGTGCTCGGGAGCAGGAGGTGTTCTGCCAATTCTCTGTGCTCCTACATCCACACTTTCAAGGCAGAAAAGTGAAGTAATGAGCAAAAAAATCATACCCACAAGGGCTTTTTCAGTGCCTGTGTTCAGGTGAACACTGAAAAAGCCTGAGTAGGGCTAGATTTAAGCAATGAAATTATGAAACTGGGGGGTTTGGCTGCTTGATTTTTTCATTGTCAAATATGTTTCCGCGTTTCTTGAATTTCGGGGCATTTGACTTGGAAATGAGATGCAGCTTTATTTTGTAATAACGCTGAACAAAACCCATTCCAGTTGGATAACAGTAAACACTGCATTAAGATGGAAAAACAAATGATTATATACTTAAGCAAGATCAGTGAACACCAGAATTGGAGTCCTTTGTGTCTTATCAATTGCCTGCCTTGCTCTGCATTCTGAGTAGCCGCTTTGCATTGCAGAAGCCTGTTTACATCAAATACATAATCATGGCAATACATCAGTTATTGAAGGAATGTAGACAGTCACATTAATAGAAGGCCTTTGCACAAAATCATCTGCTTTTTTGTATTGTCTGAGGGAAGGAAAACAAACATCTGGCTTTTTATTTTGTCTATCAAACAGAAATGTTCTTGTGGAAAAAATAGCCATGAGGAGATAATAAGCAGTAAATCTGAAGTACCTGCTTTCCTACTCCGAACATAAAGTTGCATCAGTTTCTAGAACGGAAGTCATGCTCAGAGCCAACATCATGACTCAAGTTCATAAGTAATCAGGTTTTTCTGAGTCTTAAAGATAATAATCATTAGTTTATAAGAGCACATATTATTAATAGTTTGGGCTTTTTTTTTAATACTGAATCATACCCTGGGAACTGAAACTGTCTATTTGTTTTCCTTTGCTAATACAGTCCTACAGAGCAAACACGCTATTCTTCCTGCTGAGTTTTATACATATATATGTAACACGGGGCAGCAAGGTTTTGCCAAATGAAAGAAAGCAAAATTACGAGGGTTTTATTGTTATGAACATCTGCTTGCTGCAGTTTGTGTCTCTGAATTTTCTTCTGATGTCTTTATCCCTTAGCATTATTTCAGAGCTTGAATCGGAGCCCTATTGCTGAAATAAGTAATGCACAGGCAGTACCACAGAGGTATTGTATTGCTACTTCTTGTTAGATGTCTGACCTCCTAGGGTGCCACTCATATGAGGTGTATGTTCTCATAAGGTATAAGAGCAGCACAATTTGGGGGTGTGTCCCCTCGAGGGGTGAAACCAGTTAGCGATAGAAGTGATTGCAGGGATCAGAACTGGTAATTCCTGCCTATTTAAAAGAGCGTAAGCCTTGGGCTGCAATTTGCTTCTCTGCCTGGGGAATGTGCAGTAGCCATGACGGGCTGCAGGCTGCTTCTGGTGCAGGCCGAGTCCTCCAGGCTGTCCTAAAGGAAAGGAATGCTCATTTCCATCTCACAGCAAATTTCACTGATTTGTTTCGTGTGTTTTGAACAGCGTTGACCTTTGTGTCGAATCATTCATTCATTTGCCAGAGTACCGAAGTGCTGGTTTAGGACACGTGTTTCTAGCTGGGAGAAAGCAAGCACATTAATAGGGAGGGGGTTGAAAATGCCTGTAGAAGGAAATCACACTTTTCCTTAGCAAAACGTTTCTGTGAAAATCCTCCCGCCAGCTCTGCTCAGGTTTGTAAGCATTAAGTGAAACCGAAACGTGCAGCACAGCTTTATGATTCTCTCTTGACTGCTCTAGAGTAAACAAATAACATTGCTTCCCGGGGATGCAGAAGCACAAGCCTGAGCTGCTGCAGGGTGAGCGGTGCGTGGACTCGCAGCCCTCCAGCTGCAATGTGTGCTGCAGGCAGGATAATTCATGTTGGCTAACCCTCAGAGCAGGCTTACCACTGCATGTAATCGCAGGGGAAAAAAAGAGAGCAAAGCTTTCACGCTACGTCTCTTTCCTTTGCCCAGCTCCTAAAGCAGCAATGCACATCTTTACAGTACAGCCCCAAGTATCACTGCACCCATGGCATTCCAAAACTGATGCCTGTTTTTTCCTCCTCCTGGGATGGCTGCTTCCCAGGGTAAAGGACTTAATGTATAGACGAGCCCAAGTAGGGCATGCCTTGATGTGGCTCCTCTTCAGATCTCCTCTTTATGATGGGGATGAATTTGGCCTTTCACATCAGGCTTGTGGCTCCCTTTACAATAATTGTCCTTTATCGGATTTTCATACATAGAGAACCGAATCATAGAATCATAGAATGGCCTGAGTTGAAAAGGACCACAGTGCTCATCTGTTTTCAACTCCCCTGCTATGTGCGGGGTCACCAACCACCAGACCAGGCTGCCCAGAGCCACATCCAGCCTGGCCTTGAATGCCTCCAGGGGTGGGGCATCCACAGCCTCCTTGGGCAACCTGTTCCAGTGTTGCCTTTCTGCCAGCACACATAGCAACCTGGTGTTAGGATGCAGTGCCGAGTCATTTTGTGATCGTCCTACAGACTCTTTGGTAATAAGGCTTGTGATTCAAATACAGAATGTTCCTTATGGAAGCATATTAAAGTAATTCTGAAATAGAGAGTAATACATTTTCATGGCTTTCATTCTGAATGCCAAGGAGTTCAAATAGAAAGAGTAGGCCATTTAAATTGGTGATCTTAACACAGTCATGATTTAGCCATAGGAAAAACCCTCATCCTTGGAAGAACAAGCTGGTGTACTAAATATGTATTTAGTACATATCATCTGTTAGTTGCTTTATTGTGTTCTCATGCTGAGTTTTATGAACAATACATAATCACTTTTTGATGTAACTTTTGTGACCCAGGATATTCAGCATGGTGGAAAAGTGAATCTGCACCTTTGCTGTTTGTAAGGTGACTCTTCTGTAGCTGTACTGTGTGTGTGTGTGTCATCCTTGCACAGCCTGTTCCCTTTCTGATCTCTCAGGCAAGTCAGGATCACAACTGATGCTGCCATTCTTCAGCATCAGATACTGGCTACAGGTTACTTCCTACAAACCAGGTTTTGCTAAGAGCAAAATGCACATTTATGAGTTAAGAAGAGGAAAAAATAATGCAGCAACAGTAAAAACTAAATTAGCACTTGAAGAATGTTAGATGGATCGCACAATTCTACACCACCATGAAATAATCTATGTCTTCCAATTTGTAGACATTTTCAGAGTGCTGCACATCCCACCAGCACTTTACTTAGGGGTCAGTAGGCTGTAGTTGTTTCTATGATTTACAGAGATGCAATGGCCCTTCCAAGGGATGTGACTCATGCTGTAGTGAAACTCCTCTGGGGTCTGTCCCTTCCGGAGTTGCCGTCTGTCCGTGGCACGCAGACAGATGGCTGGACAAGATCCCTCCCTTTTAGCAGCCTAATAGAGAGCAGCTTTATTTCCTTTGGGATTAAAAAAAGAAAAAGCCTCTGAGTGGCTGCTTGTAAGTACTGCCAGTGGGAAGCCTAATGTTGAACATCTATTCTCCACATTTCACGTTACTCCCATCCAACCATTCAGTAACGTAGTTAAGTGCCATGGACATGCTCAGAATTAAGGATGAAATATTTATAAGGCTGGAGCTGGCTGTTTGTCTGCATGAATGCCTATTTAATTCTAGTTTGTTAGAAACTCTACTATATTAAAATACCATTTGAAGATCACCCTTTTCAAGTGATGCTCACTGCAACCTATAGCAAGACATCAAAAGAGCAGTGCTCTCTTGTAGAGCGCTTAACCCGCTTGTGCCTGAAGTACCCAATTGTGGATTTTTTGGAGTCTTTTTTTCTAGTTCTGTCTGAGGCATATGGTTGGTGATGAGCAAAAATGTCTCTTGGTGGCAGAGCTTTAGAGATATAGTATCACTTGTACACGAAAGGCTTCAAAGTTGTCTTGCTGAAAGTCTAGACAGGAGAATCTGATGCTCTCATGCAAAGTTATGACTCAGCCTCATGCCTCAAGGAGCATTTCTGCAAATAATTGAGCTTTTCACTGACCAGGCTCTGTGCTTTCTTTTCCTGAGCAAGAACAAGGAGCAAAGTTTGGGGCCACCTGCCCTTCATCAGGAGCCCTCTCGTATTTTCTTCCAAGAAATGTGGACTAAAGCAAATACTTCAGTGGGCCACAAAGGCTTATGCACTCCACTGTAATATACAAAAATGTTGAGCCGTGCAACAAGAAATCCCATTCTCTGTGTTGCTATTCTGTGTGTTGTGTTAAAAGAAGTGGCTCCTCTTCCTGGGTACTTTCCGTTTTAAGTACTGGTTTTAAGTACTATTTTCTGTTAAGCAGACATGGTTCTTGCAGCAGAGGATGTCAGGTATGCAGCTATGGCTGCAGAAAACCTGATATGTAGTTATGGGTTGGTCTTGTGTCCTGCAGCAGAAAAACTATTCAGCCCACGTGGATCCATCTAGCTAATAAACCAAAGAAAGAAATCATTTCTGCAGATGCATTTAATGATATCTGCTGGGCTAATTACCTTTCCAGCTCATGGTATGCCACTCTGCAAAATGTATCTGAGTTGCCATAGGCAAAGAGTTGCTGAACGTGTGATGTCAGCCCAAGAGTAGTGCAGGGATGGGCCTCTGTGCATTACATCCACCCTTCCAGTGAAAAGCTGCCATTTAGCTCTTCTCGATGTGTTGGAGAGGGGAGCTTTGCAGCCTGAGGAGGTCCACCCCCTGGAGATGGTCAAGCAGTGCTGTCTGTACAAGCAGTGGGAAATGTGTGCACGCTGGGGTTGGGTGATAGGTGCAAAGTGCTGGGCCAGGTTTCTTAAGGTTTGCTTTTCCTCCCTTCCCAAGGAATTTCCTAGAATGTCTGCTACTCCAATGCCATATATATTTCTATTTTGTGGCAGTTACCTCTTGACCAGGCCCCTGCTCTGAAATTAATTCTTGTCATCAGCATTGTTTTTAAGTCCTGGAATAGATCTTTTCCCATTTTCAGGACTTTGCAGTGGAACCTTTCCATGCTGGCAATGCAAAATCAAGCTCTATAGCAGCTCCAGTTTTGGTTGCAGCCACTGGACACAAAATAAGTGTCATTGGCTGTTCCTGTGAATGATACAGCTAAGCTTCTAAGTACACAGTGTGCATTAAAGCAAATCCATCTTGTTCAGCCTGTCCCCATTTGGTGCCGGTGAGGTTCCCAAAGGGAATCTGCAGCCAGCAGAGCTACTGGGAGCATGAAGCATGGAGACCAACTGGAAATACCACCCTTACTGTTCTAACATTTAAAAATAAACAGATTGTGTTTATCACTGAACAAAGTCAAGTTTTATTTTAGGCAAACACGAAATCTGAGCATAGCTTTTGAAAGACACTACACTGCTCCCGTTACAGCATCGGTACTCCATGTGGAGAGCTCGTGTTACATTTATGTTTGGCTCCCATAGTAAGCAGTCAAAAGCAGATTTTCAGAAATGGTTTTCTCAGTAAGAGTGTAACAATATATATATTGTCAGTGTAAATATCTGCCTAAGGTATCTGTTCACTCAGCATGAAAGATTCAGGTTATATGCAGCATTATTTAGAACCATTCCTTGCTGTAGGTGATTAATGACCTACTAATATTTTGCTAGGATGATCCATGTTATTAGTGAGCCTTAAAAATTTCATCTGGGCCTCTGAGTTTCCATTTTAAATTTGCTTTTAAGCAAGCAATGATCTGTAACTGTGCCAATTGTGTGGGACATGGCTTGAACTGGTCCGACCCCGCTGCTGGAATGGAAGCTGTGCTGCCAAGCTTTCCTTTAACCTTCATAGCTGGGATGCTGCAAAGCCCTGAAAACAGAACTTAGGGGATGGTTTATTATTGTGCCACCCGGGTAAACTATGATGTTTGGTTTTCTTTTTTTTTTCCACCAAGAAGTATCTACCCAGATGGGAAGAATGCTCTCTGTACTGAAGGCTGCCTTAATGCATGCCTCAATGAAGTGTGAAGAAAGAGTGGTACAAAGCCTGAAAATTATTGAGAGTGGCAAAGCGATTGGTTTTGTTGTTGTTGTTGTTGTTGTTTTGTGATATTTAAAGTAGTTCAAGTAGAAATGAAGTTAAAATCACAGCCATCTTCAGCTTATGCATACCTCTTCACATGCTGGTTGCCTTGTTTTGATTGAAATAAGCACTTAGAAACTCTGGTCTTAGTTAAACAAATATTGCCTTTAAAGTCCAATGACTTTAGGAAATTTAAGGGGACAGTGTGCACTTTTGTGGGTCTCAACCTTTATGCACTATTTTAGAAATGTTAATGCTTATCTGAGAAATAATCCTTCCATCCTGCACCAAATATTTTTAAAGTGAATACAAATAGCCTGTCCAAAGGCGATAGACTTGGTTTTGTTTTTAAAGAGATGAAGCCAAGAAGCCCAACTTCAGCATTAGGTTAACCCTTTGTTTCTAGATCTTTGTGACAGACAGGACTACTACTGAGTTACCTGCTCTGTTAAAGCATCACCCTTGGATCAGCTCCATTAGCAAGCATTTGGCTGGAGGAGAGTCCTATCCATCCCTCTTTGGGATCACTAAGACCTCTTTCCCACCCATGGCCCTGTCTTCCTCCCTCAGTCTGGCAGCAGGTGATGCCCTGCAGTTTAAGTTTAAGTTAAGAGTTTAAGGCTCTGAGCCTCCTCTCTCTTTCTGTCCCCTAAGTGCAATCCTTATCCACAATTCCATTTGCTCTCATGCTGCCAATCTACCCTGGCACAAATGCTGCAGCCATACTGATTTCCTTAATTATAATTGTCTTCTCTGTTCTGCCATCTCTCTAAGTAAACAACAATCCCCAGCTGTCTTTTCTTTCCCTGAGTCACTCATCAAACTCGCATCCCCTTTCTCTGTCCAACATTTCACTGCTTTTCTCTAAGATAAATGGACAAGATGCATCCCTCCTGGCTTGCTATCCCACTTCCCACCACAGCTCCATCTGACCTCTTGGCTGTTGTGGATGCCAGAAATTCTCACCTGCTCTCTTCTGACCCAGTGGAGTATCTTCATGGCTCCTGGTCACATATAAAATTGCACCCGGCTGGGTGGAGATGTGCCTGGCCCTTGTATCCTGCCCCCATCCCACCTCTCTACAAAGTAGCAAGGCTGAGGCCAGCCTTCATTTCTATTTTTTCCTTGGTTTGTTCAGGCTGAAACAAATGTTACGCATTTATATGGCAGAAGTTCCCGAATGAAGCAATTTCCCCGTGGCAGCTAAAGGGGCTGAGATTTAAATTCATATAATTTTTATACTACTATAAAATTCATTTTTTCCCCCAGCCTCTGGGCTTTGTAAAACCAAGTTCTTGATTTTTGAAGTCTGAAGCTGTAAAACGCACATCTTCCAGGCACTTGCTAGATTTCATTATTTCCTCAATCATACTATAATTAAGTGAAAAAATGTTTTCAATTATAGAATTGGGAAGAAGCTGGAACATTTTAGAAAATTTTCCGCTGTGATCTCATTAAGATGATAATGATTATTAAAGCAGGCTAATCATCATCTATCCTAGGTGCTATTTTATTTTCCCATTGCATAGTGTAATTCTAGGTACACGATATTTGGGAACTTCTCAAATAAGTTGTCTTGAACTGCATAATAATGTAACTCTGACTTCTTGCTTTCAAACAGAGACCACAAGCCATTGAAAAGGATATAAATTTGGCAAGAGGGGCTAAGCATTAAATATGGAAGGAGAGGTGATGGGTTTGCTGGCTTGACTTTGATTTTTTGGGTCTAAATCTATTTTATATTGTCCTGGTATTGAATTTTATAAAACCACTGGCTGTGCTAATATCACGAAAAGAAGTTTTAGGATTTCTTCCAAATTAAGCTATCTAATGCCTTTGGTAACTAAAGTGTTGTGACCAGCCCAAGTAAATGCTGTGTGAGGAATTAGTAACATTAGCAGGAGCCCAGTAATAAACTAGCTATGAGTCTAGAAAATGCATTATTTATTTCTGATTCTTACAGCTGACTTCTGCAATGTCAGAATGACTTTTCTAATATGCTGAGATGGGGAATGGTAATGTCAGATGTAAAGGTGAGCTTCTTTTTGTCCTGGATAGAGTCATAGAATTACAGAATCATAGAATCCTTAGAGTTGCCCTAGCAGCCACTTCCTCATCATCATAGGATTTCATATGCACTGCAGTGTTGCTGGCACCTCTCAAGGCAGTGGGTCCTTCAAGGTCCTTGCTAGCACTCTGTCCCTCTAATCTAGCTATGCCATCCCACAGCTCATCATAGGAAGGCTTGCTATTTTCCCTGTCTCCCTTCAGATTTAGTTTAGAGCCCTCCCAATGAGCCCCACTTGCTTTTCCCCAAGGACCCTTCTCCCCCTTGAGAAAGGCAAACCCCATCCAGTGCCCACAAACCCAGTGCCATATAGGCCATTTGGTTGTCCAAATATTAATCTTCAGGGTGGTTTATCATCTATACTTGAGTAGACAGGGTCGCATGTAACACAGGGGAAGAAAAACTGAAATTAATTCATGAAGCGGTAAACATATACAGT
Source organism: Gallus gallus (assembly GCF_016699485.2). NCBI lineage: Eukaryota > Metazoa > Chordata > Aves > Galliformes > Phasianidae > Gallus > Gallus gallus. The sequence continues at coordinate 10,865,566 of NC_052537.1, forward strand.
TATTTACCAAGAAACTGACAGGCTGAAGACATACAGCTCCTTCCTATCAAGCTGGTGTGCAGTCAGTCTCTTTCTAGAGCCAGCTCATCTACGCACTTGATTGCAGAGTTGATCAAGAGCACCTTCTTATCTCTACAGTGATGACAGTAATTAAGCAAGGTAAAACTTGATGAAAATATTTGGAGAATAAAATAAGTGTAATCTATGATTCAGTCCATAAATAGCTAGAAAGTAGCACAGACTTTTATGCAAAAGGTGTGGACTAAAGCTTGTTCCATCACCCGGAGTCTGCAGCTAACTGGGAGGCAATGCGCTTTACCCCCCTCACCTGCTGGCAAAGGCTTCCCTGTGATTTTTCTATCCTGACCTTTGGACATTTTGAGATTTCTTCCAGTAATAGCTGAGGCCTCGCAAAAAGAGATGGAATGAATTTGAAACTCAGTATTGTTCTGTTTTGAAGCTGGGTATTTCCAACACCTTACATTACCACAGGTTAATATAGTATTTTTAAAGTAAAGATAACTCTAGTGGTGATTTTCTTTCCGGTCTTGCATCTGCAGTCCTCGTCTAAAATTCTTAGTGCTCTCTTCAAGACTTGTCTGAATATATCTTCTTTAAGGAAAATGAAGAGGCTGGCATAAAAAGGCCTCTGGTTCCTATTGTTCAGGTGACCCAAAGTTTACACCACAGTTTTTAAAGCTCTTAGTGCCAGAGTGAAAGTTTTAGTCTAGAAGGTAACCATTGTATTTTCTCGTAATTAGTTGAATTGCAGCTGCTGCATTCAAATAATTCTCTGGGAAGAAATACTAACAGATGTAATTTAAACCAAAAAGGCTGGCATTTAACAGGGATTATTGTTGCTATTGGCTTCAGAAAGCTGCTGAGCCCACTCTTTTATTGCAATGGAAATGGGACTTTATCTCATCTGCATGGGTTTCAGTGGGGCCACAAGAACCGAGGGCTTACAATATGCTTCACAGTGTATATTTGTATTGTAAGATTTGCATCATGTGTCCTTCTCTGGAGTCCTGGATACTCTGAGAAAGACTTCTGTAATTTGGCATCTTTTGAGGGATCCCTGTACCTAAGACAGCATTTTGAACACTGCAAAAAGCTTGAGCCTTTTGTGCTTATGGTATATTGCCCAGCTGCTACAAATAAATTATCAAAAAATTAGGTTTTTGTGCCTGTCCTTGAGCCTGTCCTTGTGCAGCCTTTTACAGATAGGTATTGCCTTTCTAGGCCAGGGTACCTCATAGGACTGCAAGCTAATTTATGAGTTGTCTTGTAGTTTTAAATCTGAATTTTTTAGTTAACCTTATAGCCCTATTTTTCCTTCGTTGTTTTTTGTTTGTTTGTCTCCTTCCTTTTATGGTCATAGCAGATACTTTTCCCATGTAGAGATTCCAGGTTAAAGGTAATGAAAGAGTGGAAAGGAAGTGTTTTAATTGTCAGGTGCTTTGATTTAGTGATGAGATTCTGCCACCATGACACTACATCTCTCCCAGCATTCTCGAGTTCTCCAAAGAATGATGGGAGTGATGAGGCAACCACAGAATAGAGATATTAATTCACACCCCTCAACCCAGAAATTCTCCCAGATTTTGTTACAGCTATAGAAGTCCTCAGTTTACTTATGATTTTGGCTGTGGTGTTGTTGGCAGTATTTGCATGAAGAGTTACGGTGCTGAAATTAATTGCACTTCAATGCCATGCTTGAACTAGATGGCCTTCAGAGGTCCCTTCCAACTCCACGGACTCTGTGATTCTATGTTCTCTCTCATTTTTATAAACAAAAGAGGAAAGCAGTCATGTTTATTTGAAAAATGTCACTCCTACAAAAAAAAAAAAAAAAGAAAAGCACCATGTTCAGGGAATTAGTGAACATATGTGCCAGCAGCCGTATGGGAATCCAGGGTTGCAGTTATGTCCTTACGAGCCCTATGGCAGCAGAGCGAGACTTTGCAGTCCCCAAACTCATTTAAGATGTTCAAAGTCAGCTGGGTTATCTGCGCAGCACTGATGTGCCACAGAGGCAAACCTCTGCATTCAGATTTAGCTGGAATAAAAACAGCTCACTGCTTGGAGGTTATTTTTTACAAACAGCAGATGTACCTTCGTAGTGGGAGCTGCTAGAACTGTACCATCAGATGGTGTTTATTCACCACCATAGACATGGCTTCTTGGATCATTTGATATGTGATGAAGTCCACTGTGCTGGAATTCATGGTTATCAGTGTGAATTTTATCTCATGGGCTCTTTATGAACATGTGATGAGCATTATGAAATTATGCTGATAATAGGATCTCTTGTGTTCAGAGGCCAACGAGATCTGTGCTCTCTTGTACTCCAAGCACAAAATCAAAACGAGCATCCCAGCTGATAGGAAGCGCGTAATTAATGAGTGCACGGTTTGAAATAAAGGAGGCTAGTTTGATGCTAGGCTTTGCTAAGGTTTGTTTGCATTGCAGATTTCTTCTAATCACTACCCTAATTCTTTGGAAATCCTCCTTTCTGACTTAACCTTTTAGTAATAGAGAATGGGAGAAGTAGCTTTCACGTTGCTTTTCCAATTTTCACTTGAGGATGTAAAGGCTCATTTGTGCATTTCATCTTTGTGTCATTGACACAAAGAGAGGTGCAGAACTTCTGTTTCTTTCCAGTATCTGTGGGTCCTGCCCTTGTGAGCAGCAGGTCTGTCCTGCAGGGTCTGAATAAGCTGTAAAGAAACGGGCATGTAGCACATCCCTCTAATTTCATTCAAAGACAACATTTCACTAGATTTCCCTGATTGATATATCTTAAGATAAAACTAAACAGAACCCTCGAGCTCTTAATCTGATTGTTCAGTTCTGTACAGGTTAATCAGAAGAGCATCTGTTTTTATTAACTAGACTTTGATCTCAGATTTTATCCATACTATTTAGCTGGATGAAATTTTGCTCATTAATATGTTTTGAAAATTAATTGGTTTACTAATAATAGGACTTTGCTCCCACCGAAGTCTTTGATTCTTTAACAAGGTTAAAATATCAATATATCCCAACATGAGGTAATCATTTGAAAGTGTGATTTTTTTTCTATTCCCTGTTTGTATTTATCTCTAGTGACTGACTAAATAATATGCCAAAGAGCAGCTCTGGAGTGCTTCATGGAGAAAATGGGTCAGACCCCTTCTCATGGGGCTCTGTGTGCCAAATTCTGTTGCTGCTGTGCTGCAGATCACTTTTCTGCAAGTAACATTTGCAGAATTTTGTGCTTTGCTACTTTCTATTTCCTTTGCAAAATACTTTCAAAAGAGCGTTTTATAACATCTAAAATGTAAAATGAATTAGAAGGTAATAGTAATGTGCATGTGCAGCTATGTTTATGACTCATATTGTTCAAAACTTCTTAAAATATGATGTCTACCCTGTTCAACCATAAACTTGTCTTGAGGAAGTCTACACAGATAGGTGCTTTCCTGCTTATACGTGCAAGTTTCTTTGTGTGTTGGCTTTGTCCAGCCTTGTGCTGACAGATCAAGGATGGTAGATAAGTACGTTGTGCAAAGAGGGTGTGCGCAACTCCAGCTGGTAGCATTCTGACTTGCCCCACTTTTAATTGATCTTGAACCGGATAATTAGAATGTAATATACCTTAAAAACACTATTTATTGTTGCCCACTTGCTGTTTGGAATAGCGATGTAATATGTGTGGTAGGACACTAGTGTCCTTAGAAGACAGCTTTTCTTTCAAAGAAAACATCAGTCATCTCATACTTCTGAGTTCTTTTACATAGGGACCATCTTAATTACTTGCTAGTCACTGATCCATTGTGAATTACAGGCATAATTGGTTTATAATTTGTTTAAGACATTAATAGATGTGGCAAATAAATAGGTGTTGGCTACTTTGCAGTGGGAGAAATCCAGAAGGATTTGGGGGGATCTGGGAGAAGCTGGAGGAGGTTGTGTTTTCTCCACAGCAGCTCTATGCAGGATCAAATGAACAGAGAAAAGGTGCAATGGAGTTGAATAAAACCAATGAAGATTCAACAGAGTATAAAAAAAAGCCCAAGGTCTTTGTTCTTGTGATGAGAATTAAATAATGAAGCAGGAGGAAACAACAATGCTTCCAGTAAGGAAAAGGCTGGGGTAATGCTGGTAGTAACAGATGCAAAACCCAGCAGGTGTACATATCTCCTTTGTAACACACTTGAAAATTAGCATTCCTAGGAGGAAAAGTAGAAGGTTGTAAATGAGCAAGGTTTTGTTCCTTAGGCACTCAAGGCAGCAAGTTATACATATTAATAGATATGAATCTAACAAATCCTTGTTAGCTTCTTTTTGTAGAAATTAAACTGGAATCAGTTGTTCTAACTTAGTCATATCAGTTGGTACAACAAAGATCTTTGCTTTGGAATTGGTCGATAGGATGGGAGCTGTAATTGTCCTGTGCAAGGTCCAGTGCTGAAAGTAAATGTAGGAAAGCTGCAGATTCCTGAATATAGTACAGACTTGTGCGGTCCTGGTGCAGGAAGTCTCCTAAAAACTCAAACAGTTGCTAAAAATCCTGAGGACAGTGAATAGGAAAAGAGAAAGTTAAGGGGGGAATGAACCAACCATCACCAAAGACCTGATTTCTCCATGACAAATCATCTGCAGAAACCGGATGACCACAACTTCATCCAAAAAGCTGGGCTGGAGCTGGAACTGAGGCTGTGCTGTGTGCCTTGGTGTGCTCTTCAGGCAGGGTTGTGAGTCTGCTGCTGTGATGTGCTTGGACTTTCAGAAGAAGGCTGAATGAGCGCCACGATCAGTGTTGGCACGGACTGCGGTGCGCTCAGCAAGTCGAGCTGTGATGAGATTGGTGCAATTACAGTGTTTTAAGCCAGATAATGTTCCATGCACGGCTCAGGATAAAGGAGATATTTATCTCTTTTTCCTCTTTGCTCTTAAAAGACTGTACAATGAGAACGATTTCAGCTGAGTATCCGTGGTGTATTTCCTAAATGCATTCTCACAGCTGTTCTGCCTTTATTGGATTTCCCTTAGCAACTAGATGGATTCCCCCAGGGACAGCAGGAAGCGGAGGGGTTGTGCAAGTTACTCTGCTAAAAAGGCAGAGCAGAGCCTGCCGAAGATAATAGCCTACAAGCACTCCACTTTCAAGTGTCCTGCGCACCCTGATGTTGCCAATAATCCCTTTGTTTCCCTGAAGCAACAAGAAAAGCTGATTAAAATTAATAAAGAGAGGGCTTTTTCAGAGTATCTCATACTGGCTGCATGCTCCTGTGCTCTAGTAATTGATGTTTTGCTCTTTCAAGTGTTAACACCTGGGTGAACAGCTGATGGGAGGATAGCTGGTAGCACTTCTTGCAGGTTTGTGCTTCCCAGGTTCATCTGCTGCGTTCCCTGGTGCTACCTGCCTTTAGAAGAACGATGCTTTGGCGTCTGCAGCGTGGCTGACTCATATCTAAAGGTGATGAGAGAGATGTTCGAGCCTATTTTCTTACTGTTACTTATCTGTGGTGTTTCTCTGTGGCACTTGGAATTTCTCATGGATTGGTTTTCTGTGCTGTGTGTTTCTGCTCTGTGATTCCATGAAGGGTGGAGCTCAGCTAGTAATAGTCCATTCAGATTATGGCCCTAAGGTTTGAAATAACCCCAGCCCTCTCTTCAAACACACTGTCACATACAAACTCATGTGCAAAACCAGGATGAATAAAAGCTATGTAACAGATGCTTCAATCTTAGCTTCTTGGTTGTATGCACTATTTGGTGTGATGTTGTTTTGTAGAAACTGCTCAAAAAAGACCTCAGATTATTATTTTTTTAACGTCTTACATTAACACTTAACAAGCTTTCTGATTCTAGGGATGTCTTTATTTTGCCTCCATAAACCTAACAGATAACCTTAGTGGAAATATTCCTGTGAAAGTTCAGCACGCTTGGAAGACAATGATTTTATTTAGTTGTTTAGGTTGATTTTTAATCTCCTATTTTGCTGTATGATGAAGGGATCAGAATTTCACATCTACAGAAAACCAACTGAGCGGAAATTGACTCTGATACCTTCAGAACACCCAGTGGTGTTAATACGGCCAAGCAAAATCCACATTATATATTAATATATTAGTGAATATTAACGTAACAGGAAGAACATGTGTAATGAGATGTCATTCTAGGTGTCCAAATCACTTCTGCAGGTCCTCAGTGAGTCTTGAACTACTGTATTCAAAAGCAGTCTGTATAATTTGGCTGTAGACCTCAGTTCTATAACTGAGCTTCCTGGGTTTGCCACTGCTGTCAGGTGAAGTGAAAATTGCAGGCAGATTCAGAAGCCCACCACATATCTGTCATTTAGTGCAGGGTTTATGCTTTGCTGTTATGAAAGACGAAATGGGCTTCAATATAGTAGAAGAGTACAAAGTAATCCTTGTCAGAGTAATTTTGTAAAGTTTTATGAGTTAGGAGAAATGATACCCATAAATTACAAGTGTAGCCTACTTAAAATTCTGCTCCTCTCAGCAGCGGTTTGCTGGCATTTGAGCTAAATAATGGTTACAGGGAAGAAAGCCTGGGTAATCTTTCTGTTACTGAATACATAAAAAAAAACCTCTTCTTTTTCTTGTTCTGGAGCTGCTATTAACCAAAATAGTGGGATTTTAGCAAGTCGATATGACAACAAACCATAAGCAAACCTCCAGCAGTTTGTATTAGGTAACTAAGGTTTTGTTTTTAATAGGTTTGCTGTCCAAATTCAGATCTTGTCTGAACTTTGTCCCTTACCAGCTCTGGAAAGATAAGATTTTCTTCATATATACTGAAGTGGGTTAGTGTTAAATGAATTAAGAAATGGTTGCAATCCAACTTACTTTGATGTTCTCAATCATTTTATTTAAGCTTAGGCTCATATTTCTTCTTCATCCTACCATATTTTTAAGTCTTTGCATCTGTAATCAAATTTGCATAAGAGAGCCCATTTTAACACTGAGATGGTGTAATGCTTCTCCAGAGAGGCTCTTAACCCAGCAGAGGAATGTCTCAATGCCACCAGCTTGCTTACACCCATGCACAAGTCACTCAGTCCTTCAAGTACTGGCATGAGTGGTTTCATTTTAAATCCCTTTATCCTTCCAAGTTTGGGTTTGAATTAGAAATACTGCACATACTGGATAACATTTGCCCCTACCAAAAGAGATGAGTCCTCTCTTGATTTAGAGCCACATAGCACCCTAGCAGTGATGCATGGGACTGCAGCAGATGGAGGATTTTGCTCTTTGTGATGGTGATCCAATAAATTGTCTATAAACCAAATGGCTGAGGAGCTGTGGTCCTGCAGTGCAATACCTTTGCATGCTGGATGTGTGAAGGAGGGGCAGCCTAAATTTGCATCTGCTTATTCTTTGGCATACAAGTAGTTCAACTATTTCCCATGTTAATTGACCTAGTATGCAAACATGATATTAGGATTCATCACAGTTTACTTTTAAATACCTGATCTAAATTATGAAGGGAAAAAAAAGAAAAAGAGAGAATGTAAGTTTCTTGAAGAACTGTAATGGTTTTAAACTGTAAGACACAAGGTAATTGCCTAGAATTGTATTGTGTTCCCTGGTGCTGCCTGCTGGATCTTCTACCTTGATATTCAGGTGCATGTTGTACCAAACTAGCCCTTGAAGCAATGAAATCTATCTTACCAGGCTGGTCTGTGTTTGTCCAGGACAAGAGCAGCTCCTCAGTTTGCCCAGCATCGTGCTGAAAGAGCTGCTATAACAACATGCTGTCAAGGCACAAGGCTGTCCCTGTGGCAACGTACCTAAGCTGCCACATTTCTTCTGTGCAGCTTGTCAGGCTTCCTTTGACTGTTTTGGTCAACAATGTCAGAAACAAGGCACAGCAGGGCACAGCCTCAGTGTCAGGGTATGGAGGGAAGGAGCTCCAGCTGCCGCCGCTTTCCTTGTGCATTAAGGCAACAGCAAGATTCATCGCCAAGGCAGTGTCTAGGACCGAAGGCCAGGGATGAGAATCCATCACTTTCCTCCCAGGAATATGATAGGTGACAACCCTAATTGCTCTCTTAACACTTTTATCATACTCCCAGCAACATAATTTCCTGTAGGTCAAACAAGTGGCATCCCCACTGGGGCCAGAAACTAATTTGTTTCTCTTCATGTCAGCTCGGTTCCGTGGTAGGATGCTCACAGTGACAGAGGAGAGCTGCTCACAGCCACTATTTATAACTCTTTTAGAAATGTTGGTTGTAAAACTTAATTTACTGCAATGTTAAAAAATAGTCATTTTTATCAGCATATTACACTCACTCCTAGCAGTTGTAATATTCTCAGATAACGAATATGAGGGATATTCCTTTTAGAAGGATGTGTTTATCAGAGTTCATTTTGATGTTTATTTTTACAGCTGGTCTATAGAGCAGGCTCATGGAGAGTGAAAAGCATCTCAGATGCTTGCTTTGTGACTTGTTCTTATTGGGATTTCCTAAGGAAATATTACTGAAAATGAGGCTGTGTAATACTGTGGTAGGGATATATCACATCCCATGTGCACAACATTGCTTAGGAGCAATAATCTTCTTTGGTTGAAGATCAGTTGTTTTCAAGATGAGGCTTTATTTTCAACAGTGTTGCAGGACTCTCTGCTACTGGGAATTGTGTCTAATTCCCAATTAATTTTGTCTTTGAAGACTGTAACCCAAATGTTTGGTGCAATGCTTAAACCAATCTTTTCAAAATACTCTGTTTTGTTTTTATCTCAGGAGCATAGAACAGCCCTGGTCTGGCGCTAATATGGAGCAGTGCACAGCATGCTTCTGTTTTCTTCATGAAACAATCTTGTGACTGAGGTGCAACCAGGCTGAGTAGCTATGAGAAGTGAGGTTGTTTCTATCAATTGGAATTTTGCTTTTTGTTTACTGAGTTAGAGTATACTGTAGACATGAGATGGTTGTCACAGCTGGCCAGGATGTGACGATAGGCCAAGAGGAGAGTGATGGGACATCATTACAGCTAAAAATAAGGAGAACTTTAAAAACAAAGAGAGCTGAAGTTTAGAGGGCCTCATTACTGCTAGCCTCAAGTTCCGATCATTCCAGTTTCTGAAGCCACTCATGTGATTCTCATAGGAGCTCTCATAACTGGAAAAACACAGGAACTACATTTAAAGCCCCAGCAGAAGCTGGGGTGATTCAGGCAGCTACAAGCTGAGAAATGGCAATATTATACATTATTTTAATGATGCTTTCCTTCAAAAGTTGTTGTAGTGGCTTGAAGAAAGATGCGTGTCTGCGCAGAACCATTTTTTAGGATGAGATAATGTAGATTATCTGTCTGGCTCGAATGCGGGGTATTATGCAGCAACACAAGCAGATGCAGAAATTAAACAGCATGAGATGGAGATTAGTGAAAGAATTGTAAAGTGAGTATGGAGCGGGTAGTATGAAAAGTTCTTGCTGTGCTGGAATAGAATCTGATGGAGATCATTAAGCAGAGGACTTAAAACTTATTCTGCTTAATTAACATCATTTGTACCATTGTACAAAACCCTGGTGAGATCTAATCCTGGAGTATTCCAAACCACAAAGGACTCATCTGTTCATGGAGAGTGAGTTCACACTGGTCTAGGTCTGAAGAAGGGCTTGAGACTAAGAGAACTTAAAGCAAGACAGCAGGAGACCTAGATTCTTTTATCTGCAAGTACCTTCAGTGGCTACTCTGGCAAAGCTAGTTTTGCTTATAACATGTAAATTTGTGAAGGGTTCTATATGGGATATCTGAAATGGCAGGAAAATAGATTTTTCTACCCATTAGAATAATTAATTCTGTGAGATTTGGGAATTTAGTGCTGGATCCAGATGTCCTAGAACCTCAAGAGAGGCTCCTTTTCCCATCCTGCTCCGGAATTCACAGTACCTCAGCTCTGGTGGACATCTCTATTCAGCCCCAGTTCTATAGACTTAGAATCTGAGATTGAGGTCCAACTCTGTATACTAATGCAGTCAGTAAAAATGCATATCTGGAGTACTGCACCCAGGCCTGGGGCCCCCACTATAGGAAGGACGTGGAGCTCTTGGAGCGGGTCCAGAGGAGGGCCACTAAGATGATCAGAGGGCTGGAGCACTTCTCCTATGAGGAAAGGTTGAGGGAGCTGGGCTTGTTTAGCTTGGAAAGGAGAAGGGTCCGGGGTGACCTCATTATGGCCTCCCAGTACTTGAAGGGAGCGTATAAACAGGAGGGAGAACAGCTGTTTTTGAGGGTGAACAGTGAAAGGACAAGGGGGAATGGTTTTAAACTGAGACAGGGGAGGTTTAGGTTAGATATTAGGAGGAATTTTTTTAGTGAGAGGATGGTGACGCATTGGAACAGGTTGCCCAAGGAGGCTGTGGACGCCCCATCCCTGAAGGCATTCAAGGCCAGGCTGGATGTGGCTCTGGGCAGCCTGGTCTGGTGGTTGGCGACCCTGCACATAGCAGGGGGGTTGAAAACAGATGGTCATTATGGTTCTTTTCAACCCAGGCCATTCTGTGATTCTATGATATACCTGCTTTTCTTGACAGTAAAGAATTGTTACAGCATAGGTAACACACAGGAACACACATGTGAATACACATGGGGAAAAAGCAACAGCAAAGCTGAAGTCAGAGTATCTCCTGAATACAAAGACAGCCACACCTGAACTAATATCAGATGTAAGAAAGTCAAACCCACGCTTCTTTATGTGCATTAGTGAGCGCTTAGATGTCATGTTCTCTGCTTTTATAGGATGTGAGCATGGATTTACTTTGACAAGTGGAGGTGATCGTTACCAGCTACAAAGCACCATGTGTATTTCTAGTGCCATTCAGCTTTCAGATGTGGCTGATCATTTCCTACTGAAATAGATGTAGGAAAATAAATACATCCACCTCCACAGTAATTAGCATTAACTACATAAATGTAAAGTGTCATGCAAATGGAGGTGGGTGCTGCACAGCTGCTTCGCCAGTAGAAGAGCAGTGAAATACTCCGTATCACCAAACAGGGAGGTAGCACATTTTTCCACAAGCTAAATTCTGCAGTGGTTTTTAATCTGCGTAGAGGTGGTGGTTATAAATCAGATGGGACTGCCTAGAGTATCAGCAGCTTAGGGGCTATGTTTGTTTTAAGTTGTGGTTTATTTTTTGTTGTTGTTGTTACTGAAACAAAACTGTAAAAACTGCCCTGGAATAGATTTCCCATTGCTCCTGCACGTTGGGTGGAGGCGGAGCGTGAAATCTAGCTGGGCTTGTTCAAAGTTTTGGGTTTCTTTTCAAGCTGCAACAAATCAATTTTTTTCAGATTTTTTACTTCCATTTTCTAGGATTGAAATATGGTGCTCTCCAGGCATTGCATAAGGAGGTTTGGGTTTTTGTGTTCTGTTTGCTTGGGGGGGGGGGGGGGTTATGCATTTTTTCTTTTTTTAGTAAGTCTGTTAGTGGTGATGCAGCATATTCAGGCTTTTGCTAGCAGTGCTTTACAAAGTGTACCATCTCTTCTTGTTACCTGCAAGTTTGTCCATTAAATTCAATTAATGCTTTCTAATGAGTAAAAAGAAAATAGGTTTGTGACTATGTCTTTCACGGGTAAAACATGTCATTTTCTTTTTGCTTTGGTTGCTGCACACTTTAAGCAGTTGCACTGCGGTATTTCATCTTAGAAGTGCTGCCTTCCCATAGCTTCGCAGATTTTGCAGTTTGTCAGTGGTCATTCCTGAAGGGGGGAAATTACGAGGGAGCATCCGAAAGAATTTAGGTAAGATTTCTAGTCCCAGCTTCACAACTTCAGCAGCCTAGACAGGAATAAAGGCTTGGCCATGCACAGACAAACGCAAAGAATTCAGGATGTGGTGATGCCATCACTGTATGTGAGTGTGTGACTGGTAGAGCCAAAAAGACTGGCCCTTCCCTCCTGACCATGTACTCCCACCTCATCCCTGAGCTCAGCACTGGTGAGTGCTGGCTTTAGGGCAAGTTGCATTGATCTAGCAGAAGACTGAACCCGCAGAATGTTTGATTTATCTCAGACCAGTTTAAGGTGGTCACAGAGCTGCACTCTTGAGCAAACTATAAAATCTGCTCTACCACTCTGTGCACAGAAGGGAGAAAATAAGGTGAGGAAATGAATGGCTTCATTTCGTGTCTTTACTGATGATAAACTTCACCCATAATTTTCCCTTCTATGGCTTCACCAGTGTAAAATGACACACAATGATAAATTCAGCACCCAGAGTGAAATATGGTCCTACCAGCACATCAGTACTGCAGGCCAGGACGTAGCAGGAGGATGTTCAGTTTGACTTTACGGGCTTAAACCTGACCAATGAAGGAGTTGAGTATGGAGCAAGACACAGGCTGATGGAGCTTTTGCAACTCTTCTGCACCTGCCAAAATTTGGGTCAAGCCTCTCCATGCAACAGCACTGAGCAGTGCTCACAGAAAAGCCCAGGCTGCATGGAAACTGTCTTGCAGTCTTCGAAGAGCTAATCACATCAGTGGGAAGCTTGGAGAAGTTTTTGGAGGATGCTGATTTCTCGCAGGAGCCCTGATAGCTAGTCTGGAAGCTGTCCGTGAAACACTGCTTAATGAGACGTGAAAAGGCCTCTGAAGGGAAAGCAGCAGAAAGTGTCTGCCAGCTCCCTTCCTGCTCACTGTATCCAATCCACTTGCATCAGCAGGTGCCAACGTGGGCCTCCATGTTGTTAACTGTTAGTATGCAGGGTATTAACTGGGTTGTTCCATTTCAAGGTGGGGACTTTGGGCACTTCCTGCCCACGCTGCTTCTGTTCTCATTATTGGTGTGACGCTCCATGTAGTGTCTATGCATAAATTGGACAGCAGTGAGAACTGTTGGGTATCATGGGATAAAATCAAAGGATCTGTGGGGTAACAGTGGGATACAGAGAATTTGGCCTGCAAAAGTAAAGAAAGGACGGGTGGATCTGCAGTAGCACGGAGATGAAGGTAATATGTGCATGGTCAACAGGTTGAAGGTAGTAAGGTCCAGTGGTAGAGGCAGATCAGTGGCCACAGGAAGACCACGATGCCACTGCCCTGCTTTAGGAGGAGTTGCAGTAACCTGAAATATGGGGGAATGGGAACATGGTACCCAAACAGAGGGCTGGTAGCATCAGCTAAGGGCAAACACTAGCAAAAAAATAATCTCCTGTAGCTTCTCATCTTCATCCCACTGGTGATACCCATAAAGGAGAAGGTTCCCTTCTTCCCTTTGTTTAAAATGTAATTCTTTTCAAGAAAAAAAAATGAAGTGAATTCACGGTAAATCCTTACAAAAATGTTCTCAATTGAAAGAGCCTCTTCTCTTGCTGCAGATAGGCCAGATATCCTTGCTATGAAACATGCCTTCAATAGACAAATCCATTGCTTATCACTCCAGCATCACAAAGAGTTTTTGTATTAGTACTCTGAATGCACAAAGCCGAGGAAGAAAAGGAAGAGTACAGTCAGAGAAGTGAGAAAAAGAATACACACAGCTGTTTAGGGACCTTTAGGAAGTGATTAGCACACAGAAGGCAGGTTGCTGGCCTGCTGTCCAAGTGGCCCAGTTCACCTTAACACGATCTCTGCTCCTGCAGCAATCCCATGCGTGTGGCCTTACAAGTATGCCAGCCTGGTAAGTACATTAAGCCAAACTGATGCATTGTCATTAATTCCTGATGAGAAGCCAGACGCCAGTGTTGTTACTGCTGTGGCTGATCACTGGCTATATAATCTAATGCACCTCATTTAGGCTCCTTGTTCATTGGTTTACCTACTTAGAGAGTGTGCTTACAAACATTATCATATACCTTGGCTGCTCCTGAGATTTAATTGTGATCGTGGGAAGCTCTTACTTGTTCTAAAATGGCATTGCATAAGCACAGAGTTGATCTAGTTAATGTGTAATAGATACAACTCGTAACTTTAACTCTCAGATCACGTGTTGATTTGATTTTAATGTGGCTGTTTCCGGCAGTAAATGACAAAATAGTAACTTACTGGGCTGGGAAAGTGAATGTTGGCTAAATTAGTCATGGTGGAAGTCATAGATTATTTCCTGAGTAGTTAGCAATAGATTAAATATGGTGAAAATATAGTGAAAGTGATAACTCATTGTTAATGCCATGACCCGTCTTGCTCATAACTCTTGTACTGTTGCAGTGAAGATTACCTTGCACAGAGGAGTTAGCAGCAGAACCTGATTATGCCTCTCAGCAAGGGGAAGATCCCATGCTGACTGCCAAAGTAGCAGGTACTTCTAGATTTATGCCAGCTTCTTGGTAATCAAGTGGCAGCAAGAACTTTTTCCTCTGCTTTTAGATCACAAGGCACACATCCTTCCCTTCTTGGAATAGTTTTCAACTGACAACATCCCCTCTTGGTTTGCTGAATTGCCAGTGGCTTTAAATAGTATATATAAATGTGAAGGTGGCAGGCAGAGGCCTAGTTCAAACCAGCCTTTAGAAGTGCTGCCGAAGGTCCCCATGTTGCATTTTCCTGTTTGTTTTTCTAAGTGGCAGAAGTGGATTCCTTGGGGCTGGAGAAGCTCAATAAGAGGAGATCCCCATCAGCTTTCAGAGCCCTGGCAGCCATCACAAAGCTCGCTTACAGGCTGGGGTTAGGGACTGTGGGGTATTGCTGAGCTTCCCAGGAACTAGCTTGAATTAACTGCAACTATTGAGCCACATTGTGCAAATTGTATTGCAGAGGATGCAGGATGTAATTGTGGTTTAAGGTGGATGATGATAAGAAGAAGATGCCTACGAGCTTTCCATCGCAAGGTAATCAGTCTGGAAAGGAAGGTGTTTTGCATGAACATTGCCTGTCACAATGCCTCTGCTTTAATTAGTACTATTTTTAGCTATATTTATTTGTATTATAGCTCTTGATATGGGCAAAGGTGTCTTGATAATGTAACACTCATTAATTCAGCAGCTTCACTATGTCAGATTACAATACCTGTAACAGCAGACGTGTTTCCTATAGTTTCTTCTGCCCGTAGAAACTAATGTTCATAAAACAAATTAATTATTCCCATTTTTATGTGGTACTCAGATACAGAATAGTGAAATGGTTTGTTCAGGGCTGTAGTGGGAAATTTTGCCAGGGTCAGCTTTTCTACAGAGGCCACTGGGCTTGTAGCCTGCCAAGGGGCTCTTGGCTACAGTGATATCATAAAATTTTGTTGTTGTTGTTTTTCTTCCTCTAAAAATGCCAGTGACAACCCGTTTTTCTTTGACACAGTGCCTAAAGGACCTTCACCGAACACTAAGGGGAGGTGGCTCAGCACATGGCCCTCGGTGGTAGCCTTGCCAAAGCCACTGCCAACTGGGAAAGGGCTGTGGTAGAAAGCTCACATCCTGTGGGACTTCTGGAAATGAGACTTCAGATCGTTTTAATTAGCTAGAAAATGGTCTTAAAGAGGGTTTTTGAAGAAAAGGTTGAAAGAAAAAATTAGACCTTCCCTGGTCTAATTTTGCTGCAGGGAAGCTGTTTGCAGATCCCCAATTTGCTGATATTCAAATTCCTCAGTGCATTTTCCCACTTCCCAGCGCTGCACACTTGACCTTGTTACAGCATTTTTAATAAGCTTGATTTAAGGTTTTTAGGACAAGACATGATTGAGGTGAAAGGAAAAAAAGTATTATGGAAAAAACTGGTTAACAACTTGAATTTCAGAGTAAGCAGCTCATAAACCAGCATCTCTATCTCCCCTTACTGCTTTGTTGGGTATTTTCTGATTGCATCCTCGCTTTCACACTACAGGTAAAAACTACCTTCACTGATATTCTAAGGATTGCCCTAATTTGATGATCTTCTGAGAAGCAAGTCCTAGCCCTGTCCTTTAAGGACAGGTATTTGCCTACTCACAGACTTTAATATGTCTCTTCTGTATTTTAACTTGCCATTAATTTTGCCAGGCAAAATGCTACTCAGGGGAAAGCAGAGAGGCTCAGCTCCAAATCTGACATTTCCTGGGTTTGCATGCTCGCACCTCCTAAAAAATCCTCATGAAAGGACTCAGCTCACACCATTGGGTCCATCTTCTGGAAATACAAAAAGTGATTCCATTGGTTGAAGGAACAAGTTTCAAGCCAATATGATAACATCTGCTGAAGGGAATCATCTACACTGTGATTGCCACTCATTTGAAGGATTGTGTTGACATTATCGAGGGGCAGTGTGTGGCAGGAGGTGAGATCTGGAACAGGATGCAGGAAGCCGAAAGATGACAATCATCTCCAAGACCTTAAAATCTAAGTTACATTTTTAGAGTCATAGTAGGTAGAATTACAACAGAGGCTGCCATGGGACCTTCTCTCAGATCCAGGCTGCCTGCATTCTCCTGTTTTCCAACACAGCGTTATAAATACAGTGTATCAGTAGGTTTGTATCAGAAGCCTTTCCTGGGAACTGTCAACAAAACCATAGCTCTTAAATTAACCTGCTGAAAGCTTATCAGTGTGAAAATGGTTGAAATTTCCTGAGATCTTTGCAGCAACAGATTGTAAATAGGAAATATATGTCTTCTGCTAAATAATGCACTATTACAATTTTTAAAGGCTGGAGGGAGGATGCCAGTGATCTTTGGGAATAAAAAGTACCAAATTGTTATGTAACTAGATAGTGCCACTGAGAGCAGCCACGAGACCTGCTGTGTTGCAAGAGGTGCTCCATTACCCGTTATTCTCCCACAGAGTTAACGCATGGCAATTGAAGCAGCGTGGTGACGGGTATCCCACTGCACCCGCTCCAAATTCCACTGCTTGCATTTCCCTCCAAGCAGCAGTGACCTTTTGCCAAGTAAAGAGGTTTGAGGCTGGAGGGGCTGTGAAATACCGGAGCTCGCCTGGAGGACAAAACAGAGGAGAACTAGCTGGAAGCCAGCAGGCATTTCCTGGGAGGAGATGGTGAAGGCAAGCATTAGCCATGGGTTATTCGGACAGTGAGAGCGACTGCTCTGACGAAGAGCGCTATTTCTCTGGGAGCAGTGAAGAGTATTCTTGTGATGAAGCCGAGAAAGTATCCGAGTCAGTGCTCGCAAGCAGTGCTTTCCAATGCTTGCTTGTTGCATATAATGCCATGTAATTCACATAACTATTGCACTTAATGCCCTGTGCCGCATATTTTGCAACATGACCTTTAAAATGTGTACTGACCGTTTGTTTTGCTGCGAGGTGGTTGAGGTTAATGTGTAGGTGAGTTGCATGCCTCTGGAAGTATTTGCAGTCTTTAAAGGTACGGTAAGGGCAGGCAGTGTTTAAAACTGAGTCTTGTATTTCACAGCTGATGTGTGTAGAAGATTAATATGTAGAGCTGAAAACGTGTAAGCCTTTTTCTTCTGGTTTATCCTCCTGTTTCTAGGAACATGGTTAGATTTTTAATCCTGCATGATGGGGAAACCCCCGTAATAACAAGATCTTTCCAAGTTCGTAAAACCACTTAAAATCGATTTAGAGCGGGGGAACAAGGCTGCTCAGCAACGCCAGAAATCCTGGGACCTGGTACTTTCATGACCCACCTCCATCTCGTGACAACAATTTTCCCTGGAGCAGGTGATAGGAAGGCATTGGCACTGCGGTGGTGGAATGCAGCTGTGCTACCAGTGGTGACAGACCACCAAAACTCAAAGTTGGCTGGCAGTCCTTTCGCTGAGCTGCCAATGGCACCTCTGCCTTCCTCCCTGCTCCTGCAGCAGAAGCAAAGTGCCTTTTTCTGCAGGAGGTGTGTCCTTGTTGGAGGCATAGGGAGATTTTGTAGCCAATTCTGCACAGAGGGAGCACCTCAGAGCATCCCTTTTGGATTAATGCTTTCTCCCCACATTTGCAATTTCATTATTCCGCTTGAGAAGTGTCATGGAATGGGGAGTTTTAGGGTTGTTGGGTGTGCGAACCATGCATGGAATGGCTTTGGTGGCAGCTAAACCTTAAGCCTGCAGTGCTCCAGGGTATTCAGAGATGCTTGTTTCTTGACTTAACATTTTATGTATGAAGCACTATATAATTCATAAAAAACCCTATTTTTTTCTCTAACTTATCAGTTATTTCTGCTTGTGCAGAACATAAGGAAGCCTTAAAACTGCATGAATTTCTGCATTATAAAAGCCTTTACATCTCTGCAGTTCATGTGTTTGTGCTAAGTAAAATGTCCTTTGGAAAAGAGCCTTCATTCCACACTAATTTCATGCTGATTAAACACACGTATCAGGTACAATGCAGTGGAAACCATAACAGTTATTTGTGTATTTTAATATTTAATGCTGAAGTTTATTTAAAATATTTGAACTGAAGCCATAAACACCTGTGTTTTACTTGTCTGCAATCTGAAAGTATGTAATGATAAGCACTTTGTGACAGAAAGGCATCTAAGATAGCGGAACATCATGAAGTTTTAGTGGGAATTAATGTACAACCAAAAGCATTGCATCCTCATTTAGTAATGTATTAATATATGAGCAGAAGTTGGCTACAGCAACTTAGAATATTAAATATTATAATTTCTTATCCTCTCTATATTTACTGAAGTTCTAAAAGTTAATAGATATATTTTTATAATGCTGTAGGTCTACTTTCTTTAATTTGTTTTAAGTGATAATTTTGTTTATTGGCATGGATAAATTAGCACTAACACCTTTACTTTTATTGAAAATAATCTCAAAGAATGCTTTGGATTGAGCATTAATGTTTATTTCAATTTTATTTCTCCTTGCTCTGCTTTGAAGGTAGCTTAAAGATAGTAAAATTGAAGATAGCTTGAAAGCAATGAAAGTAAATGTAATTAACAATTAAAGAGAGAGTGCCTTTTCCTGTATGGATGCACATGTACCACTCTGCTTTTCACCACACTGCTGCTTTAATACTTCCAGTCTTTGAAGAGCAGAATTGCTCTTTCCAATGACATTTTTAAATCTCATTTTCTGCTTCAGTGGAAATAAGCAGTGGTTTTCCAGTCTAAATGAATTAGATGTGTTTAAAAGAGGTGGATCTATTTTGCCTGTAATCCCTTTATATTTAAGAGGTGAAAAGATTTTGAGTGGATTTGAGTAAAGCAGTGACTCCGACTCCAGCATTCTGGTTTGCCAGCACAGAAAATGCAGTGGCATTCAAAACATGATGGAATACTAAATAGGTCTGATTAAAATTAACTTCTTGTTTTGTAGCTTGGGCTGGCCAAAGCCAAACTGTGTGGCAGGCAAAGGGAAAACACTGAATATCTCATAACAAAGATGTATTGTGCCTCTGGTGTCCTACTTAACTGCGTACTTGACCTCTGAGCTGTGAGATGTTGCCCTCTGAACCATGGCCTGGGGAGACAAAACGAAGGGTTTGGGGGAGGAAGGCATAAGCAGAAGTTCTTCAATACGTCTGTGCAAACAGCTAACATTTCTATAGCTATTTCCACATACAGAAAGATAGACGACCTTGCCTAACAAAAGGTCACAGGCCAATACATGGCTAGATGCCCTATTTACAAGGGGAGCCTACTTCTGGTTTTCTGCTTGTGCATGTTTTTTTGCTCTGACATGCTTGACTCCTGTACAGGTGAAGGACATCTTTCCAAATCAATATAAGGAAAAAGCTTTGAAAACCTCAGTTTTATTCTTGAAGTGCTTAGAATGAAGTACATTCAGAAATACGAAGTTTGCTTAAGAAACTTATTTTTCTTTCAGGGAGGATGTCAGAACTGCCAACGTCATTGCGGCTGAAGCAGTAACTTGTCTGGTCATAGACAGAGAGTAAGTACATAAATTTCCTGTCTTGTGGAGGGGTTCATCTCCAGTTCACACTTTTTATGGGGTTTTGATCATTTTCTCTAAGGTTATCTAGTTTTGAAAAATATATTCACGGTATATTACATGTCCTTGATGAAGTAGAGAGAACGTTACCCTTGATCAACAAGTCAAAATTCAGTGATGACAAATGCAGAAAACTAAGAAGTACATAATGACAAAATGGAAGTCAATAGGGAGAGAGTAGAAACAGATCCAGGTGTTACGGTGGTACACAGATTGAGTTCGCATCAGCAAAATATCATGAAAGAAAGAAATCTTCTGACAAGTGCTAGAGCAACGTGTTGTTATTCTTTTCCATGCGGGCTTGGAGAGCCCTTGTCCATAGGACTCAGCCCTGCTTAAAGCCCTGCAGCTCCAAGAAGATAGAATAGAGGAGCAAAATAACATTTTTCCTATTTTACGTGGAAAACATTGAGGAATTGGGCTTTTTTTTTTATCTAGGCAAGACATGCCTGCACTCCAGGAAAACAGTGCTGCAAAGTTGACTGCTGAGACTGGGAAAAGAATAGCATTGCCTTGAAAATCCATTGTGACTCTTGGGGTGGATTTCCATTGGTGAGGGCATGAGGCACTAGAATACACCTTCACACAGAGAAGTCTTCCACCTTCACAGTGGAAAGTGTTAGTTGTGATTTTTATTACTGCAAAGGAAAGACTGATTTTGAAATGGACAGTGCCACAAAAAAGTAACAGCTCAGAGTTCAGCAGTGATTTTAAAAAAAACAACAAAACTATTGTTTGGCATTAATAGAATATATATATATATATATACATATATATATAAAGCATATCTATGGTTTGTCTGTGCTTCACACACTTCATGTTGTTCTTGTTTCCTCCAAAATGAAAAGTTAGACCAAAAAGTTGTTTGGAGACAGGTAAAAAAGATGATAGAGGGAGGGAATGGCTTCTGTTGGAAGAGTAAGTAGGTAGGTTGAAACTCTGCTCTGGGGAAGAGATGAGATGAAATGAAATGAATGTAGCTGTGTGAAATCACAAGAGATGTGGATATGATGAATGGAATAGATTTCTCACTGCCTCCCCAAAGCGTGAGATCCCAAAGGTAAGCACAGGAAGGAAATGAAAGCCAAAAGGAGGTGGCTCTTCACATGGGGTGGCTCATGGAGCTCCTCCCTGTAGAAAAACAAGAAGCTTACAAGTGTTCAAAAGGAAAAGAAATCCATTGCATTTATTAAATGTGCAGGAACTCTACTACTGGCTCTAGGGAGTCTCTGAGAGGTGTAAGAGTACTGAGTTAAATACAATGCTGGATCTATTCTTGAAGTCTTGAAGACTTGAAGACAAAGTCAAAGGGCAGCTGCTGAGTTACAAGTGACTTCTGAGGCATTCTTGCAGCGTGATGAGATTAACAGGAGATACATCTCAAGTTCTCTGGCAGGCATGAACTAAATGCACCCAATCCTGTTTAATACAGGGCTTTTATACTCAATTATCTCTTGACGTTTATCCCAAACCTTTTTTGTCGTGTTCTGAACTAACAGAACTGAGGAAGAGTACTTCAAAAGATCTTAGATCTCCTGATCTGCAAGTTCATTTATCATCAATTTAAAAAAAAAAAAAAACCAAGCAACTAAATTATGGTTTAGCTGTTGAAAACAGATGGTGAACTTCAGGACTGTCAGCTGACTGGCATTCTTCCACATATGCAAGCAGGGTAGCCTGACAGATAAAATACGTATTATCCCTTGTTGTTCTGTGGGCAATGAGAAGAAGAATCAGCAGAATCAGATATGGTAGCAAACATTAATTGAGAGAAATGTAAAGCAAAGAGTCATTTCTACATTTTTCCTGAACTCCTCTATGGGGGTCATTTTTGTTTTCCACTATAAGCATTTTAGAAATGAATAAAAAAAAAAAGCAATTCCAGATTTAATCCTTCCTGAGTTTTTTACAGACCTCATCAAATATCCCTTTCATTCTGTATACAGTGACCTTGAAATAGTAAGGAAGTACAAGTTAAATTTAACTGATGAAGCTTTAGCTCATCTATACCAGGGATTCTAGTAATGCTCAGCAATTAGTAGCAAAGTAAAACTATTTATAAGGATACTATTTATAGATCAAGAAATGTAATGCTATTTATATCACTATTTATAGTTCAAGGAACTCTGTCCTGTCTTGACCAGTTCTGACTTTCTTGTCATAGATATTCCCTTCCATTATTGTATTGTGATTCGCAGATAACCATAGAAGCTAATTTTCATATGGAGAAAATGTAGTAAGACTTATGTAAATTTGGAAAATTGTGCAGGCACTGTTCTGCTAACGAGGAAGATAGCATTTTTGTGTATCCAGGTATACTGAGTATTAAAATATTTGGTTGTTGTGGTGGTCAGCATAAAGGTTTGCACTGAGTTACATGCAAAGTAGCAACGGAATCTGGAAGTCAGCTTTACTGGTTATGGTTAGATGCTCTTCTGCACAGAACAAGGAGTGATGCTTGTCACTACACTTTTATAGTATTTTCTATTAGAAGACAAGCTTTGTTTAATCAAATGTAGCTATTGAAGCAACACTTCCATGCTTAGTATATCAAGCTAAAATGATGTTCAGGGAGTGTTGGGACACTGCGCCCAGACACAGGGTTTGGGTTTGTATGGTTCTGTGTGGAGCCAGGAGTTGTACTTGATGATCCTTATGGACTCTTCCAACTCATGTAATTCTATGATTCTAGGTGCTTACAAGGTAATAAGGAAGAGGACAGCAGGAAAGTCAATAGCAAAAAGGGGAAATATATGTGGAGTATATTCAGGGAGTGAAAGTTTTTGAAGATGAGAGAATGTGATTCTTGAGCAGAAAGCTGTATGTGTATAGAGACTGTGGGAGAGAAAAGGGACTCTGTGAGATCAGGTGACCAAGGGTACCTGTGATTCTTTCCGTGTTCTTAGTAACTTTCTTCAGTTCTCAGAAACTTTCATCATAGAAAGGTGACATTTTTAGGAAATGATTTATAGGGAATTAATGTGTAATCTAGGTGTTTGTTTGGGGGAATGACTGTAGAGGATTGGCTAGTTGGTTTGAGGTTGATGTTCTGCCATTATTTATAAAGTGTACAGGAAATGAAAGGAGGTTCAGATGTAGGATCTCTAGGCAGGATGGCAGCACTAGGACCTGCCCTGTAGTGGCAGCATTGCGAACACCATTGATTTTGTTCACCCAAGAAAGCCGGCAGTCCATTGGCATAGAATGATAGAATGGTTTGGGTTAAAGATCATGTAGTTACAAACCTCTGCCGTGGGCATATTCCACTATAACATTAAGAGTTTACTTCTTGCCACAAAAAAAATAGCATATTTGTACCAGTTCAGGTGTATTTTAAAAAACAAGCTTTGTAAAATATAGGAAAGATTTCCACAGAATTTTAGAATATATTCCAGGTTTCAACATGTCTGTGCACACTGTCTTGGAGGAAGAGGCTCCGTTAACCCAACAGGACAAACAGATGCAGGTGGTAGCAAGGCTGACCAGAACAGGCTACCAGCTTTATAGGGAATTTGGACAGGCTATCTGTCTGGAGTAGCAAAGGTGCTCTTCTTGCCATCACTGAAGCTGGGGGAATTGGGAAATCAGCTTGAAAACGTCAGCAAAATCCACATGTTGTTCATGGCAATTGTCGGACTACTCAGCACAGTTTCTGACCATTTGTGATTTGTGGAACCATTATGTGCATGGGGAACTAGAAAGCTTTTTGCAGTAGTAGTATTTCCTTCTGATGGAAGATATGATCTCAGTAAACATATTAATGTTTTATAGCTGTTTTTGTTCTTAGCTCTCATTTACTCTTTTCTTAAGAATTCATAGGGTTTTTTTTGTATTTCTGACTTGCTAAGGCCCTGTGTGAAATAAAGCAGAAGCTGGTGGTTACGTGTTAACTACTGTGGTATTGCAGTCATTCATCCTGTAGGAAGAAAGTCACGGTGGGCAGTAGACAACATGGTTGACTCCAAAGTATTTCAAACTTGGCCTTGATGTGACTTATCTTAGTGACTTTTTGGGCTCCATGGAGGTGTTATTGGGTTTGTTGTAGAAGTAAGATGGGCTGGTTGGGGAACAGTTAGTAATTTGAATATGCTGAATGTGGTAGGCTCTTTAAAACTTTGCAAAAGGTATCCGATAAGAACTACGTAGGCACAAGTGGGACAGCCTTGAGCATCTGTTTTTTAACTCAGTTTGCATAAACACGTACAGACACACTTCGCTTGTGACTGCTTTGCATGGAGTTAAAACAGGAAGAAAACTCCCAAAATATGTTTATAGAATTTTAATTGTTACTGACATCCTAGGAGAGCAGTTTGTGTAGTTTTTTAAACTTCTTTTTTTTTTACATCTACCTACTGAACCTGGAATAGTGTCCTTAACTGTAAGAATATTTGCACTGAAGCTGATGATTCAGATTAATCTTTTATTTATACGTGATTTTTTCCTCTGTATAATTTATTTATGTTGATAACAATATTTTCAGGGAGCACTGAGATTTCCAAGGTGTAAACATTGTGGGTGCTGGAAGTACAAAATTACCCAGTGCAAATGTTAGTGACAGGCTGAAACTCAGGGCACAGCTGCTCCTGACAGAGGCTGGCAGTGCTGCAGAACTGCCTGGTATTTGCAGATATTGAGTGCTAAATGATCTTTTTCTGCTTACTGTCTTCTTCAGTTGCACATGCTCATTTAGGGGCAGATATTTTTATCCTTTTAAATATTTAGGGTATTCTCAGTTTGGATTTTGCATTGTTGTCTTTATTTGTAAGCCTTCTTTTGGTTTGTGAGGGGATCACTCTAAGGTGCTAAGAAAGGTTACTGTGTCAAACCTGTTGGCAATGGAAAATCAGAGAAGAAAAACAAAAGAAGGTATTATCCTAGCATGATTGACCTTATACAAGCTAAGCTGAATGCTTTCATTGGAGATTTTCATTTCTGCTGCTTTACTATTTTTCCCACTTGGGGTGAGATTTATCCATGGAGAAAATTGGTTATGAGGACAGAATGGAAAAAAAATGAAAAGAGAAGGCTGTGCAAAGAAAAACTGAGCAGTTCTCTGATGAAAGTCTTGGGGATGTTACAACCACGATGACAGGCAATAAGAGAGTGACTCCAGTGGACTCCAAAATCCCTTCCAGTCCAAAATCTGGCTTAGGACAATCAAAGAAAAACTGAAGGAGATTAGACTGACTGTTGTTACTCCTTTCTGTGACTTCTTTTTTGCCTATGTGCTGTTTCACCAGAAAAAAGATCTGTTCACATTGCCAAAGAAAAAAAAAAAAAAAAATATGTCTAACCCCACCACATTTTCTTAACCACATGAAAGCAACCCAAGTCTTGCTATTTTGCTATTTAAAATTGCATTTTAAGTGTTAGGTCATGCCTTGTAGCGTGCCAGAGGGATTACAGTGTTGCTCAATTGCCTAAATATCAGTTTGTGAAGCATTAGCATCTACATCTTGCTTTACTTGCACTGCTGTCTTGCATGGGCTTGGCTTCATCCGTTGGCACGTATTCATCTCTAGACAAACAAATCTCACTGTGTCAAACCCTGGGGCTGAATTTTTCGTGTTTTCACTGCTGAGTAACGGATTTTGCATTGAAAAGATCCTCTGGTTAATAACGCATCCAAATAGCAAAGCATACAACCTGCTTAACTTCTGCCTTGCTAAAAGATCCTAATGCAGTTTCAGTGGAAGAGCAAAGGGACCTTTTCCTTCTCCTCTTCATTAATGAGCTCTTGTAGCTTTCCCTGTGCTGTGTAAACCATTCCCTGGGCTGCATAATTAATATTACAAATTAAGCAAAGTGGCACAATGAGGGAATTTGTGTGGGTAGAGGATATTTCCAGAATGCCAATGACTATAATTACACAAAAGGCCATGGTGGAAAGCCCTGTTACAGCACGTAACTCTAGATCCAAACAGTATAAATAGATCTGTGACCTCTTGTTATTTATTACAATAACGGGTAAAACACAGTTTTTTCCAGCTGCCATTTGCAAAGCAAGAGCAGATAATAATTAAGCCTTACTTCATTCTTCTGGAAATTGTATCCTCTGCTTGTAGTGCACACACCATGCTACTTCTCCTAAGGTCAGACATCTCCTGATGCAGCAAGACACTTAAGCTCCCACTTAAGAACTTGCAGCATGTTTGAGATTATTCAGCAAAGCATGATCCAAACAGCTTCACCACCCTTAAAGGCAAAGGGAGCATGATGTCACAGGTAATGTTTTCTACAGATACATTCTATTAAAGCCAAATGTATCTGCTGGATGAAAGTATTTCGTTTCTCTTTATCACCATATTTTCACTAACAGCTGAGACTCACGGCTTCTTATCCTAAAATGTCATGCATTCAGAAACCAAGTGTTTAGAGGAAAAAAAATACAAACAAACTGAAAATTATTACCTTCATCCATGTTCATCATCTGATGAATAGCATTAATTCTCTTTTGTCCTGAAATTCTTTAATAAGAGAGGACAATGTGCAGTATTTTCTTCTTACTTCTGTGTGTGTAAATATGGCCCTAGATGTTGTTGTTCTGGGTTTTTTTAAGTTTTCAATTACATTTTTAAACTTTGATTGAACAGCCATTCTGTTCTTCTGTTTATACCTCATGAGGGTCAGGACCATATAGAAAAGAACTGCAGGATCCTTCATTTTGAAGCTGTGGCCTTAGGGCTGAGATTAGTCACAAGGCTGTAGTTGGGAGCAGCTCATCTTTCCAAATTAGCCTGGCTCTTTCCTTGTTTTGCAAGTTCATTCTTCAAACAAAAAAATACATCCTATGTGAGACACACATGCACTGGCAAATAATGCAAGAGTGTAGAAGGGAAGTATAATTTTCACCCGGAATTTTCAATTATAGATTTTAATTGATTTCAGTTACTAACATTATTTAAAACATTCAAATTTGCATTCCTTTTTTAGTTTCTTATGCTGTGTAATATCACTAACACAGACACAACAGTCACCATCTTAATAATTTTTCCTCTGGAGCGATGCTTGTTAGTTGATTGACTGGTCATCAGGTCCATTTGTTTGAGTCACTCATGATATAAAAAGATTTTCTAAGTCTTTTTCCCTTATGATTATGCCTTTTGCATCTCCCCTGGGGCAGGGGATGGTGTTAGGGAACTGCTCAAACTACTGCTAACTTGTACCAGGGATGGCTCAGGAGTGCTGATTCTATCAGGCACTCCTACTGTTTCACCCTCTCTCACTCAGTGTTTAGCCTAATTAAAGCCAAATCTCCTCTTCCATGTCATTAAGCAGTCGAGCTTACAATCATTTGCTTATCTTTCTGCTCTTGCTTTCTTTTCCTTCTCTGCTTTTTTTGTTTGTTTGTTTGTTTTTTCCCCTTTTTATTTCTCCCTCCTTTGTTTTGGTTGCTGCTTCTCTTGCACTGAGATAGCTTAGATATTGATGTAAAAATTATCCCTCACTTCAAAAACAGGGATTTCTTGGGTTTCTGTTTGAAGAGCAGGGATATGATAGTGGCACTTCAACATCATGGGACTTATCAGCCAAATTAACAATGCCAGATTTACTGTGAAACTTATTAGGGATTGGGTTCAATCCCTAAAAAACCTGGATAAAGAAGTTTGGACATTGTTGGTTATTATCCAGGGGCATCAGGGGGCACCCCCTGGTTGCTGCTGAGGAGCTACATTGGCTTGCATGGCTCCCTCTAGATGGACATTGTTCTCTTACCAAAAATACGCCTTTATTTTCTTTCACAGCTCCTTCAAACATCTGATTGGCGGCCTAGATGATGTTTCCAATAAAGCCTATGAAGATGCAGAAGCAAAAGCAAAGTAAGTGTCAGCTCGTTGTGTTCAGCAAAAAATCTTCACCTAATTTTTCTTTCTCTAATGGTTTTCTTTTATAGTGAATATTGTAATTCCCAAAAAAACTGTTTTCTCAACATAACAGTGTAAAACAGCTTAAACAAGCAGTGAATGAAGTGCTTACTCTTAATTTCCCTCTGGATAAACCTCATTTTGTCTCCCTGGTGCCTCTCTGTAAGTATGGGAGGGCCAGGTGGAGATGGTGTCCTCAGGCAGGTGCCCAGCTGGGTGGTCCCAAAGTCACCATGATGTGTGAGTCCAGAGAAGTCTCAGACCTTAAAGAAAAATCACAGAATAGTTCTTCTGAAAGGTGGGAAATTACAGGTCTTGGAAAGAGCAAGTAATGAAGGAAACTGCTGTTTTATATGAGTTTTCTTTAGAGAGCTGCAGTCTTTCTGGAACATTTTCATAATGTCAAAACTTGTTCTGTGTCAAAGAATGGTAAATCAAGTTTGTCGTTTTTGAGTGAATGCTACAGCTATTTTGACATGAAGCAATATATTTGCTGAATTTCTAGCTATAAATACTCATTTGTTTCAAGAGCGAGCTGCGGTGTATTGTGATTTTAACATATTCCCCCCCAAAAAACACTCATAATTCATTCTTGATGCACAGTTTTTGATTGAAAGATTTTGGTATGCCCATACTTGTTTCTATAACAATAATAAAGCTTGTACAGAAGAACATATTACAATTCAAGTGATGGTGAGTGTAAACCAGTAAGATTCAAAAGCCAGGGTAGTTTAAAAGATAACTGAAGTTGCTATGTAAAAAATGCTTTTATTTTTTCTTCTTACCACATGAAAGAAGGGATTGGGTGTTTTCTCCAAGTCAGATGCTCAGAATGAGCGTCTTTTAATCAGTGGTCTAAATTTAAGACTGCTCTAGAGTCACACATAGACTTCTCATTAAACCAAAGAGGCTTCAAATAGCGTATTGCAAAGGTATTCACAGTACTAGGGAGAGAAAAGGAGACAACCTGAATGATTATTCAACTAAAAATAACTGATATTTTGCTTCAGAAAGTAAATATACATCCCAAGAAACTTAGTTTCTTGGACAAGACTTACTAATTTTGCAAAGTACCTGCAAAATACGATTTTTTTCTTTTATAATCATATTTGATTGATACTTGAAATACATTTTTAATTGTGTTTTGTTTTGTTGTGGAGTACTAGAAGGCACCTTACTGTTTCATTATTCACCTGCCTCTAATCAAACTTTTAAGATTTCTTTTTCAAAAGCTGAAGTCCCCTAAAATCCTTCTCTTCATTAAAAAATGGAGGAGGTCATCAGCCTCTTCTACCATCCCAAAAGACAGACGATTGAGGCACAGAACACAAAGTCAGATGCACAGCATGTTATAATAGTGGATAAATAGCTATCATGTGTTATAGACAAATGTCCTGTACGTTACTATACATATAATCTAACAGTACTAGCTACAGACTTGAAAATAATGCTGCTGGTTTGAAAATTAACCTAAGTAATTTACAGAGAGATGGTCTTAAGTACTCTAAGGTAGTATGGTTAGGTGCGGTTGGACTTGATGATCTTGACGGTCTCTTCCAACCTGAGCGATTCTATGATTCTGTGATTCTAAGCTTTTATTTTTTTCAGATCTTATTTTTAGTGTTACTGTTCGGGTTATTGTGATTTCCATCTGAAAAAAAAAAGGTAGAAAGCATTGATAATGAAATTGGGGATTTTTTGATTTCATTAATAAGATAATGATGTTATCACAGAAGCTTTAATGAGTCACGCCAGAATCCGGTGGCACTAAGCAAAATTTTCAAATAGAACTTGCCATTTCCCATTTCATCATCTGTGTTCTCACATTTTCAATTCTGAGCTGCTTTTTTAATAGGGTAGTCATATATTTTCACAGTATTGATGTATGCAGGTTGTAATGGAGAGTTTTTCATGCTGGTTTTGTGACTTTTAGGGAAAGCTTTCAGGAAATGTTGTGCACTTTACAACATACCTTTAGGAGGACTAATTTTGGACCTATGTGGGAAAAACTCTTCATGTTGTTAATCAATAGTTTTGAGCTTTTACATCCTTTATGCCTGTCCTTTTCTATTTTGTCCAACTGTTTTGTCCAAATGAAAGGAAAAAGCAGAGTGCTGCTGATGATAGAGGACTTGTTTCCTCAAAGGAGAAATTGATTAATTTTGTTAGCAACTTTTCCTGCCATCTTAAAAGTTAGAGGCCAGTTCTTGAATCCTGTCACTCAATACTGTAGGGGACAGTGACATTATTAACTGTC
The DNA here is from genome assembly GCF_016699485.2 of Gallus gallus. NCBI lineage: Eukaryota > Metazoa > Chordata > Aves > Galliformes > Phasianidae > Gallus > Gallus gallus. Next base: position 10,895,499 of record NC_052537.1, read on the forward strand.
ATATATTGACATTTTGTCTTGGAAAAAGCAGAATGGATCAGTGCTGTCTGCCTTGAAAAACATTAGAAAAGGAATGCTGTTCCAAAAAAATATGGCATTTTTTAGTCGAATACCATATTCACATTTGCTTGGCCCTTGAAAGCAAGTGCATGCCTACAAAATGATGAATAGAATAGGAAATAATGACGAAGTTACTCCAAGACTGATGTGAGATACATTGCAAAGTTTTATCCCTCATGTTATTGTTTCTATATCTCACAAGATAAAACTCCTCTGGGGGAAGAGTCTACTTGGCAGAAATTTTAACCTGGATTACTTTTCAAGCTGTTGTTAATTAGCTTCAGCTAATTGTCCTTCAAGAGCTTATCTTCTCTGAGAAGTTTGCAAAATGGAAGAAAACAGCACATAACGCACATTCGGGTACTCAAATCACATTTAAAAAATCCTATTTTTGCATCCTTGTAGCTAGCATCTCATTTTCAGTGTTCACGTGGCAGTGACAGAAGGCATTTGGATGGAGAGAAGTTTTCTGTGTACCCTTACTCACCATGTATCAAGTGGATCCGTGCAAAGGTCAGACATTTAGCAGGCATAAACACACAGAGTAAATGCAAAGGACATCATTCTAAGACTTCATTACGGTGTCAAGTCCTGCTTTTGGTTGGTGTGGTGTTCATGTTCGGGGCTGATATGTGAACAGTGTAACATTTCATCTATTGCTGCCACTTAAGAAATACAAAGCAAGTTTTAAAAAAATCTACAAAGTAGCAGCAAATATATTTTCTTTTAAATCTATCAGTATCAAGATGACTGTTAAATTACTATTGATTTGTAGGTGCCTGATCTACAAAAGGACAAGTGTAGACTACATCCAGTAAAGGGTTTGTGTTCCTAAAGCAGGACTTAGGCTTTGGGCAGGTGTTCATTGCAAAAATGAGTAGCAAATGGGTAGCACTGTATTTTATTTTATGTCTGTTTTAGAAGATGACAAGAACTTTGCAGGGCCGAGCTGATGGTCCCAGTGCAGGACGTATTTGAGAGGTTGTTGGGCAGAAGTTACAGGGTCAGAAGACCTTTCCATGCATGCAGAAATCCTTCAGTTCCAAAGGGGCTGAACAGCTTCTTGTTCATCTCTTTCCAATCTGATATTTTCCCAGCCAACCCTGGGAAAATATATATAGTATGAGTTTTCTTAAATTCATGTGACTATAAAAATTCTGGCTTAATATATCTTCTAATATATCTCCTTAGTTTTACATGTTGGAGGGACTTTTTCCTGTTTTTTTTTTGTTATTTTGTTTGTTTGTTTGTTTGTTTTTGCAAGCTTGGGAGTGTCAGTTCTCCTTACATCCATTCTCTGTGATCAGTTTCTTGATTCATAGAATCACTGGATTGTTTGAGTTGGAAGGGACCTTTAAGGGCCATCTGGTCCAATTCCCCTACCATGAACAGGGACACCTTCAGCTAGATCAGGTTGCTCAGAGCACCATCCAGCCTAACCTTCAGTGTCTTCAGGGATGGGGCACAAATTTGCTTAAACCAAAAATAATCACTATAGTTAACATTCTACTATCCTATATATATATATATATATATATATATATATATATATATATTCTACTATCCAATGTATTCATGTAAGTTAATAAATTAATCAACTAACGAATTAGAAGGAGTTACGTTCCTGCTGGTGTCAAGGTGAAGGCAAGAGGCAAGCTTTTAACTTGGTTCATGTTCTGAGAAAGCAGGAGTTTCAGAAGAAGACCAAACACTGCATGTGGAGCTTCATTGCTATTTGAGGCAGGACAGAGATACCTAAGCAAGAAGACCCATCTAAGTGTAGATTCATTCCAGGTGGAGCCACCTAATAAAAATTTCAGAAATCCAAGAAGAAGCTGGTGGTTTCTACTGCAGTTATTGGTGCCATGTGAGGTGAGAGTTCAGCAAATGCTGCTCCCACCAGGCAAACACATCCTTTCTGCTGAGTCTTCCCCACCCAGAAAAGTCCTGAGTTTAATCTCTGCACCCTCCTTTATGCACTAATATGGCCATCAGATGAGGTCAGGCTTGGTCCCACTTGTCCTTGACACGGCTGTGGCAAGGGAGAGGCCCCTGCCATGACAGCAATGGGGACAACTGCAAGGTGTGCCTCACCAGCACACCAGGAATATTGGCAGCTGCCTGGCATTGCTCTGCCAAGCAGAGCATGTCTGCCCTGATGGCCAGGTTCCCCATGCTCCTCTTCTCCTGTCACAGCCAGAATTGTCTGCTGATGTTGATCTCCTGTGGCAGCGGGGCTTGAAATTAATACCCTATTGAAGTCCAGACACTGGTGCCTTCATGATATTGCTCCAGGCTCTCTGCAGACATGGGCTATTTTGATTGCACTTTTTGCTTTCTTTCATTCTAGTTCCATGACAACCCTGAGGGTAAACATTTGATACAGCCAAATTCAACGTCTTTTTATGAGACTTGAAGGAACAAGGACCTTTGTGTAGGTATACAGAGGCCTTTTCTTTTCCAAGCGGCTCTGGCCCCAAATGCCATCATCTTTACTTGTTCTGTTTTCTAAAAACAGCTGCATCCAAACCTTTTATTTTGCATCCCTTCTGTCATTTTTACCCTTTGTGTTTCATTACATTTTTTATAACAAAGCATCTCTGCCATTTATTGACTTAGTTTTAGCACAGAGTGTTATTCTTTTAGCATAGAGTGTTATTCTTTAATGTTGTATGCATACTTTCTAGGTATTTTTCCCCTTCTGTCCCAGCTTTAAAGGTAAATCTGACATTATTCTAATGAGAAAGATGCAGATACATCTTTACGCTTCCAAGTAGACAAGGTGGCATGATGCCCCATCTTCCAAAATGGTAATATGTAGGATGCATTTAGGACTAGCATTCTCTGCCATGCCAATTTAGGAAGACTTTTCGGCTCAGCAAGTGCCTGTGTGCTTGGCTGGTGCAACTTGCTGGTGGCTCTTGCAGGGCCTGGTAGCTGATGTTCAGGTGCCATCTGCTGTTCAGGACTTCCAAAGTGTTAGAAGGAGAAAGCATTTTCAAGTATTCAGCGTTCCTCCTCAGTGGTGCATCTTGGAGGGCCACTGCTAGCTCTGTATGTTTCCTACCTATGCAGCCTTTGCCTTTTTATTTATTTCTTTATTTATTGCTTTATGAGGTTTCCTCTGGGAGCTATTTTTACAGTTGAAATTGTCTCTGGGATTTGCTTCTTATTGCACTAGCTCTGTATGAGGATTAGCACAGACTGGTAAGAATGGATTTGAAGAGAAAAAAGATGTTGGTGGCAAGTACAGACTGTGCATTGCAGTGGAGTTTTCCTTTGGAGTACTTCAAAGTCTGCTTCCTTCAGACTTGATGTTAAACAGTGCTTGGGGCAGTGCAGCACATTTTCCAGGCTGACATCACCTGAAGGGAGCCTCGCTCTCTTCTTAGTGTGGAGGGGAGCTGAGGAATTGCTTCAGCAGCGTGCTTCTCATCTGGGCTGAGAGATGCTCCCATGCACCTTGGGAGCACAGACTGCTCAGTGATTCTCTCATTGCAGTGTTTGCCTGCAGGTGGTGGCAGCACTCTGGTGACACGTGTTGGTGTCCCTGTAGTGTAGACATCAGCTCTTCGGTACTTTGCAGTATGAGGGTGCGAGTTGTGGCCAATGTCTATATGCATGCTGTCAGGCTGGAGTTGGCCCTAATGGTGTACAGCTCCAAAAATGTGCCGTGGCAGAACACAGCTTATCTGCATGCCACCTCCTGTTCTGGTAAGGTGGGAAAGCTTTGCATGCAGGTACTGGGTGTGCAAGCACTGCGGCACATGGTGGTTTGGTCAGTATAGCCAATGCATGGATTTTGTGTGGGTGATAAATAGTGTGTTGCAACAGGATTCTTTTGATTTCTTTATTTTTTAGAAAGATGAGCCAAGAAGGATTTTAACCCCTGACAAAAGGGAGATTTTCAGTTAGAAGTTCCAAAATCGGAGCTACTGTTTAAAGAGAATGGCTTAGTAAAGGCTCAACTTTCTGTCGGTCCACTGCTTTGGAAAACTTCGCTGAAATAATCCACTGCCCCCCCAGCATCAGTGAAGTGTTGTGTGATGAGATTATTGTTCTGCAAGAGAAAATATTTTCTGGCTTCCAGCATTCCAGAAGTTGGATGGAGCAAGGGCTGCAGTAATTGGCTCCGTCTCCGTCTGTGTCAATTGTTTTCTGCATTAGTGACCATATGGGAACTAGCTTTTGCCTTGGCTGGGTGCAGCGGGGGAAGAAAGGCTGTGGTTACGCAGAAAGGGAGGAAAGGATCACTCATAACTCACCATCATTTCTTTTAGGCTCTGTAAACAATTCAAATAACTCTTGCTATTTTGAGAAAAGGGAAACAAAAAAAAAAAAAAAGAAACCACTGAGAATGTGACTTTGCCTTTAGATAGTGCTGTTTGGCCTCTGGTGTTTGGAACCTTTCTTCTTGCTGGAGAATTTTACATATGACAGAGTTTGGCTTTAAATAATTTGTAATTGCACCGTGAAGCCAACGACAGTTTGCAACCATGTCTACCTATCAGTTCTTTCCAATTACCACAACAGATAGTTGTCTGCTTAGAAAATAAGTTCTCAGCAATTATTTTGAAAGGCAAGATCATCCTGAGCTATATCCCTACGTGAAGGCAGTGGAGATGGCTGAACTGTTCCTTTTTTTGGCTGTGAATTGATATTTACTTGCAGACTGGCATTACTCATGCAGAGATGTACGCTGAGTAGACTTTATGGCTGCTTTCCTCTGGAGAAAATGCACTGTGTAATGTACTGTGTCTCTCACAAGGGATAGATTAGATTAGCTTTTAAAAACAGGTCATTTTTATTTAGGTAATAATCTATATGCTTCTTCCTTGCTAACTTGACCTTTCAGTATGATAATGGGCCGTGTCAGATGGCAGATTGAAGCATTAGCAAAAAAACCAAAAAAATACTTTTGAAGCAGGCTGCTATTATAATATTCCACTGCATTTGTTTTATAAAATTAGAGCCCATCTGAGCTCAGAGATGATGAAATAAAAGTGCAGCAGAAAGCTTTCTGAAGATTATGAGTCTCATTCCAGAGGAAACAGTAGAATATTGCTGTGAATGCACCTAGACACTCAGCAGCTCAAGTTGTGACTGCTGGCACTGGATGGAGGAGGAAAGGAGGTCTATGTATAAAAATATGAAACATTTTGGCTTTTATCTAAATACTGCCTTCTGAAACCACTGGGAATACTGTACTAACCCTCGCACGGCCATTTGTGTAGCGCAGCTTTGGGAGCTCTAAGCAGAAACTTTGGTAACCTTTGGCATCCATAAGGAATGGAGAGGCAATGGTAACGTGAAAACATCATTGCAGTTTCCATTTGATGCTCACTATGTTTCTGAGCTGTAGTAAAGATTACCTATGTAGCTCTATGAGCGTTACGGCCCTGGGAGATGGGCTATTTTTGCCCTACTTTCCTCAGAGAGATGTCAGTAACATGTGGGTGCTTGAATGGAGTCAAATATGTGATAAATGAAACGGTGATCCTTCTTCTGTAGAGACCATCTGTTTTTGGAACTGCTAGAAGTAGTTGTGGGATTGTTTGTGGCTTTTTTGGCATCCACTGGAGCAGTTGTCCATGGCTGTACCTGACCTACACGTATGAGATCCACCAGGATTTGGTTCAGATCTCACTTTTAGAACACAAAGCTGGTAAGGAATAAAGAACCGTGAGGCCAAGCACTCAGGGGAGGTTTAAGAGGAAGAGATCGGGGCTGCAGGGAGGAGAGTGCCAGGGGAGGAGGAGGGAGAGCACCATCTGCCCTCTGCTGACATTCCCTGGCAGAACTGGGAGAGATGAAGAAGTTTCTTCCTGTTTTCACAAGGAAGTTCAGACTGAGATGCAATGGGATCAGCTATAAAGTTTTGAAATTTTGGTGTATGCGATTATTTAAACATGAGAGAGAGGGGAAAGAGCAGAGAGTGAAGTTCTGTATTTTGAAGATGAATTAATATTGTTTTCCCTGAGAAAGTAAGCATGGTGCCCAAAAATGCATAGCAAATTCTGCTGACCCCTGAGCAGTAATTGTGTCACATTCGAAAATGAAATTCAACCACTGAACTGTGAAATGGAAGAAATCTAATCCTGCTGTAAGTGAAAAACTCGATGCAAGCTTAACTCCAAAGTTACTGCTGACAACTCCATCCTACCTGCAGCAGAGGCACCAAAACAAACCTTTTGTCTTCTTTCTCACCCTTCTTCCCTGTAAAGTATACAGAGTTGGTTTTCCTGACGGTTCAGATTAATTTCTGGAGAAAGCTTGCAGTGTAATGTAGCCCACATTGAACTTGGGATTTCTACCCATGTCTCACTCTTATCTAGGGAGCATGAGCAATGATGGACCATTGCAGTACTGGCAGTGCAGTGCCTACATTGCAGGCTACCAAAAATCAACTGCGAGTGCATTTGCTGTAATTTTCTCTCAGTGCCTGACTGAATACTCCATTGATTTGGGGAAGTGATTCCAATGATTTGGGAAGTGCTGAGCTTTAAGTATTTAAATTGTCTCCTTAAAAAATAACAATAATAAAAAAATGCAGACCAAGAGGAAAACCTCATGATTTAACTCATCTCACAGCTCTTTCATTTGTGCGGTAAGATAAAATGTCAAAAATATAGATAAAATGAAGTTTAGTATATGTGAGAAAGCTGAGTCTCTGCAAGCCTCTGGGGAGATGAAAAAAGTCTGATCTTGCCCATTATTTTGGACATTAATGTAGAACTACCTGGAGGTTTATAGTAGGGCTATTATAATTAAATTTCTGATGTAACCTCAAAGGAGATCATTCACAACATGTATTGAAATTCATGTTCAGTAATGGAAATTAAGCATTTCTAGCTCTATCTGCTCAGCATACCATCATATGCAAATGTTTTTGTGCTCTGCCTTTAATATCTCGTAGGCTTTGCTGCTTCATTTCCAGGTATGATTTTCAGGGCACTCTGCTAAACACATCAAACAATGCAATTTGTTGATAGCAAAACAAGGGATTAGTCTGATACAATCTCAACAAATTGTGCTCAGGAAGCATTTGTGGATATGCAGTTGCAGCTCCCAAGTGAGGAAGATTTGCCTGGCTGCTGATTATCTCCTATAAACGACTGTGCTGTACCTTCACCCAAACCCAGCACAGCTGCAGGTGCATTTTCAGCTCCTTGTACTGACCCTAGGCTCAAATTAAATCAGGAGATTTGCTGCACTTGGTGTGTTGCCTAATCTGTCATGCTTTAGGAAGATGCTTTCTAATACAGGTGCATTTCTTGCACACTAAGGTTTTAATGGATAGCTGTTCCTTATTTCATTTAGAGTGAGTTTCTGTGCCGAAACGCTATCATTCATCTTTGATGGCAAAGTATATATTCTTATTACTTGAGCTTCTTTGGGGAGTTGGTAATAAGCAATGTGCTGGCAGTCAGCTGTGGCTCTTGTAACGTGTAGGAAAGTTTCCAGTCAGTCCCAACAGATGCTGGCTGTGCAGAAAAGCTAGTTACTTGGATGCTTTGAAAAATGAGCCATCTCTTTAAATTTCCCCAGCTTTCTAGCATGCTTTCTGATTTCATACACTTAAGGAAATGAAGGTCTTAAGTTTATCTTTTCAAGATTTCAGAAATGTTTTATGATCTCATTACCAACCTGACTGCTTAACAGATAAGCTGTTTTAATAAGTTTTCAAAAATTGAATCGTTAGATTTTGTATCTGGGTCAGGTTTGGCCATAAAGATGTTTGTTAAGCACTGAGCATGTGCTTAGTAAAAGCATTAGCTCCTGCTTGTGAAAGATAGCATTGAAACAAGAAAATAAAGCTCCAAAGTTCACAGCTCAGGAAAGAAAGTCCTGTATGAAATTATTGCTGCTTTCAATGTACCCTTGCTAAATGATGAAGCTGACATTTAAAAAAAAGAATTGCTTTCACTTTTATTGTTGCAGCCTCTGCAAAGGGGAAAGTTCTCCAAGATTGAGTACCGGGAGCAGCCTCCCTGGCCCTGGACTGTGCTCAGCATTTCACAAAGTCCTCTTAAGATTAAATATGATTACACTTTCCTTCCAATCAACTAAAATAAAACTCTTAATAACCAGAGTCTTATTTTAGGTGAACTTTTAAAAAGTGCAAAATTAAGGTATTTTTCTTTGTTTCTCTGTGCCTTTTCTGTTTAAAGCAGGCAGGTTTTTATCATTGTCCAGAAAATCCAACACCTCTAGCTCCTGGAAATGGAGAATATGTTCAGACTTTTCAAGAGAGAAATACAAGGTTTAAAGGCTGGAAGCAAGCAGTCCTGTTTCCTCACTTTCCTAATGTGTTACATAAAGGTTGGTGACGCTTTTGGATGAGTTAGGAGTCCCCTGAGTGAAGGGCCCTTTTATAGTGAGTCTCTTTGTATGGCTTCAAGCATTTTGCCATATTGCTTTGAACATGGGTGGGGAAGAAATTTCAAATGTTTGTTTGACGGGCAGCATCTCCTGTGCCATTTTAATAGAGGAGACTCACATGAAAAGGCTGAGCTCTGGGTGTGCCAGGGGCCATATCACTCAAGAAGTCAACAGGAGCTACAAATAATGAATTCCCCTTTCAACATAATGATTGTTGGATGTCACATGTTGGACTGGGGGGAAAGAAAAAAAAAGAAGAAAGAATTCTTACTCACCTGAGCTATTTTAAAGTTTTCCTAATTTCCCAGAAGTTTTTAGTGGGTGAAGTGCTTAGAAGCTGAACATTTTTAGTAGAGACTGGTGCAATTACTTCTGCTGGGGCTCAGACCAGCCATCACCCTTAGGAGGCAGCAAGATGAGGTGCTTGGGGGGCAAGGCAGAGGCATTCATAAAGGGAACCGAGTATTTGGATACAGAAGCAAATTTTTTTTATTATTATTTTTGTGCCTGAAAGCATGTTTAGAAAAATGCCTGCTGGGCGAGGCAGATGGTTACAGCTGTATCCTGGATGGGCCACATGGGCTGCTTCCATGTGGATCCAGCAGGGCTAGACTCTCGGCTTACATGGCTTGGAAGCCAGGAAGTCACCACAGGGGTTGATGTCAGGGAGGCATTTTGGGTGTGCTTTGAGCTCTGTGTTCCACTGGGATCACCCAATGTAGAGGGGTTCCCTCTGGCTGTGCATCATTTTTGAGCTGGTTTTGCAAAATCTGTTCCACGGAACCTACCCTACCCTGTTGGAGCTGTCAGTCTATACACTGATACTCATTTAAAATGATAAAATCCAACTTAAAACATGATGAACATCTGTGAAATGAGTGTTTGTGGCTCCATTCTTGCAATGCTAAGCTCTAGGGGAAATCTGTGAGATTCAGAAATGACTTAGCTTGCCCAGGGAATTCAGGATCAGGCCCACAAGTATTTTGGTTGTTCTGCAAATGAATGCTGTGAATGAGTTCCAAGGCCACAATGGTCTCATCTAGAATGCGATTCGATTCTAGAAAGCAGTTATCATCCTGTTAATAGTCAGCACTCATTGACTGCAGTCTTTACAATTTATATTCCTTTTACGTCCTTGATAGGCTGAGCATTATCTAGCTTTTCTGTTACAAGAGCACTCATACCCAGTGCCTGTTGTTCATATTTATACGTCTAATAAAACATAACACTGTCAGCTTAGACCTGTTCATTTGTATTTTACACTTTCACTCTTTACTCTCAGTTTCTATGGGAACCCAGGCTGATGTGACAGTAGAGAATAAAGAACTGAAGAGCAATCTTCAAACCATAGCTCCTTTTCTATGCTGAATTGCCAGCATTACAGAACAGGCACAAATAAGCACAGTGCCAAATAAACTTGGATGGGAAGATCAAGGCAAGTTAGACACAAGAAGGTTGATGGTAATTGAGTTTCCTTGTGGAGGAAGCACGGGGAGAAGATCCTCTTTCCTGAAATATTTTGCTTGTGTTGTTTTATGCGTTTTTGCTTTGAAAATCTGTGTTTGAAAACTGAAAGTTAGGTTTGCATTTTCTAATGAGGAGATAACAGTGTTTATTGCCCGTTTTTACAGCAATTTCAGGGCCAGGTTCTCCACTATAAGCAACAAGAACCTCTCTGTTTGGTAAAACTATTTACAGCTCATGAGTTGGAAGCATGACATGAGCATGTAATTCCATATATTTTGCAAGGAAACATTTTCTAGTTCATATATCGCTGTTTATCATTTAGCATCCACTGCGTCAATATCTGCAGGTGAATCAAGGTGAGTAACGTAGATTAGCTGAGATAATTAGCTGGAGTAATTAGTAATTAGTAGGAAATAATTAGGAAAACCTCCTCAGGACATTCCTCACAGCAGTGTAGTGTGTATACAAATTTCCTAGGTGATGCTTGCATTTCAGACTGCCTTGGATGAATGTGGACGTATTGTTTTGAATACAAATTGTATAATGCTATGATTAAAAAAAGAAAAGAGTGCATTTTACAACAGATTTGGATTTAAAGACAGTGACTTTGCCAAACTTTGCTCATATGCAGGGTCACATAAACAGGTATACACGGAAAAGGCTTTTGAAACTGAGCTTGGTAGGGCTAGCATCAGTAAGACTTAGAAGCAGTCCTGAACTATGTAATGTGTTTGTTTCAACATTCTTATACATTGAGGTGGATTTTCACAGCTGTGTTGCTGAATATCGAGAAACGCCTATAAAGAGATAACGAGATGTTCCTCCCACAATCAGCTGAAGCAGGGCACCCTCTGGGATGCACAGTGGTATCAATGCTAGGCTATTTTTTTCTTACAAGTGCTTGTTTTGAAGGTCAGTTGACGTGGCAGTCATGCTGAGATGACTCTGCTCCTGATAGATACCTTTTCCTCCCTTGAAGTTGCTTTTCCTTGTGCTTCCTGGTTGCTTTGCTTTTGCAGTAAAGTGATTTCACAATGATCTTCTTATGTAACGTTGGAACAGGGAGGGGTGAGCATTTCACCTCTTACCACAGCATCTACACATATATTTTATCCATGCCATGAAGTTTGTTTCTCTTTTCAGGCATCTCTTTTCAGTTTTACCCACATATGTAAATATGGTTGCTATCTTTTGGCCATGAACTTGCCTTTGCAGTTTCAACTGACTTTTCTTTTCCAACAATAGAAAGGCTTCATCCAGCCCTTCTCCTGGGCAGATCTATATAATTTCTGCTGTTACTTCCTCAGATGATGGTCAGGACTTTTTGTCCTCTCTACCATGAATAAAGAATACAGCAACTAGATTATCTTCCCTTCTGGTAAATAGGTAATTTTAGGGATCTATGTTTGGTGATGTTCGTTGAGATAAGCCATGATGTAGCTGCCTTGGCCACCAGCTCTCCATCACTCCTTCTGGTGCTTCACATCAACATGGTGGGAGAGAACTGAGGCTCAGGGCAGAGATCTCCAAAAAGTGGTCTCCTTCACCTTCACTGAAAGCTTTGGACCTCCTCCCCAGTGTTCTGGGTTTTTTGTTCATTTTTGTTTTTTGAATACTTCATAAAGGTTTACTAGTGACGTAGCCCACTCCAGCAGCTTGTAGCATCATAGCTTTGGAAGTAACAAAGAACAGGTGGCCATGCAAAGAGGCTAACTGTGTCATAGCGTTTGAGGACCCGGGCACCAGATTTAGCCCCTTTGTGAGAATTCCTGAAGTAAGACGTGGCCTCCTGGTTCAGATCATAGGCAGCCTCTGGGAGGTCAGCCCACTGCAATAGGCACAGGATCTCTGCTGCAGCCCCCGCAGGAAGAGCCAGGGAAGGAAAGCTGCCATCATCTCACACCTCTGACCTGAATTCAGAAGTGTTACCTACTGCCTGCTGCCCATTCATCTGAGCTACTGGATGCTCTCAGCCTTTTGGTTCGTGGAGAAATACAATCCCTCTGGCTCATTGCTCCTGACTCCCGCGCACATCCGAACGTGGGACACCGGAGCCCAGGGATTCCTTACTCCTTCCTGAGGAGGGGGAGAGGCAACAGAGATGTATCTCTCCTGGTGTGCTTAAACTTCTTGGTTCCCACCATGGGACTTGCATCTGGAGCTGTGCCTGCTCCTGGGGAGTATCCAAACTATCAGAAACCATAAGGAACAAAAGGTAATTACTCAAAATTGTGTAGCATCCTCAAGGAGGCAGGCATTTCTGACAAGCCTCTTGCCCCTCCATTGGGCCATAGCAAGGAACAGCTATAGAAACTAAGGGTTAGATGAAAAATGGCAGGAAGGATGGGTTGAAACAGCCATAGCCCAGCGGTGTCAGCAGTAACAAAGAATAAATCGAACAGGATGAAGACATGGAATTAATTAGGGAATAATATCTTTTTTACCCAAGCCTCCACTTCCTTTGCCTCTGCAATTTAAAAATAAAAATAAAAATGAGTGGTTTATAGACCTGATGTTAGAAAGGCAGGATTTTTAGGTCCTACATGCCTAGTATCATAAAAGAGCATCTCTAGCTGACATTTCTCTGCTTTTGGGGAGGGCAGCCTGCACTGCAGTTGAATGGAAAAAGAGCAGGTAGAAAAATCAAGAGAGATACAGGAGGAGGGTAGAGTATCAGAGCAGCTAAGCAGGAAGCAAATATCAGGGGAGGAAAATACACAGCAAGGGTAGAGGGCTGCATGTTTCAGTGTGGCTGCTCATCACCGGGCAGCACACCTCTGCAGCCACTCACCCAGCACCGGCACCTCACTTTCAGGCTGGAAATGAGGGCAGAAAAGAGCATTTAACAGGTTTTTCAGTAAACAGGCTTGTTCCTCCCTCTGCAAACCCAGATGAGATGTTCTGCCAGTTTGGAGCCCCACACCACAACTGCTGTGAAGAAAGCTCTTGCAGGTCTTGGCTAGAAAGGACTGAAACCCACTCTACTAGCAAATATATATACAAAATGAAACAGTTATCTGTTTTGGTTTTGGTTGTTTGTTTGTTTGGTTGGTTTTTTTTAAAAAAAAAAAAAACTTTTTTCTAATTATTATTATTTTGTCCTGCTGGATGCAGACATTCATAATACCTGCGTATCCCTTACAAATAGTTCTGACCTTCTTTGGGCTGCCTGTTTTTAATCAGGAGTCGGTGATGTTTGTCACCGCAGCACCTTACGGTAAAAATTTCACAATTATGCTTGTTGGGCATGTAGCTGAGTTCAGCCCTTTTTCTAATTCATTATCAATTCCATGTCGTGGCAAGGAAAGCTAATTTCAAAACCACTGCTGCTAATTCCAGGAAAAGAAGAAGGCATTAACTCTCTTTTGGGAGTTTCAAGTGACAGCATAGCCATTAGCGGAGAGGAAATGCAGGAAGACAGTCTTTATCAGAAACCACGTTTGTCTGCATAATTCCTCCCCAGGAGTCAGTATTTACCTTTTGGCTAAGTAGTACTTTTTATTATGTGGAGAAGGAAGTGCTATTGGGTCTTTCCGTCTTATTAGTGAATAGCAGTTACAACTTTGTTGTTTATTAAGGATGCTGACAAAGCTAGAAAAAGAGCTAATTAAAAAAGTGTGTGATCCTCTTTGAGAGCAGGAATGGATGAAAGATTTTGTATATAAAGTAACCAGTGGGTGATATTGGAGAAGTGTTTGCAATACGAAAATTGCTTGCTTTGATCTGATCTTTGTATCGTATCACAGAATAAAGAGGGTCATTCCTTTGCAGCTGCTTAGATTTCTATTGGAGGAAGTGTCTTTGTGGCACAAAGATTCGTTAAACTTAAGACTTTAATGAAAAAAAAAACGAAAAAAAAACCTTGTATTTATTAAATAATACAAATGGTGGCATAGTCCTCTTCTTATTTGGCCCAGTGAGATGCTAAGCTATGTTTCCTGCTCCTGAAGCCCTTGTTTTGGAACTTCTTCTGAGGGTGATGACTCCAAGGATCATCTTGGTGTCAAAACTCTGCTTCTTCATGTAACACATCTATAGTAGCTCCTGTGAAACCATTGAGTATTCAAGGAACTGGCACTGTAGGCTTGCCCTGCCTGCTCCTCAGCATCCTCATGGTTGTTCTCCAGAGCACACGCTGAGCTAAATGGGCTTTTGAGCTGATCCCACACATTCCACAGATGATCCCTTCTTAAATAAGTCTCCCAGCAGGTCTTCATTTTACAAATAAGGAAGCAGATGTGGAGAGATTAAGCAAATGAACCAGAAGTCAATAGAGAAAAGCCAAGATAGAGCTGGAGCTGGCACCATCCTACTGTCTCCCATTCATGGACTGAAATGTAACTGGCAGACAAAGAAACAGACTGGGAAAAATTTTGCCTGCACTTTAGGGGCTAACATAGGGCCACTGTAGAAAACAGCAAGACAATTTTGTCATTTCTGGTTTTAATTGTAGAAGAATTTGTTTTTAAAACTTAGGAACTTGAGTTTGGAGAAGTGATCCCAATAGCGGGCTGTGCTCACTATTACCTGGATATTGCTCAGATGTTAATGCTGAGATATTAAGCATTTAGATACTTGCAAATGTGAAGTAAATCTTGAAAATGCCACCTTGCAGACAGTTTTCAGGCACAGGAGTCCTGGCTTCGTCAATCGTTATTCATGTAGAAGTCTTTCCCTTTAACCAACCTTACTATTTCTCAGCAACAGTGTACCTGTACCAGGGTGAACCAGAAGGGCGTGCAGATACTAAGGACTGCTGGTTTGCACACACAGGCATGCTGTTCTCTGCTCCTTACCAGTAATCCTTGACATTCAGTTTGTCTTTTTGACAATCCTTGACTGCTGACCCATTTCATGGGACTGGTTGATCCTCTCCGAGCTCATCATGTGTGTAATTTAGGTTATTTTTTCTATGTACAGAAGTTCATCTCTGTTTTGCTTATCTGACATTTTATTGTCAAATCGCTGAATCTCACCAGGTCTTTTTAAACAGGTTCACCCTGTTTTTTTCTACTTTTCTGAATAGCTTAATGTCAGCAGAAAACCTCGTCACTTCGCTGTTGAACCTTTATCCAGATGAATTTGAAATCCATCAGATTCCAGCACAGTGCCCTGCAGGATGGCAGGTGACTGACCTCCAATTCCTGCAGCAATTATTTCTCCATTACATCTTCCCTTGTATGTCTTGGCAGCTGACTGTACCTTATTACCTTGGCTGGGCAATCTTCTGAGATGCCTTTTGGAAACAAGTGAACTCTGTCCAGGGAATCAGCTTTATCCATGACCCTTCCAATAGCTTTAATGTGTCCCTTTTCCCTTAGTGGAAGAGAGTGTATCCCATTTGTTCCTGTGTACACTACTTCTGCTCTTGATTATAGTTTCCACTAACTTAGCTACAAACGTTACAGATCAACTCTGCAAAATGTTTTTACTGCCTCCTGGGAAAGCAGTGAGATCTGTGCCAATGAGCTGATGGGTCTCGGGTGGATAAGTGAGATATTCCTGCCCTCCAGTGGAAGTATGGGAAAGTGCCTTTCAGAAGTTGTCCCGGATGGAAAACGGGTGGGAGTCCACAAGGGGATGTTAACAAGCTTCCAGCAGACTCATTGCTTTTGGTTCTCTGTCAATTATTATCAGCATTTGTCCGCCAAAACCCTTAGTCCTTTCCAAGTCTCCTGCCCACATGTGCTGGTACATCCGTCGTTACTTTTACTGAATTTGATTTTCCAGTTTTGGGGCACTGAACCAAGCAGACTGTGTGTAACCAGTGACATTTCAGCAGCGCAGTGTACAGTCACGATGCCAGTCGTGTTCCCCTCTTGGTATGTCCTGACCCCTTCTCCAAAATAAGCTGAGCAGTTGGGAGGTGTGTTAGGGAGTACTTTCCTTCATTACAACAACAGCAAATGACTTGTTGTACTGCTAAGATCTGAGGAGTTTTGATCCTTCCAGCTTCCTGACATTCCCAAAATGAGACAACTTGCATCACTTTTCGAGCCACAGAATGATCTGCAGTAGAGAAACTTAGGAGTTTGGGTGGTTTGTTTGGTTTCTTTTTTTTTTCTTTTCTCTAATTAGCACATGATAATATTGAAATGTTGACAAAGCACTTGGCAGTTTTCTCAAGTGGTGAATATAGGATTTGCGTCAGTGAATAAGTGAAAACTATGCTTTTTTCCTTATGTGAGCCACCATATGTTAAATACTGTCTGATAAAAACTTCCTTTTATCGAGTCAAGACAAGTTGTAAGATTGAACAGCTCATCTCTTCTCCCCTTGTAGAACAAAAACAGACATCCAGATCAGGCACCAGGCACAGCTCTCTATTTTACTCAGTGCTTTTATACATTACAAGAAGGCTCCTTGAGTTCCTCAATTTATTCCTGTCTATTTATATACAGATACTTTGGAAGTGCCAATATACAGATGGCCTCACTGTGTTGGTCAGATGAAAGATGTTGCTTAACACTGTATCCTGTCTCTGTGCTCAACAGCAGATACCTAGGAAAAAGAAAAAGAGTCAATGAGATGCTTATTGATTGGTGATCCATGATTCCCCAGTGATTTGAGACTCAAGGATTCCCTGCATATGGCTGCTTTCTACCTATATAGAAGCCCTTAATAATTTTTCCCCTAAATCCTCTTAGCTACTTACTTCCCACATCACACACAAGTTCAAGACCTTTCTTGTCTCCTGAGCTGCCTGTTTCCCATGAGGAAACCCCTAATGCAGTTATTCCTGCAACAGGAATCAATCTAGATCTGTGCTCCTTACAATTATACTCCCTGGTACTTTTTCCAATTCTACTCTACAGTTTTTGAGACGGGAGGGGGAATAAATGTGGCCAAATCAGCCCACTGTTGCATGTGTAAGACTAGGATTTTTTTTTCCTGATTTTCATCGCCGTGTTTCTTCAGAATTTTAAGCTTATTTAATACTTTGTCCCTCAGTGTCTTTAAGTTCTTTTGTATTTTTTCACACTGTGCTGTTGTTTGCTAGGTTTAGTGATTTACTATCCTTGACATGTTGTCGTTCTACTTATTCCTCCCCTTTACAGATCCTCTATAAAGATGTTGAATAGAAGAGATTTGAGCACTGTTAGCCTCCATTAGGAGAATCAACCATTTATTCCTATCTACTGTTTCCTATTTTTAACCTTTTTATAATCAGTGCAAAGACCTTTCTTCTCATCTCACGGAGGCTTAATTTCTCTAACAGCCTTTCAAACCTTGTCAGTTGCCTTTTGGAAATCCAAGCCAACTCTATCGACCAGACCTCTCCTGCCCGTGTGCATGTGGACGCCATCAAAGAACTCCAGTAGACTTGTGGAGCATGTTGGCTCTTCCCCAAAGCAGTTGAATTTTTTCATGTGTCAACTCATTCTGTTAGGACAGATGTTGGGCTCAGTGGTATACAGCACTCTGGATCCTATCAAAAAGACACTTCCATCCTTCGGTGAGCAGAGCTGGTTACAAACCACAGCTCGTAGTTCGCCTTGAGTTCATCCAGAAGCGCTGGGTGAGCACCAGCTGGGCCTGGGGATATGTTCATGTTCATTTAGTGGGCTTGGATCCCCTCCTGGCACTTGGACTAGTGCTGGTTACTCTGGTAAGAGGAAACAGTCAGCAGGATGTCCCCAAGATCTTCCTTGCTGAACCCAGGGGTAAAAGTGCACCGAGCTTTCCTTCACACAGCTTTGTTCCTCTCAGTGTGCTCTTTGGAGAGCACGAGTCTCTGGAGACCCTACAGCCCATGGTCAGGCTCCTTGCTGTTGCTGTGATTGAGGAGGATTTATTATTTGTCTTCAAGGCTTTTGAAGTTGTAACTTCACGCTTTTTTTTTTCTTTCTTTTTTTTTTTGCCTGCCTTATGGTGTTTTCCCTTTTAACCGGACAGGGTTTGATTATTTGTTTTCCTTTTTCTTTTCTCTTTTTTGATTTGTTTGAAGCTGCTTCATGTTTGAAAGATGTCTCGCTTTTAATATACCATATTGTCCCACTGTTCATCCCCACCAGCTTCCTTCTGACCTATTCCACATCCATGTTTGATGTATGTTTCCTAGATGCCTCCGGCCACTTCTGCTACTCATTGAATTACTCTTTTTATGTTTTTAAGTGCAAGAGTGGTGCTTTTATTTTAAACCTCTTTTCAGACCTTCAGCTATGTTAAATGTCAGAATACCGTAGTTCCTTTTATGGGAGATTCTCCAGTGGTAGTGCTGAGCATTTTATTCTCCCTCTCTCTTCCTGTCTTTGAATTCTGTGCCTCTTGGGTGCAACCAGAGCATCACCTGCCCCAAAACATCTGGGCGTTCTTCTGTCCCAGATGGAAGACCATTTGGATGACTCTCCAGTTAGCTGTGGACAGGTTAAACCATTGACAGTGAGCACACGGCAGTGTGTCCTGTTGCAGTCACCCACTAGTAGGACATACCTATGCAACCTTTTGAAGAAAGCAAGTATTTGTGTCCTTCAGGATAAGCAGACCTCTTCCAGATGGTGTTGAGATTGATTGAAGTGGCAGCAAGCGCAGTCCTATTTCCGTGCCATGTAGCATCTTGAAGGAGGAGACGACCCCGAGAATAGTCTTTGTGATGTTGCATGGTGTTTCCAGATTGCCAGGGCACAGTGCAAATCCCAGAGAGCAGAAGTGACCTGAGTGACCTGTCCTGAATGACCCCAGAGCCTACTTTTATATCCCACAGGATCCAAGACATTGATTTTCCTTTTGAAAGTGATACTCACAACAAGGATGCAAAATCTTAGCGTATAAGTCACATTAAAAGAAGATTTAGTACAGGATAGTCTGGGGACAGGGTTGGTTATGTGGGACTCAGTTTCACTGATCTCTTCCCACAATTTCATCTGCCTGCCAGAATAAACAAACAGAGGGAAAACCTCCCTTTGTACGCACACGTTCTTGCTTTGTAAGGAAAAACAAGCTTCCTGCCTGCTCCCGCTTTTTCAGTAGGATCTTATGTAATATTCCCTTCCTCCCGCCTTCTCTTTATATGTCACCTTTTTTCAAAGTAAATTAGAATGAAACATACAGATGCAACAACTTCAGCAGTGCCAGCGTAGCTGGAGCATTCTGATGTTTGCTAAATGATAGTTTTACAATAAAGCTTTTGTAGGTTTTGTTCTGTGACCCCAGTGCAATGAAGAGCTCATCTTCAGTGATTTAGGCATATTTGGGGGGAACCATTTAATTGAATAAAGAAAAAGAGTATCATTCATCAGCTCCAACAAAATCCCCAGGTCCTCATGCTCATGGATCTGCTTGGGAATTTGGAAGAGGTTCCAGGAAACATTACTGAAATGGCTCCAGGCAGCCCTTGGGGAAGGAACACAAGTTCACTCAAGGTAGACTACTTCTGAGCAATCCTCAAGCTGGAAGCCTTCTAGCAAGTGATTTTCTCCTAGAGAATGAGGGCCATTTAAAAACAGGAAACAAAGTCATACAAGTCACTGGGCAAAACATTGAGCTCACTGTTGCTTGAAACCTGCAGGACTTTAACAAATGTGCAATAAATAGCAAACGTGGTGAGCTGGGCAAATAAATATGTCTAATATCAGTAGTATATCAGTTTGTTCTCCACAATTTTTTAAAAGTCTGAAGAAAGAATACAGCAATCAAGTCTGCTTAATGAGATTGCTGTTGCCATGGTGAGCATTTACTTATGCAAGCAACACAGTCCTACATTAAGGGTGGAGGCAAAAGGGCCATTAAGTGTTCAGGTGGTTAGATGAGGAGATTTGGAATTCATAGGAACTAATTAGCAGTTTGCAATACATTAATTAGATCATGAGATTTTGTAAAGTAGAAGAGCAACAAGCAGAATTAACTGTGATTTGAGCAATGTGAAGCTGTCATTAGACTGAATTTTCCTTGAGATCACAACTCACTGTCCTAGGAAGTGCTTTCTAACGTTGTAAATTGGCCGTGGCTGTTCCACAGTGATATGTTGCCTTAAAATAACTTCAGTGTTTGGCTGTGATGCATGATGACATGCTTGGACAAAGTTTGGTGGTTGGGATTCACTGACCATAAAAAGTTCAGTTTGGATTTTAATGTGAAATGCTTTTTTTTCCTGAGAGCTTCCAAGCATGGTGTTATCCAAAGGAAAAAAAAAAAAGAGAGAGAGACAGAGAAATCTGTAGATATCTCCTCAAAAGTAAGTAAGAAGGGTGAAAAGAAAAACCATTCATGCAGCCTTCTGTCTACAGATCCAAAAAAACTGAATTCAGAACTAATGAAGAAATAAGAAGTTGCTTATTCACACTGGTGTGAGAAAAGAAAGGTGCCGAGAAGGCCATTAAGGCATAATTCAGCAGGGTGCTGGGATAGCAAAGATTTAAAAGCCAGCTGAAGTGCATTGGGCTCTCAGTTTATTCTCATCAGCTAGATAGAAGAGCTTTCTTTTTGCAGTGTATGTGTCGTGGAGCGTGATAAACATTTCTTTGCAATTTGATCCTAACCCTGTGCTTGTAATGAGCACAGCTGTGTAAAACACCAACAACAGCTTTCTTAGGAGTGGGGATGGGGTGGCCATGACATGAAACTCAGTGCAATGCCATGAGCTAAGGCATATAATATCTACCTTTGTCCAGTTGGGGTGTTTGAGGTACAACACAGTGTTTGAGGCACAATGAGAATTTTGCTTTTCCTTAGAGTTTTGTTTCTCTTGGAATTTGAAGTGGTGCTGTTGCTGTCTGTCTCAATTGGAGAAGGTTGTCCGTGTTTTACTTTACCACTGCTAACCCCCAGCTTAATCCAGCCTGCCATACACAGTAGTGCCATCAGTGCTGAGCCAAGATAGAGATGCAGTGGCAATAGTGCTGTTTCTTTGCTCTCTAGCTAGCAACACCCAGAGTTTGGGGGTTTTTTGTTTGTTTGCTTGCTTGTTTTTAAGAAGAAGAAAAAAGAAACCAGTCCTTGTGCAATGCCTTTTAATACTTTACAGAGCAGGAAACAACACCAAAGGAAGGAATACTCCACTTCCTCCCTCCACCCCTTTTAACTAAAATTGGGCGAAGTTCTGGTTTTGTAAGTCTTTACTGTTGTTTGAACTATTTCAGGATGTTCCTGACATTAGGCATATTACAGAAGTGGAAATGTTACTTTCCAAAGTGGGACACTGAATGAGAGTCTTGTTGGAAGCATCGGGCTGTTTCCCGAACATTAGAGAATTAGAGAAAAAAAAAAAGGAGAACTATGTGGATCTAGGAGATAAAATGCACATTTCGGTGATTGTGTCAGTAGCCCCGATACAGTTGTGAAATGGAGCCCAGGCTGATGTAGTACCCACCTGGGTTCAGCAGGGCATTTGCAAAGCAGTGCAGGTAGTTTGGGTGGGGGCACTGTGGGCACAGCAGTGCTGCATGTTGCTGCTCTGCTTCCCACTGCCTGCACACGTGGTGGGAGTTCAGAGCTCAGCACAGCAAGCTGGTAGGCTGGCAGTGACCTGAGCCTGTTGGTGATTTTTCCAGCAAAACTCAGACATCCCTTTGGGTTTTTACCTGCACCTTCCTTTGAATTTCAGTGAAAACCAAGGACTCAGTTCCCTGAAAAGCACCCTGATAATCTTGTGCTCTGTTGAAAGAACTCTTCTTCACATGCAGCATTATCAGCCCCCCACTCAGCTGATGGTTTATATGCCAGTCGAAAGCGATGCATTTATTCTTCTGGAAACAGACCTGTGAGTTTTTTCACCTGTTTCCAGACCCAAACCAATGCCAAGAGTTGTCAGAGTTCTTGTGGCTGTGATCCAGGCAGCAAGAAAAGAAGATGTTTGGAGAACTGCTAACTGTATGCAACCGCTTCAGTTCAGGCTTTTATACTGCAATCAGACATTTGCCATGAGTTTTTATTGGAGGGTATTTCACAGTTAACCTTCTTGTTTTTCTGTTTAATAGAAAAGAATAAAAACAAAAACCTGTAAATCAATGATACAGAAACTCTGCTTATGCAAACTGTTTCATCAGAACAGCAAGGGAAGAAATCATGTTTGGTTCATCCAAGGAAATTTTTGCTTCTTTCCGGCACATGAGTGAATAGTATTGTGTAGTTATAACAGGAGGCAGGCAATCAAAATACACCCACATTCATAAGAGATTGTTGCATCTGCAAGAGAAGAGAAGTGGGGGTTTTTCTGATCAAGTTGATTGTGAGCATAGACACATATGCATGTGTAGATGCACTTTAAAGAAGTGATGCGCTGCCCCGCGTTACGAGAGGACGGGTTCCTTCAGCAGCCGTATGGAAGACTGTACAGTTTGGTCTTTAGGGTTTTTTCTTTTTCTAATGAAGTTCTTCCGTGCACATCCTGCATTCTGATAAGGTCCCACTGCCATGCTCATGCTTGTGCCAGGCAGAAGGCACAGAAACTAATAGGTGTCATTTGTTTAAGAAGATATTACCAAGCTTTTGTCACATTTAGGAATTCAACAATGTTAGCTTAAAAGCTGTTTTTTTTAAAGAGCTTTGGTGATGAGCAAGTCTTTATCAACTGTTGTAACTGACTGTATTTGAGTACATTCAATTACATTTCTCAGGGGAATTCGCCTCTGTGTGACAGAAAGTCTTTAAAACCCCATGATTGTAACAAATCTCTTATTTGCTTAACAGTTGAAACAATTCAGAATGAGCACAGCTTAATAAGCACTGTGTTCACGTTACAGAGTTATAATTGAAAAGTGACATACTTTTAAACAGGGGGAAGATCATTTCTCTGGTGGTTTTTTAACTTTATGTTTTCAATTTCAGATCTCCTTCCCCTTCCAGAGGAAGTTAGAGATGCCATAGCTTTAATGTCTGTTTTAGCTGCAACTCAAATGCTCACTTTCTGTAAGAAAATCTAAACCAGGAGGTATGCTATTTCTCCTGATTTGAAAGTCATTAAAGGCAAGTACACTGCAAGTTCAAGTGCTGGTAGAAATTCACAGCCCTGACAACACGAACTTGAAAAGAAAGACCTCCTTTCTTTTCAATGCAATTGTCCATGCAGCTGCAGCTTCCAATTGCATGGTCATCCCCAGCTTTTAAAAATCCAAATGAAATCTCTCTGATTTGGATTTTCAGTCAAAGGTATAAGGCAGAAAGAAATGGTAGCAGCTAAATCAGGAATTAAAGCCACTGCACTGCTGACCTCAGACAGGTGGTCTGGAAGAAGGAGACCTGAACTAAGGAGAAGCTGTGTTACCGTTATCATACTTTTTCCTTATATCTGTCTTTCTACAGGTGACTTGCCACTGAGGATTTGGTGCCCTCCACCAAGGAAGAGCAAGGAGGAAAACATTGTACTGATCTTCAGTCTTCAATTTTTTTCTAATTGCAAACAACACTGAAAGAGTAAAAGATATATTTGTACCTACATATATCTGTAGGTATATGTCTACACGTGTCTGTAGATAGATCTACATCTCCATGTGTCTGTATGCAGATAGTTATACAACCACATGTATTTGTGGATAGATAGATACTTTTTACTTTTTCAATGTTGTTTGCAATTAGAAAACAAAAACAGAAGAGTGAAAAATCAGTGTTTTTATTCCATGCTCTCCCCTGATGGAGGACAGCAAATCCTCAGCTGCAAGAAAATCCTCACCCTAACAGGTCAAGATCTGTGGATAACACCCATCTGTCCCAGGAATGGGTTAACATTAAGTTAGCAAATACTGTGCAGAAAGTAATTATTGCCATAGTAACCTGCCTCAGCCCCGTGACTCTGTGAAAGAGCAGAAAATCCCTTTTAGGGTTAGGACGATGGCATGTCAGTGCCCCTGGCTAATGTTGCTGCTGATAGGACAAGCCACGATCATTTGGTGCTGGTACTTTTATCCAACAGCTTGGTATCTCTGATCAGTGTCTTCCTGCTTTCACTCTTCGTGGAGATGTCCTGGTACAATTTTGTGATTGTGTATTTGTGGACAATCTAATAAATTGCAATAATGAGTTGGAGTTTGAAATGAATTCAGCTTTTCTGTAATGTTACGTGATTGACGGTGAAGTAGGTAAGAAGCCAGTCTTTTTCTTGGTATTTTTGTTCTTACTGATCACAGCACGTATCTGAAAGGGACATTTGAAAGCCAAAAGGTGCATTGCATGTCATGAGAAAGACTGACAAGTGATACAAGAGGAAGCAACACTGAACATAGACGTTTCCCATGCAGAGGGAGGGAGGGTACTCAGGAAGTACTTATTCTCTGCTACTGTTGCCTGTCTGCAGTTTTGGGATGAGCATCTCCCTTTTGGCCAATGCAAGCTTGCTCTGCACCTTGTGGGGTCAGACAGTCTTCCCAGCAGGGTTCTGAGTTCATACCCTTGGTTTTGGGGTTTGTCCAAGGGCAACTCCCCGCCCAAAGTACGTGCTGACTCCAATGGAGCTGCACTTTGAGCTGATCCTGGAACAGAAGTGTTTTGCACAGGGGTGGGACCTCTGAGAGGAGGAGTGGCAGCACCATAAAGGGATAGAGATTTGCACTCAATGCCTCTCCAGAATTTGCTTTCAGGCATTTCCAGGCTCTGGATCTTGCTGGTTGTGTAAAATACAGTGTCGCTGTGCCATGCTTCTGTCTGTGGTTAATCCTCTGAGCCCCACACAAGCAGGGCGTAGCTGAAGGTAAGGATCTCATGGAAACGCATGAGGTGCTTTTTATTGCTCTTTCACCCATATGACCATTCATAGACCTCCTCTTCTCCCAAATCACTCCAAAATGCCTGCTTTTGGACTAATCATAGCAGGCAGGCAAAGAGCTGGCCAGGGAGGGCTTGGGAGCTGTAGGACCAATTGCCACATCTACTCTCCCTCGCATGGCTTTCAGACACGAAGCCTCCTCGTTACGTGAATCCGATCCATATCTTCTGCCACTCTCCATTCATGTTTGGAATTGCATCCCTCTTAATAGCATTAATCTCTCCAGAATTTTTTCCATGACTTCAGGATAGCGGTCAGCCAAACAGCAGCTGGATGCCACGAGTAGACCCAGGTTGGTTGTTTTGCCAGTGCTAAAACGTGTGTGTTCAGGGTACAGAAAGTAATAGTGACAGCAGTGACAATTTGAGGCAGTTTTGTCTTTCACTTATCACAGACTCATTTCTTAAAGTGCAGCATCAGTTGAAGCAGAATGCTAGAAAGAAATTAGCTATATTGCAAGATGTGGAGATGCACTGAGATAAAACTCTAATTTAGCAATCACCAAAGTACAGCTTGCTTCTGTGAGATCTTTTCCCCCACCCCACCTGTGGCTCTCAGGCTCATTGGACATGTGCTTTCTTGCAGGCTGGAGCTGATCATCACTATCCAACCACTGCAACTCAGGTTATTCAGGTCTTTGCAGAGATTCTGTATTTCTATTTGCAAAAGAGCATTGCCTCTACGATGGGTGCTATAGTAACTGGACCAACAAAACTGTGTATAAGGCCAACAAAATAGCTGTTAAATGAACAAGTGTCTTTCAGTGAGAAAGGCTCCAAAATCCTGATTTTTATCCAACCAAAATTACTATGTTTGCTTATGGAGGAGCTGGTGGTTGGTTCCCATTTGGTTACAATTTACATCTAGTTGGCAGCACGCAGGTGGAGAGAAGCCAAGTTTTATATCAAGATGACTGTTTGGTAACAGATGTCTAATGTTTCCCAACACATTTAGTTCATGTGATACGAATCATGAGCTGGTTTAGTAAAGCTGAGCAGTTGGGTGATTACAAACCTTTGCTCCCATCATTTTTTTCTTCTGTTCTTTTTAGCTGCCTAGTTACGATGCTTCTGTTTGTTTTTTTTTTTTTAATTATTTTTATTTTTTTGCATTTATAGTTTTGGGAAGAAGAGCTTGAAATGTATTTCAAAGCAATCATTCTCCTGTGAAGCAATTGCTTATTTAAATGGTTGGAATTTTCCAGCAGTTCAGAAAGCCACGTTTTCCTCTCCTGCTCTGAATAACAGACATTGCTCGAAAGCTTCGGCTGTGGCACCAGTGCTGCTTTTTCAAAGTTAAGGACATGAGGAGAATGGCATTTACTTATCATCTCCCTGAGAACTCTGCCTTCTCACATGTAGTGGCTGTCCACGCTAAAGATGAGCCAGCATCAAGTCCTTTTAATGAGTGGCTCCTGAAGGGTATTCGTATTACTTGGGGAGAGAGAAATAGTGGTCCCACATCCCAGCTCTTCCATAGGAGAACACCAATTCTCATTGCAAACTGCTGTTTGAATGAGATTTCAGTAGTTATTTCTGTCATTCAGATTTGCAGGAAACCTTGCAGAAGAGCTTGGTAGACTCAGCATGATGCTCACATGTGACCTCACTGTGATCACTTCCTCCTCTCTTCTGTTTTCTGCAATTCCCAGTGGGGAAGATACCTCTCCTGTTAACTGCAGGAGTGAACTGTGGGCCTTGGTCAGACTAGTTCCATGGGGTAGCTTATAAAAGAACCCCATTAAGAGTGCGGTGGGAGCTGCTACCTTGCTCTTCTAGAAATCACAGCCTTAATTTTAAGTGCTCTTTACTAAAGGAGAGCAGGCGCTTTGCAAAGATTATGTGAAACACAGACTTTTTGTTATTCCTCGCTGTTCGGATCATGTTCTGTTTTGGCAAGTTCTCCGTATCTGTTTGGTTTTTTCTGTGTGTGTTATTAATGTAGGAATTTAAATTAGGAGTATTTTCAATCACCAACTCATCCATAGATGAAAAAGCCATTATTTTTTTCTCTCTGATGAATTTTGGATTACCTTTACGTGGCTGCTTATTTAGAGTATTTAGAATGAGCCATGCTCATTAGACTTCTGAGCACCAGATGGGAAGAGACCGTGGCATCTGCAAAGCAGTGCCCAGAGTGAATACCCCCTGACCTGACACACAGATATTTTTCCCACAAAATGCTGTGTTGTTTCCCCATTGGCTTGCAGGTGTGGTCAGACCTTCTCTGCCATTCATCCTATCTCTGTTATGTTCCCAGGGAATATGCCAAGAGTTCTCTGAGCGTAGCAGATCTGAGCATATTCCTGTAGACACACCAATATTTTTCGGCTATTTCTGTATTTCTTTGCACTGCTCTCCCAATATTTTGTAGGTTAAAATTAAGATATCTCTTATATTTTTCCCTAGATCTTTATAAAGGACATGCTACAAAGCCCTGGTGCTTTTTGTTTAGAGAGTGATGTGCTCAAATGAACAAAGTTGAAATATGACAATTGAATACACATTCAAAGTTTTAGGATGAGGATTATGCTCTGCTTTTTCACTTATTAGATGACTTCAAACTTGGAAACTTATTATTTAAGGTACTGAAGAGATATACCCTTAAGCTTTCCAGGACTGAAGTATGTAACTCCTGTTTCTTAGTCTGTAGGAGTTTGATTTGAAAGGGGACTTTGACCTTCGTTGCTGGGGATAAAGCACAGTTCAGCTGTGACTGCCATAAGTAAGCGTGTGAAGGGCTTGCATGCTTGATTTCACACGGTTTTTTTCACTATATATTTTTTGAATTTCTTTTGTTTCCAAGATGCCTAGAAAACTGCATCCAATTTGTTTTGTAGGCTTCATTGCCTCGGCATTTCCAGGGGAACTGGTGGAACTTGCAAGGACTGGAACTAGCATCCTGCTTGCCCTGCCAGTGCAGGGGCACATTTTACCTACTTCTGTCCTATCACATCACATGATGTGTGCTGTGCATCATCTTTGTATAGTCATTACTCAGGATAATCTTCCTCCTTCCTTCCTGTATTTGGAGACCCTAACCCTTCTGATATGCTGCTCTTTTGTATGTCCCATCCTCTCCTTGCTCAGTATTGGAGAAATCCTCACGGCTTGCCCAGCAGAGAAGATGGGGTGGCTGGTTCCCTACCTCCCTGAGCCTTGGGTGAATTTAACACAGGGCTTTTTTGACAAGCAGTTTTGCCTCAGTTGTTCTGCTGTTGAGTGAAATTTTTTCCAAGCTGGGATTTCATCTTTCTAGCAATTATAAATCATTAGAGGTATTTAACTGGTCAGGAAAGCAAAAGATAACTCATATGCTGTCTATACATTCATCATGAAAATTAGATCCGATCTCATTTCACTGTCACCCCTTAAATGATGTGCCTTTTGTGATTTAGAAGGGAACATACCAATGTGTCTTTCACTTAGCAGTGCTTCTTTCAGCTCTGGATTTGATATGCACGCACCTCATGATCAGAGTGAAGTGATCAATAAGCAGTTGTGGCGCTCAAGGTTATCCCAAGTTCAAAGTGGGCTCGGAGCTGATTACTTTCCAAAATCGGATGCGGTCAGGCTGCTGTGGTCACAGGAGCAAGGTCACTGAGGGGATCTGGTGACAGTATAAATAATAAAGCAGAGCTTATCTAGTTTGTTGACAGTACCCCCACCCCCAGGATAAATTGTGCTTTATTGCGTTGTTTTTCAGGCTTTTCTGTGTGATCTCTCACCTTTTGTGACCCCTCTCTTTATTTTTCTCTTTCACCACAAATGTTTTTTCCCACTTTCTCCCCCAGTGCCATTTCAGTTGTAAATAGAATAAAGAACTTGCTTGGAAGGCAGTAAGTCAGCAAATCAATGCCATCCCATTACTGAATTAGATCAGAGACAGACATGATGGATCAAATACATTAAAAAGACAGGTAGCTCATGGCTAACCCTATGATATTTTACCTTTGCTCTAGTGTTTATCGTGCTCAAATGAAGCGTTTGGCTGAAATGGTGGATTATGACCTGTCTGTTAACTACGAGATAATATACTAAAGATAGATACCGAAAACTGCGTTTGCGAGCCCCTTTCCACCTTCCATGCCTCTCTTCATGATACCATCAGTGCTCTTTTCCCATACTCGTCTGTGTCACTGATAAGCCAAAGGTTGTACATGCCCGGGGACTCCTCTGGCAGCTGAATGTCAAACTTTATGGAGTGGGTGGATCCTGATCATCCATTTCCCTTCCGAGCTTTTCTAAAAATACCACAAACCTTGACAAGGAGCTATTTTTGAGGAATCATATTCATGAGGATAGTCATGGGAAGCTTATTTTGGCAGGCTTGCATGTGTTACATTTGCATGCTTCCCTAGTTAAGAACTTTGTGAACTTCTGTTATGAGCCAGTTGCACATGAGCTAAAGAGAGAGCATCTGGATTTTGGGACCTACTGGGCTGGAATTTCTACTCCAAGTTGAGTTTATAGAAGGAAAAGATGAAGATATCCTTGTAGGAATGTTAATATGTGACTGAAGTCATTCATTTCAGGCATTTGCACACCAGCCCTCAGCTTATCGGATCTGATTTCATAAAACCTGGCTGTGATTTCTCTCCAGGGACCTTAATGATCTTGCCACTTTCAATAAACATTTATAGAAAGTACTGCCGGCCTGTGGATAAGAGAAACTCATACAAGAGACTTTTCTTCCAAAAATACTCAAAAAAAAAGCCAACCCTCTCTTCGCAAGAAGATCAATAGAAAATGTCAAAATGTAGTGTTTGTTGGGTAGCTGGAGCTGAATTACAGTACCAGATATGTGCATTGTAGGCATGCAGTAGGTATGTTTGCTTCTCTCACTTTGCGAATGGTGCAAATTGGAGTTATGCTCTAATTGGGACCAGTGAAACGATGAGCGTGAATAAAAGCAAACTCTAAGATATAAGATGGAAATTAAGCAGGTAAACGCTGTTCCACACTCATGCCATGCGGGTACAGTATTGCGCAGTGCTCATGTTTGCACCTCTAAGAAATTTCCATTTTTTCGCATAAAAAAATCCAGATATGAAGCCGAAGCTGCCTTCTTCGCCAACCTGAAACTGTCTGATTTCAACATCATTGACACCCTTGGAGTCGGAGGTTTCGGACGAGTTGAACTGGTAGGTAACCTTTTCTTTTCTGAACTTTGTGTGTCCTGGAACCAGTACTGTGTTATGAGTGCTTTTTTTGCTCTTCGTTATTATGCCAGAATTCCTGGGAGAGAAGTATGTGGCAGGATTCTGTGTTTTCTAATGGTTGAAGAAACCTCCATCATATTTCTGGGTAGATACAATGGAATAGATAAACACTTTGCAGTAATGGTGAAAAATCTATATGCTCATTTTAGGAGAGAGGGGTACTCATCTTTTCTCTCCATATAGTCATACATTGAAGCAGAACTGCTTATGACATGCACTGCTGTTTAACAACCTGAATAGTCATACAGTATTAAAATTGAAAAGCGAAACCTAAAATCTTACTTAGCCAAAACTGGGACAATTGTTTGGTGCTCCTCTGAGCCGATTCTAATTCAAGTCTAGATGTAGATCTACAAAAGCTGTAGCTTCAATGTCTGAACTGTAATAACAATTCACAGTAAAACATTCTTTGCTGAATTTTAGTGGAAAGGCAAAAACTGAGCTTGCGTTTTGCTCTGCTTGGATTTAGAGCTATACAGTCTTCGTTAAAGCAGTCTGAGCAGGAGGAGACCGGAAAGGCAACCGCTATGTGCCCACTTGTAATCTAATGTAAATACAGAAATTTATTATAGAAAGAAGGAGCCTAGTTTACATCAGCGTGCTAGCCAAGGAGGAGTTTCTGATACTCAACACCAGTGCCGTGTGTTAGGATCTCCTGTAAGTTAAGGGCAGAAAAGTGAGCAGTTATTGCTACCATCACAAAATTCACTGGAAATCCTCACTTTGCAATTGTATGGGAGCCCGAAGCACCTTTTTATGTTGTGCCCTTAGTGCTGAGATCTGTAAAACCTGCATAATATGTGTTTTGGTAATTATTCCTGATGTGATGGGTAAATTCTATGTTAAAAGTCCAACGCTGTCTTCTGTGTGATTAATTTCTAACTTTTCCTATTTGGTTTTATGTAAAACAATGCAGAAGAGAGGACATCAATGAGAGCTTTGATTTCTCCATGGGTTTTTGCTTTTCTTTATCATGTGTTTATTGATTTAGTGTTAACAATTGTTTTTTGGAAAGCTCATGTCCTTTCCCTGCTCCTTCTATAGCCGTCTGCTGCCGAGGCCATTTCAGAGCAGGAGTTTAATTCAGGTTGCTCTGAACCTCCCTCCTGAATGCCCTTCCACATCATAAAGCTCAGGAGATTTGTTTCCTAAGTTAGCAACACCATCAGCTTCTCAGCCCCAATTAACCTGTAGCAAGGGATCCAATGCTATGGGACTTGTTTTGAAGCTTGGAAAGGAGCTTGCTAGGTTTATTTTCATTTCTAACTTTCATTTTGGAGGTGTATTGTCAAACTTTGAGTATCTCAGGGGAGGATGCATGAGGTTGTTATCACAAGGGTTTGCTCCAGGAACCCTAAAGCCACACAGATGTGAAAACTGGACTGTGTTATTGGTGGTCGTGAGTCCTCTACCTCAGGCTGCATTCAGAGTTAATTTGTAAGCTCTAAGGTGCTGACAAAAAGTAAATAGTATGAATGCAATGAACATGTTGTCGCTTCAACTTATCAAATCAGAATCTGGTGGAAATACTTACATTTTCAGATACTTCCAAATATCAGAAGCCCCCAAGAAGCCCTAACACCACCTACAAAATGGGAAAAATGGGAAAAACTTTCCCATCACCTTTGTAGGAGTTTTTAAGGTTGAGTTAAAAATCCCTTGGCCTTGCTCTAAGAAGCAGGGGAATGCTATTAGGTCATTTTCTGGGCAAATTATAAGTACAACCAGTGAATCAGACAGAACCTCCAGCCTTCTCATCAGCTTAAAGCACTCCCCATATTGGTCTCCAGTTGTCACTTTGTTGGTAGCACTGAAGTTGCTCATATGGAGTGGTGACAGTTGTTCCCTGCATTGTGATCCTACCACATGCAGGAGGAGAGGACAGAAATAGAAAAGTTTTCCTTTGGGAAAGGTGTTTTGGTAATCAAGAGAAAGGAGATGGGAAGAGGAAGATGTGAAGATTCCAAAAGGGCTTCTGTGGGTACTGCTCCTGAAGTGAGCATGAGAAAAACATCCACTTAGTCAGTGGGAGTACAGTGTGGAGAGAGAACCTTAGATTACAGTTCCTGAGATTTTAGCTACTTCGGAAAAAAACAATGGATTACATCACTTAACAGTCCTATCCCTCTGCTAAAGAGACTGCAGCTGTTCCTAACTAATACTGAATTACACACAGAAGGATGAAAATATTGAAAAGCTTAGCTTAACGCTCTGGATTTCATTATTTTTCTTCATTACCAAGGAAAGCTATTTTAATACTCTCTTGGCTTCAAAAAACAAATTGCCTTTCCAAATTACTGTTTCAGTGCTGAGTACTGGAAAGTGAAGTCATCGTATTTATCAGAGCAAGAAACTATTATTTTCGTCAACACTGAGCCTAGAATTGCTACCTCTCACAGTGCATATGCTTTATGGCTTAAGACTATAGATGAACTCATGCTAAATGTAGTGCAGGACCTGACTCTTTTATTCCCTGAGCGTATTAGTGCACAGCAGTGCTGGAATTTGCTGTTGGGAAACATTCCAATTTCTTGCACTCTTCAGGAGTAAACTTGATCAAATTAACCAAGTGCATTTTAGGGAAGAGGATTTTTATAGGATTTTGATATTTTTATATATACCTTGGCTGCTGTAGGCAGGCCCCTGGGCATCTGCATACCCTTGAAGCTGGTGGTGTCTGGCTGCAAGCTGGAATGTCTGGGCTTTGCTTTGCTGGCCAGGGCCGAACAATGCTCCCATTTGCCTGCGTTTTAGTGCTCAGGTGTGGTTTGTGTAAATAAGCTTTGGTATTCCGGGCACCACTGTGAATGCTGCCTGTCTTCAGAGTTCATCCCATCAGTGAATTTATATGCTGGTACGTTGTTTTTAGGCCAGACAGCCTGTTATTTAAGCAATTTTCAATTATGTGGAGATGACACTTGGAAATATCTTTTTGTCTTGATTTTATTCCTCTAATAGAAAGCTTATCCCTATGGTCTCTTGTGGTAGCCAGTCCTAGTAAGCACATCTCTTCGTGGAACCTTTTCTAGGTCATTTTACTTTCTGTATATCAAGAAAAATTTCCAGCAGCTTTGCATTGCTTCTGTACGTAGTTAGTTGGCTAGGATTTTTAATGGCTATCTGATGCCTCTATGACATGCCTTGTCCTTACAGAGGTTGTTCTGCACCTTCCTCTGCAGCTGGACAGCTTCAGGCAGCTTTGGGAGCCCACAGCCTGCCTGGGCTGCCTGGTGCCACATTTCTGGGGCAGCCCTCCTGCATTTCCATCCTTAGAACAGCAGAAGGGAAATAACAGGACTGGGCTCCTTGGTTTTCATAGCACGGATTAGCTGAGGGTATCCATTATTTTTTGCTACTCATCTTCTCAGCACTGTGTCAGAATATCTTCTATGTTGAGATTTGGACACCTCAATAACACATCGTAGTAATGAATGAATTTATTGTCTTGGGTTTGTGTCTTGCAAAGCACCGTATTGCAGAGCGTGGAGATGTAGGTCAGGTGTGCTCAGCCTTCATAAATCATCTCTCCTGGACTTTATTGCTCTTGTCTTTGTTCTTTAATTTCCTTTTAATGTAAGCCCTATATTTCTAATCATCTGTTCCACATCAGGTGTTTTGGATTTAAATCGAGATTATATTAGACAGCTCTGAAATAAATCTATCAGGGTGTCTGAATGTACGGGGTTAGAGTCATTATTGCTCGGAAATCAGTTCGTGTAGGTGATGGCTGAGCACGGGTAGCCTAAAAATCAGCCCAGGCCTGCAGCCATGTCTTGCTTCTATTGACATGCACAGTTATTGCTTTGAGCAATCGCTTAGATGGAGGAAGGAGATTTTAAATTGCTCCTGTTATTACAGAATTGCACAAATAATATGATTCTTCCATACCCAATCATATGGTTCGGGGCACTCTGAAAGCAATGGTGGGAACTGGCAGACTGAGGACGAGCCCAGCACTTAGCTCTGACTTGGCAGAACACTTCAGAACACTTCAGACGTTCAAATGTTCAGCAGTGTTGCAGAAGTCAGTGGCACTTCCAGCACATATTTCAGGTGGGAAGGGACCTAAAGGGATTACCCATAACCCGATGGCATAATCAAACACATCCAACCAGTCTCCAATAGTATGTCACTGAAGTCTGCAGGAAATAAGGTTCCCAAAGCAAGTTATCCCAGTGCCATACTCAGCCTAAGTAAGTTGTCCTTACCTCAAGCAGACTCAGAAGCAGTTTCTTCTTTTTCCTTGCAGTATGGTAGTATATGTTTGAAGATTGTTATCACATGAATACTATCATATAAGATTGTTATCACTGGAATATTATTCTTTAGGAAAGATAAGTGTTCTTCTTTTAAGTTTTACCAGTAATTTATGCAGCATTCATCATGCTTACTCACTTCCCAGATGTTTTTCCTTCTTTTAGAAGTACCCCAAACTAGGCGCTTTTATCTAATGTGGGCCTTCCAGTGGTCAGGCCAAGCAGGACAACTGCAACGAAGTGCCTGTGCTGTGACTGAATTGTGTCCCTTTTATTTCAGGCCATCACTGCAATTTGCAAAATTCAAATTGAATTCCCTTGCTCTTCGCAAAAGCACTTACCGTCCTCTCTGGCTTGACTTTAGTGTGTGCAGAGCAAATAATATTCTTCTTATTTTATTATCCAAGCCATTAATGAAAGCAGTTAATGGTGCTATATACTAGACAGATGCCTTTGAAGTCCTCCTTGGAACATCGCATCAGCTTAATGATGGACACTAAAAACTAAATTCCTTTATAACGTGGAAATTAATAAAGACATATGCAGCAAAAGCAAGCTTTGATTTCTGCCACATTTCACTAGGAGCAAGTGAGACCTTTCTTAAATGGATAGTATGGCATTTTCATTTTTATTTATGTTTTAAGAAAAATCTAGCCACAGATGATGTAGTGCAATCGAGTTTATTATAGCCTCTAGCCTTTTCTGTAAACAAAAGCATTAGTGAATTAATTGGATGGCAAGGAAAAATAGCCAGTAATTGTCTTCCAATAGAGTGACAGATGCATAATTCAGACATTTATTAGTGGAAATTTCCAATTTTGTGGCTGCCGTTTTGTTACAGCTATTACAAAGCTTCTCATTATGGAGATCAGTCTTCTCTTTGAGATCTTTGAAATATTTATTTTTTAATTGTTAAAAATCCTTTGGCCTCCTTCCTTTTGAAAGATTGGATATTTTGAGTGCAGTAAAGGTGAGAAAATTGATGTTTAAGTGAAGGATTTGAAGATCATGCATCTGAGCAAATCCCACACTCAGACATGGCAATGAAATTACTGCTGTGGAGCTGAGAAAAATGTTCTTTTTGAAGAGTTGGCCAATTCTTTTTCTTCTTGACTGTATGCACAGTGTTTATTTGAATCTTTTAAATGATACTCTCAGGTGCAAATGGGATTCTTTTTTCTTTATTTTTACCTTAGTTTTTAATTCTGCATGGATTTCAATACAGGTGGGCAAGTGTTGCTTTGTAGATTGAAACATATTTCACTGCCCGCAGAAGGGAGGTTGGAACTAGATGATCTTTGAGATCCCTTCCAGCCCAAGCCCTTCTATGATTCTATATTCTAGGGGCTTGTCTGTTAAGAGAAGGGATGCTGCCAAGGGCTGGAAAGATGAGACGCTATTTGTAACCTATCAAACAGCATCAGAGTCCTCATGAGGATACAAGCTGTTAAGTTGAAGGCTTGGGCTCAGGGTGAAGGCAGGAGTAAGGCATAAAAATAGGTGCCATTTCACAGACAAAGCCAAACTCAGGAGTGTGGCCAAAATCATGCACAGTGTTGGAGGCTTTAGGTCTTTTCTAGAAACCACAGTAGTGAATGTTTCCATTAGGTTTAACACATTTTAGCTACAACCCTTCTTTCTGATATTTACTTCTTATTGAAACGATTTTATGCATGGAACAGTTTACATTCCTCACAGGTTTTTAGCCTTTTCCTTCTAGACATTTTGAAAATAATATTTACCTCTGGGGTTTAGAGAAAGGCACAGATTTTAATCTGTTTCCCAACATCCTTGCTTATAAAAAATTTAATTGTACAAGTTGTCAAGCACTGAATAGCAATTTTCAGTACAGGGATCAAAACTTAGGGTTACAGATTTTGTGTTTACTTATGTGTACTCGTAGAGTATACTTCTGCAATTTGTTTTCCCACGGAGTCCCATAGCAGTGAGATTGTGCTGTGTGGTGGGATGTGCTCGTGGCTTCCCAACCAGTTGAATCCAGATGTTTTCAAAGCAAATGAGGACACCAGCATGGACAGTTTCCATTCTGCTGCTCATTTTTAATTCATTCTTGATTCAGCCTTCAAAATTCAGTGTATCCCTAAAACTTACTTTTCACTCTTTGATTTATTTTTTTTTTCACCTTGAGATCATTTGTTTAAGTCTCTGGTCTTATCCAATGCAATCACTGTGCCTGTTCACACATGGGCCCCAAAAAGCACGTGCTGCTTTTCGGGCAGGTGAACTTTCCCCATCTCTTCTTCCAACAGCTGTGAGCATGGAGCTAACCAAAAACTTGTTCATGTGACATGGTGCACAAGATGGAAAGGATGTAAGAAGAAGCGCAGGGTAGCCTGCTTGTTATGGTTTGGTGATGCACACTACAATTTCTCTCTGTGCCTTAGATCAGGATTGCAGCTGAACCTTGCCTAAAGAAGGTGTGCAAAGTATCTTCTTAATGGAGACATCTGAAATACTTTGAAGCATAAATATGTGCAAGATGTTTCCCCAGTTTCCTATTAACAACAAATTCTGTCAAAAATAAAAGCAAGGTGTAAGGCAACAAGTATTATTATGAGGAAGTCTGTTTCATCCTGAGAGAAAATAAACATATTTAATACTAAAAACATGCTGTACTCTTCGCTAAGGGGAAGAGCCTCCACTTGGTTGGTACAGCAGCTCAGCTGTTGGGATTAGAGGATCTCAGTTTGCCTTCTCCTTAGCCTGTGTGCAACCCAAGTGCTGCACTCAGCAACAGCTGCTGCTATTTTTGTTGGTTCAAATGCATCTATCTGGAAAATAAAGGACCCTGTACATGCCTAGCAAGCAAAAGCATTTGCACTTCATCTCCCGAACTGTGATGCAAAGATACTCACGTTTCATGATAGCACTGATTTCTACATTCCTCCCAAATATTGCACACACGCTGCAGCTAGCAAAAGTCCTATGGGAAAGTGCTTAAAGTACCATCTTTGTTGATATCGAGGTATCACTGTGCCCACAGGGGGTGTTCAGCAGCAGACAGCAGCAAGAACTTGCCTGTGAGTGGTGTACACAAGATCTGCAAGAAAAGTCTGTGGCCATCTCCTGAAGAATCACTGTTGCTGAGAGTTTAGAAAAAGCCACATCTCCAGAGTAAAATACGTATTTTTACTCATGAAAACTCCGCACACTGTATGTTCTCATTTAGCTGGGAGCCAGGCCAGCTGCCCTGAGGATTAGCAGAACACTCTGAAGCTTATGAGCAAAGTTTTTGTGATCATAGTGCTCATGTTCAAGTACATCCATTCTGTCTGTTAGAATCTGGGGATTTTTCAGTGTAACTTTAATTTTAGCTGCAAAAATGAAGGAAGGATTAAGTGTGTTCAGGCCTGCTTTCATGTAGATGGGTCTGTTGCTCTTTCATGTCTTTCACGGCTGTAAGTGTCTGGACAAGAGTATCACAGAGGAAGACATCTGTAGCAGCTCTGTAGAGAAAATGCACAATCGTAGGGCTTCTTGGAAAATCCAGCCAAGTAAAGGCTGCAACCCAGAGGCACAACCTCTGCAATAAAGGGGAATTCAAGAGACATTCTTTATGGTCTGCTCCTCCAAGGAGTTCATAGAGGAACAGAAGACAAGGCAGTCAAAATAGTATGTCCTCAGTCTACGTCTGGAATATGACAAGGCTGAGGCACCTCACCCGTCCTCATTGAGAGTCAAACCTTCTTTTGGGGCTTGTTCTACATTCTGGTGAATATTTATCAAAGTGTAAAGGTCAGCTTATATTTTACCGTTTCAGTTCTCACTGAAGTTGCACAGAAATTGCTAACGCTGTGGATTTTACATCATGCACATACATATATGATTTATGATAAACATACGGAGAGACAGATAAATCTGTGAAGAAACAGAAAGAGGAAGGATAAGAAGCACACAGATACATGCATTTGCTCTTTCATTTGAGGCTTGGATTTTGTATCCACTTTTCCAAAAAGCCTGAAAAGGCACTAAGGTAAAACCATATTTATTTGTAAGTGAATTATAGCTGTGTTAACAAATCAGGCCTTGAGTGCACCGCATTTCAGAAGTTGCAGAAGTTTGTACAGCATAAAGCAAAACAACATTTTTGGAGTGGTTCTAGTATTTCTACATAAGGCCAGAGAGGCCAGGAGAAGCTCTGTAGAAATAGAAAAGGAGACTGGATCTCTTCTGTTGCCCTAATTGTTTTCCTTCTCTTTCTCCACTTCTTTTCTCTTCCTGTTCTCTCCTCACCCATGCTTGCATCTTTTCCCATCCTTGCAGCATTCCACTTCCAACACATCTTCACCCCCCCCTTCATAATGGATTTTTTCAGCTTTCTTTACCATAGCAGCATTATTTTTTCAGTGCTGAAAAGTTAAATGTAGTCCTGTGAATTGAAATTATTGGCAGCAAAATGAAGCCCATTTCCTTAACTTGATCTCAGATCCTCTTCAGGGACTTTCTTTGAATGTATGTGGCCCATCTGTTTGGGTCGCTTCATTGTGATGACTCAGGCTGCCAAAAAGTGCCTGCTGACCTGGGCATGGGCATCATGCTGAATCACAGCAAAGAGGAGAGGGGAGGCAATGACTCAATGGGGATAGCAGGGGGTTGGAACTGGATGGGCTTTGAGGTCCCTTCCAACTCAAGCCATTCTATGATTCTATGATAAAAGGCTGGAGTCTGTTCGTTCCTATGTAGCCTTCCCAGTTAGTACCTACAGAATGGTACAGCTGTGGCTCCAAATCTGACTGTGTTATCCCATGTATCCCATCACTGCAGCATTTGGACCAGAATATGTTGCAAAATACGTATGTGTGTATTTATGTACATTTACATATTTATCTTATACATATAGGCAAAATATCTGTGTATGCAAAATAAAAGCAACTATTTCTTTTTTATTATATTTTTGCTTCAAAAATGGACTCATTTAGTTACAAACAAGATATCTGCTGTTATTTTCATCACTGGGATGCAGATCATTTCCTGCATAAGAATCCTGCAAAATGACCTGTTCCAATCAATTTTACTCCTCATGTCTCTGGTTTTGTACATCACTTCTTCACTGTGGTGTTTGGCTTTATTTGACCATGCTCTTTATTGAATTTTCTTGTCTTTTGAAGAGATAATATATTTCTATTCAACAGATGAAAAGGTTTATGTCTTCCTCCAGAGATTCATTTCTAACACAGGGCAAGAGGTCACACAGATTCACCATCAGGGAGTCCCACTGGGAGAACATTGCTAGCACCTATAGGTTTATGAGGATTCAGTATTCTGGGGACTTTTGCACCAAAAAGGATGGTGGTTTGCTCTTCAGCCTGCTTTTTTTTTCTTTTCCCCTACCTTTTCAGGAAAAGAGACAACAATTTTATCAGTGAATGTGGATATTTACACTGGCAAACAGTGTCCTACCATTACTGCACAGTATCTCCCAGAGAGATCATTTTGGGGATTTTTGCACTGGTGAAAAGGCAATGAGTATTTAAAGACAGAGCGAGGAGCGGGGTGAAAAACAGGGAGAAGGGGCCAGAAATTCTTTTTACTTGCAAAAACCAGAGAAAGATAAAGGCTGGTAGTTACTCTGTGTCAACCATCTCACTCAAGAATGATTGAAACTGAAGGCTCCAGCGGGTCTCCACCAAATCAATGGTCCTGGGGCCTTTGATATTTAAGATGTTTCTTCAAATTGTGTCAGCTCTGATCTCCCAAGTGTGTAGCAAAGATGACTCCTTTGCAAGCTGCCGGCCTTGGAAAACTGCATGCTTTTCCTCTTCTCTTAAGCATTTAGGAGATTTTTGTGGTGGGTTTGTTTGGAAGGCTGAGCTTCCTGCCTGGCATATCCACCTCCTTCTGAGATGGGAGACAAAATCTTTGTGGTTTTGTGGCTTCATGTGCAATATTTTTTTCATTACATTTGAAGGACGGGGTGTTCTTAGCCCGTTCTCAGCATCTCAACATGAATCTTGTCTTTTGAAGTAAAAAGTCCAGGTAGCTTCTGGATTTTTTTTTTTTTCTACTTTTGAAATGAGGTTAAGATCAGATACATTTTTTTTTCCTATAAACTATCAGGAGCTTAATATTAAATATCACTGTTTATAGGAATAGTAAAAATGACATGGAGATCACCAGCTTTACACCGTAAAGCCATCATCACAGTTATCACATTCAGCAGTGGCAGCAGAAACCCCAAACCAAGGGGAAGGCATGTTGAAGTAGTCTGGATTCATTGAATCCAATGAATTCAGGATTCATTGTCCGTGTGGACAACGAGCTCAGAGAAAAACATAGGAAAGAAGGTGATCCAAAATTTAAGCCTTAGATTGAGTACCTCAGTGGTATGTTTCAGTGCATCAGCACATTTAATGCAAATTAATCCCCCCGTGCTCTCAAACTCTTGTAAATCCTCTGCATTATGAAGCACATCATGAGTAGCAATGGAAAATTTATCAAATTCTCCTGTGGCATAAGGTCAGAGTCTTGCATTAGGTAATTGTGGTTGCATGTTTGTTCTATATTTAAACGTTTATGGCAGTGATAACATTATAAAGCACTGAATACAAATGCTGCCTTTTGCTCCCTTATAGTACTTTCTTTTCCTGTACTTCTTTTGGAGGTATACAAGTATAGGAAAACAGGCTCTTTCTTAGAGCCCAGGCATCCCTGAAAGAACAGGATTCCTTTTTATTTTTTATTTAAGGAAGGAATAGCAGTCAAAACCTGTGGTATTAAAATGATACAGCAAAAATGAACAAATTGAGGTTTGTTCATCTTACCCTTTATTGGAATGCAGCGATCTGAGGCTCCACCCAGCTGTCATGTTTATTTTTAACACTGACGTCTAATGAAGATGAACATTAGAGAGCTAGGGATTTGTGCTCTGAGCAAGTTTAGAAGTGCTAAATATAATTGTATTAACAATGCTTCCTGTTCAGATTGCCTGAGAAGTGTTCAGATTTGCTAGCGGAGCTACTTTCTTGGCTCTCGTGTTCACTTATTCTTTGTGTCTGGACAACCTAACTGTGAAAAATGCATGCTAAAAAAAAAAAAAAACGGATCTGATCTGTAACACGTGATACGGATTTGCATGGACTCTTGCTTGAAATAATTTTCTTGGCATCTGATTCACTTCACTGGGTGGGTGAATCTGAAGGGAAGCCCAGCAATCCAAACTGCCATCAAAAGTAAGAGGGATAAAAGTTCTCCAGAAGTCCATTTTTATCATAATAAAAACTGAATTTATTATTATTATTTTTTGCAAGATTTGGTAAATTGCAGTCAGCCTAAGTTGTTCTTTACTTCATTATTGTTTCTTTCCCTGTATCACCTCCCTAATCTCCGCGCTTCCGTCAAACATCCTGCTTTGATTTAGATCAGTGTCAAATGACTTTGTTCAAACAGTTGTACTAAAGTTCATATGCCATTTATTCAAAATGAAAGAAACTAAGAAAAAGCCCTAGCCCCAAACCAAAACCATCTTTTATCATCTTCAGTCAGCAGTAAATGCAGAATTTCATTCTGCTTTGACCTGTGGTCAAAACGCATCGTGGTACGGCAGAGCATCTTTGTACAGCATCAGTTCAATAAATAACCAGAGAACTCAGTAAATAACCTCGGAGATGAGGAAACATGTTTTTCTTTATTTTATGTGGATTGTTTAGGCTTTGCTACCCTGTCTCCATGACGATTAAATGGTGATCACAGACTTCATGCAAAGATAATGAGTCTCGGTGTGAAATGCAGAACAGTGCCTTTGGAAAAACAAGTTTCATGTGGGAATGAAAATACTTGTGGCTGCAGGGAAAATGAGTCACCACAAATCTGAGGACAGAAACCCCAAGAGGTTTTAAAACAGATAAATACATGCACATGTATGTACATACATTCTTACTTATTAACATGTATACTCACGCACACCAATGTTGCACCAAGAGCAGAGAATACAGACCTGCCAGTCAGACCCTGCAACAGCAGGGTGCTTTTCTGAATGCAGTAGCAAAACTGTGGCAAAAATTGAGATGTCCACAGGTGTTCTGGGAAAGCTATGAGACATCAGGAAGTTCATTCCATCTTCTTTCCTGACTCAATTCAGTTCCACAGTCCTAAACCGTGTCATGCAAACTACACATCGTGAAGTTGTGCTGCTTTGGTTCTAGCAGGCAGTAACAAGGTCTGTAGTGGTGATGTGAGCTAATTAGGAGGCTTGGTAGGCCAGTGATGAGGTTTTCTCTTGTTTGCTAGTGTGGAGAGGCAGGGGCAGGTGGGCATGAGGGAAAGGCTCTGCCCCAGAGGGCGGTGGGCAGGGAATGGGCTGTGCAGGGCAGTGGGCACAGCCTTGAGTGCTGGAGTTCAGGGACTGTTTGAGCACTGCTCTCAGACATAGGGTTTGGGTAGTGCTGTGTGGAACCCAGAGTTGGACGTGATGGTCCTTGGGGGTTTCTGCCAACTTGAGATATTCTATGATTCAGCGACAAGAGGGGACGTCCAAAATGGAAAGGGTGACTCAGTTGTAATTCTTTCGGGGATTCCTACCTGTTGCTCAGAGCTGGGAATGACTCGAGGCTCAGAAGTTACCAGGGTAACATTGGTGAACAAGCAAACAGCTCCCTTCGGCCTCATCTCCGGAATTTGGGCTAAAAATAGGTGGCTGAGGCTTAAGGTTAAAAGTAAAGACGTGACAAAGCGGTGCAGTTATAAAGCCAGCTCTACTCATCCCTTAAAAACATCCAAGGGCTGCATTTCCCAGCCAGAGGCAGTGCATGTGTTACTACTTATGGGAGGCCTTACGAAAACTGTACTTTAGCTAGAAACATCTTCTGACTTGAGAGTAATGCTGACACTTGTGTTTTACCTTCAACAACGAGTTTTGGAAATGGCTTTTCAGCTTAACAGCATACCCTAGTAGCAATCAGCATTACCTGGGTTGAGTAGCAGTGGTTTGAGAAATCAACTACATGGTACTTTCCAAGCAGGAAATTTGGTTGTGAGCTTTTCTGAAGGCAGGGTGGTGGGCCCATGCAGTTAACTTAGCGCCCTGCTTCTAACCAGCGTGTTTGCCTACTTTACCCAAGGTCCAGTTGAAAAGTGAAGAGACGAAGACGTTTGCGATGAAGATCCTGAAGAAACGTCACATAGTGGACACAAGGCAGCAGGAGCACATCCGCTCGGAGAAGCAGATCATGCAGAGCGCTCACTCAGACTTCATCGTGAGGTAATGTCCATCTGTCAATGCTGGAGCACAGCACAGCCAGCCACAGCAGCTGATTAAACTCCATAGGAATAACCCGTGCACCATTAAAAGGGCACTTCAGCCTTAGCTTCCCTGCTGGTGACTGCAAATGTAGTTCATAGAATAAGGTCCAGGCTCATAGGGAATGGAGAACTTCTTCCCAAACCTAAACTAAACCTGTGCCTTAACTGGTTTGCTTGGGCCCTGTGCCTTGCTGACATGGCTCTGTGGCTTCTGGAGCACAACCATCACCAGCGCAGAGCATGGGCAGAGTTTGCTGATGGCAGCCTGTGATGCTCCGTGTAGGCATACACACCGGACATACACTCAGGGTTTGCCCTGCTCAGTAAGCATTTTCCTCTTTATTCTGAATTTTCCATGTCACAAAAGGAAGCTGGAAGGCAGGGTTTAATCTTTGGAGATCCTGCGCTGTCATGTGAATAAATAGCTGTACTTCTCTTTAGGGTATACTAGCTCATTAGCTTCAGTTCAAGGTCCATTGACTCATCATGAGTAAATGTGCTAAAATCATATGCCTCCTAAAAACTTTAGCAAATGCAATTCTTCAGTGAATAAAAACAGGTGCCAGTCATTTTTATTTGTTTTTACCCTAGCAGCTGAGTTTTCTGATGCTTTAAGATCATGACTATCTCTCATCAGGAAGCAGAGACAGTTCCTTATATGTTTTAGGTCAGGATCAGAACACTGGGTGGTCAGAACCTCTTACAGAGTAACGCATCTCCCCAAACTGGTGCTATCTAACAGAAAGACATCTTGTTTAATCCAAGGATGCTTCAGGATGCCTGAAGCCCTTGACTGCTGCTGGAGGAGATCAATCCCTCTCCCAAAAAGAGCTCCAGGGAGGCATACTAACTCAGGATAGAAACCAAACCCCTGTGACAAAGTGCAAGTCGAAGTGTATGGCAGGGCCGGCCACCCATCAGCTGCTAAGGGGGTATTTCCTTCACATGCAGAACTGCTGCAAGCATTGGCCAAAAGCCTGCCTGATCCCTGGGATTCCCCAGAAGCCCAGGCTTCACCTATGTGTGATTCATTGGTGACAACTGCACGCTGACATCGTACCCTGCTGCAGTTTCCTTCTGTAACATTCGATTCACAAACACGCTCCTGTTACCTAGGCTAGAGCCAAATACACCTTGCAGGCTATTTCAGCAAATAGATCTATTTTCTGAAGCCTGAGCTGGCTTAGTATGTTGATGTAAAGCGAGGTGAAATGCACGGACAGCAGACTGGAG
Organism: Gallus gallus; assembly: GCF_016699485.2. Classification (NCBI taxonomy): domain Eukaryota; kingdom Metazoa; phylum Chordata; class Aves; order Galliformes; family Phasianidae; genus Gallus; species Gallus gallus. The sequence goes on from NC_052537.1 coordinate 10,940,071, forward strand.
GGATATCTTGACACCGTTTCCAAAATACCCACTCCTAAATAAAAGGCTGAGCCTACAGACATTTGCTGACAGAGCCACTGTGTTCATGGCTAATAAAATAAATACACCAGAGTTTCTTCATTCTCACTTTTTTTACTCTTTCAATAAGTGAGTGGAAAAAAGGATGCAGTAGCCACAGGTCTAGGGCAGAGTGCTGAGAAACAGTGATGCGATAAACGATCCCAAACCTTTTCCTGTTCCAAACTAAGCCCGAAAAGGGAAAAGGTTACAAGAAGACAGGGTGAAGGAACAGCTTTTTCCTCTGCTTCATGGCCTGACAGTTTCAATCAAAACCCAGCTTTTAGTTTGATGCAGCCTTCCCAGCACTCCTGCATAGAGGACTTCAGTCAGACTTGAGTTACCTGCTGCTGCTCTGTCCAGTCATTTATACATATGTGTCTCTTGTGCCTGTCTGAATCTATAACATCGCTATATATATTGATATGATATTACACTTTATATAATTTTATTTGCATAGACATGTAAAATGACTGCGAAACACCACTCACAAAGCAGGCAGTTCAGATGAAGGCAATATCCCCAAACTCAGTCTGCTCTTTTCTTTCCATACCGTGCACTAATTCCTGTTCTTTATAGTAATAAGCCTCTCCCAGACACTTTTAATACCCCTTGCAAATCCTGCACTGGGATGGGACTTTCTAAGCCATAAAGCCCAAATTTTTTGTTGCATAGGCTGGAAACTAGAAAATCTTCACTGGTTTATCAAACTCTATGCCTGCTTTTCCCCTTTGCTTTCAACTCCAAGGGATTTGGTGTTGTCTCCTAGTTTGTGTCCTAAATTTATTCATAGCTGTTTTATAGCCTTTTTTGGGCCAGGCCAGTAGCTGAGCTAATTTTTTTTTTTTTTTTTCTGGGTACTGCAATAAAAAATGTTGCCATTTTGGTAGACTGATTGTGTTTTGAGATGTCGGGTGAAAGGTGGATTTAAAATGATCTTGAAGCAAGGACACAGTCTCTGGGATATCAGGACAAGGAAGACAACATTGCTGAAATAATATTTTCCTATTTCATCACGAAACTATTTGTGAAAAGTCTTGGAAAAGTATTTTATTAAAGTGATTTAAATGCATTAAACTGGGCAAGATGGCAGAAGAGGCCAAATAGCTCTCAGTAAGACTTACTGATATTGAAACTAATAGCCTTACAGAACAAAACACAGTGTGTGGATTTGGTGAAGGGGCAAACAAGTGTTGAGCCACGGATGCCTGCAGGAGTTCTGCAAATATTTAGATGAGTAAGAAAATGAATAAAGGAATGAATTCCAATATTGTGACATTTCAGACTTCAGACTGCTTGATCTGCTGAAATACTGTGGTTTCATACTTCACGTTGTACATTCCACGTGTAAACTTCGTGCTCCTATTAAAGTCGATAAACAACATTTGATTGGCCAGATTTGATGCCCATAATGTTCTCTGGAAAGGAATTTTTCAGTAGAGCTGCCTTAGCTAGAGAAAGTAGTGCCTTATTTCAGTAGCATTTAAACTAACATACAATCTAAAATATTTAGTTACTCATGATCTGTAAATCTTATGGAATGGTCAGCTAGTTTGTTTCAGCATTTCTGGGACAGATACCTGAGGTTTTAGGTTCTAGATGTCAACATGGGTAATATATTCAAAGAAGCTCTGAAACACAGGTTCAGTTTTTCTCCATTAAATTTTGTTTTGGCCACAAATAGTATGTTTTAGGTACAGAATATTTCACAAGTAGGTAAGCACGGAGTGCACTCAGTGATTTGCTTTTTTTTCCTGTGACCACTAATGCACATGAAGGCAAAGGAAAATTAGGATTGATCCAGGCAGCAGCATCAGACCCTGTCCTAATCAGCAGGTACCCAAAGCCTTGCCTACATCACTTTCTTAATTGTTTTTTTTTTTAACCTCTGGACTATCACATAGACCCATAAAAAATGTATAACTGTATTTATCACTGACTTGGAAGAGCTGATAGATTCCCCTTCCCTGCCAAAGCAAACTCCTCCTCCCTCTTCTCCTGTCCTCCTGCAGGTCTTTGAGATACTGCTGCTATCCTGAGCTCCAGGAGGGGAGAACTAGTATGATATTGAAATTTAATAAAGCAGCTGACAATGAATTCCTTATGCTCATTTCCAGTTTTGTAGCTGTGTTTGTTTAATCCATCACATTAAACACAGAGCTGGGATTTCGCTGTATGCTTCAGATGACAGTTGAGAAAGAGGATGGGTTTATGAATGTGTCTTTAGGCAAATTTTCCTCCACAGTGAGTCCGTAGGAGGAAGAGAAAGGACACTTTTAGATACCTAAATGTCAGCAGATTTTGTTTAGTTGACCAGATCAGTGGTTTTAAGTTCTGAAATGAAAAATGGGGCAGCACTTCCTTGAAATGGTTAAAGACAGCAGATCTACAGCTGTAGCTGTAGTGTGAAGAAAAAAGATTACATAGACATTATTAAAGTGGTAGGGAAACTTCTCTTTCAAGAGAATCTGGAAAGCCAAGTGTCAGGTTATGCCATTTGAAATGTCAGACTTTATTTAGTACTCATTATGACCTCTCCTTTTGCTGCAATACACTTCATTCAAATGCCCATCCTTCTCTGCTGAATTATTTCCCTCGTGATACGAAGGACTGATGAGGACTGAATTGACCTCCCTAGGCACAGCACTAGGTCTGTAAGATCCCCCTCATTCTTTTGCTTCCTGACGTGAAGCACATGGTCTGTGAGAAGTGGGAATGATTGGTGTTTGACTTTTATTGTGAATCTTCTATTACTTTCTTGTTCCCCATAGGCTCTACAGGACGTTCAAGGACAGCAAGTACCTGTACATGCTGATGGAAGCCTGTCTAGGTGGAGAGCTCTGGACAATTCTCAGGGACAGGTGAGTTTTAAGCAATTGCTGTCATGACAAGTGGAATATTTTTTAATATGCCTTCAGATAACCAAGAGCCTTTATCCTTCACAGGCAAAACCTGGGTCTTACCATTCTGGGTTTAATTTACGTTCCCCAGAAGGTGAAGAAATGATGTTCTCCTATGCAGTTAACTAGAGTCAAAGGGAATCCAGTTACTACTGAGAATACACTTGGGACTGGTTTAGGTTGTCTCCAGCCTGGGAGCCAAGATCATGTACTGAAGCCATAGCCGAGCACCATGGTGTTGGGGCACAGAAGTGCCATGGAAAAAAATAGTCTGAAAGCATGTAATGAAATACCGTGTCGCAATGCACGAGCAAATGTGGTGCTGGTATTTCCTGTCCTCGGAGGATTTGACCTTGTAGCATTTTGGTTTAGATGTGTGTGTGCAGGGAAGAGGGAGGTGGCTGTGCAGTGTGTGTGGTACGTGCACATGACAGCACTGCGGGCAAGAATCACAGACAGCTATGTAGTAGAATCGTAATTGGAACATAGTTTAATTACATTTGAAAAGCAAAGGAAATGCGTTGTAAAGATTGATGAAGCAAATATAAAATTCCTTTTAATTAATTATCCATAATGAATTTTTATAACTCTTTCCTTTTCCTAACACCATCTCTGGACCACTAAAATGAGCGGAGTAGCAAAGTTAGCAAGTGCTGAAATGTATTCTTCATCTTTGTCAGAGTCTGGTAATTCCATCTTGAATTCTCTCAGCTGTAAGTTGTGGTTCTGCTGCCACCTAGCTTAGAGCTGCCCTTGAGTTCAGCCACCAGCTTATGGCAGGCAACGGAATGGGTTGTGCTTCTGAAAACTCCTTGCAAACTGTACTGAAACCAGCATCTGAAAGTGCACCTTATGCTGAATTTATGATTAACACTTACCAACAACTGTGTTTTGTCTTTTGTCTCAGTTGGGAACATTATTATGGGAGCTTTTGATCTCCATAGCTCAAAATCATTTTCTCACCCAAGAGTCAAAGTTTATTATCCAGAAATCACCTTTTGCATAGAAGATGCTTATCTGTAAATTTTATCTTTTACAAAATGTAAAAGAAAACATTTTAGATCCAAATGTTTGATATATGCTAACTTCTTAAAGAGACATGCATATAAATTTATGTGTAGAAGAAGTCAGTTTAGCGGTCACTTTCCACATATCAAGTGATTCTTCTGACCTGTATAGATATTTTAGCAGCAGGATGAAGTCTGCTAAGGGAAGAGGTTGGACTGGCCTACTGTATGGTTTTAGGCTGTTCAGGAAAAGAAATTGTGAAGGTACTATATATATATACTATAGGTACTATACATACTATAGGTAGTGTAAAAATAGATTAATTACAGGTAGGGTAGTTCACTCCTTGCAAGAATCAAGCCCTGACTTCACCACAGTGGCAGTGATAATGGCATATTGTAACAGCTCAGTCTTGTATGTACAAATCCCTTTATTGTCTTTCCCTTTCTTGTTTTACCTAGAGGTTCATTTGAGGATTCAACAACCAGGTTTTACACGGCGTGCGTAGTTGAAGCTTTTGCCTATTTGCATTCCAAAGGAATCATTTATAGGGACCTCAAGCCAGAAAACCTCATTCTGGATCATCGAGGTTATGCCAAACTGGTGAGTGCTTGCAATGTCTAGCTTTGGAAGAAAAAAAAAAAGAAAAAAAAAGACATAATTCCTGTCTTTTTTCTAGTGTTAGGCAACTAGTGTTGAACACAGAATTAGACATAAGGGATCAGAAGAGGAGACCATCCAGCCCACAGTCCGGTCCCTTATGGCCACCAGTAGATTTTGAGTTGCAGTCAGGGCCAGCATGTCATCACTCATCACTGGGATGTTTTCCCAACCTCCTGCAGGCTGAAGCTGTGGCTGAGCTGGAGAGCACTAATTCTGGCTCTGTAGCCAGAAATCAGCTTGAAATTCAGGGCAGCAATGCTGAAGTGGAAACGCTTAGAGAAGAGAAGCAGGAGAAATCTATCCAGCTATTTTCAAGCTACTGAAAAGCTGAAAAATATGGGCAAGAATGAGGAGGACTTGTATTTGTGAGCTTTATAGGTATCAAGTGAAAAATAATTTGCAAGCTGTTGTTTCTGGGTGAGTTCCTTTGTGAAAACAAACAAAAAAGTTATTCTTAATGCAGATTTTAAACATGGCCTTGTCATGGCACAAAATGGTCCATCATCAGACTTCTTACTTGAGAAAGGGGGTTGTAATTTGGCATGTCTTTATTTTTAATAGCATTGTAATTTCTGCAAGCTACAGAAAGGGAAGAGGAAAAGACAGACTTTCACCCAGAGGGTGGTGACACACTGGAACAGGTTGCCCAAGGAGGTTGTGGATGCCCCATCCGTGGAGGCATTCAAGGCCAGGCTGGATGTGGCTCTGGGCAGCCTGGTCTGCTGGTTGGCGACCCTGCACATAGCAGGGGGTTGAAACTCAATGAGCATTGCAGTCCTTATCAACCCAGGCCATCCTATAATTCTATGATTCCCTTAGTAAGACGTGCTGCCTCACAGGTTTTTGGGAACCTCCCTTTCTAGCTAGGGAAGATCTGTGCCCTGAGGAAGCTATCAGTGAAGGATGCAGCCCTAAAAAAGCTGTCCCAGAGGGGCTGATGCCCCCCCTGAGGGTCTCAATGGGGCAATGTCTCTACCTCTTAGGCTGGAGACTCTTCCCTGCCTTTGGAAACTTGGGACCGGTGCTCCAAGGGAGCAGTAAGTCAGACCATCACCACTGTGGGCCTTTATGGCCCAGTAGCAGCCAGCATGTGTCACTGTGACCCTCAGCTTAATGAATGACAGCAGGGTTTGTCCTCTGCAGCATTCCAACGAGGGTTCTTATGAGGTGGGTTAGGTACCAGACTGTCTTTTTCCCTACACCAGGAGAATCTAGCCCAGGGACTGCTAGTCCCATCACCATCCCTTAGCAACTTAGACATTTTGATTTCCTTGGTTGCATCCGTGATAAGCAGGGAAGTCTCAGATCCCACAGCGTGACTGATCCTACTTCTTGTGGGATTGTCACCGTTTAGGATGGCAATTTAGGATGTAGGTGCAGGAAGATGTAGGAGCGCTTCAGCCACCAAGGGACAGCAGAGTGTGCTACAGACCACAGCTCTGGGCAAGCACAGTACCAGGGCAGGGGAGGGCAGAGCTATAAATACACTAAGCCTATTAACCTGAGTTCAGCTCAGGCCCCAAAGGATGGCTTTGGTCCCCTATGTAATCTCATTTTCCATGATTGCCCGTAGCATGCTATGCTGTGCTATAGGTTGTAAGCTGAGCCCACCAGTGCTCTGCAGTGTTTTCAGATGAGTTGATTTTACTGCACCACTCTTTGATGAGAAGAGAAACCTGAACTTTTCACTAGATACTTCAGAAAGTATTTAGCCCAAATAGCTCTTTGCACAGGGACTTTCAAAAAAAAAAAAATAGTCAACCCAAGCTTACGTGAAGTTACATCTCCAAGAAGTGTTCGGCATTGGAATTTGTTCTTCTTCCCTCATGAGGATCTCTTGGCACTATGAAGGGTAAATCAGCAAAAAGGTCACTGCAGTTGTCTGGTTCTTGAACAGCCCGCAGTGTTTTGGTTGTAATAATACTCCCACAAGGAAATCTTCTTTCTGCTTTGCTTCACTTCAAGAGAAACCGAGCGCATGGCTGACATTCCTCCTCTTGCTCTGCTCTGATGCTATTCTCCTCCTTTTGCAGGTTGATTTTGGCTTTGCAAAGAAAATAGGATTTGGAAAGAAAACATGGACTTTTTGTGGAACTCCAGAGTACGTAGCCCCCGAGATCATCCTGAACAAAGGTCACGATATTTCAGCAGACTACTGGTCACTGGGAATCCTAATGTATGAACTCCTGACTGGCAGGTATGGGCATCAGGGCTGGCGTAGCTGCTGAAAAAGGATCCAGATATTTCTACCATTGTCACCCTGATTAGATGACAGGGAAGATTCAGAGCAGACGTGTGCTGGAATGGCACAGTGAAACTTCAATGCTGTGCTCCTGAACCTCATGATGAATTTTTCTTAAAGTCAGTTTCCACGCAGATCTCTCAAAAGGCAACACATGAGCAGGCTTCTTCACTGAACTTGTCCCTTTTCTGTTAAACCACTGGAAACCTAATTAATCCCCACTGAAAGCATGTCACAACAGGAAATAGAAAATTAGGCAGCAAGCACATCTTGGCTCCTTGTTCCTTAGGCTGCTGGGACACGGGCTGTCTTGGAAACAAGACATTTGGCATATATTGCTTGAGGAAATATGACTTTACTCTTTGGTACTTCCTTCCAGCCAGTACCACTTAAATCCAGACTATAGCAGAGCCTCTTGGATGACAAATTGTCATAGACCATTGCTAGTTGACATCTAACTTTCCTCAATTCACAATTCCACAGTAGGATGCTGTGTTTTGCTTGGTGTTTGTTTCTTGTTTGTTTGTTTCCTTCTTTAATCAAGCTTCAGTGCTGTTCTAAAGACAAATTTTTAACCTTTTTTTTTTTTCTTTTCCCTCTGAAGTCCCCCTTTCTCAGGCCCAGACCCTATGAAGACCTATAACATAATATTAAGGGGAATTGATATGATTGAATTTCCAAAGAAGATTGCCAAAAATGCTGCTAATTTAATTAAAAAACTATGCAGGTAAATGCATGAAATGTCATCACTTTTCTCTTATTTGTAAAGAAATGAGTCATTGGAAGGATTAAGAAAGTAACCTAACTTGTTATCTATTTTAAAGGGACAATCCATCAGAAAGATTAGGGAACTTGAAAAATGGAGTGAAAGACATCCAAAAGCACAAGTAAGTGACTTTCCAGCCATCCGACCCACGTTTCTTAAGGTTCTTTGACCTTCCCCTTCTATTGTGCTTTAAAGTCTAATTGAATTTGTGTTGCATGTTTTTTGCCCCTGTGTTTTGCTATAGATTATAGCCTTGTCTATGACCAAAACGCATTGCACATTGACCATTATACTTTAATTTCTTGAATGCAGAAGTGTGTTTGGAAACAATCCAACTCTGCCACTGCCTGCTTAGGTTTCTTTGGCTCGCTCCTCCCACGACAAACTTAATTTCCACCTGTAACGTTAATTCATCAAACCTTTTGGTCTGACAGGAGAGAGTTCTTAAGTTATATTTTATAAGCTCTGTTTTGCCACAGAAATTTGTTGCAGAGCTTTCACACTACTTGAGAGGAAAAGACAAGTTAGGGACCACGACAGAGGTGGGTTACCTCAACCACCTATGCTCATCCTTCTCTGCTCCCATCCCCAAAGCATTAGAAGTGCGTTGGATGGACATTTTGGGGAGGACTCAACTCACAGCTCAGCACAGAGCTCACCATTCAGCCCAAACTGCATTAGCCCTTTTGCCCATTAGACATTAGTGTCTGACTGTATGGGAGGGACTGACCACATAGGAAGGAAAGAGCAGCTGCCAGGGCACCTGCAGTGAGGAACAGTTTTCTTCTGATCATTGGTAATTTGTACTTGCCATGGTGTCACCACTGGGTTGCGACATAATCCATTTTCAGCCAAGAAAATGTATACGAACATGATTGCAAACATGATGAAGGCTAATTAGGCAATTTGAAGAATATGGCTGCAGGAGTTAAAAGCTACTGTTTAAGCAATTCAGATTTCACTATCTGATATTTTAACCATGTGTCTAACTTCCCAACCTGCTTTATTCTTCTCTCCCTTCCAGATGGTTTGAAGGCTTTAACTGGGAAGGGTTACGAAAAGGGACACTGACACCTCCTATAATACCAAGTGTAAGTTTTACTTCTTTCTCGTTTCCAGCCAATATGTCTCTGTAACATGAATTTTGTGAGCTTCAGACACTAGTATACTATAGTGAAGTGGCAACAGCACGTGCTTTATTTCATCTCAGTGTGCTTATCAGAGAACAAATCAAAGCAAAAACCAATTTGAGAAGTCAATTCAGATACATTTCCACCCACACTTTGTCTCCAGGCAGTTTCTTCCAGCAGAAGGCTTTTTAGGGGCATGACTGTGATGAAATGCTCTTGACTGCCTGGGCAGAATCACTCACTACTACATGGTATTCTCTTTTTCACCTGCTGCGCATGCTTCTTCATCCCCTTTGCACATTCCAGCAGGGAGCTGCTACTTTCACCCCTTTTCTCAGATGTGTCCTCTTTCTTTCTCCTTTATTCTTTTTTTCTTTTTTTGATGGGCAAGTGGGATTTGTATGCCATCTCCCTTTCTTTTGCATTAACCTTTCCTTCTTCTTTTCTTTTGTGCTTGTTACCCTTTTTTCCTGCGTCCGTGTCCTACATGAAAAGCCCTGTTACTGACTGGTTTATGTTTAACTGGGAGCAGACTGGAGGTACAGCTCTACTCGTTTTCCTTTGCAGCAAAGCTCTTCCTTTGATGTCTTTGTGAGCTCTTTACCCACAAGGCCCACTGCAAAGGGAAACCAAACAGGATTAGCTGATAGAAATTACCTTGGCCCCTTCTGTTCGGCAGCCTCCCCTTCTTGTTTCAACTTAATCCCTTTCTCTCCATGCCTCTCCCAATGGATCAACGAGAGAATGACATTAGCAATCATGTTTAATTGCACCCCTTTGCTCAGTCCGCCCGTGGTCCTGTACCTCCTGCAGCAGCAGCAGGAACAGCTCCAGGGCTGAATCTGCCATGCCAATGTTCTCCTAACATCTAGGAAAGAGCAAGGGGGTTTTGTGTCCCCCCTTTTCCCTATGGGCTACCGAAGTCACTGGCAGTCAGCAGAGGAAATGCCTAAAGCAGAATCCACAAACAGGCTGTAAATGTTTTATAAATCAAAACTGCATTTTTTTCTATTAAGCTGATTTGTAATGACTGTTAATTTTCCAATAACTGCTAATTTGTTTGCCACATTTCAAGTGAGACAGTGAAACCAATTTTACTTCCTTATATCTAGTTTCAGTTCCTGATTTACCCGTGCATTGTGCAGGATGCTAGTGTAGATGAAAATGCCCAGAGAAGTTTTTATAATTGTTTTAGTGGATTTTTAGCTTAGCAAGAGCATTTACAATGCTGCTTTTACCCAGTGCATGTAGCAACCCTGCATGTCTACCCCTCCAACCGACCAACCAGCAGTGGTGACTTCAGTGATGCCTGCTGTCCATGAGCATGAATGGCTCCATGACACAGCTCTGCCACCAGAAGTGGTCTCTGCCCCTTTGGCACTGCCTAGAGGAAGGCCATTCTCCAGTGTTTTTTGCAGGAAGTCACACTTTCTTGGATTTTTCAGCTAGAAACAACATGGTATCAAGAAAGCATTGTGTGAGCACCAGCACACTTTTTTAGGATTACTTCTTGGCATCCTCTCCAGAATGTACCTCCATTAAGTAGAGAACCTCACTGACATTTTTCCGGCCCTGAAGCTGCCAGTCCCACTCAGCCTGGTTCTCCACAGCCAGCTCAGCTGCTTTGTCACAAGTCCCATCTCTCAGAAAGGGCCATATCTGCAAAGTGATCCAAAACATGAAGCTCTGGGAGAAAAAATCAGTTTTTTCTTCCATCAGTGCACCTCCCCTCCTTAGCTAGAAAGGAGCCAAAACAGTTAAACATGGATAGTAGCTTTTTTGTTGTTGTTGTTGTTGTTATTATTCATTTATTTCAGAAATAGGCCTCTCACAGCTCTTTAAATCTTAGTACTACCAGTGAGGCAATCAAAAGCTACTTCTTAGCCCTAGTTCCATCAGATTTTAGGATCGATCTCAGTTTACACCCTGCTGCTAGGACGTTGCTTCAGGGAGCAGGTGACCCTTGATACCACAGCTTCAGTCTATGATGACTCTTCCAAAGATGTGCTGTCTTGTATCACAGCTCTTATTTTTAAGAAAGACACACAGATCTCTGTGCAGTAATTCTTCACAAGATATTATGTTGGTAAGAGACCAGAAGGTGGTACCAACATTTGTGCTTTATCCTCTTGGATGGAGACGCTTCTCCCAGAGAGAACTCATGTAGGGATGTGCTAGGAGAAACAGAGAGAGATGGTTCAGCACAAGGGACCATGGAGGAAAGCAAAACTCAGAACTCACCGAAGATGAGGACCCTATGGGTGAGGGTTCTCCAACTCAGTGGTGCTGTTACCAGGAAAGTAAAGAGACTTGGATAACGAAAGAAAAAAAAAAAGAAAATGAACATGTCCATAATACAGTTGTATTATTTTTTGTTTGTTTTCACAATGAGTTGAATATTCAAGGAACTCAATTTTTCCCCAAGACATTTTCAGCAGCTGGTAAATGCAGCTGAGTAGTGTATTATCCAGTATCAGATACATCTCATGGACTGCAGGTTGGCTAAAAAATAAGGCAGGTGTTTCCTGCACAGCATTGCTATGTCAAGTGCAGTCCTCTTCAGCCTGTACTGTCTGCTCAAGATACTGCTTCAGTATGTCGCTGATTATTTTGGCCTTGGGAGCTGCTGGTCTATTTTTTTATTGTTTTTGTTGTTGTTGTTGTTGTTGTTCTCAATTGTTTTGAATATAATGGTCTCATTGTAAGAAAGTTTAAGTTATCACCATAAAAGAAATGTACATGGCCTTCATAAACCTATTAAGTGGTTGAAACTCAGTCTTGATAATTGGAAATTCAGGAACGCTCTAGGAATATCAGTATCTCAGATAGGCTCCATGGGCTGAAGAATACTCAAACCAGAGGCCCAGCTCACATCCTCAAATTCAGGATCCTGAAGCCATAAATTGGGAATTCTGGGCTTTGGGGAAGAAAGGTGTGCCTGGCATTCCAAGTCTTTTCTGCCAATCTTATCCCAATGGGTAGGACAGTTCTTGAGGTCTCTCAATGGCTTAGGTCATTCCCATCAGTAGGAACTTCGCTGGCCTGCTGCAGCTAGTGTTTTCTGGTCCATAGCTGTATTTCTGGGACCAGAGCAAATAAAAAGAATTTAAAAACCCCACTAAATACTTTTGAATGATTGCTGTTGTAAGATGAAGAGATCTGTAGAGGTTCCCAAAGACAGCTCTGGTGACGGTCCCCATCTCTTTCACTGTCCTTTCCACAGGTTGCATCTCCAACAGACACAAGCAATTTCGACAGCTTCCCTGAGGACAATGATGAACCACCCCCTGATGACAACTCAGGATGGGACATAGATTTTTAATGTATTTCTCTTACCTGCTTCTGCCTTGCTGAAGACAGCTTTCTGGGACATGGCTGCCAGCGAAACCGAAAGAACCGGGGAGGATTCGTGCTCGGGGTCACCATGATGCCTTGATTGATGCTGCTACAGTAACTACAGTGGCATTAGGACTTATTGCTTAGATGACAATAGTGCTCTTCATGTTTTATGTTCAGACTTAATCTAGCAGTTGACATGGTGGTCCTGACGCAAAGCCTTTCACCAGTAGAGAAATATGTTTTTTATCACTGCAATGATCTTGCTACGCTCTAATTACAAATGTTGAAAGATTCATAGTGTAAGACACAATTAATTCTAGCTGCGAGGTACTGGCTTTATCAGTAGGATCAGTAGTAATTTATTAAGTGCTGTAGCTAAATACAGTACAGGATTTGGGCTTCTCCCGCACTCAACTTGGTAGGTCTTCCACTGTTGGCCAGTCTAGGAACAAAGGAGGACCACAACTGTACTGGTCAAAGAGTTTATGTCAAAGCAGTGGTACAGTTTGTCCTTTTTCTTTCCAAGCAGTATACATAACAAGACTGAATGTTACTCTTCTTCTTTCTTTCTGAGATGTATTTTTTTTTTTAACCTGGTGAAACAAAAGCACAACTGCTCTAGATCCTGTTAAGGCAAATATGGGTCGCTTCTCTCATACGGCCAAGAACATAACATAATGACGTTTGTGTTTTTCTCCTTTCCTTTGGTACCAATACGTAAGTGCATGAAAAAAAAAATCATAAAACTCTCAGTTTCACATGTAAAATAGTGCTTAAATAATGGCCCTGTAGTAAAGTGACAGCAGCCAACTGGTCTTATCAGTGAGCTATTAGGCATAAAACTAAGCTTAACTTGTAACTTTCCAGAACCCAAAGGAGAAATCTAAGACCCATAATGCATTTTATAGGTGCTATGTACATCCCTCATCTGTGAATATACCGATTCAGTCAGCCACCTTTTCAGAAATATGTAGCAAGAGGCATCGTTCTCCATCATTCTCTTACAACAGATGAGTTTACATCTCCATGTCTGCATCTCTTCCATGTTAATTACAAAGCCGATGAAGATGACATAATATGTGATGGAGGGCCAGTTTGCTTGCTCTGTCTTTAAATTGCCCTTAAAAATGTAATCCTAATGCTTCACTGAACTAAGTCAGAAGGAGTTGCACAGGAAAGTCAGTTGAACAACATGGAAACCTGATATTTCATGTGTTTGTGTGAGATTTACTGGCCTGCCTTCTCTCTAGCACACCATGTCCCCAGTGACCACGTTTAAGGCTGGGGATGGCCAAAGCCAAGTCGGCTCGTATGAAAAAAGAGTGGAGGAAAGGATGGTGGTGTGTGTACATCTTCCCCTGGCTTCCACTACTTTTCCTTTGCTTTAGTGAAGCCTCTTCTCATTTATACAGGCGTAACAAGAGAATCCTGTTCTATATGCCTGCTTGTGTTATATGTGGGACATGAAGCGTATCCCTTCGTCAAGATGATGTCAAGAAACATCAGTTTTCTAACAGACCTCCAAATTAGCAAATGCTGCCCCATTTGATCTCAAGAGCTGTTACATACATTGGCAGTCAAAAGATCAACTTTTGCTGACCGGTGCTCAGAAAAAATTCTTTCTCCAGTGCTGAATCTTTTCCATGTTCCTATTGAAAGCGACCCACTTAATAGAGAATGTTAAAAAGATGTTTCCTCCACTTCTTTTAGAGCAACCGCAATGTCTGCTGCTTGCCAGCAGCCTACAGAGCTCGCTTGTCATGGGTCCCTTCAGACCCAGTCCATTTGCTGAATTTTCTCCATAGTTGTGCAGAAGGGAAGGGCAACAACATCCACACTTTGACACCAGGTTATTCCTGTGCTTGCTCATCCCGTGCAGCATGCATGTTAAGATTTGTTTGCCTTGAAAACTGTAGGGAAAAGATGGTCACTGCATCTACCAGGTATCTCTTGTATAGGACTAGCACTTGCTTTTCCACAGAAGGGTTGAAAACACTGAAAACGCTGAACTCTAGGGCTAAAATACTCACCTGTCATCCAAACGGATGGGCAGATGGGCAACGGCCGCACTACAGCTGAGTTGGTTATCCACCTCCTTCCAGATTTTCACTCAATGCTGTGGGCGCCATGGAGGAGAAACATTGGTGCATCTGTTGGCTTTCTGCAGAACAGAAAGGATAGGCTGTCTCAGTGTGTAACTGAGCAGCTGAGGCTCAGTTGCCTTTGAGCAAAGGGTGGCCAAGAGCGCCATGGCTCTCAGGGCAACTCAAATCCTTACGGTAAGAAAGGTTTCAAGGGGCTGATGCATTGTTTTCTTCCTTCCTGCCCGTTTTCCTTGTGCCACACACGAGACTTGCATCATGTGGCATGCACTGTACTGAATATAAATTTATTTTGGTATCAGACACCACACTCAACTTCTTCCATCACCTCTACTCGGCACCCTTTAAACAACAGACTTAGCATATGTATATTATAGACGCCTTCATTTATAAGTAATATATTTGAGTTGCATAATATATATATATATATATATTCACAACTGATTGCCTCTGTGTTCCCACTTACTGTCCTTTCTTCTTTGTCTCCTTTTTTGATATATGGGATGGCGGTGTGTTTACGTAAGGGGATATCAGCTCCCGTATTTAAAGCAAGTGTATTACGGTCGGTGTCATAAGAGACAGATGATCTGTAGCTTCTTACAGTGCTGCATTATTCATAGCAAACTCTTATTTAACAACAGGACCACAAGCAAATATTTCTGTAAATAGATATTTTCGTGTTGATATTTTGTGGTACACATATAACTTTTTATTTAGAGTTCCATGGCATTACTTCTTCATTTTCTTATTTGTAATGTAATGTTTTTAGATCCAAGTAGACTTGAATTAATGTCATAATTGTCAGTATTATTAAACTTTATGTCGACTGTACTGTTACTCATCATCCCATAGGTTTAGAACATGATAGCTATCTGGCATTGTTGCAAGTGCCTTAAATCCATGGCATCCTATAACAAAATACAAATTTGGTGTTATGCTGCATGACAAAGACAAACACACCTCAAAATGTTGTCCTTTCTTAGCTTGCTGCGTTTTACAGTTCTTTCTGCTGACAATTTATAAGCCTTTATTATATAATATTGATGAATTACAGAAATGATGAAGTCGTTCTCTTATTTCTGTTAAATGTACCAGAGCTGTGTATCTGTTAATGAGATACAGAGTCATTTCTGTGAAATGTATAAATGTATGTGCGGGTCAAATTAATATATGACATCCTATCAGTCTGTACACAGGTATTCCTGTTCCGCTATGCCGTGCAGCTCCAGCCCATCGTGCAGTCCAGCTCCCATCATCTTTTATAAACCCACAGTCAGTATCCCACCCAGAAAAAAAAGATGAGCACCTGAACGCGGCTTGCCACCGACTCTCTGTCATGAAACCAAATGCCCCCACGAAAGCAAATGCCCCCCTGGGGGACGCAGCCCACCACGGAACTGCCCAGAGTTTCCTCACTTCTCCCACCGGCACAGCGGGTGCTGTGCTGAGACACGGGCAGCTCCAGGCGTCAGCAGCCAAAGGGAAATGTTCGGAGTTGTCTCGTCCTGAGTCCAATCCATGCTGTTCTGACACTGGTCCTTTATTTTTGTGTTCTTATTTCTCTGGTTTTCTTGTTACGATGGATTCTACATAAAAGAGTTTTTTGTTTGTCAGAAAAACCGTCTGTCATTCAACGGTTGTCAACCAGTTGCACTCTTTTGATGTAGATTTAAGAACTTTTTTCATAAACTTAACCGCTTTCATTTTGCTCTGTATTTTCCCTGCAGCTGTAATTGCTGAGTGCCTGTTGTATACTTTATAGAGTTGAAATAAAAATAATTACTTTTGAGCAGCGTGTTGACATCTGTCTTCAGCAGGAGCCGGCTTGGGGGTAGTTCTGCTGTTCAGTTGGGTTATTTTACCCTGCTTTGTGGTGATCTGCAGTGGGAGATAGTAAACCAAGCAAAGTGTTCTGTGACTCTGCAGAGAGCTGTGGTTGCTGTGATCAATAGGCAGTGGCCATGGGCACCCCAGTGGGAAGGTGGGGATCCTGCATTGCACGTCATGGGCATCTCCATCCCACATTACTCCATGACCACCCTAAGCAATAAGCATATTTACAGCACATTTGCTCTTCAGGGGTGAACAGTACATCAGGTGCTTCACTTGCTGCCGTTAGGAGCAGGTGCATGGCATGCAGGGCACGGAGACCCAATGCCAGTTGTGACCAACACCTACCCCAGAGTGGCTCACAGATGGGGCTGTCCCTGTCCCTGCTGTCACATAGGATGAGTGCTGGGAGAGGGGAAGGCAAAAAGCCGACACTTTGCGAGGGAACAGAGCTTGTCCCCTCCTGGGTGGAATGCACTGGGGCCGCATGGTATAAGTGTGGCAATGGGGCGTGATGGCTGCCAGGAGCTGCACCGGACACCAGGTTGTGGCCCAGTAGGAAGCAATGCTGCCAGAGCGCAGCAGCGATGTGATGGTGATGGGCTGCTCAGGCGGCACCACCGTGAGCCCAGCATCGCTGGCAATTTGAGCTGGGGCTGCATTTTCTCCCAGAACATTTCATTAAAAAAAAATAAAAGAAAAAGAAATGAGGAGGACGACGCTACGGGCCCGTGTAGCCAACGGAGCTCTCCTCGCCGCCGTTCCCCGTCGTGGCCGCCAGGGGGCGCAATGGCGCAACCGAGCCGTCGGGGGGCCCCGAGGGCGAGGGGCGGGGGGAGCCGCGCCCCTTTGATCTCCGCGCATCAAAGGCAGAGCCTCGCCCGGCCCCGCTCCCCCCGCCGCGGCGCGGCCCCCCCGGCCGAGGTCAGTCGAGTGCACGGGGGGGCTCCGACGGGGCGGGCTCTCTTCCAGCCCCCCCAAACTCCGCGGGGCCGGGGGTGCGGAGCGGCCCCTTCCTGCGGGTCTGCGCTGGCGCCAGGAAGGGAGCGCGGCGGAGCTACCGCCGCCGTTGCGAAATCCCCTCCCTCGGGGGGGGGGAACAGCGGCACAGCCCCCCGGGGCCCTTTGAAATCTCATCCCTCCTCCCCGAAGGGCGGGCGCAGGAGGCAGCCCCCCGGGTATAAAGAGGCGGCGGCGGGCAGGTAGCGCTGCTCGGGGGCACGGAGCGCAGCGCCGAAGTACGGACGGGACGGGGCGGACGGGTCGGGACAGACGGGCGATGCGGGCTCTGCTGGCGCTGCTGGCGGCCCTGAGCTGCGCGGGGCGGGCGGGGGCCGGCGGCGGCCTCAGCTCCAACGCCATCAAGGTGGGGGCGGCCGCCAGCGCCGCCCCCGCCGCCGCCGCCCCCGCGCCCTTCGACGGTAGCAACAAGGCGCCGCCGGCCGCCACCCGGCAGGTAGGAGCGGGGCGGCCCGGGGGCTGCCGGGGGTTACCGGGCGGTGGGAAGCGGCGCTGACCCTCTGCCCGCCCGCAGCCCTTCCCCTGCTCCGAGGACGAGGACTGCGGCCCCGACGAATTCTGCGGAGGGGCGGCCCGCGGCGGCGGCCCCCCGCTCTGCCTCGCGTGCAGGAGACGCCGCAAGCGCTGCCTGCGCGACGCCATGTGCTGCCCGGGCACGGCCTGCAGCAACGGTGAGGGGCGGCCGGGCCGGGGGGCGCGCGCGGGGCGGGGAAGGGGGGTAGGGACACGCGGGGCTGACGGCGCTGCCTCCCCCTCCCCACCCCGCAGGGCTCTGCACGCCCCCGAACCCCCGCCCGGAGCTCCCGAGCTGGACGAGCCCGGCCCCGAGGCGCTGCCCCGACGGACGCCCGCGCCCGCCTGGCCGCCCGACGCCAAAGGTAAGCACGGCCCCGGGGAGCGGCGCGGCCGCGGGCGCCGTCGGAACTCGGCACTGACCTCCCGCCCGCAGGTGAGGAGGGCGACTTCTGCCTGCGCTCGTCGGACTGCGCGGCGGGGCTGTGCTGCGCCCGCCACTTCTGGTCCAAGATCTGCAAACCCGTGCTGCGCGAGGGGCAGGTGTGCACCCGGCACCGCCGGAAAGGAGCCCACGGCCTCGAGATCTTCCAGCGCTGCCCCTGCGCCGAGGGCATGGCGTGCCGCCCGCAGCGCGACCGCGGCGGTCCCGACGCCTCCCGCCTGCACACTTGCCAGCGGCACTGAGCGACGCCGCGGGGCGGACCGAGGATGGACGGACGGACGGACGGACGGGGGGATGGACTCTAGCCCCGCTCGTGGGAGCTCCCCGCTGTGCGCACAGCCGGAGCAGAAGGTTGTTTCTCGAGGGAACTACTCTTAAGCGACTGATTGCAGTACGTTACTGTGTTGTGAATATGGAGGTGGCACTTAGTGTACAGACGTTCTGAGTGAGCCGCCCGGGCGCTCCTCCAGGCAGGACTGGGACGTGGTACGCGCTGGGTTTCCAGTTGCGCTCGATGGACGCGGCCGCCCCTTCAGGTGAAGGGCAGCCCACGCTGCGCGGTGCCACGCTCCGGGGCGATGCCCCACGGAGGCGGCGGGGTCGCAGAGCGGGACCTCAGCGGCCCCGGCCCTGAGCCGTGCGGTCGCGCCGCTCTGGGCACAATAAAGTCTATTTTTCGCTTCACGTGGCCGTACGTCGCTGAGTTCTTCCCTCTGGGGTGGTGTGGAGGGAGGGAAAGGTGCGGGTGGGTGGGAGCCCTTCCGTGGGAGCCCTCCCGGCCCCTTGCAACGCTGTCTGTGGGGATGTTCCTGAGGCACAGCATCCCTTTGGTGTTTTAACCGAGACCTCACCTCCAGCGCTAATGCCTGTGGCATGAACTCTCCTGCTTAGAGACCTCCGGGGCTGCCCAGACCGCTGACGTGCCCAAACGGGCAGAGCCTGACAGAGCTCCCTGCATTGTGCCCATGCACTGGAGGTGGCTGCTGTCAGAGAGCAGCTGAGGTTGGCGCTGTGCTGCCCCAGCCCAGCACTAACCCGTGGGGGTGGGTTCAGGGCAGCTGTGCTCACAGCGCAGGGAATGGATTTTCCCAGTTCTGCAGCCTGATCCGGTGCTTGGAGCATCCCAGCAAATGACATCATGCTTCAAAGGCTTGAGCACTGCAGTTACACTTTAGAAGTAGTCATTGTTTGAAAAAATAATAATAATAAGCACTTTTCCACAACGCAGCGGTTGCAGTTGTGCCCAACACCAGTCACTCACACTGGGGCAGTGCCAGCAGCTGTCTGCGTGCAGAGGCACGGGTGGTGTTTAGATGCAACTCAGCCCTGGCGTTGGGGTGACCTATTTCGTCCCTCGGACATATGAAATAGTATCATTCAGTTCAGCATCACAATGTATCAAGCCTTTCCCACTCACGTATTCACTTTTCGCACCCTCTCCATGAGCGCCGCCCTTGGGCCGCCCCTTCAGCTGCTCATTGATCAGACTTAGAAAGGACGGGCTCCGACGGTCCCGGCGCTTTGAATTTACTGCTGCCCGCACCCGGCTCAGCTCCGGCGGCTCGTTAACATCAGTGTCTCAGGACGGCATCGGTGAAATGATTCACGGGGGAAAAATAGAAGATCAAAGCATGTTCTCAGAGCACAGGAGACACAATAGGCAGGTTTTGGTGGGGAGCAGGCTTAGCACCGCTTGTTTATGCACTGCTCCCGGTCATGCAGCTGAAAGCACTATCAGAGGTGATCTAAGAAGTGATATATCATTACTGGTACTGATAAACAGTAACACCGTTCTGCTTTGTTTCTCAGAGCAGCAGAAGAGCACCTAATACACATTCCCCATTTGTCAGAGGTGTGCGTTAACGCTGATGGCACTCCGTGCGTGTACATGGTTTTGTTTGATGTGTGACACTTCTGTACGAGCCTATGGTGTGCCCCGTTCAGCACCACGGTACATTCAGGGCCGTTCTGGAGGTGCCTTCATAGGCTGGGCTGTGCTTGAAGCCCTCTGAGAGCCTCCCAGAGGCATGATTCAGCAGGAGGGGGTTGGTTGAGGGCTCAGCCTCTCCAAAATGATGCATATCACTGTTTACTGACTACTACTTTTCTGCAGTTTCCACCCCCCAGTGCCTGAGCTGTGTCCCTAATTAACAGCAGAGGACGAGGACAAGCCAGAGCCTTTGGGATGCTTCTGGGCAGAGCCCGGGGAGGGACCGGACCCGTTAGCGGCTGATTGAGGTGAGTAATTAGTCATCGGCATGCAAATAGGCACAGCCCGAGGAAAAGCTTGTCTGGTAGAGAGGGATGCTCCTAGGACTGAGCCCCTTCTGTCCCAAGCTGGGTCGGGAGAGGTTTTTCCCCCTTTGAAATAATGAGGGGAGCAAATAATTATTGCTTCTTGTCTATTTTTTTTACCTACCGGCACCACAGGGCCCTGCAGTTGGCTGTTGGCTCTTAGAGAATGTGTTGTGGGGCTACAAGCATGTGGGTGTCAGGCACACAGGGAAGTGCCGGTCTACTTCTTTCTTTGCTTTTTGATTTTTAACTAAGCTTCCTTTCAAGATGCCGATTTTCAGAAGGGTAAGTAGTTGGACAAGAGCTCCAGCACTGGAAACATGACTCACGGCAAGCCAAGCCTCCAACCCATCGATCCTCCTTCCTTATTTCCTCCTTGGAGAGAGAAAAATCCATCCTTGTCCTGCCTGGTGGAAGGCTACCGTACCAACAGGCAGATGTGCTTTCAAAAACACAAAATGGAAACATTTGATTCTACCGCACACTTCTCAATTAATATCCCTGATTGGGGGTTTTGTGAGAATTATAATGACTTTGGCATGTTTTGAGTCCCTCAACAAAGAATGAAAAGCCTTCTCATGCCAAAATGTAGCAGAATACGTTCAAATATTGGTCTGTTATTTTTTAATCCTGGGGACCAGTGCAACACAGACAAGCATTCTTGTATTGTTTTGACCTTGAGCCTTGCTGTTAATTCTCCATCTCCTATTGATTCCTTGTGCAGCTCTGTAGCTTTCCAGCTGACCCCATGAGGTATGGGGGGCACTTCAAGGTGACAACCCAGTGAGAGGTCAGATGGTCCTGGCCCAGGTGGCTTCTGGACTCTGGTTCTGGTACCCGGGCTCTTTTCTCTGGCTCTTCCCCATGCACTGCATACGAACCAGCTTCAGGCAATCCTTATGGCTCGACCCATGCTGACCCTTCCCTATGGCTCTGCTGTCCCAGACGCCGCACATTCGTGAGGCTCAGCTGCCCAGCCAGAGGAATGCCTGGCCATAAATGTTCATGCAAGGAACGCAGTTCCTTCTGGCCAAGGCTCAGCCTGTGCTGGGGATGAGCGATGGCCACGATAGCAAACAAACCCAGATCCCTTCCCCTATTTGGAGACTTGCATCTTGCATACAGGGATGCACAGTCTGTGTTCAAAGCAAAGAGCCCAGGAAAATCCCTCCCACTTCCAGAGGGATCACTTAATCTCTAATCTTTTTTTTTTTTTTTTTTTTTTTTCATCAAGGCAAAGCACTGTTATGAGCAATATTTTTCCCCCGTATGAGTATTTTTTTCCCCCATGGGCTGGAGAGAGCTTCCAGTCCCTGCTTGGAGAGGTGCTTTCTGGGGGCAGGTAGGGACATATCATAGAATCATAGAATGGCCTGGGTTGAAAAGAACCGTAACGATCATTAAGTTTCAACCCCTCTGCTGTGTGCAGAGTCGCCAGCCAGCAGACCAGGCTGCCCAGAGCCACATCCAGCCTGGCCTTGAATGCCTCCATGGATGGGGCATCCACAGACTCCTTGGGCAACCTGTTCCAGTGCATCACCACTACTTCTAACCCATAAATCTTATGTCTGATAACAAAAAAGCAATAGGGGTGGGAAAGGGAGGCCCTGGCAACCTGAATTACTGATGTTTTAATTCTTGTTTTAGGATTTTTATATTCTTCCAGGAGCTCAGAAGCAGTTAACATCACAAGTACATGCCCTGCACGGAGGCATCAGCAAGGAGAGATGGGGTGGGCTCCCAGAGGACTCATACTAGGATTTCCCAGGCTCTGTCCTTGTGCTTCTGGAAGCCAGAGCAATTGATGGGGAGAGAAAAATCCCTCCTGCACCTCAGGGCACTGAAATACTAGTCATGTGTACAGAAAATTTCTTCAGATGAGGGTTTTCCAGAGCTATAAATACATTCACGTATATTTTTAGGTATCGTGTTCTTGAAAAATATCATTCAATCCAGCTTTCATGTGTAAATCTTGCTTAGACCCCTTTTTAAGCCCATCAAGATTTTTCTGGTTGACTTAAGTTGTGGCATCATGGCACATGGTTCTGTAAGGTTCCTTATTTCCCAGCAGAATCTCATGTTCCTTCCTCTGCTAGAAGTTTACTGACCTACTGAATATTGATTTTCTTGCTGCCCTCTAGATTCTTATTTGACCTTTTGTTATTAGAGTTCATAAAAGAAATGTCAGGAAGCCAGTAGTGAATACTTTAAAGCTGCCTAGTGCCTATCAAGCAACCCCAGGTATTAGCTGCAGCCCTCATGTCTGTATCTGTTTGTTTTTTTTCCTCTGTTCAACAGATCAAAGTCACTACACTTTGGTTCTGTACTGGGAAAAGCCCACATTCTACCCCGGGATGTTTCTAACTTCACACAGGGTCTCACTGGCAAGTCCCATGGTGGTGGTGCGTCCTACAGGCTAATGGTTTTCCTCACCCACTACGTAGATTTGAATGTGTCTGTGTAACCCAAGCACTGCCCTTAGACCAGAGGGCCTGGGTTCAGTAGGTATTTAGACCTGCACTGGCAGTGAGGCTGGACCCACCGTGGTGTTTCTGATGGCCTTCTTCAGCTTCTGTGTTTAGGTCATTCTTCACTGTGCCAGAAATGCTACAGCCTAGGAAGCCAAACTTTTCTTATTTAGGTGTCTTGATCTGTATTTAGATCTGAGTCTGCCTTAAGCTATGGGAAAACATTGCCTGCGGATTTAAAGAACATTGTTTAAGTAATGTAAACAGTAAAGCAAGATGCTTTCAAAGCCAGAGTTTCCTTTGTTGTCACAACTTCTTACTACTGCATAGTCCATTATTGTTTAATACCTTCACTGTCATTAAATACCAGCACCTTCTCATCACAGAGTTAAGTGCATTCTGTATTAAAATGTGGGTAACTCAATGATTACAATCTTTTATTTCTTTTATTTATATTATACCTCAAATAGAAAAATACATTGGTTTGCACATATTTCAGTTTCATTTCCTCCTCGTTAACATCACTTTGATAACCTCATCTGAGGATTTAACACCAAAAGCTGTCAAACAAGATAAGGACCAAAGGCATGTGCTTCTTGTTTAGGATGAAGTTCTGGAGCTTGTATTATAAAACGAGTGCTGCTGGGTTTGGTTTAGCAGTGTTTTTTGTGGAGCCCTTGAGATGGGAGAAGTCAGTGTGGGAATTTTTAAAATGAAATTGATGACTTTTTCACCGAGACAAATACAAATCCCTCTGTGATGAGAAAGAGGAATGTATGCAGAATTCCTGAAAAGAGGCACTGTGAGTGTGTTAGGCTTGGCACGCACAAGTGCTATTCAACAGACACACCAAATGAAGATGAATAAGAAAAATCAGACCTTACTAAGATCAAGAATAAGACAAGATTTTGCTGAGTTCTCATTTTCGCTTACTTCCTTGGGGTGTTTTAAGGCAACAAGCTGATGAGGTCATGATCAGTTGTTGTCATACGGGCAGGCTAGAGAAATAGCTGCCTCATTCCATTCACAGAGCTTTTTAAGGCATGAATCAGCCTCCCTATCTCTCTTCTCATCATTCCTAAAGCTAAGATGTCTGATGTGGTATTTCATCAGAGCCAGAGCTCCCGTTGCAACCCCTAGCTAAAAAAGGCTCTTAAAGCTCCTAAGCTCCCTCAATGTTCAGGCTGTGCTTCATGTTACAAATCTGCTCATCTCTGCTCTGGTTCCCAACATGGGTCCATGGTTGTTGTGTGACTGTCTCATGCTTTTCTCCTTCTCCTATGGCTCTGACTCAGTGGTCTCACTTGCCACTCAACATCAGCTGTTGTGTGATTGTTCCCCTATAATTTCTGGCTTCTTGGCTCTCTTATGCCCACTTGACAAGTTGGTGAAAAGACCCTTTTCTTCTCCTGTTTTTGATGGGATTTGTGTCCCTCGTCCTTCTTCTTTGTCTCCAAGACACCATATCAAACAAAAGAGTTTTCATTTTCAAGACATCCAACTTGATATCCCATGCCAGTCCCACCTGTCCCATGACCTTTAGGAGATCAGACAGGGAAAACTTCCAGCAAATAACCATTTTCTATGCCTGCCCTTGCTGGAAACCACCCAGAAACATACACACAAACACTTCACTGTCATCCTTTGAATTATTACTTAAACACCTGAAAGCTTACCCAAAATGCTCAGGGAGCAGGGAGGGAGTTGGGCGTTAGGCAGGCTGCTCCTCTCATCTGGGAACATGAGGGTGTGGCGCTGTATTGGAACAAACATGGTGAACATCCACCGCAATAGCAGGGCTGAGGCAGAAACCCAGATGGAGGGAGGAATATGGGCCTGGCTAAGAGTGGAGTCAGGATACTGAACTTCAGGAGAGCAAACCTGAGGCTGTTTGAGGAATTGTTGGATGAGATTTCCTGGGAAGCTGTCCTTAGGGACAAAGGAACATAACAGAGCTGACAGCACTTTAAAAATACCTTTCTGAGAGCACAAGAGCACTCTATCCTGCAGAATAAGAAAACAGGTAGATGAGATGGGAAACCAGCATGGCTGAGCAAGGACCTGATGGCAGTCCGGGGGAAAAAAGAGAAAAGTATACACATTGGAAGTGGGAATGAGTGACCTGGGAAGAATATAGGGATGCTGTCCAGATGTGCAGGGATGGAGTCAGGGAAGTCCAGGTGCAGATGGAATTGAAATTGGCAAGGGATGGGAAAAACAAGAAGAGATTCTTTAGATACATTGGGCAGAAGAGAGAGGCAAAGGAGATTGTACCCTCGCTGATAAATGAAAAGGGAGAACTGGCCTCCTCACACATGGAGAACGTTGGGGTTCTTAATGAGTTCTTTGCCTCAGTCTTCATGGTCAGTCAGGCTTCTAATGCCTCACACATCCCTGAGCTTCTAAGCAAGAGTTTGAGAAGCAAAATCCCTCCCACTGTAAGAGCAGAGCATGTCTGAGGCCACCTCATGATGCTGGATGTGTACAAGTCTATGGGGTCCAATGACACACATCCTGGGATTCTGAAGGAACTGGCTGATGTGGTTGCCAGGATGCTCTCCATCATATTTGAAATCATGGCTGTCAGATGAAATCTCTGGTAACTGGAAAAACAGAAACATCAATCCCATTTTTTAAGAAAGGGAGAAAGGACGAGCTGGAGAACTACAGGCCAGTGAGCCTTATGTCTGTGCCTGGGAAGATCGTGGAGCGGATCCTTATTGAAAAAATGTTAAGGCACCTGTGAGATGTAAAGATGATATGAAACAGTCAGCGTGGCTTCACCAAAGTAGTCTAGTGGCATTCTATGGTGGAGTGATGGCATTGTTAGGCAAAGGAAGGGCAACTGATGTCATCTACTTGGTCTTGTGCAAGGCCTCTGACATAGTCCTATACCAGTTTCTTATCTCTAAATTGGAGAGACATGGAATTGAAGGCCAGACTATTCAGTGGATAAAGAATTGACTGGATAGTTGTAGCAGGAAGATTGCTGTCAACAGCTCTATGTCCAGGTGGAGGCCGGTGATGAGTGGTGTCACCTAGGGACCATCTTGGGACTGGTGCTTTTCAGCATCTTTATTAACAAGATAGACAGTGGGGCTGAGTGTACCCTCAGCAAGTATACAGGCGACAACAAACTGAGTGGTGCAGTTGACACAATAAAGGGAAAGTCACCATCCAGAGAGGCCTGGACGCACTTGAAAAGTGAACACATGAGATTTAACAAGGCCAAGCGCAAGGTGTTGCACTTGGGTCGAAGCAATCCCAGATATGAGTACCAACTGGGAGAAGAACTCGTTGACAGCAGACTTGCTGAGTACTTGGGGGTCCTGGTGGACAAGAGGCTGGACATGAGCCAGCACTGTGCTCTTGCAGCCTGGAAGGCCAATGGTATCCTGGGCTGCATTAACAGAGGGGTGGCAGCAGGGGGAGGGAGGGGATTGTCCCCTTCTGCTGTGCCCATGTGAAGTCCCATCTGGAGTACTGTGTCCAAGCCTGGGGCCCCCAGTGCAAGAAGGATGTGGAGCTGTTGGAACCGGTCCAGAGGAGGGCCACTGAGATGATCAGAGGGCTGGAGAACCATTCCTATGAAGAAAGGTTGAGGGAGTTGGACTTGTTCAGCCTGGAGAAGAGAAGGCTTTGGGAAGATTTTGTTGCAGCCTTCCAATACCTGAAGGGAGCTTACAAGCAGGAGTTGGACTGACTTTTTACATGGTCTGATAGTGGTAGAACAAGGGGGAGTGAGTTTAAACTAAAAGAGGAGAGATTTAGGTTAGACGTTAGGAAAAGATTTTTTACTCAGAGAGTGGTTAGACACTGGCACAGGCTGCCCAGAGAGCTTGTGGGTGTCCCATCCCTGGAGGCATCCAAAGCTAGGCTAGATGAGGCCCTGATGTAGTGTTGCCAACCCTGCCCATGGGAACATGGTTGGAACTAGATGATTTGTAAGGGCTTCTCCAACCTAAGCCAATCTGATTTGATGACTCCATGAAATGCTAATAATAGCTGACAATAAATGATAATAAAAGAATTGAGAAGATACACTTTGCATCAAAGCATGTATGCACACCTATTGTGGGCACAGTGTTGAAGCAAAAAGGACATGTGCCCAATGTGAGATGGAGTACATGAGAGAAAGAGCAGTCTAGACCTGAAGTGTACCACCCACCCATGTATATTTGGTAAAAAACAGCTCTGCCTGCTGGATTTTATTTTTCCCACTGAGGTACATGTTGCTTTTAAATAAACATAATTATACCCTCCGTGGAGCTGCAGCTTCGTCCAAAGGCTAAAAATAGTAGGCAGAAAGTAGAGACATCAATTAGATGCATACTGCTCAACAATTTAACTTCTAATTGGCTTGTGGTTATTCCCCAACTAGGAACCAACCCTGTTGTGTTTAAAGGATTGACAGTCTAGCAAAACAGGGACCCAAAACAAATTTTGTTTTAAAGTGAAATGACCCCAAAAAAAGTCATATATGTTGCATGTCGAGGAACTCGCGTGTTTGTATGCTGCTTACTTTCAGCCTAGAGCTTTTCTGCAGCTATTCCCACCATCATAGGCTACACAGCTAGGTTCAGCTCTTTACACACTCTTCAACTCAGTTTTTCTTAAAGTTTCTCTAATCTGATTAGTGTTAGATTTGGTTCCGGATCAGCTCATGGTGCAGTACTGCAGGAGTGGTTGTTGGAGGCATCCCAACAGCATCTTGTTTTCTGTCCCAAATCTATTTTCTTTTCAGGTGGAAAAAGCAAAGTATCATCTTAGTTCCCTCCAGTTTTATTTCTATTTAATTCTTCTTTATGACTCACTCTGGGCTGGGTTAAACAGGAGAGCTTGGTATGTTTTTTTGCTGTGGAACCTGGAAGTGAGAGGGCTTTCTGCCTAGCAAAACTCATGTCATGTTTCAGCTGATGATGCACACAAACACCTCTCATCATGGGAGTATTTGTCAGGTGCTCACATCACCTGTGATTCCTCAAAGCACATTAAGCAGGGTGCAGAATGAGAGAAGGCCAAGAGGGCTCAATTTTGGCAGAAAATGACACTGTCCGTATTTCAGATTAGCCAAGTTTTGAGCCTGATTCAGCCCTCAAAAGACCAAGCTCTTTCAAAGCTCTACAGGGAGAGGAGTGGATTTTATTGATACACCAGCAAAAACCCATGGAGCTGCCCATGTGCCCACTAAAAGTAGAGTACCCTTCATGTCTCCCTACAACTAGGGCATCACTCCTTTCTCCCCAAGATTCAGGAGAGTCCTTCCCTGCCCTTATTTCTAAGCTTCTTTTTCCTCCAACTCAACACCCGAAGAAAATCTATCTGCTGTGGCCCCATGATGACCAGCACCTGGTCTTGTACTTAACTGGTGCAAGTCATGAAAAATTAAAGGGAAAAAAAATCTATAATCTGCAAGCAAAAGTAGCATATGCATTACCATGTATATTCCATAAGTGGTTAGAAGGTAAATTCTTTGCATTTTCCCTCAGCGCTGCACCCCAGGGGATGCCTAAGCAAGTACTTGCACTGTTGTACTCACAAAGAATGCACACAAATAGCCCAGGTTTGGTCTGGTTAGGATTAAATTAAACTCAATCCTTCTTGCCCAAAACCATGTCTCAGCAGCCAACCCTTCTTCATGTGAGTAAGTTTCACTCAAGCAAGAAGCATCCCAGAAACCACGACGTCCCGAATGGTTTCAATTTTGCATTATTTGGTGGAGCTCAGCCTTATAATTATCTGACTTCTTGCCAGCGATGTCTGCTTACCAGTGCTCACACACGGGGCAGGATAGCAATGACAATTATGCTTTTTTGGCCGTGGTCTTACACTGAAAGTGAAACTATGCTGTGTGTTGATAGAAAGCAAAGACCAGAGTCTCACTGCATTTGAGTTGTTTACTAATTAAGTAGTAATGAAGCTACTGTGAGATGAAAAGTACAGCTTTGGGAGAATAAGCATTTGGAATACAGTTAATACTGAAGGCAGCTTAAAGAACAAGGGGCAGTAAAGAGATTCAAGACAGTGTTTTGTCCCCATAAAAAAAACTACATTTCTATAACACTCAGGTCTATTATTTAAAGACTTGATACCTCTTAATTTGTTGCATCAGAAGTTTCAACACAGTTGAAAAAAGAGAGAAGAAAAATATTCAGACCCATGTTTATAACATCTCTTTTGTTTTGGTGAAGTAGTAAGGTGAAAGATTGTGCTGAAAAGAAAGTATGATGCTCCACAAGTACTGAAGTGAAATAGAGCACAGTACTGAAATGATGATTAGATTAAGGATGGCTTGATGATCAACCAAGGGATACTTTTTTTGTCAAGCAACACTCCTGTGAGGTCGACACCCTGGGAGGCGGCCATTTTAAAGTGCTTTTTAGCCAGCTGTTTCATGTGGGCTCGTTGGTCTTCCTTTAATTTCACTGATTTTGAAAAGAAAGCAGAATGACCCATGCTCAGCCACCATGCAACTCATATTAACAGTCATTCTGCAGTGCTGCAGCACTGCAGCATGCAGAAGGGCTCAGCCTCATTGCACGGCTTCATTGCAGAAACGAATCCCTGCATCATCATGTTTGTTGGCAAAATGGAAAAATATATGCATATTTCATCATACACAGTGGGACCACAATTAATGCCCAGAGGACTGGTGAGCACACATAATTTTTCAGGAATAAAATCTTGGAAAATTAGGTTCTGGTTACTGCTCAAGTGGATTATTTGCAGGAGTGCTTGCAGACCTGGTACCCAAATCCATGAACTAAAGTTGGAAGAGCTCACATCCTGCTGCTGGCCATCACCACAAGCCCATCTCAGGATTTTCAAGTAACAGGGCTGGTTGCCACTGTTCACGGAGCAGGACCATCATTCCTGCTCCCATGTAGATTTCCAGCCTAAAGAGGAGAGATGTCTGCTGATACAAGCCTGCTGCATTAACTCTGACAAGCGTAAAAGCAGCTAAATAACAGGAACAGGAAATAACTACCCAAGGTTTGCCAACTGCCAGCCAAATTCTAACCTGCTCGAATAATTTTCAAGCCCAATTTACTAAAAACTGTGATCTAGAGTTAAACATAGCAAGATGCAAATAACACAGGACAAGCGCTGGCTTTGGGTTGGATCCTTGCTTTGGTTTGCAGACCTTGGAATAACTCTCCCTGTTTATTTGGTGCCTGGTGCTGCAAAGTGCTGAGAGACTTCTGGGAGCTCCCAGGGAGTTGCACCTCCCAGGAACTGCTCCACATTTCACAGTATCTGGCCCTTGATGGTAGGTTACCAGTTCCCCAGGATGCACACAGTATACTTAAGGATGCATTGAAATGAGAGACTGCAGATGAACAGATTTTGCCCGGGATCCTTTCATTAAACCTGACACGGATGCACACAAACTAAAATCCACGAGCCATGGAGCAAAAGGTAGCTGTTTGCAAACCCTGTGCTGGGTGATCCCAATGAGGACAGTACACCGAAACACCATCCCCATTCATCACCTTTAGTCATGGCTGGTAACATGGAGCACCCAAAACTTGCTCTGTATTGACTTCTTGCTCTTCAGTAAGTGAGGTTTGAGGTATGAGCTCCCCATAACGAAACAGTTGGAATTTGACCAGGAAATTCCCAAATACAGAGTGCAACCTTTTGAGTTATCACTAGCAGCCGGAGTTCACCCCAAAGTGAAAAGACCTCTTCTCTTGGCTTCATAGGTTTTGGACACCCACTCAAGGGCCCTCTGTG
The DNA here is from genome assembly GCF_016699485.2 of Gallus gallus. Lineage (NCBI taxonomy): Eukaryota > Metazoa > Chordata > Aves > Galliformes > Phasianidae > Gallus > Gallus gallus. The sequence goes on from NC_052537.1 coordinate 10,970,586, forward strand.
GAGCACCATTACATGGCACCGCTGAATTTTCTTCAGGAGAGACCATGTGCAATTTGGGACCCACAGAGGTGGGCTATGTGCTGGACTAGAGGGCTTTGTGCACTTTCCAAATTAGGGATAGGGGAAAAGCATTTTAAAGAAAATGGTATTAGAATGTGGTAATTAAAGAAGGTGATAATTGGGAGTGGGCGTGCCAGGTGTCCTGAGGCTTGTATCAAATTCCCATCTGGAAATTCTGGGTTCACTGGTGTTAAAATACTGAAGAGGGTACAGCAAAGGACTCTGTCCCTTGGAAATGAAAATATAATTCTGGGGCCAAGAAGATGCTAAACCCTCAGATAAGTCAACAAATGCCATTATTTATGGTTAGGATGCCTCTTTCTCTACAAGATGCCCAGTTTTGCCAGACTGTGGTGGTGTCTTCAGAAGGTGGCACTTAACAATGTCATTTCCACCATATAAGAGACATCTAACCAGGCAGGTTGGGATGTGACACTTTCAGAGTCGAAAGAGTCCAGACTGAGTACTTTTATTTCATCTGTGGCAGCTTAACACTTCTAATTTCAAGATCTTAAGAAGCAGCCAGCACTGGGTGAAGGAAGCAGAGAGACTGCAGACTCAACTACATCCAGACAAGGAGGAACAGTCATTGCAAATTGTTTTTACCATTTCTATCATCATCAACAAGCTAGCCCAAAGAAAAAGGATGGCACAGAGTGATTTCTTGGGGAGATATGTCATCCATCAGCAATTAGAAAGCTTTGATAAGCTCAGTTATTGTTTTCACAGCTAGTAGCATGGCTTGCAGATATTGATGTGGCTTGCCAATGAAACACGAATGGTTTTAGCAGTGATTATGCTGAATATGTGCAGTTTATTGTGAATCTGTGCATCTCACACAATGGCTCATGGGAGGAGAAAGCAAAAACAGAAAAGCAGGGGAAGGCAAGGATTTCCTCAGACTTTTAACTACATTAAAATATAGGGTTTTTATTTTATTTTTAATTTACTGGCTAGGAACATATTTGTAAATGCTGGGGATGATTCACTGGGAGGCCTGTGACTGCCAGAAGCTGCTGAGATCCAGCACTTGGGAACTAAGAGCTCCATCCACAGCTTCTTGTGAAAGGCAAACAGTTTGCTCATTAAAGCCTATTAGTTGTTTGTTTATTTATTACAAATGAGCCCTGTGGGTGTATTTCATTTGGCCTGGGACATCACTTCCCTCATGTTTCAGGGTTTTTTGTTTGGTTTTCTTTTTTCTTAAGAGCACTGTGAGATTTTTACAGAGACAGGATTTTTTCAGACAGCAAAATACAGGGTTTTTTTGTTTTTGTTTTTTGCTGTTGTTGTTTGTTTGTTTTTTGCTGTAACAAACATCTTCTGCACACACAGCTCTTGATGAATTGAAGTGACTGCTGTGTTCAAGTGAATTTGGTTGGCACTTTCAAAGCCATACTCTCATTCTCTCCTTAAATTTGACTTCAAACAGACAGCGGCGATAAAGCAAAGTGATGCACAAGAAATGCTGTACAAGTTGTCAAACTCATACAATTTACAAAACAGTGACAACATTAGAGCCTTTGTTTGGAAACTAATGTAAATGCACAGCACAACAGGTGTCATCGATGGATGAAAGATGCTGGTGAACAGTTCGGAGATCCAAAAGAGATTGCCAACATCACAGAAGGGAACAAAAATATCTATCCACGTTTCTTAAATGCCGCGGTTTGCATTACAGCCACTGCATTTATTAATATATGCTGTATGTGCCTGGAAATAGATTAGAAATTCCAAATACTGAGATATCTAGGTGTGTTAGAACATCTAAAGATTTAAAAACTCAGTTGAAGCTGGTCACTGTAATGGAGGCATACACCAGTGCTCAGCAAGAATAAGTTATACTGTTGTCAGTGAGACTGTATTTTGGCAGCTGAGGCGTCAGCCTTTCAAGCATTGGCTTAAGTGGATCATACTTGGTGCTGTGTATGTAAATAAAGTGATGTTGCTAATAACGAACATCTCTGCTACCCTTTAAGAGGGGGTATTTCTTTGACACATGCAGAAAGTTAAAGTTACAACTCTGCGAAATTTCAGTTTGCGTCCTCATCTGTTTATCATTTACTCCTCGGATGCTTGTGCTAAGAATTTAGTCTTTCAGAATAATGTTTATGGTAGGTGGTCCCTTCAAAGCTGTTTTGTTTCATTGAAACATTTTGATTTGCTGTGGAAGGCTCGTGCAAACTTTTCCTTTAACTGTATCCAACACCGTGATGAACCAGCACAAGAACTCCTGTTGCAGTATTTCCTGTCTCAGTACAGTCAGATGCTTTGAAGTGTTATTTTTCATTCAATTTCAGGGAAACTTGTCATTTCCCTCCCTCATTCAAGCCTAAGTGAAAAATGAAATGCCTATATGTGTGATGGTAGTTTAAACACATTAGTATATAATCCAAATTTAGATACATACTTACGCTTTCGGTACATACACACACATTAATATCATGGTGACTGCCATCCTACTGGCTTTCTCAGCCTTATGACAAAGGACTATACTTCCTCCTTTGTTTATTTATTTATTTATTTATTTTCCAAAAGAGATTTAGAGTCATGGTAAGGACATGGGATGGCCACACAAAATCATAATACTTTCCATCTGTTTGCTTACCTAAAAAAGGTAACACCGCATTCTCTTTAATAAGAATCATAGAGTCAGCAAGGTTGGAAAAGACGTCCAAGATCATCCAGTCCAACCATCTGTCTATCACCAATGCTTCCCCACTAACCCCACTAACCTCAGTACAACATCTAAATGTTTCTTGAACACCTCCAGGGACGGTGACTCCACCATCTCCCTGGGCAGCCCATTCCAGCGCCTGAGCACTCTTTTGGAGAAGAATTTTTCCCTAATATCCAACCTGAATATCCCCTTAGGGAGGGTTCCTTGGATGTTTTCATCAGGGTGCTTATTTAATGTATAAAAGAAAAAGGATGTGAGATAAGAATTTAATCTTTCTTTACCAGGATTAATACCACAAGTCAAAAAGTATGCCAGGATACATAACAGTAACAGGAATTCCCTCTTGTGTGGATCAGACTTTGCATGCGCAGTGTAGAGGGATGCAGGCTGAGCATACACTTGTGTGAGTGATGCAAGTAAGCACCAAAGAATCAGCAAAAAGGAGAAAAAGTCAGAGAATTAGCATGAGGATCCTTTTCCCAAGCGAATCTTTGGTAGTAAAATAAAATAAAAATAAAGCAGGTTTGTTTGTATTATCGGTATGCCAATGGACAATTAATGCTATCTTGAAAGTAGATCAACCCCAGGGTACATATGGGGAACACTACTTTAGCTTTTGTTAACGCTAAAAGTGAAGGAGACTTAGGGCACTAATGGCAAATGTTGAGACCTGGACCAAAATACGGCATCTCTCATCCTAATCACATGGATGACTGCAACCTTTGGTTTGTTCAGCTGCAATAGGCACAGACCCAACCGTGCAGAGGCAGTGGAGGAAAATGCAATAGGAATAAAGCAGGTGGAGGAGGATGAGGGCTGACGTGGATGGAAAGGTGGGCAGCAGAGGCGTGGGGAATCCTATGGGATGCATTGCTCCCATTGCCAAAAGGGAGCAATTTTCTACAAGAAAAGCAACAGATAACAGCGGTGAAATATCAACATACAGATTTTTTTTTTTTTAACTAAAAAAAAACAGAGAGAAACGCCATCCCCAGTGCCATAGCCTCATCTGTGCAGCAGCTCAGCCCCAGCAGCCTTGAAAGCGCAGTGGTGGGAGAGCTCCGACTTCCGCCGCCCGTCTTTGTGCGCGGCAGCAAGCCCATAAATCATCCCGCTCACGCTGTGTGCCCCTGCCACAGCGGGCGGCAGGAAGGTGGGAGGGTGAGCGGCAGCCCCGCTCAGCAGGCGGCCGACGGCTCTCAGGCTGGCACTGAAATGCTAGCGTGTGGAAAACTGGACGTGTTTTGCTCCCCTCTGCCCTTTGCGGGACCAAGCAGCCTTGGGGACCGAAGCACAGGGGATTTTTATTTTTTTCTAATTATGAAGTTTTTAATTTGATGTGAGATGCCAGATGTCATTCACAACCATTTTCTTGCTGCAGATGGGAAATCATTGAGAGTGAAACTTTGCAAGGGAGAGAGATGCAGGGATTGCAGTCCTATCCCTTCCTCCAATTATTCGCATAATTTTACCTCCTTTAAAAACACATTGCTTTCACTGCCTCCTACTACCCACCCCAGGCTGGTAAGTGCTTTCTCAGTGATATGGGGCTGGAAGGGAGACAGAAAAAGAGAGGAAAAATAATACATTCTTCCTGAAAGAACCATCATCTATTGTTGATCTACTGCATAGAGCAGAGAAAGACAGACAGCCATCAGATGAACCACATGCAGAAATTACAGTATTTGAACAGTTGAGAAAAGTGATAGAAAAACAAACCTCAGTGGCTCTGACCACACGTTGACTCAACTTCCACAGGCAGCCATGAGTGAAGAGGAAAAATTTTTTACAAAAAGGGGGAAAGTCCTGACTTCTCAAACCTCTGCCCCACTAGGAGCAGGACTGGAGGAGCATGGAACTTTTCTCACCCTTATTTTGAGGGATATGGGGAAAGCCAGCAGTGGGGAGCCCCATGTGGGGAATGGGGATGGAGCTTTACCTTGGAGGGCAGAGGGGACACTGTGCACCTGAAGCCACAGGGGTCATCCAGGGGGATCAAGGCAGAGGAACTGGGACCTGGGGATGGCTGTGTGCTGTTCCAACATCCCTTAGGTACTACATGCTGAGTGAAAACAGCCAAGCCTGCTTTGCCATCATAGAGACTGACAAAGTCAACCATTCTCCCTAAAATTTATTTTGCTCCCTTTTCCCATGCCACCTCATTAACCTGGGGAAAGGCTGTACCAAAAGCACTGTTCTGCTTGTTCCTGACATTGCTTCTGGATGTCAGCAGCACTGAGACCTGTCCCCATTGCCTGTTGCTTACCTTTCTCACCAAGACATTAATGAGATAATGTCAGCCAAGTGCTTTGAAGATGAAGAAGAAAGACTAGGCAAACAGGGGCAGATAAACAGAGCTCTTCATCTTCCTCACAGTGCTGGACAGAGAGTGCTTCCAATTATTTTTCCCAAGTGTCTCCACATACTGGAGAAGATGTAGGCCACAGCTGAGCTTTCCTTCTCTCACAACCCAAGACATAACACTTGATCCGTCCCTGCAGGATGCTGCTGTGAATCCCACACTGATGCATCACTTGAGCTGCTGGCTAATTCAACTGCCATTAACCTAAGTAAAACTATAACCCACTGAGTAAACATTCCCCTATTATTTCTAGAGATTACTGTGCTGGGAAGTCATTAATAACCTAGAAGTGCATTCAATTTATCTTTGTTTATTAGCTGCTTTTGTCAGACATGAGCATCGCCCCCCCACTTTTGAAGTATCCCACTATGACATTAGCCCCAACTACAGCCCTTGTAAAGTCAACAATCTGATATGGCCATTAATCTCCCACTTCAAAAGGGAAGGCAGGAGATTGAGCAGGAAGATCTCACATCTGCTCTTCCACTTGCTGTTTTGCTGCAGCCTGACATCAGATAGCTCGAGAACCCCTTATGAACACTTATTTTCACTTCCAGCCAAAGAGGACAAGCAGAGCAAGGACCCACAGGAGAGCTATACCTTGAGAAACAGGAGTTGGAGATGTTCCATGTACCCCACGGCACCTCAATCAGCTCTTAGGTGAATAAATACCATCCCTAATGTCTAAGCTTCAAACTTTATGGGTACTCATATGGATACAACATGCAAAAGCTAACTTTGTGCACCAAATTCCAGTTTGAGGCAATGGGTCCTGGTAGATCCAGAGACCACCATCATGTCTGAGGCTCCAGAGGATGCTGTCGCTTAGTGCAGATCTCCAGGAGCCATAGGCATACGGGGACATCAGTCGTGAAGGCCCACCTCCTCAAAAGCTAAAGAACAAGCATCACCTCCTCCAAGCCAATCCTTCAGCCACTATGCATCTTTCTGAACAAAAGGATCTATTACATCTACTAGACTGGCTGTATGAGAAATTTGGTGTTTTTGAAATGGGCCAATGTATTACTTTTTTACTCCAAAGATACCACCTGGCCACCTTCCCATTACTGTTAGACTAATGAAAAAACAGCTCTCACATGATCGTAGGGTCAAGATCTTCAATTTCAGGCTGCAGTAAATGTGAGTTACTTGTCATGCTTGCACAAATGCAAACATAAACACATATGCTTGCACATAACAAAAGCAGGTAAAGTCCAAGACTAATTATTGTGGAAGGAATTACTTGACTACAAATACAGTTAAAATAGCTTTTTTTTTTTCACTGATGGCAATTATTTCATATACTTTCATTACTGCTAATGCTGATACATGTCCAGGACAAAAGTTACTATAACAGAGCAGTGGAAGGCAATGTATAATGTAACCTGTGTGTCTAAAGGCGTAGCACACTCAAGCCACTACAACCACAGGAAACCTAACATCATTTTTCTGGGCAATGTTTGTTGAATGTGCTACAAGCATTTGCTTTCTAGTTAACTTCTTTCCTACTCCCCCATAACTCAGGGAATCAGATGACAAAGTTTTGCCCTCTGAGTACGGCAACCACTCTGCACTTGTTGTGGGAACATCGCTGGTAGATCTTTCTTGGGTAGGAGGAGATATTTAACAGCAAAAAAGAGGAACTCCATTAAAAAATATTCCCATCCCCCCTCTTTATTCTCGTTTTGGTCTTTTCTTTACATATGGTACCTTATTAATACAACAGCCAATGAAGTCTCCTGTCCACTGCAGAGAGATGCTGCTGCCAGCATGGTCCTTTCACTGTCACGTAACAAATGCACCCTCAGGACTTATCTCGGTCCAGCAGAAATATGCTCTCTGCAAAACAGGATAAAAGTACAGTTTGGTTTCCTAAGAACATTATTTCTCTTACTTATTTCTTTAAGCTCCATATGGGAAAAGGAAGGTAACTCTCTGAAAGTTTGACATAGCTGCTTGATACAGGTCTCTTCTGTTTCCCTTCAGTTTAAAAGAGTTTTGGTTTTGTTTTGTTTTGGTTTTTTTTTTTTTTTTTTTTTTTCAGTTTACTCTGCCAAGGCTTTGATTTCATTTTATCCCAGCTGTGATGTGGGGTTGGGTAACTGTGGGAGAGACCTCCTCTCCTCCCTCCCCTCCAGCTCCTGTGCCACTGGGCTGGTTGGATGCTCACTTGATGCTGGAGATTAGGTCAAAACCCCTCCAGGCAAGGAGTGTGCATCTCCCACATCCTAAACAGATGCTTTAATCCCCAAGATATTGCATAAGGAGGAGGGTGCCTTTGGGAAAAAAAGGACTTTTTCTTAGATTGTTTTTTCAGGAAGGTGTTAGGTCACAAGCCAGCAGTGACTAGTTCAAGACCTCCTAAGTGATATGAACCCTGCCTGAAAAGAGATATTTATGTCTCCAAGTCTTACCTGTAGCTAACTTTTCACAGTTTTCTACTGACTGCATTACATGAATCTTGTTCTACTCCTCTACAGGTGACCAGATCTGGTTGCCTGCTGAGGGGGCTGGCTGGCTTCAGCCTGAATACCTGATCCACCTCCTCTACACCTTCATCTTAATATCTTATTTTTTTTGGTTTGTTGGTTTTAAAAAGACTGGTGCTTTTTTTTTAATTGAACACAACACATTTAAAATCATAAGCCTTGAGCGTATTTTACTGCTTTCACCACAGCTTCTGTGGTGATGTAATAAAAGTACTTGGGGGTACTGGTGGATTGCAAGCTGAACATAAGCCAGTATGTGCCCTCGCAGCCCAGAAAGCAAACTCTTACCCTGGTCTGCATCCAAAGCAGCATGGCCAGCAAGTTGAGGGAGGTGATCCTGCCGCTCTGCTCTGTGCTGTGAGACCTCACGTGGAGCACTGCATTCACATGTGCAGTCCTCAGTGCAGGAGAGAAATGGACCTGTTTGACTACAGCCAGAGGAGGGCCACAAAAATGATGTAAGGGATGGAACACATCTCCTACTAGGACAGGCTGAGAGAGCTGGGACTGTTCATCCCTGAGAAGAGAAAGCTGTGAGGTGACCTGAGAGCGGCCTGTCAGTATCTAAACGGGAGCTACAAGAAAGAAGACAGACTCTTTAGCGGGGTCTGGTATGGTCGGACAAGGAGAAATGGTTTCAAACTAAATAGGGGAGATTTAGATTGGATACCAGGAAGAAGTCTTTCACAGTGAAGGTGGTGAGGCACTGGCACAGGTAGTGGATGCCTCATCCTTGGCAACATTCAAGGTCAGGCTGAACCAGGTTCTGGGCAACCTGATGGAGCCGTAGGCATCCCTGTTCATTGCAGATGACCTTTAAGGGTCCTTTCCAGTTCTAAGGATTCTATGGTTCTATATGGTTCATGATTAAAATATGAGGAGGAGGGCTGATGTGTAAGAGGGAACTACTGTGTTTTTACAGAAGATGTGTAGGTTATGGCAGAAATTCTACCTGGGATGTGGACATAGTTTCATCACTTGCTTTATACCTGGGGGAGACGTGAGCAGGCCAGGGGGCCTGGGTGGCTAAGCCCTGCTGGTAGGTAAAAGAAAGAAAAGCCACATCTTTGATCTCGGTGAGGTGCTAATTTGTAAGATGTGGGGGTTGTTAGGACCTTAGGAAGGGAAGGCCAGCACATCAACAAGGGCACTTATCTGGCAAGCCATTAATGACACATTACTATCTCCACACTTACTCATTTACACAAGTGTTTGAAGACAAGACTGTGTGTCAATAAAGGAATTAGACCGGACACCTTGAGCCCATCAGGTTTATCTCACCGTGCTGACAGGAACAGTAGGTGACACCGAGTCACAGTGAAGACTTCAAAGTTTCTCCAGCCGAAGTCTTGCACTGAAGACAAACAACCTTTACGGCCTGCTAGGGACAAACAGCCAGGCGGGGAAGGCAGCTGGGAGATGAAAGGACGATCCCCTCAGCATATTCACAGCCCGGGCTGGCCTTAATTCTGCTGGGGAGGGTTGATTTTAATTGAAACTTTCATCTTGGCCCTCGGTGTTTGAATAGGAAGAGGGGAGGATGAGAAGAGTGGAGAAATCACCTGCTGCTTGGGCAAACACCTGGCCAGGCAGAGGGACGTCCATCCTCCGGGCCTGTCCTGCTGCCTTTCCCCAGCCTCCATGTCATGGCTGGGGAGCAAAATGTAAGTTGTATTTCTGAAGGAAATTTCTGAAGGCATGCTCTCTGTGGCCCTTCCACCTGGCTTAGAGAATTTTTTTACCAAAAATGACAACTAAGGTTGCTTTGCTACACAGCCTGGTTGTGGCAATTGCGAAAAACAGCCTTAGCTTGCAGTTTTCCTATACAAGCAGGAAGCAAGGAAAAGAAAAAAAAAAAAAAGAAAAAAAGAGATGTGTTGGACAACTTGCCCAACACATCTCCTTTTTTCTGAACCTCCTTTGCTGCTTTGCTGCAACAGATGCTACAAGACTCAACTGTGCAGACTTCTGTGGTTACAACCACCTCTACTGAATCTTGCAGCTGGGTTGAAAACTCCACTGAACTGTAAAAACTGGAGGGCAGCTTTCAAAATTTTCACTGTTAAACAAACAGGGAGCCAGGTACTGTTTTCATGGTCAGGTGAAATGCTGATCCTTAAGGCTAGGAATAACACTTGAATCAGTAATTTCAACAATTTTTTTCTTTGATCGCTTCCATCACTGGTTTGCAACTAAATGAAAAGTGATTGTATGAAAATCCTTTAACAAACTGGTGTATGTCACCTGTATTTCTATTGTATGCTACCAAGGACAAGTACGTAAGGACAAATAGAGCCACCCTGGCCTCACATTTTAAATCTCTGAATAATACCTCTGAATAAATCCCTCAATAACATCCCTACATGTGAGGCTGCTTTTCAGAAACCTTCATGAGAGGTCTGTCATCTAATCTTGTGTTTTTTTCATCGAAGAACAGAGCCACACAAGCTCTATGGTGCTCTATGTAGACACTGTGCTTGGAACTCAAATACTTTCCAAGCTAAAACCCACGTTATTTTGCTCACATGGGGAAGCAGTGGCTTTCTAGCAGCATGTGGAGGCCTGAGCATGTGTTCATCTGTGCATAAAACACTTTCTGTTCTGTGATTGGGAAAAGCAGAACAGAGGGGCTCTGAGGGGACCCAGTCCTTCCCATGCATGCTGATGCTGTTGCTATATCTTGCTCAGCTTTTAAATCCATCATTAACCAACTTTCTTGATTTTCACCAAGGCCTTTCCTTTCTTTTTAGTGCCTGTCATTTATTACAATACTGGGACAAGGAGAAACAATGAGATGAATGTCACGCTTCCCAGAGGTGTCAGATAAGGGCATGATGCTGCTGGCATTGCTGTAGCACCACGATGGGTTGGAAGGAGCACCTCTGCCCTCTTCTGGGACAGCCACAGCCTCACTTGACCTCTGCAACAATTTAAAGCCCCTCTGATAGACAGCTCATTGATCCAGCATGGCTGGAGGAAGTCAACATACCATGATTTGGAAGTTTGCAATCACATTCTTCACTTTGGCCATCAGTGTACACAAAACTCATCCATGCTTCAGCTTGTGTATCTGTATGTGTAGGTCTCATTCGCTTGTGGTCCAGGCTTTCTTTCTGTTTTTTTTTAAATTTTATTTTATTTTTTGGCTGCCTTTAATTTGTGTCCATTCAGTAACCACTAGTTGTAGGCCTGCTGGGATCAGCCCTCTTTACAGAAGCTGCTCCCTGCAACCACAACCATTTTAGAAAAATCAGGATGTAATGGAGTATTTATTCTTTGATTGTTTAACAACATCTGAGAATTCCAGCAACTCTTATAAGACCTCGAGGAATGCAGAGCCAGAAGAGGAAAAGCCCTGCCAGAATCAGCTCCTGACAATAATGTGCAAGGCACTCTATTTTATTTCTTTTGGACTGCAGAAATCGGAGCTAAAGAATAGCTAGGATAATGAAGCGTACACTGTTTTTAATTTGCCACAAGCCAACACATTTCTGGAATGTGGGGGTCTGGCTATATTCATTTAATAAAGAATGAATAAGGAGCGGTGCATGGGGTTGAATAGGATGATATATGATGCTGCAATGTGTATGGAATATAAGGAATGTCACTGCAATATCACAGTGATCACACAGCAATTCAGATATACCCTTCCCAAGGGAAACTGCTAGGATCTGGGGGTGGGCTCTTTGAATTTGTTCCAACAACACAAGGGGGGATGAGCTTTTCTGACCAACATTACTGCCCATTGCAGTGCATGTACAGAAGAGATGAGCAAAGGGCTGCATGGAGCATTAAGCAAGAGACCTTTCTGGTAAGACACTTCACAAAGGTCCTGGGGTGCTACTTGGTGTTCATACCAAGACGTCACAAAGCCCCAGATCCAGCAGTCCTCACCCAGGAGGCTGGAGGAAATACGGCCACGATCCCCAAATTGGTGGGAGCACGACAGAGCCATTGCACTGTTGCTACAGAGCAGGGCAAAAATCCAGCTACCAAGAGAAGACACACAGAATGGGAAAATCTTCCTGCTCTCTGTGGACAGTGTCAGACAGCTGGGATTAATAAGCTGTGCACACACACTGCACACACATATATTACGTATATTTACACAAATATAAGATGTATGTAAGTGTATGTGTGTGTACATACATATATGTGATAATTAACTCTTATTTGTACTGCATGGGGTAGATATCACAAAACTTGTACCCCTTGAGTGAAGCTTTTGAGTTGAATGGTATCCCACATCAACCATCACCTGTGGACAAGCCAAGTCTGAAATCCCCAGCAGCCATGATAATGGAGCTGCTACAGAAGGTCAGTGCACATATTTAATAACTGCTTTCCTGTTTTACAGCCATGTATTGTATTTCTAGATTTTATTAGTAGTTGCATGATTGCATTCCATATAATACAAAACTTCGTTAAGATAAGAATGCACCTGAGATTAGCTCCTGCATCCAGGGATTTCAGTAAAAGTGCTTTCTTGCAGGTTCTCTGCCTCACTGATCTTGTGTTGATAGGCTTGCCTGTATGATCTGAAAACCCATCAAACACATTTCTAGGGAGATAAGATTTTGAATGTAATGTTTGTGAACCATCTCTGATGTACTCCTGTTGTTTCTTTGCTTACTGGTGTCCTTTTTAGTATATTAACTACAGTTCTGAGACACAAAGTCATCAGAGCAAGTCATAAAAATACTGCAAATCAAGCTGTGTTGGAATAGAAAAGCAAAAGTATATTGAACACTACTAAAAAGTCTTTCAAACTCAAAGACACAGCAGATTTAAGACATGCCCTAAAACTTGGTTATAGATGAAATATTCTTTTACCTTCTGTAGAACACATGTATAGTTTGTATAAAATGAATGTTACCTAATGATGACAAAAATCTTCCCACTCCAACTCCCTCCATGCTGAAACCCATGGCAAAACCCATTTTTAGCAGTGTGTTCAAGCGGAGAAATTGCCGACTGTGTGAACAGGAGTGGTACAAGCTCCCTGCTAGTGCTCGCTGCTGTCATCAGCATATAATATTGCAGGCTGGAACACTAGGCAGGCCCTGCACACTGCAAACCACGGCCGTGCCTCTGAGCAGCCTCGCCCCAGCCTTGCAATGAGGTAACTCCAAGCATTTCAGTCATTGTCGCAACTCAAGGAAGATAGAACAGCTGAAGAACCCACATTGCCTGAGGAATACATGACAACTGGCCTAGTATCTCCAACACCATTTCCCTCCCTCGCTGTATCCCTTTCAGATTACATAAAGAAATTCCCAGCTTGCCACGGTAAGACAGTCCTTTATTATCCTTTTCCTTTCTGGCGCAGCAGTCAAGAGCAAGGCAGAGTTGATTGCACTGCTGTCGGCCTCTCTTGAAACTCAAGCATTTGGCTTTGCATCTTGTGGCATCCTTTCAAAAGCTCAGTGAGGCAGCTGTAGTGCACATGTGTGAAGGGAAAGCGTTGCCTATTAGCTCAAGCAACACTCTAATAACGGCATTCACTCTCTGTAGTGCTGTTGTGGGGGATCACTTAGTTTCCCATCCAGAACAATGGCTTTGAAAGCCATGGAAAAGCAGTAGTGCTCAGATTTGTGAGCTATGCTTCACAGCCTTTAAGCGTTCAGTGTTTTGGTGTCAGCCCATAGGTTCTGTTACATTGCAAGCACCAGAACTGCACTGATGTCTAGGGAAAGTAAATGTTTTGAGAGCATAGGTGATGCCTAGCATAGCAAAGGCAGGTTTGGCAGAGCTGCAGAAGGGCCATAGTGAGGGAGGTTCCACTCTCAACTTCCTAAGAAATCATTTAAAAGAGAAAAGCAGAGAGAAGTTGTTTAGCTCAGAGAAGGGAAAGCTCCAGGGAATTCTCGTTGCTGCCTTTCAATATATAAGAGTCTTATAAAGAAAGAAGTAGAGAGGTTTTTTAACAGGCCTATAGCATCAGAACAGAAGGCAGTTCTTTTAAAGTCAAAGAGGCTGGATTTAGATTTGATGAAAGGAATACATTTTCCAAAATGGGGTCACTGAGACACTTGGAAGAGGTTGCTCAGGGAAGTTGTGTTTGCTCCCATCATTGGTAGTGTCCAAATTTAGGCTGAGGAAATGCGTTTGTCTCCAACAGTAGAGAAAACTGGTGCTCCAATGGGAAAAAGGAGAAAGTAAGCAAGATTTTGGACATTCATGGGCAGAATGCACCTGTAAAATGCCGGGATGCCTTACCCACTTTAATATAGGGTCTGATTTTAGCACTTTCCTTAGAGAAGTGCTGCTGTGGGGAAAGCCGGTGGCAAGGCAAAGTTTGCTTTCAGGAGGCAGCTCACACATACTGCAACCCTGTGCTTTGCATGCCTACCCAGGGCAGGAACTTGTGAATATGCATCTTGCTGCCTTTCCTCTGTCACTTTTCCACCTTGCCTATTTCCCCCAGCTGCATTTCCTCTGCCCTGGCAGAGCAGAGTGCACCCGGAGCACACAAGGGCAAAGGGAGCTGGATGGAAGCAGCTGCCCACAAGAAGAATTGCTTCCCAGCTTCCCTTCCCACACACATACATGAATCCGTGGCTTGGAGGAGGTTACATCTGACCTCCAGTTCTGCAGAAGGGTGGGATGTCCCAGCTTTCTCTGGAATGATGGAGAAAGCATCTCATCCTTTGCCTATCCATGCTTCCAAGGCAGAAAAACATATTTTCCCCCGGGGCAGCAGCATAGTTTGCAGAACCAATGCTTAAGCACGTGCTTCAGCAGGATCTGGGGCTTGTGTTGCCTGTGGAGTTAAAAACAACACAACACAAACCAACAGTAGGAAGAGCAGAAGACTGGAGCCCGACCTCACTTTTGCTGATTTAATTCCAGTGTGACACTGCTCATTCCAGCAACACTAGTCCTGCCTTGAGTGGCAGGATGGCCTCCAGCCTTGCCCCACTTACTCTCTCCAGCCAAATATCTCACTCCTGGAAGGCAAAGTGCTGTGAAACGCATCCAGCTCTCTCAGTAGGGAGAAACACTCCCCGTTTGCGAATGCTTAGCACCCCGAGCCAGGAGAGTTTTGTATAAGTGCTAGAACTAATGTAAACAGAGAATTACACTATTACAGCTGCATGTGGTGTTATAATTACCCAAGAATGCAGCTCAGCCACTGGTGCATCGTATGCGCCACACTGTCGCCAAATTTGCAGATGTTCAGTCTTACTTTTATTAAGCATGACAATGCCCAGCAGGATCTATTTTCTCTGATTATACTCAAATGGAGAGGAATATTAAAAGGCAGGATAATTAAAAATATATGCCTAAACAAAGGATGTGTCTACAATTCTTTTTCTAGCGCTTTGAAATAGTTCAAATTTCTCGGCTGGCTCATGTATACAGGGAACCAAAAGGATGTTTTAAATTCAGACATATGTCTTCATTCTGTTTTATGTGCCAGAACAAAAACATAGCTCAGGACCACCATGAATTGATTTTTTTTAAGTGACGACTCGGCAGAGAAGGCTCCTCATCCTGCTCTGCCA
The DNA here is from genome assembly GCF_016699485.2 of Gallus gallus. Lineage (NCBI taxonomy): Eukaryota > Metazoa > Chordata > Aves > Galliformes > Phasianidae > Gallus > Gallus gallus. The sequence goes on from NC_052537.1 coordinate 10,985,685, forward strand.
GACACTGAGGCAGATTTTGCTGAAAGAATATAATGATTTCCTATAGGGGAAGTAAAATAAGGAGCTTATAGGCTGAATTTTATGGGGTGGGTGTTACGTGAGGGGGATGCTTTATATGAGCTGGCCTCTTAAACACTCAAGCATTAGCTCTGTATTATGAAGCATTATGCTTTAAAGCAGACTCTCAGAGGAGCATGGGTGCAGGGATGCTACGAAGAAAGTCTTTGCAAGCAGAATTTCATTGCATTGTCAAATCAAAAGCAAGAGGATGGGAAATGTAAAGGCACTGATTTTGTACAAACAAGAGCTGAAAAATTCTGTAGGGAATTCTGTTTCTAAGGGAAACTTAGGCCAGGAAATGCATATGTGAGTCCACATAAACTAAGAGCATGAGTGAAACTTTCAAGATCTGTGTTTTTTAGGAGGAAGTGAGTGACGTAGAGCACAGTGGGTATTGCTGCCTTCAGAGAAGAGGAGGGAGGTGAGTGGAAGGACAAGAAATGACACGCTGAAGGAGCCAGAGAAAGGATGGGATTTAAAAGAGCTGCTGCTCAGTGGATGCTGCTTGTCTCTCAGATGTATGCTATAGGTTACATAGGATGGTCAACCAGAACCAGGATTTTTCCTTCAAAAGTAGAATCCCTAATTAGTTGGCAATTACTTAATTAATTGGGAAAAAGTGCAATTAGCAGAATGGGCCTAGTACTTCCAAATTATTCTCTAACTCTCTGGTTGATGCCTCTACCCCAAAAGAAGCTGCTGAGATGCAGCCTATGCTGCAAATAGCAACGAGAAAGTGAAAATCAACTCAAAAGCGCATTCAAGAGGCTAAAGAAGTATTCAGGCAGCATTCACTTGCTTCAAGTTCAAGTACTTACCCTGAAAACCCCTGAACTGCATTATCTACAGCACATCCCAAGAGGCATTTTAGGAGCAGAAAGGCCCTGTCACCTCTATATATTTGGTGGGACCCTATGTAGAAACTGAGAGTTGCACCTGATGTTGATTGTCTTCTCACTGATTGAAAACATTGATTTATGTATGTAGTAAGGAAAGGGGATGGGTTTTTTTGCTCCTGCTTCTTTTAACATGATGCTCATCACGCCCAGTCTCCCACATGCTTCTGCAGCACACACAATGGATGTTTCACACCCTCCAGCTGTGCTTTCCTATATAAAATGCAAAATAATATAAAATAAAATAATAAATAATATATAAATATAATATTAAATATATTATAAAAATATAAAATAATAAATAAGAATGAAGGCAAAGCAATTTTAACAGGTCTACAACACTTCCATAGTGCTACAGGCTCAAGCATCCCATAGTGCAGACCTTGTTCAGTGCAATGTGTATGTAGTCTGAGATGTCCTGCTGTGCTCAGAAATACACCTATGGGCTGTCATCTGGCTGCAAACCCCACGGTGTCTAAAAGTGGGTGGTTTCCAACATTTTCAATGCTTAGACTCCTACAAGCATCCCAGCTGTGATACCCAGGGTGATGACTTCCTTGAAGATCCTTTGGACCACGAGTGATCAGCATCAGATTTCTGAACACTCCTCTCTGCTCGTTCTCATTGCTTCCTCTATAGAATTAACTGTTGCTCAGCATAGCCTATGCTGTATGGGAAGACTGTGCAATTGTAAGATTTGCTGAGAGCAGTCATGGAAAGCTGTTGAAGGTAATGCTGCTTCCAGCTCTGGCTGTAGAGAGGAGTGGGAAAAGGTCTGATATTCAGCAGGAAGAGCTGGACCTGCTCCTGCATCGTGGATGGTAAAACTGTATAGGATGCTGAGTGCTCCCCTCAGTCAAGGAACAAAGGAAGTGAGGAGAACAACAGCAAGCAAAAATAGGTTATGCCAGAAGGAAGTCTGGATTAAGCAGTCAGATTTCTTCTGCATAAATCTCACTGTGAAATGACTCATTAAAACACAAGCTCTTTCCCTCGCTTCCAAACACTTTCCTTGCTCAGAGAGGTTCCCAGGACAGGCCTCTGAAGTGTTCATGGGTCCTTCAGGATGGAGTAGTTAGAATCTCATCTTAGGTCCTTTGGCACCTCATCACAAAGACTTGGGGGGTTTTATTCCCCATTAAGGAACCAGATTGGAAATAATGGAGGTAAGAAAGGCTTATTGCCACTTGCTGTGTCTCCTGGAGATGCAGAACACACTTTTGGCAGGGTCACCTCTCTACCTCCATCCCCCATGGGCCAATAAATATCTTGGCACACGTACATACATACATATATATATGGATTTCCTATACTCCGTACATATCAAATATATGAGATCAAGAAGAGAAAAAAAGCACCAAACCAAATGCAGCTCTTCATGTTTTATTTTCTCCCACAGTCATTAAGTGCTAAACCAACATCTGAGTGCTCTATAAGTGTTTTATTTAAGGAGAGAGAGTTCCCCAGAAGTGTTTATTTGCAAAGTCTTCGTCCCTGTGGCAGAGTGGCTTTCTCACTGGCATCTCATTTCATTGAAGTGACTCTTTTGTAGTCTTGATGTCTGTACAATTGCCAGAGCCAGCAGATTACCACATAAAACATACTCATTGGTCTCATTAAGGAGCAGCGTCTAGCAATATCAGGCAGGGAACTCACTGGTGCAAGGCTGGATTTAAAGGCAAGATTCCCTCATGCAGACGGGGAGAGAGCTTGTGGCACCTCTAGCATCATTATACCTTTCTGGTTTTGCTCAGCAGCTGACAAGAATTTGCTCGATGAACAGGGAGGGATCCCTTAAGCAGTATTTGCTTTGCTGCTCAATGTGGTGGTTGGGGTCCAGATGACAAGGTGCCATGGCTGCCTTGGAAGCAGTCATCTCACTGACAGTTTTGGCTTCAGGCCTTTTGTCACCTCCAAAAATTAACCCTGTTGGCACCTTTGCCCTGTGGGGAGCAAGGTACCACTAAGCTTCCCTGCATTCATGACAATGAAAGGGGATGCATGCATGGTAAAGAGGGGCACATAGAAGGGATGCAGACAGTTTTAGCCACTTACGCCCAGTGCAGTGATCTGGTTGGTGCTGGGTGTCTGTCCGGCATGAACATCCAGTTCCATGGTAGTCTTGAATGGTCCTCAAAGTTCTCAAGACAGTGATGGTCTTCAGCTGAGACACTGTATAAATTGTAGTCAAATGGCACAAAAGAAGCCTTTTCTTCCAAATCCTCCTTCAAGTCTTGGAGGAAAAGAGCGACAGTATGCTCCACACACCTGGGAAATGGTGCACATAATGCCATGAGCATGGAGGGAGTTTGATAATGAAGTCAAAGTGAATTCCTCTGCATGAGGAAGGCAATAATACATCTCGTTTAAAGCAAATTGACAAACAAAGAAAATAGTGTACCCTTATTGCACCTATTCTCACGTGTTGGAACATTGGACTTCAAGGAATGACAGAACTAACTGCTGGGAAAGAAGGAAATGAGTCTGGTGGAAGAAATGCAAACCAATCACTCTGCCGTGAACATGACTTCAGCTTGAATTTTGTGTTTAGCTTGAAATATATGGTAATATTTTCTAATGCGGAGATGAAAACTAATTAAAAACATGTTGGCTTCATTACACTGAAGCTGGGTGGCAAGGGAAAATTTGGCAGGCTCAAGGGAAGAGCTCTTGTTTATAGGACACCAGACATCTCAGTTGGTCATTTTTCATCAAAAATACTAAGGTGGAAGCAAAATGATCAGCAAACTGCAAACCTAAACAGAAGAGTTCAAAACAAGCTCGAGTGCCCACTTAACACACCACCCCTGTGTCAGCGGGCATCTATTTGCTACGTAACAGGATGGATAGAGTGCTGTCCTGGGCTCACATCACAGATCTGCTCATTGCCACTTGATGCTGTCAGTGCAAAGCAAACAAACAGCTTGCCAGCCTGCCCTGGTTTTCCAGGAAAAGGTGCAGTTTGTGTAATAGGCATGGTTTGTATTATAATGAATAGTAATAATAATGAGTATTAGGCCAGGGGAATAAGCTGCATCAGGCTTGTGCAAAGCATGCTTTTAATTATCTCCTTCACAGACCATTTCTAAGCTCTGGAGAGAAATTAAGAAAGGAAGGAGTTTTGTGTTATCAGATTTTGTTTTGTTTGTTTGCCTTCAGTTTGGAAATGTATGCAAAAGCACATTATTTTGCAATACCACTATCACATATTATAAAGCAGAATAGCTACAATCAGATTTGCTGCAGGGAAAGGATTTGTACCATCTTTTCTTCTCTTTTGGCATTTAATCTAGAGGGAACCTAGGAAAATCAGCCTCACCAAGAAAACACTGGTCTTTTTGAGCACCCATCACTACTTCTTTCTTCATAAAATCACTTTCCTACAGCCTGTAAAGGGTGTGAACACATCTTGCTATGGTCATCCAATCATTGGGTTTTTGACAACATATACATCCCATCCTGGAACTCAGGGTGCAAAGCTTTGGCTTCCTTTTTTCTTTTTCTTTTTTCTTTTCTATTTCTAATAGTGTCATTGAAAAGCATTTGACAGACCATACTAAGTGGTGTATGGGTGCTGCACCAACTTTAGTTGCACCCTTCACAGGTTTCATAGGATCTGAACTGGGCTAAATCTCTGCTGCTTTCGCAGACACAGATTTGGCTGTTTCCATTGAGAATGCTGGGAGCAATTTGAAAGCTGTCCCTTGCTGTTTGATCAACATTTTTTACTGTCTTGAGGTATAAGCAGACACAAATGAGAATCAGTTCTGCTCATCTACTTTAAAAAATATATTTTTAAATGCAACACCACTTAAGATGTGCTTCTGCAGCTTTGGAAGGAAAGTTCTCAAGGAAATTTAGCAAAGGACTCATTTTTTAAGGGGGCCATTATTTCTAGGACTGTTAAGGCTGCTCTTACAATCCCATTTAAGTATCAAGAGATTTCTATTCCACCATCCTAGTCACTTATCACTAAGAGGTTTCTATCATAGTTTGCTATCCCAGATCTGCTGGATATTTTGGCATTTATTAAAACTGCCTCCAGCTCCATTGGGAAAATCAGTCCACTCTCTACCTGTCCTATGAATTCATCCCATATATTTTCTGAGGAGCTCCTCATTCTGCCTTGTGATCACACTACTCTGCAGTGTGATCGTTCCAACAGGAAAATATGGGCATGTCAAAACTACAGTAAATGACTTGGAAATGATAATGCGATCCCTTGCTCTAGGTGTGATACCTTTGTTTCATTCATAACACTATTTTTGTCCTGGAAATAACAAAGCAAAAAATATTCAACTTGGGATTTTCCAGCTTAACAATCAAATGGCTTTAATGGAAACAAGATCCAACCACAAGACACTTTGGAAGCTGCAAGTTTTGTGAGAGGGGACAAAATACACAACACTCATGACAACACTGTCTTTTTTGCTTTGGCTTACTTTCCAATAGCTATCATGATTAAGCCAGTATTTAAGCATGCAATTTCTTAGTGTTAATGTTGGAACACATTTTTAAACATCCATGCTTTGGAAAGAATTTTAAAGTAAAACCAGTCTTCTTGGTAAAATCTTATTTGTGTGTGTCTTGAGTAGAGAAATTCTTCAAATGCTGGCTCAGCTCCTGTGACTCTTTGGGGTACTGTTCCTTGAATTTCATCACTGAAGCAATTTATTCATTTTATCTTTGATTGACTTATGTAAACACTGCAGAGTGGCTGCTGCCAAGCTCTCAGGACTCCTCTACCCACAGTTCTCAGCTGCCAAGACCTCGGTCTCCTGTCCAGTTAATGTGTAGTGACTTTGTGATGGTGTTAAAAAGAGCAAGATCAAGATGCATGTCCTGGGCAGTGGCAGTCACCACATTTTCAAGCAACCAGGAGCAGCTGCTCATTATTCACAGAGTATCGATTCAGCTCATTCTGGTGTGGCTGTACTGTCTTCAAAGACAGGAGGCAGTGCGGTTATAGGATTTCTGAGCCCTCCAAGCTAAATTAGTTGTAGTGTCATTAATTTTGTGTCAGCTTGTGTCACGGCTTGCCTAACCTTAAGTATATTGCTAAGGTCATGATTTTCTTCGTTTATACTACAGCACCAGACTCAACCCCTGCTCCTGTGGAGCTTTTAGGATCTTCACACTTACTTCCAGAGCTGGAGAACATACTGAGTGCTCAAGCAACACTTCTTCTGGTTATTTTTCTGGAGTGGAGGATGCCAAAAGTTTCCAACGATTACATCTCTCTTACAGATTCAGTAAACACTCGTATTTCTAATACCCTGCCCAGGTTCAGCAACGTTCAAAGCCCTTCACACCATCCTGGGGCTTGAGTTAGAGGTGGGCAAACTTTGCGGTGTTTGAGGTTTTGTGAATTTGGCAAAGCCTGTGTCAGGTTCACGGAGTTCGCCTGCTAATTTAGGGTAAAAAAAAAAAAATGCATTTCACCACCATTTCCAATCATATTGTTTTCGGCCAAGGTACACAGTTTACAAAAAAACAAGCATATTTTTCTGCCTCAGAGAAAGCAGAACACCTCACAAAGTGCACGGCAGCACAAACAGGCGCTCTATTTATTGACTTATGTATATATAGTTTCCCCCCACACTTGCTAAAGTATCTCTCTGCCTGTTTTTCACGTTGTGTGTTCTCTTTTTTTTTTTCTTGCTCTTTCCTCCATCTTGTTTTTCGTAATTTAAGTGAAACACAGCTAACTCCAATTTGGTTTCGGTGAATTGCTATGACAGAGTGGACTGTAGCTATGGGGTACACTCAATATCCACTTTAAACTCTCGAGTATTCTAACTAAATTAAAAGGAGCTCACATGCCTGGGAGCTGCATCTCACGAAGATAAATGGAGAAAATAAACGATCGTGATATGCCTTCATGTGGATATCCTTTTACTCAACATATGCACAGGAAAAGAAAAATGCATCAAGTTTCCCTGTTTCAGCAGGGGCTGGCTCAATTAACCCCATGGGTTTTCCATCCAGTTTGAGAGTAAGCCCTGGAGGCACCCAAAGTGGCTCTAAACCCTATTGCTGATCAGACCAGTGGGAGCATCAGCCATCTGCCAAGGAAACATCACACACAAATCAATGATCATTTCAGGATCTGGAAGGTGTCAGAACTAGTCCAGGGATCCCACTCACTGGAATTCAATGGTGGGGGTGGTCCCATCCTGCAGCTCTGCTAGGGAGCACGCACTCTAGTGGGGTTTTGGAGGGCAGGTATCCCCATATTTATTTGCAGCGCTTGCAATCAAAGAATTTGTCACATTTCTTCAGAGAGGAAGCTGCTCCAGTTGTGAGACAGGGGGATGATTCACAGCTTTATTTAGGCGCCGTTGTTTTCACAGCTAGTTCTGCAAGCAATATATCATCTTCTGGCTTAGTCGAGGCTACATCCTCTTGCGTGAGGCAGCTCCGTTTGCCTCGCTCCATGTTTTTGCCTGTCGATGGGAGCAGAAAGTAATTAAGCCAGAGGGTGGGAGCATTTAGTTCCTTTTCCTCTTCAAACCAATTCGTCTTCCTGAGCTGACCAGTTACATTGTGCGCTGTGATCTCTGTGCTGATAGCAGCTCCAGTCGCTTGCAGAAACCTGTACCCGTCCCTCAGCAGATAATGAGTACCAGACTCTCAAATGTCTGCTAAAAGAGGTGAAAAGATGCTGCTGGCTTCCCGTCCCGCTGAGTGCTTGCAATGCTGCAGGCATCACGAGCAGATTAGCCCTGGTCCGGAGATGCGGCATCACAGCGGGTCCTAACTGGTGGAATCCCTAGTAAGAGCAGTGCGGAGCCAGCGCTGACATCCTTGCGGTAAGGGGAGAACATGCCTCAGGTTTGCCAGCCAAATTAGAATTAGTTAAGTAAGTGAAGTGCAGCAATATTCTCTTTGATCATTTTAATGACTGCTCTTGGTGGGTATGCATGTAATGAGCTTATACCTCAGCCTTACCATCACTTTATGGCTTGTATTCCCAGCAATGCCAGTGTGGCAGAAGAACAGAGTGGCTGCTATCGTAGATGGAGAAACAATAATCCCTGCCGACCAAGATGACAACTTTTCTTTGGATCTGGCATCAAGTAGAAGGTTCTTTTGAAAGAAAAAGAAATATCCTTTTTTTTTTTTAAGGGAAAATTCAGGGGGGAAAGTCCCCCCACCACATTATTCTGGCTCTTTTTTATTGCCACAGACTGTTTGGATGAACTCAAAAATACATTTTTGGGTAGGAAAAAAGGTTCTGACAACATTGTAGGTTTTTTTTTAGCCTTCTAATGGTGCTTTCACAAATATTACACCATCCCAGCTTCTTCATGAAAGTTTCTAGTTGAGAGCTGTGCTCTGAAAACACACAAAATGTTCTTTTTTTCTGTGTTTATAACAAGTGGATAAGGCTAGAGCTGGCAAAATGGCAAAGGAATTTTAATGCTGTAGAAAGAGTGGTGGGCCATTAGCTTAATGCCTCCACACATCTCTCACTAGCTGGCTTTCATCCTATAGCCCTTCTTGCATGCATTCAGTATGTCTCAACCAGTCTTCAAGTTTGCCAATAAAACATCAGTGGTGTTACTGTGTCTTTCTTTCATGTCTAGAAGTCTTAATATACATATATATATTCCTAGTTCCAAAATAATTCCACCTTCAGGAAAGTGAAATAATTATTCTTGAGTTGCAGTTGTTACAAGGACTATAGAAAAAATAATGACTGTCTGAGTTTTGATGTTTTCACCTTAGAAACGTGGCGTGCATCTTCCACTGTAACTGCAAGAGTAGAAAGAGATGACAGGTTCAGTGAGACTTTTTCACCTACTCTGGATTTTTATCATAAAGATTAATTTCTTGTTGTTCTCCATCAATAACTTCCTCTCCAGTGCTTCCCCTGTGTCTGAGTTGGAGAATGAGACCACTTCAACAGGACACTCTTCCATCATTTCCCAAAGACATTATTTTTGCAGTCGGATGAGTGTTGGCTTCCCAGTGATGCCTCTACGGACAACAGCATTCTGTCAGACTGACCTCTCATACAGCGTTTGATAGTGTGATATAAGTGTGCTGAGGAAGACAAGAAGATGATCTCCAGTTGAAGGCACACAAACTCCTAGCCGATTTTAACAGGATTGAACCCAGACATCGTTTTTGCTGCACAACTGCACAACTTCAAATTGGTTTTACAATTCAAGGCTCTCTCTTCCATAGTTAGTAATTATTACTTGTCAAGGTTCATTAATATCTCTGCCCCATACATTACGCAAGAAACATCATTATAGCAAGACCTTACCCCATGTCATTAGCAGGAACTTTTGTATTTAATGTTGAGAATGACTCAAGTGAAGTGCTGCTTTCTCTGACCTGTCATAAATAAAGAACCATTATAATTAAAAGCCCAGGCTTGATTTATACAGGCTGTTTGCTCAGGCTGCCAGGATTGAACCTCTTAATGTCTATTGTTACCAAGGGATTTTGGTAAGAGTTGATCTAGTTTAATCAAATACTTACCACTTCTAATAAGTTTTAGAAATGTAGCAAGAAACAAAAACAATCCTGTCTGAATGATTTTCTTCTACTCTTCATGTTTGATCCAGTCTTGGATTAATAATTGCTATGACTCTGATATGCTTTGATTTATTTAAATCAAAGCATGCCTCTTTGGCTTCAGTTGCTTGCAGTTTAACTTTAAATAGATACTGATACAAGACACAGTGATACACAAAACATCTGGTTTTTATAAATTACATCCGGAGATGCATGAGACTACTGAGTGAACAAACTCACAAGATATCTGCAGGTTACTTTGCATTGTGGTACACAGATTTATTTTGCTTACAATGCCAACAGGAAAACAAAAGAATTTATCAAGTTTTGTGCATATGCATCTAAACATCCTAAGAAAAAAAAAAAAAAAGAACCCTTACAAATGTTTATTAAATAAACACCATGGAGACTGAGTTTCATGCACATGAAGTCTCCAGATACCACTCTGACCCCCCAAAGAACCTTAAAGTACATATAATTATGGTTATATTGAAAACGAGCAGAATTGTTGATACTTCCTCCTCAAGTGGCTAGTGTGAAAATTCCAAACCCACAAAACTACTTATAATACCCTGAAAAATTACCCTCTGTAAGCAGGAGCCCAGGGCAGTATTTTCCCTCATTGACTCTGCAGCCCTGGTGCAGGCTTGGAGGAAGGACACGCTCCCCATACTGTCTATTATGCACAGCAAAGTTGGTTGCTCTGAATGATGGAGAGGACACATTTACTTTCTAAATATCAATAAATTGCACTCCATCTGGTGCTTTCTTAGCTTTATACAAAGCAACTGGCTTAGAGAAAAATCCATCAAAGAGCCTAGATGGCCAGTATTTGCTTGATTTTAGAAGTCTGAATAGTTGTTGGCATGGAATTTCTAATCCTTAACATCTTTTCCTTTTTCCTGAGTCTCCTAGCTCAGGGGCTAGTCACTGCAGATAATGTAATTCTAATACCTCCCTGCTGACAAAAACAGAGGAGAAATGCAGACAAGTGGGGACACTTAGCAGATGCCCTTCCATTTTTGTTGGCCAAGAATTTTGGCTAAACAGAAACAACTCCTTTAATCTCCTGGGCACAATCAATAAATGATAGGGATCCCAGCAGCAGGAAAGAGAAGTCCCATAACCTACCACAGGCAGTTCACAAAAACAAGGATGTGCCATAGTGCCCACTGTCAATCACCTGGTACTCTCTTGGCTTGTGGAGCCTTGGTCTAATGAGTTGAACAGATAATTTCCTGGAAAGCTATTCTCATTTTGACAAAGGCATTGGTTTATTTGCATACTCTTTAGTCTTTGAACTAATTAGCCTTCTTTATGAAGTTATTATTACTATAAGCAGGATGAGTTATGTTAAGAGACAGAGAATGTAAAATTAGTTTTACTACAATTCATGCCAAGATATCAATTTGATATCTTGATATCTTCTTCTAGGTCTGAATGTGGTTTGTCACTTGCAGATAAGATCATGTGCAAAAAAACCACTGCTCAGCTGCTTAGTGACATACAGAAATTAGAAAGGCAGAGAATTTGTTTAACGTGAGATTCTCTGAACAGGGCAATTGCAGTACCCATGGTTTGCCAATACTTGTCACTCAGCATGTGCAGGACAACTGGGGGATCAGGCCCAGTCAACACGGGGTCATGAAAGGCAAGTCCTGCTTGACCAATCTCATCTCCATCTCTGATTGAATGACTCACCTGGTGGATGAAGGAAAGGCTGTTCACAGTCTATTTAGACTTCAGCAAAGCCTTTGACACTGTCTCCCAAAGTATTCTCCTGGAGAAGCTGGCAGCCCATGGCTTGGAGATGTGCACTCTTTGCTGGGTAAAAAACCGGCTGAAGTGCTGGGCACAGAGAGTGATGGTGAATGGAGTTAAATCCAGCTGACAACCAGTCACAAGAGGTGTTCCCCAGGGGTTGATATTGGGGCCTGTCCTATTTAATATCCTTATTGCTGATCTGGACAAGGGAATTGAGTGTACACTCAGCAAGTTTGCAGATGACAGCAAGATGGCAGGAAGCGTTGATCTGCCTGGGATTAAGATGGCCCTACAGAGGTATCTGGACAGGCTGGATCACTGGGCTGAGGCTGATGGGATGAAGTTCAACAAGACCAAATGTTGGGTCCTGCACTTTGGCCAAAACAACCCCAAGCAACACTACAGGCTTGGGACAGAGTGTCAGGAAGATTATGTGGAGGAAATGGACCTGGGGGTGCTGGTTGACGTTTAGCAAAATATGAGCCAGCAGCGTGCCCAGGTGGCCAAGAAGGCCAATGGCACCCTGGCTTGTATCAGAAATAGCAATCAGAAATCAGCAGCAAACAGGGAGGTGATTATCTGTGTGTACTTAGCCCTGGTGAGGCCGCATCTTGAGTACTGTGTTCAGTTTTGACCCCTCACTACAGGGAGGACATGGAGGCCCTGGAGTGTGTCCAGAGAATGGCAATGAAGCTGTGAGGGGTCTGGAGCACAAGTCTTAAGGGAAATGGTTGAGGGAGCTGGGGTTGTTCAGTCTGGAGGAGAGGAGGCTCAGAGGAGACCTCATAACTCTCTACAGCTCCCTGAAATGAAGTTGTGAATCAGCCTCTTCTTCTGCACAACTAGTGGTAGGACTAGAGGGAATGGCCTCAAGTTGCACCGGGGGAGGTTCAGGTTGGATATGAAAAAAAAATCTCCAGAAGGGCAGACAGGCTGCCCAGGGAGGTGGTTGAGTCACTGTCCCTGGAGGTGTTCATAAAACATACACATGTTGTCCTAAGAGACATGGATTAGTGAGGAGATATTGGTGATAGGTGGACGGTTGGACTAAATGATCTTGGAGGTCTTTTCCAACCTTGATGATTCTATGATTCTATGATTCCACATCCAGGATAAAAACAGTCATCAGCAGTCTGTGGTGGAGAGCTGTCAACACAGCCTTTGCTTTTTGGGCTGTGATCTATTTTTCCCTGTCATCCTGTGCTTGGTGCTGGAATGATATTGGAAGCACACCTGAGCTCCTGAATTAAAAATTCAATTAGTAAGGAAAACATATCCTAAGATGTTTTTACAATGTCTTTTACAACATCACAAAAATATAAGACTGATCGTATAAGCATTTAAGCTTTTCCTGCTACCCATACAGCAGACAAATTCAGTGTCATTGGCTAAGAGAAAGGTTTCATCACTTAAGGATAAATGGGGGCTGACCATTACACCGCTGTATTGCCTCTGTCCAGCTTAGAGCATGTTCTCAAATTTTTGCTGTCTCTTGCTGCCATATAAAAATGTGTCAGGACAAAAACTGTGAAATGTGACTTAACATATATTTGGTCAAAAATGCTACAAGGAATTAGAATTGTACTTTCAAATCACTAAGAAAACATCCTGTATATTTAGTTTAGAAAATAAAAATGGAGAGATTTGTTTAATGAAGAGTGACTGAAATTGCCACCAAGATGAGAGACTCAGAAAAGCGCACTACAAAGGTGATGAGGACAGGGGTGTCTTATGGCCATAGTGATTGTATTTTGGTGGCATTATGCTGAGACAAGGAGGCTTCAGATCAGTAGGAAATACCGTCTGTAAGACCCTGAAGCCAAGGAATTGGGATTGCAATATATGAGAGCAGAGAAAGCTTGTGTGCAGGCAGCGCCAGACCAGATAATCTTCCTGAGCACCACCTAACTTTGTGAGAAAATGTACATCCACCCTGGGGTAAAGGATTCTCATTAACTTCTCCTCTGGAGGGGGGAACAAAACCCTTCCCTGACTTTGAAGACAGGCCTCTGATCATGTCTATTTGCACATTTTCTAGATGTACATATTCAAAGGGATTTATCCCAACACAGCTCCTGAATCCCAAAGACTAAGACTAGCTTATCTCAAACCTTTCAAGCTATTCCCATTATTTCATTGTTTGAAGGTATTTATAAATGTGGGTACAGAGTCACACCAGTGAAAGCTTAAGTGAAATCACTTAATGCCCTTCCTGAAAATGGCAAAAGGAGGTTTTGAACCCTGGCTTATTCCCTTTGCTAAGGGATTGTCTGGGTAAGTAAGGAATGTTCAGGATAACCAAACTAGCTAAGTGCATGCTTACTTAAGTGCTTTGCTCAGTCAGAGACTTAATGGACTCAAAAGTCCTAATGCTATTTAACCCTTTACTATACTAAAGCTAAGGTCATGAACTGTGCCCACCAGGAGAAAGGCGGTGATGGTGAACAATCAGATGTCACTGCCCGCTGGGTTGAATCCCCAAGAAATGGGCTACAGCAGTCCAGATCAGCAACTTCCAGTGAGGTTGGTGTGGCAGTCCCAAAGGCCATTCATTATTCCCTGGGGGGCGTATGCTGAGCTCGAAACCAGTGCTACCAATTTGCTCAGAGAGATGGGAGCTTCTCTTTAAAAATACAGTGCACTGTCATGTAAGGTCTTTCAAAGAATTCTGTGTGAGGTGTCCTGACAGTTGTATGTCTGATTCTGAAAGAAGCTCCAAGTAAGTCCTATCACAAACTTCCTGGAAGCAAAAGAACACTGCTGGTGATCTCTCACCATCACAAGTGCTGACAAGTGTCTCTGCCAGTGTTTCCAAGGGGACTTTTCAGGAAACACCGCCTAGCACTGCAACAGCATCCTCTTTAGGCACCTGGGTTCTGTGAACATAAGTATTTTATCAAATTGATACTGTGTGAAATACTTTCCAGCAGCAGCTGCAGCCCATGCAGCCCTGTTCCAGCACCCCTCTGAAACCAGCCAATACAATATTCTTTTCAAAAGAAGGAGGAAAAGGAAAAAGAGACGGTGGAAATGAGGTGTCTGCAGGAGCTAGGCTCCAGTAAGGCTGGGCAGCACTCAGGGTACAGGTTAGCAATCTGGAGGATCTAAATTCCATCCATGCCTCAGGCACCTACGTTTGAGACAGCAAATCTTTGAGATATGGTTTAGTTGATTCTGACAGTCTCGGGGAGTATTTATATTCTCATTTCCCTTGCAAAATACTGTTAAAATCCTCGCTGTAAATCATATATTTTTGATACATCTCTAGTCTAATGATAGCCATGCCTATTTTAAGATAAAACTCTTTTATGCATCCAGGCAGAAGGATACAGCAGTAGCAGAGAGTATATAGTTACAATCAAAATGAACAAGGAAATCCACTGTCTTACTGTTGTTATTGCATGTACATAGAAAATGTGACGGGAGGTCACCAAAATAATTTCATGAGAGAGGTGAGCCAAACTGACTCCTGAATATTTTAATACTGTTTATTGTCTCAAACTTCATTCTGAGAATGACCTCTCAGATATACACTTATTTTAGACTCCAAAGTTCAGAATTTGACTTTTTTTTTTAAATAAATGTAGGTTCTCTAACTATATATGTGTATATGAAAGAGTATGCATTTGTGTGCATAAATATGACATACTTACAAACATATGCCATGTGGAGACCAGTGATGCTGCTGAAACATCCTGGAGAATATCAATACAGAGCTATCAATATCAAATATCAATATGGGGGTCCAGGTGGTGTTTCCTCCATCCTGCCAGCAAAAGGAAAGGCTAGGAGGAATAGGAGAGGGACCCAAGCAAAAAGAAGGAATTAATTTGCTTCTTTCTACCAGCAGGCAGATACATTGGTCTTACCCATAAGCCACAGTCCCTTCAGTAGTGTACTTGATCTTTTGTGGACTGTTTTGGTCACAGTTCCAAAACATAGCACCATATGCACTACTGTGAAGAAAACTAACTCCATCCCAGCTGAAATCGGTACAGTCAGCTTCTATGATTAATGACTGATTTGGTACACAGGAGAGATTAGTGGATATTGTCTGCCTTCAGTAAGGCTTTCACCACTGTCTCTCACAGAATCCTCACAGACAGGCTTTTGAAGCATGGCCTGAGTGAATAGACAGTGAGGTGAATAGAAAAAAGAATGAAGAGCATTCTACAGTCCATATTCTGAGGTGAGAGATTAGTAAATGAAATATGCTATAAATACGATACTACAAGACCTGAGTAACATCAAAAAATGGGCTTTACTATATGATCTTGAACTGCTACTTGATAAAAGCATGTTTACAAGTCCCTAATGGTATAACATGCATACTTACATAACAGATTACCTTGGTCACAGAAAGCCAAGCTTTAAGACCACATAGAATATGACAATGCACATTCAATATCTTGGTCTTAATTTCCCCTTTCCCCTCCAACAGCAACTATCCCCTTCAACTATCCCCTCCAAAGCACAACTATCTGCAGCACTGGATATCAGCAGCAAACATGGAATCATGATAGATTTCTTTCCTGGGATGTAACAAAGAAATAGAAGAAAGAGAGAACTGTTTTAAGACGTTTATTCCAGGACATGTGGATGCTGTCTGGTGTGGAAGTTGGGGGTAAGCAGCAGAGCGAGTACAGTAGGTAGGGGGACCTGATCTTCAGGATCAACAGCACACAGGGAACAGTCACCACATGAACTCACCAGTGAGTTTGCCTTGGTAAGTGTCCAGATTGCAGGAGATCCAGAAGGATCACCCCCTTTCTATCCCAAAAGACAATCCATATCACTTCACCCACTGAAGGCTTTGACTTGAACTTTTTCCTTGACCGTGAATTCATGGGTCACTACTCCATGAACTGCCATTTTGATTCCGGCTCATAGTGGTGATATCATGTCTTGTCACTGGTAACAATGCAATCCAAGGAACTGTCACCTTCAGCCCTATATCAGTTCATCAGGTCCTGACAAATTGCATATAGTGTTCTTTCTGTTCCTGTGTGAGCATTAATGGGAACTATCTGGCACAAACTTTGCAATATTCCAACACTGTCATTGCTGTTTTCAACACACTGAAGCTGATATTCAGCTCCAGACACAGTTCCCTGATCATAATCCATTGATTTGCATGGATGAGATGATCGACACACTCTTCATTTTGTGGTGTGACAGCTGGTGTTTGGCCCAGCTGCTGGTAGTGGGTCTAGCTGAGATGGAGTTAAGACATTAAGTTTCTTTACAGCAGCCCCAAAGGTACCGTGCTTTGCATTTATATCTAAAACTGTGTTGCTAATGCATTTTGGCACTTGGTGAGCAGCACTTATACAATGTCAAGGCTTTCTCCCTCCTTCCCAGCCCAAAGTCAGCAGGCTGGGAATGGGCAAAAGGTTGAGTAGGGAAATAGCCAAGACACCTGGCCTGAGATAGCTAAAAGCATTACCCTGTACCATATGACGTTGTACTGAGCAGCAAAAGATTGTTGGAAGCAAGGGGATGGGGAATGTTCATGGTAACATTTGTTTTCCCAATGCAGTGGTATAAACATTATGCAAGATCCTGCTTTCCAGGAAAGTGACCCATGATTCACCTGCTGATGAGAAGCAGTGAATGAATTCCTCCACTTTCATCATTATAATGCATGGCTTTTGCTTCTCTTAGTAAGTCATCATCTCTACATACAGGACTTTCAACCTTCCATTTTCCTCCTCGTTCCCCAGGACAGAGGCATAAGCAAAAGGCTGCTCACCACACTGGCTGTGGATATGTTAATGTGTATCCTGACCCCAAGCTGTGGGTTGAAGTTCTGGCCTGGTCTCAGCCTGTCTCTGTCCCCAAAAGGTGCCTGATGTCCTGGGATGGGGTCATGCAGAGAAAGGTCAAGGTTAGAGGAGGAAGGGAAGCTCCAGACACAGGTAACCAGCAAGAGAAATGACATGTGCTTCAGCTGCCATACATCAGCTCTGTTCTATACATTTAGTTGCACAAATCTGTCTGCCAGGCTGTAAATATTTGGGGTAAGGCATCTGTGTTTCACTCAACCTGTATAATACCTAGTGTTCAGTGATGGAGCTGCCGCCAAGAGCTGTGCAGTTGTTAAATAAATCTACTGCAGCTGTATTTCCAAAGTTAAAAACTCATTCATAGCAGTGCTAGAGTGAAACAAACCAAGACAGGTGGACCTTAACACAGAGTGTATTTTGAGTATACATTTTATTTGATCTTCCCCTTGATATTCTTACAGCATTTCATTTTTCTAGGAGCTATTTTTTTCGTACTGAACTTTAAGGCTCCGGTCTAACACTTTGACCAGGTGTCAAGCAGGTGCTGCTCGAATTCACAGCAGGTTTGCAGTCCTGGCACATTAGAGCTCAATCTTAGCACGGTATATATAGCCTGTATAAATACATAGAGTTCACAGACTAGGAAATTCAGGAATAAGGTGGGGACTAACACCTGTGTCTGTATTGATTAGCCTAAGGCATTGCGTATCATCAGGCAAGTGTCTGAAAAATACTAAGCAAGCTGGGATTGCTTGACAGCTTCTCTACACATATCTGCTGTTTTCAAGATGATATGAAAGCCATGTGATGAAGATGTAACTCTGTCAGAGAAGACAGGTATGTGTTTATGTCAACTCTGTCCAACTTTTGTTCTCAGCAGTGCTGGCCACAGTGGATAAGTGGTGTTGCATGTGTACAGGTACCATTAAACTGATGGTCACCTTATCAGCCTGTGACACAAAGCTAAGGTCACAGAGACATCAAAGTAAAGATCTTGTTTGGCTTACATTTATTAAAAAGCATTAAAAAAAAAAACAAAACAGCAAGAATCAGGGAATCTGAGAGCCAGTGAAACATAACTCCCTGTCATCAGTGAAGTTTGTCTTAATAGGGGTCCCTGTGACTCAACAGCTACTGCTGACAAAATATAGCCTGGATGATATACAGGAAAAGAATGAGGACACTGGTGTCCCACCAGGATGGTTGTAGCCCAGGCTGTGCCTGTTCAAGTGCCATAGCCTGGAACTCCCAGGTAAACAAAGATGCGCTACAGGGGCTTTGATGTTGGAAGTGGAAGGGGTTCTGTGGACTAACTGTAAAAAGAACACTACCACAGTAGCTTCTACGCTGTGCAGGCAGATAATTTTGTGAATGAGCATCGATACTGTGAATGTACCTTAAAAGTGGCCAGCCTCACGTGCTTGAAATAAGAGGATCTCCAGTGTCTGCTGCCAGTGAGAACACCTTGATGGGCTCCTGATGTGAGCAGAGCATTTTTGCATGTCTCATGTTGTATGCGTAGCGAGGGAAACGAGGTGTGACGCGTGCAGGTTCCCTATGCCACCTGTGTGTTATGCCACCTGTGTGTGCCAAGTGTAGCTTCGTGATTGGAGGAAACACTTGTATTTAAACACGTAGCCTATAGCAATTAACGCCATTTGCCTCACTTACTCCTGGGGTCTGCGTGAGCATCTGGCCCCGACCTGGTAAAGGGTCGGTTTTGCCCAGCAGTAAGCCCTACACGTGGACAGAGGACGAACACCGGACGAGCGAACGGAGACCACATGCAACAAGTGGTGACCCCGACGTGATCTGTCTGCTGAGGGTGGCTGCCCGGCGTGCCCGTGACGCGGAGAAGAGCCTGTGAGGTGGCGGCAGGTCGCGCACGGAAGACGTACTGCGGTTAAGAGCCTGCGAGGTGGCGGCAGGTCGCATGCGTAACAATGGACCAAGTCATTAAGGTACTTGTGCAGTTTTGTAAGGACTACTGTGGAAAATCTACTCCTTCCCGGAAGGAGATCGCGACAGTTTTGTCGCTATTAAATGAGCTGGGGGAGCTGGACTCTCCCTGCCACATTTTGGATTCGAGTAGGTGGGACTTGCTCACCTCGGCGCTATGCCAGCGCGCCATGGCCAGTCAGAAGGCTACGGAACTTAAAACGTGGGGACTGATGTTAGGAGCCCTTAAGGCGGCCAGGGAAGAGGACAAACTTGGCGCGGTCATGAGCGGGGAGGGAGCTTCGGGGAGCGGGTCTTTGGAGTTTTGCAGGTCCGGCGCTCAGACCACAGCGAAAAAAAACGGCGACGGAGAGAGAGGAAGATTGCGAGAAGGACAAAGAAGAGTCGCAGAGGCTCGGGGGGGGTGCAACGACGCCGACGGCCCCTCCTAATTCTATTGCGCTGTCGCCGCCCCCGCCCTACCCTAAGCAGCCGTTATATCCTTCCTTGGCAACGACATCGGAGCAGGGGGCGGGACCATCCCCAAAAGGAAAGGAGGAGGGGAGACTTAAGCTTACTGATTGGGGGCAGATCAAAGAGGAAGTGGCACAGAAAGGCCTGGCGGCAACTTATACACTCCCAGTTGTTGTCTCAGAGGAGGGAGGCCCAGTCTGGGTCCCGTTGGACCCAAAGGGGGTAGCAAGGATGATTGAGGCAGTAGAAAAGAAAGGGCTGAAATCGCCATTGACGATGAATGCCCTTGAGGCCCTCACAGCATCGGGCCCAATGCTGCCTTATGATATTGAAAATTTAATGCGCATGGTGTTGAAACCAGTGCAGTATACGCTCTGGAGAGAGGAGTGGCATACCAAATTAAAACAAATGCTGATTACGGCGCAGGGTGATCAAAGAAACCCCATATATGGGTCCGATATACAGAGATTAACGGGCAATGCACCAGGTCTGCTGACCCCTCAAGCACAAGTTTGTCAACTTAGACCAGGATAGTTGATAGCGACTACGGACGCTGCAATAGACGCGTTCCGAAAGCTTGCAAGGAGTGCTGAGCCCACTACTCCGTGGACAGAGATCGCGCAAGGCCCCACAGAGCCGTTTCAGGAGTTTGCAGACAGACTAATTAAGGCAGTGGAAGGCTCGGATCTGCCCAGAGCAGTTCACGGTCCCGTCATCCTGGATTGCTTGTATCAGAAGTCCAGTGAAGGGGTGCAGGGGATTTTGCGAGTGGCGCCGGGGAGGCTCCAAACCCCTGGTGAGGCCATCAAGTAGGTCCTAGATAAGCAAAAGGCCTGTCCGTCTGTGGCAGGGGAGGTAGCTGCGGCGGTAGCAGGAGTGATGATGGCCTGTAGGGAGGCGGACCATCATAGTGCGGACCGACAGTTAGGACCTTGCTTTAAATGTGGTCAGGCGGGCCACATTAGGGCCCAGTGCAGAATGGGTGCGGGTGGAAGCGTAACATGTCAGCAGTGCGGGCGGAGGGGTCATACAGCACCACAATGCAGGGCCCGTAGGCCTCCACGCCAGGGAAATAACAACGGGAGACAGTCCGAGCACGGTGACTTCATTTTTCGACCTATGCAGGCCCCTGACCTAAGTTTACCCATGGCGGCGCTGTCTCTAAGTACCCATGAGCGCCCTCTGGTGAAAGCCACTATTTCTTGCACCAACCTCCCGCTGGATTTTCAAGGCCCTCGATCTATCTTTGTCACTGCCCTCATAGATTCCGGCGCCGACGTTACTGTGGTCGCGGAAACAGAATGGCCATCCTCGTGGCCCGCGGAGGCCTCGCAGTCTATTTTGGGGGTTGGAGGGGCGACCCCCTCACGCCGGTCTACCAATGAGGTACAAGCGGTTGTGATTAACAGGGATGGCTCCTTAGAGAAACCGGCGTTGCTTACACCATTGGTGGCGCGTGTCCCCGGAACTCTTCTGGGGCGGGATTTCTTGCAACAGATAGGCATTCCACAGTATCCTCTGAACACCTTCAAGGGATACGTCACTAATGTTACTGCTTGCGATAACGACGCCGATTTAGCCAGCCAAACAGCATGCTTGATACAGGCTCTAAATACAACCCTCCCTTGGGACCCCCAAGAATTGGATATTTTAGGGTCCCAGATGATCAAGAACGGAACAACACGTACGTGTGTTACCTTTGGTTCGGTGTGCTATAAAGAGAACAATCGCAGTAGAGTCTGTCACAATTTTGATGGGAATTTTAATGGGACTGGTGGGGCAGAAGCAGAATTGCGTGACTTCATAGCAAAATGGAAAAGTGATGACCTTCTTATAAGACCCTATGTCAACCAATCATGGACGATGGTAAGTCCAATAAATGTAGAGAGTTTTTCAATAAGTTGTAGATATTGTGGATTCACCAGTAACGAGACTCGTTACTATAGAGGGGACCTTTCTAATTGGTGTGGTTCAAAAAGGGGAAAATGGTCAGCGGGGTACAGCAACGGGACAAAATGTTCCAGCAACACAACAGGTTGCGGTGGTAATTGCACGACGGAATGGAATTATTATGCATATGGGTTTACCTTCGGGAAACAGCCAGAGGTGTTGTGGAACAATGGGACTGCTAAGGCACTCCCCCCAGGTATTTTCTTGATTTGTGGGGACAGGGCTTGGCAAGGCATCCCGCGTAATGCCTTGGGAGGGCCCTGTTATCTAGGACAATTGACTATGCTCTCTCCTAACTTTACCACCTGGATAACATATGGGCCGAACATTACGGGTCACTGCCGTAGCAGGCGCTCGCTGAGTCGTCTCTCGCCTGGCTGCGGTGATGAGCTACAGCTATGGAGTGTGACAGCCCGGATATTTGCTTCTTTCTTTGCTCCTGGTATAGCCGCAGCACAGGCCTTAAAGGAGATCGAACGATTGGCATGTTGGTCGGTTAAGCAAGCAAATTTAACATCATTAATATTGAATGCGATGCTGGAGGATACGAGCAGCATCCGGCACGCAGTGTTGCAGAATTGAGCAGCCATCGATTTCTTACTCCTGGCGCAGGGACACAGGTGTCAAGACGTGGAAGGGATGTGTTGCTTCAATCTCAGCGATCACAGTGAGTCCATTCACAAGGCGCTCCAAGCCATGAAGGAACATACAGAGAAGATACGGGTGGAAGATGATCCCATAAGGGACTGGTTTACGCGCACGTTTGGTGATCTAGGAAGGTGGCTCGCGAAAGGTGTTAAGACGCTACTGTTTGCCTTGCTTGTCATAGCCTGTCTATTAGCTATCATTCCATGTATAATCAAGTGCTTTCAGGATTGTCTATCGAGAACAATGAATCAGTTTATGGATGAACACATAAAATATCATAGAATTAGGGAGCAGTTGTAGGTTCCGAACGCGATGTGACGGGAGCTATCGGCATAGGGAGGGGGAGATGTTGTATGCGTAGCGAGGGAAACGAGGTGTGACGTGTGCAGGTTCCCTATGCCACCTGTGTGTTATGCCACCTGTGTGTGCCAAGTGTAGCTTCGTGATTGGAGGAAACACTTGTATTTAAACACGTAGCCTATAGCAATTAACGCCATTTGCCTCACTTACTCCTGGGGTCTGCGTGAGCATCTGGCCCCGACCTGGTAAAGGGTCGGTTTTGCCCAGCAGTAAGCCCTACATGTGGACAGAGGACGAACACCGGATGAGCGAACGGAGACCACATGCAACAGTCTCAAAGGGAATTCCTAAAGGTTTCTTCATCTTTAATGAGAAAAATGGCCATGCAGTGCTCTTGAACCAACTTACTTCCATACCTAGTCAGGTCAAAGCAAAGTTCTGTCTGCACTGTCTTACCTGGAGCCTACTGGAAGACCTTCTTGCTACAGCTACAAGAAGCACTGTGTCCACAGGCTTTCATTTTGATGGAGGAATTCAAACTCCTGGAGTGCATTCGGAGAAGTTTCCTGGCCTAGCTATCAGACAAACCAACCAGAGGAGAAGCATTACCTGACCAGACACTCACCATACAAAGGAGATCATTAAATATATTAAGAGGTACTGTGAGCTGTAGTGATAGTGCTCTGATTATGTTTGTGATCTCAAGGAATATGGGCATGGCAAAGAACAGAGACAGGACTCCGCACTTCAGAAGAGTGATATTCCAGCTGTTTAAGGAATTACTGGATGAGATCCCCTGGGAAGCTGTCCTCGGAGACAGTGGAGCAGAGCAGAGCTGGCAGCTCTATAAGGACACCTTTCTGACAACATAAGAGCTCTCTGTCCCTCAGCATAAGAAATCAAGAAGAGGAGGGAGGAAACCAGCAAGATTGAGTGAGGACCTGCTGGTCAAAATGAGAAATAAGAAGGAAATTCACAGTTAATGGAATCAGGAATGAGTGGCCTGGAAAGAATACAGGATTCCATCTAGACATGAAGAGATGGGATCAGGAAAGATAAGGCACAGATGGAACTGCATTTGGTGAGGGATGGGAAAAATAAGATGGTGGAATAGAACCTCCTGGAAGCTATCTTAAGACACATGTGAGGCAAGGTGATCTGTGACAAAGAACATGGTCTTGTCATGGGCAGATCACACCTGACCGATCTGGTGGCCCTCTACGATGGAGTGTTGGCATCAGTAGAAGAAAGAGGAGAAACTGGTATCATCTAACTGGAATTCAGCAAAGTATTTGATACGATCCCACACACCATCCTTATCCCTAAATTGGGGAGATATGGACTTGAAGGCTGGACTATTCAGTGGATAAGGAATTGGTTGTACAGCGTCAGCCAGAGGGTTGGGGTCAATGGCTTCAGGTGATGAGTGGTGTCCCCCAGGGGTCTGTCCTGGGACCGGTGCTTTTCAACATCTTTATCAACAACCTAGACAGTAGGATTAAGAACACTCTCAGCAAGTTTGCTAAGCTGAGTGGTGCAGTTCATAGAACAGAAATAAGGGTTGCCATCCAGAGGGACCTGGGCAAGTTTGAAAAATTTTGAGAAACTCCTTGTAGGAAGTTTATGCATGATAAATGATTATGATATCTGAGTTCCAATTGGGGAACACTGCTGTATTTGTGATGACTTGCTAGGAGTGTGTCATTTTAGATCTTGGAGACCTGTCTTTTGTAATGGGAGCCTGCAAATGCCCCCAACAAATTCTTGTCACTGGAGCTGAACAGATCATCTGCATAGTGAACTGTTAGTGCATAAACTGATGTTTCCAGATACCTGCGGTAGATATCAATTAAACCACAGAAATCTAATTGTACTTTACAAGAGCTGTAGCACTGTACTGACAATTAATTTCAAATACATTAATGGACTTAGAGATAGGTGCCTGTACGACCACGTGGAAATCCAAGAGCAGTACTACCTTGAATTCTTTCTCAAAAATGAGAGTTATTGTGGCCACGTTGTTCCTTGGGCTGTGACCCTTACAGTGATCTTACATTGGTTGATGGTTGTCTTTCTGATCTGAGAAAAGATAAACTAGATAAAATTCCTAAACAAATAAGAGTAGCTTACTTTTGTGTTGGATTTTACATGATACAGATGTCCTTCTTACATTCCCTACTTCCTTTTGCTTGTTCCTAACATGTGCATAACAATATGACAGCCATAAATTGTCATGACACTTAAACATAAAGCACCATTTAAGTCCTTTATCTTATCTGCTACTTGGTTCAGGTAAATAAGAATAATTAATGGCAGCTACACTACCTATAATCGTTGTTATGGCTCTGAATTAGCTGATTTTCTGTTCCAGAACCCCAGGGTGAGAGGCAGAATGCTGGGGAGCATGAGGGAGAACTTACCGAGTGTCAGCTGAGATTCTGTGTATGGAAATGGATGTTAGTGAAGGTTAGGACCTAGGACTAGGACAAGGACTGCTATCGCTACTGCTTTATTTCTTGTAGTCTGCAGTGCAGAAACAGTGAGCAATCTGAAAGACTGACTGGCAGTGAGAATCATAGGGAAGAGGAAAAAAAGGGACAAGGAACATATAATGCTCCAACCCTCCTCCCCACCTCCAAGTTAATTCAGTGTGGGCTTTTCTTGATCAAAGTTCCTACCCCACAATATATTGTAATTTATGTGTGTCTGAGGCGTACAGTAATGCTGAGCTAATGTGGTTTTGTACTTAAGTAAACATGTTTTCAGAGTTGCTAATGCATGACAGAAAGTGCTGGATCGAAGTCTTTCCTGAATTAGAAGAAAGAAAAACAGCTATTATAAAAGGAGAAGTGTGCCTGACTGAGTAATGCTGTATCAGAAAGTCTGCAAACAAGTATCTTAGTCTTTGATAAGGATCTATTTTTATTAATTCCTGGGCTGAAAACCAAATATCCCTTTTTAACCTGGGATGTTCTGTAGAGCACACAGCTAGTGCTTTTCAAATTTTTATCCTGTTTCGTAAGGGTGGTAAAAGACAATCCATTTCAGGCTTTAGGAATGTAAGACACAAACATCCCAAATAGGTTTTTAATTAAACATATATTACCTTAGTTCATGATAAAAGAGTAAACAGTGATATGTACTGTTATGGGTAGGATATAAATCAAATACAACTACTATATTTCCATATCTAGTGGAGTCTCAGCATTTTTTTAATCTGTTTATCATGCAACTGATTAATATATCATTAAACAAAAAAGGCATGTTATTTCTCATTGTGAAAGGTCCTTTCATAATGTTCTTCTGGAAATCTACTTGGGTAGAGGAGTATATCTGCATACGTGACAGCACAGACATGAGGTCTAAGTCCTACCATTAGTGGCATTTTCCTGCCATTCTCTTAAAATGAGATAGTGAAATAAAATACTGACTTTGTTTGATGTATTTTTTATGTATGTTCTAAAGCACTTCATCTGATAAACTATCATGAGAAATGGACCTTCCATAGCATTTCCTAATACAGCACATGGTTTGGATCTATAAAGTAAACCACAATAAGAAAACCACGTGTTAACAGTGTGGGAACACCAAGAAGAGAAACCTTTCTTGCTGTGTTTTCAATATGAGATTTCTAGATAGACTAGCACCACTGATGTCTCTTTCATCAGTGAGATAGATCCCCATGCTTGGTCAGAGTAACAAAGACAGCTTGAACCAGAAAAGTTAGAAAATGGAGTGAAGTATGGGGAAGGAAGCTTTGATGTAAGCTGATGAGCTCAGTGGGTATTTCATGGGTTCATGTGTATAGTATCCTCATACTATAATGATGGAGAAGTTTGAAACTGAAAAACAAACATATCCAACAAATCTCAGAGTAAAAACCCAAGTGGCAGAATCCCTACTTTCCCAGAGTTATGAGAAACACCGAGTTACACGCTGAGGATCCAGACATCAAGCCTCAGACAGCATTAGACGATTTCAAATAAAAGCTATCCAGTGCAAAAATAACAGTGATGGCTTAAGAAGTCCTTCAACCTTCAAATCACTAGGGAAAAGAGGAGATTATTTTGGAGATGTAATACTGTGCGCTCAATCTGATTTTTCCATTCTTCTCTGGACAGCCACTGCTAAAGGCAAGATAAATTTACCTGAAAGACCTTCTAAGTTACCTTGTTGGCTTGTTTTTATCTTCTTTTTTCCTAAATGTAAGTGTGAAAACAAGTAACACCTCACAATTTGCAGACAGGGAAGAAATGAGTGTAAAGAAAATGCAGCAGATGTGAGCCAAGACAGCGTCAGCTAGAGCTTCCTCCTTGAGTGTAGACCTGATGCCAGCAGACGGGTAGTAATTTTGTGACAGTATAAAAACTCATAGTCACTGAGAGGGTACAAGCACTTCCTAAATACACACACACAAAACACAATCAAATCATGAGAGTGGCTGGACCACAAGATTATCCACTGCTTGAAGCGAATGAAGTCAATGTGAGAGATAAGAGTATTCCGACTTAAGCACATGCTTAAATTTATTAAGGCACTTAAAGTTAGGTGCGTGCTCAAGTGCTGTTACTTGAATGACAAGTGGGTTTAAAGCATTTTCCCAAGTTGGGACTTTGCAACATTGATAGTCAGCTATGCAACTGGTGAAACTTAAAATAGATGCATGCACACACAAAAATGCAAAAAAGAGAGTTTCTTTTTATGTCTGTCTGCTATGCTTAGTGGGCTTTCTTGGCTAAGTCTGAGCTAAATATTACTGAAAATAGCATAGTACTGTAGTTATTTCAAAGCACTGTCTGTATTTGTTCTGTGCACTGGGTGGGCAGGAAGCTTCATTTCATAAATCACTTTCAACGAGACAGTAGACTATAAAAAGGGAGCGTTTTTTTCCCTTCAGTGTTTTTCATTCTCAAGGTTCTGATCTGGTACAGCCTACATACTGGGAAAAGTTCAAAAAATGTTTCCCACTGCTCTGCAGACCTTCCCTTGCACACAAGGGATCTAGGGAACCACCAGCAGGCACCCCGTGCTAGTGAGTCCCCCAGGTCACGGTGCTTAACTTGCTATGAGGCATTTGTCAGCAAAACTGCCGAAGCATCGTCCCATTCCCAGCTCCATGGAAAGGCCTCCACAAGAAGTTTCACAGCGCACTGTCTACACAGGGAACCTGTCTGGTCAAACCATTGTCCAGCAAAAGAAAACAGGTTGGTTTTCATGGGAGACGTGCAGAGATGTGCAGGAAGGAGCAGTAGGGGAAAAGGGGTGAGGAAGAGGGGGGGAGAAAAGCTCGAATGATCCATCATTTCTCCTTATAAATTATTTGTTAAAACTTTGTTAGATTGAGCTTTACACTCAAAAAGGAGCCAAATGCTCCTTGTGGTACTTACTGGGAACCAAAGGGTAAGAGAGACAGATATAGTCATTCACCTGCAGCAAGGGAAAAGTTGCTGCCTGATTCAACCCACTGAGTCACAACTTTTCCATTTAATATTAATAAAAATGGGGTTCCGCACACCAGTACCTAAAATGCGCCCCTCAGTTTTGGCACTATCTGTACATGGGTTTCTAAAGTACTACAGAGAAATAGTATCACTGAGTGAGTGGGCTCTACTTAGGTTGGTTGTTTCTCCCCAGCCAGCCGAACTTCTACAGAACAGGGTTTAGGAAGCTCAGGAAATTCACACCTGCTACATGTCACACCAAACATAATACAGGAACAGCCATACCGAGTCAGGGCCTCAAATCATCCTTTTAAGTCTCTGTTTGTGACTGTCCCCAGAGCTGAAGGCCTCAATAAAGCACAACCAGCAATTTTAGCAGAAGCCTTTCCCTGGGCTGCCCTCCCATCTATTGGCACTCCACAGCTCACCAGTCTCCTGACCTAAAAGTTGCAAACAAGCTGCTTGCTGTTTCCCACCCAGAAAGCTTCACACTGTTTTGGAACAGCACATGTCTTCCATGTTTGCAGTAAGTCCCCATGCCAGGTCCAAAGCAGGACTCACTGTGGACTCGCTCTGCATTTGGTGTCAGTGGGTTTAGAAACACATTCCTCAAGTGCAGCACACTACTAGGGTTCTTGCAGTTCAGGGATTAAAACAGCTGCAAAGGCTCACTCTGATCAGAGTGAATCTATTTTATGTATTCTCCAAGAAGTTTAATCTTCTATTTTTTTAAAGAACAGATTGCTCTCATTTTGGCAGAAAAACTTGTGTAAGGAGCTCTGGGACAAACAATAGCAAACTTGGAATGCTTAATTTTGAAGCAGGATTTACTATTCTTTTTACCCTACAAACTCAGTCTATGAAGGGGTAAAACATGGTTGCTTAAAATAATTGTAATTACTCCTCCAGTTGAATCCAATCAGGTGGAATGGATACTTAAGCAGAGTGTTAATTATGATACCACCGATGCTAGAGAAAGAAACCTAACTAAAATCTAAGGCTACGTTCAGTTTACTGCATGGATTACACACAGGATTACACTTTAAAACCACTGCAAGGTTGAATGATTTGTTTCAATCCAAATACCATTTTTTTGCACAGTATTAAGGGAAATTTTGGAACTGGTAAGCAAGGTAGTCCACAGGATTGTCCGCAGAGTACTTTGAATTTGCAAGTAACCATTTGTAAATACCATTTTGTAGACACCAAAACAGAAGCAGCAGCTGGACATTGAACCTAAATTATTTTCAGTTAGGCTGATGCAAGCATGCATACTGCTTTCGTTAGCTGAGACTACTCCAGCATGTAAGACAACTTGAAGAGAGTTCATGGCAGATTACCACCCTTGAAGTTTAGATTAATGCTCCATATTTAGAACAAAGATGCACTGGAGGAATAATTTTTAAAAAATTATTCCAACTCCAGCTTTCTATGATTCTAACTACTAGCAACCATTAG
The DNA here is from genome assembly GCF_016699485.2 of Gallus gallus. Classification (NCBI taxonomy): domain Eukaryota; kingdom Metazoa; phylum Chordata; class Aves; order Galliformes; family Phasianidae; genus Gallus; species Gallus gallus. The sequence goes on from NC_052537.1 coordinate 11,014,929, forward strand.
CAACTTGCAAGGCTTGCAGGAATTCTCAGTCTGAATGCAACACAACTCCAAAGCTTTTCCTTCTGCATGGCAGTAGTACTCACTGACCTCAGCCAGAATTTCTGAGGTTCTCTACTGTTGTTGAGATCTCTCTTTGTTGCATTAACTGATTCTGCCTCAAAAGGGAAAGTGCCCTTTATAGGCAGATTAAAACTTTCAATTCTCTGTGGTAATTATTAAATGAATCATGAAACTAAGGCTGCCAGCTGTGCCACGTTAAATTGCACTCTCCCACGTTCAACATTCTCTTGCTGAGCTTAGCTCAGAAAGTTTGTCATTGGATTTCCATGAATTTTCCAAGTATTGAAGTTTGCTTTTAAATTCTCTTGCAATCATGCAATCCACACAATAAGACTAAGCACTGTAATTTGATTAACAGAAAATGAAAATGAGCTATCTAGAAAACAGTTTTAGTGGTGATATATTGGCTAACTTCTGTGTGGCTCATTTTGCATCACTGTGCTCAGAAATAAAATGAAGTCTTTGAAAATTAAAGCCAGAAAAATCTCGCCCCAAACCAAGACTCTGAAATGTAAAATTATTAGTTCAAGCTGAGTGATAAATGGCAGAAGTTTTCTGTTTTCCACAATGGTGTAAACAGCTAGTTCAGCAGTGTTGTTGCTATTGTTACGTATTTAAAGTTGAAACCTGCTATTATATATCACATTACAAAAAAGAGCTCTAGGTTAGACAACATTTCAGCTTTTCTGTTCCTTAGACTTGGATCTCAGGCCTAAAGGGAATATATGTAAGACTGTAGGTTATCACATTTTACATAATAATTTTGTCCCGTATATCTTGATGGGTGGGGTGTAAAGCTATTTTTCCCTACTCTCCTGAACATGCTAGAATAGTGGATTTACATCTTGATTTTCCGTGCATCTGTAGAAACATTCATTGTACCACACATCACGTTTCGAGATCTGGATATGCTACATCGTATTCTGTCTGAACTCAGGTTGTCCATTATCATAGAATCACAGCATCACCAAGGTTGGAAAAGACCTCTAAGATCATCCAGTCCAACCATCCACGTATCACCAGTATTTTCCACTAAACCATGTACCCTGATACAGCACCTAAACATTTCTTGAACACAACTGTTCTCTTATTATTCTCTTGAAGCCAAAACTACCTGAAAAATGCTGTGGCTTGGAAAATGCACATTTTATCATTGAGATGTCACATGAGACTTCGTCGGAATTACTGTGAACTGCACAACCCTACTAATTGCTTTTAAAATAGTACCACTGAAAGTCATCTGCTGAGCCAGCCTTGCAAGGCACATTGAGCTCTGAGTGCTGAAGTGTGTGGCACAGGCAAGTCCCACCATGGAAACATGATTCGAGACCTTCAACAGGAGGAAATATCTTCCAGCAGGGAGAGATAAAGAGGAGCACTGCATCACTCACAGTTTCTCTGCCAAGGGAAGCCTTCAGGAAGCAGTCTTCCTTTTGCTCAGAAAATACGAAACAACGCTATGAAAGCAATTTAAGGAACTATCTGGGAAGCAGCTTAAGGAAAAACACCACCTCTCCCATGTAGACAGTTAAGGCACTGTGTTTACAAGATGCGTGCTGAGCTCCCCTCTGGCTTAGCTGAGTGGAAGAAGATGACCAGTCTAAATATAGTAAAAGGAGATGCAGTGTGTTACATACAGCCCATGTAGCTTGTTCAGTCGAGATTAATTCAATGAGGCAGACAGGAAGGTGACATGCATGGCTGGAGTGTCTTGGTCATTTTAAAATCAGTGTTTTACATCTAGATTTCCACTGCCCTAGAATTCTTTGAACTGTTTCTACGCTTGATATGATTTTCCCATATGAAGTGTTCAAGACCTAAGAAAATGTAACAGAAAGGGCCTCTTAAATCTACATAACTCACTCTGCAAATACAGGACTGGTCTATAAACCTGCCCACTTCAAGGCTATTGCACACATTCCCTGTTTTAGAACCTGCAGAGCCAGTATCCTCACTCTCTATTCTTAGCTCAACGTTTCATACATCTTATAAAAGCTGCCTAGATGTGCACTCAAAAATCACTCCATTTTAATTTGAACCCAGTTTAAGTTATTGAGTAGCCAGATGCAATTAATCAAACAATACCTCTCTCCCTGATGAGATGACATTCTCCACGCATCACTCACATCTTCCTAACGAGAGGGGCCTAGTTCAAGATAGGTATTTATACAGTAACTGACATCTCTGTTGATAATAAACTTACACTAAACGAGCTTTTCGAAATCATAAATCTCTATCTTAAAGTGTTCATCCCCTTTTCATTCCTACTGAACTGAGAGGCCAGCAAGCTTGCAGTGTGTTTCATAACTTTGATTGCTCGTGCTGTTCACTTTCTGATAAACTAGAGAATCACCATTTCTCTTTTGTCTGAGGCATATTTTAAGTAGAGCTTGTTAGGATGAGGAGATGATAACCCAGCTGCCTGCTCACATTTTCTCACAACACAAAACAACACAGTAGTAACCTATTTGTTGCATTTCCTGCTTAAACACATGGATCCATTTTGGAAAGAGTTAAAGGAAATTTTAAAGTTGCTGATACTCTTGGAAGCTGCTGATTCTGCTCTGGGCTACAACAGCTTATGAAAGGAGGACAACAGAGATCAGACCAGAAAAGAAAGGAAAAGGACAGGGAGGTGATGGAGAGATGGCAGAGCTGTGAGGCAACGCATTCTGTAAACTGTTTCCTCCTGTGACTTGCTGGAAGGTATAATCAGTCATCCGCTGCTCGTTTTTGTGTGTATGGTGTGTGTGTGTGTGTGCATGTTTTTTTTAAACACCCATTGCAATCCCTCAAGACTACACTCCTAGTTTTACTTTTTTTGGTGGTGATAGTGTATGTTTGTGTAAGGGGTGTCAGGGGACTGAAATTGTGATACCAACTAGCAATTTGGGTGTGTGGGTGAAAATTAACTGTTGTAGTTGGTTATTTTATGGGCCCAAAATATGGCTGTTAAAAACCCCAACATTCACCATATGAGCTTTCTGTATCCAGACCATAAAATGTCTGGGATACATAGACGGGATCCAAGCCGACTTCCTGCCATGAAATTGTGCTTCACTAATGATCACTCCAGCCTGTTTTCTAAACTTGGAGACCTCTTGTTTTCCCTAGAGGATACTACATTGTTTGTCTTTGGGAAAAAGTGTTTGTGTGCTACAATTACGAAGTTTATAGAACTTAAAAATTCACCCGAAATGGGACTACTACTTTACACATAGTTCAACTTGGGTACGAAAAGGAAAAATAAAGCTACATTCAAAAGCTGCAGGAAAGCACAAAGGTAAGGGGTGAAGTTGTTGTCTATCAAAAATATATTTTAACTAAGTGCTGTCAGTTCTCTGATGGACAGGAGTCTTTCTCCTTCCCCGCACCCTCGTTATTCCTCTCTCAAATGCACCATTTCCCCAACGTACCCAGACACTGCTTTCCTAATCAAATATTTGAAAAGATGTCACTTTTATACTAGGATATTCTATGTATTATTATATAGAATATATACAATAACTTACATATCCTTTAGTTACATTATATATACTTATATATGCTAGATACTGCACCTTCTGAACTGCTGTTCAGTGAGCCTCTATGGAGAGGCTTCTGAAACTGCATCTCCGCTATCTGATGGATTGCAACCCAAAGATCTCAGTTGAAAGTACTCATGCAATATGCAAAGAGACTTCGTACAAAGCAAAACAGAATAAAATTTTAAATGCAAAAATACACATTCCTTCCTTCGTGTCTCAAAGTACACTGAGAAAGTGTATCATCACTACCCTCGTTAGGGCTCTGAGCTGCCTTTGGAGAGGCCAGTCATTTCTATGTACGTATGCTTGGGAGACTGCAACGGAAAGAGTGTGAAAAGGTCAGATCAGAAAAACGACCAGGGAAAGAAGCAGGTACCTCAGTGATGTAATTACCTGTGGCTTAGGCGCTACCTGGCGGTGTTATCTAAAAGCTAAATACATTTTTAATAATTTTGATTAATCAGGGTATTTTTCTAGTGCTAGAAGGATCTATATTTAAATTTCAGCTCAGCTGTGGCTTTGAGGGTCAAATACAACATTTTTTTTATTTCTTTTAATTGGGAAAGTAGGGTAATTAATGCCATGGATGGGCGTATGTGACATACTGAATGCTGCATTATGCACAGTAAACACGAGTGACTGCGGCCACAGTGCAGGAAATGCAGAAAGCAAGGCTCTTCTTAATTCTGTTCACATACTTTAAAATATAGTTGCGTGTATATATAAACAAATCTATATATATTAAATTCAAATTGCATTGGCTCTCATGCAGACTCGTGCAACTGTCAGAGTCACATATGATGCTCCATAAAACACAGTGCTAGTTAAGATAGTTCCCTGCTTCTCTGGCTGCTCACACCTGAGGAATGAAAACACTTTCCAGCAACATATAATTCAGAGTAGTTTGGATGAGATTTTTAATTTGGTCACTCCCTCTACTGGAGACTTTTTGCCTAGGTCTTATTCAGATGTTGATCACGTTATCAGGCAATGAACCCTCTCTGTAATTTTTCTTATAATTTCTTTAAAAAAAAAAACAAAGCTTTATTTAAGGCTGGTGTTGGTGGATTTTTGTTTGTTTGTTTTTAGGTTTCCAGAGTGCAGGTTGGGTAGAGCTCTACGTGCAGTGAAATACAATCAAATTGCTTGTCATGACTCTGTCCTAACACACGGTCACACAGTAAGGCAGTGAAAGCTTACTCCCCTATTCTTTTCAGTGTTGCTTGGTAAAAACCTGAAAACTGAGCAAAGGACATTGAAGGCTATATCACAAAGGGTTCTAGCTTAAGGAGCAGAGACGATGAGATTATTATGCATTTTTGTAACCTATTTGACCTTCATTGCCTAAACTGAGCAGACTGGGCTTGCTTTGAAGGCCTTACCACCTATGCATAATATCGAGCCTAGGGATAGATATGTGTAAATGGTAAAAGCCTAGACAAAGTGTAAGCAGAGTGCAATTCCAGCCTGCTTTGCTGAGGGATATTGATAAGATGCAGTAATATAAGCAATGGTCAAAATGTACCCCAGTAAATATAATTAATTCCTAACCTGACTAAACATTGCCGCCTCAGTCACAGAGATAGACTGATGCAAAACTTTTTTCATAGCTTAGTCTGCTATCAAAAATGGAAAGACTGGGGTAATCCATGAATGGTCTTGATGGGAAATAGTTAATTCCTATAAATTCAAAACCTTTTCAACAGAAAAACTACTCAATGACAGTACAGCATTTCTGTTGTTGTGATGTATTTAAACATCTGCCTCTTTGGTCACTCTCACTACAACACTAACCATGCTCAGAAATTGCACGTCTTGAGCACTGCAAGCTTTTCTTAGCTAGATTTGGTTAAGCAAGGACTGTGTTTAAGCCAGGGGCAAGCCTCTGTTAAACACAGGCATGCATTCCCAACTGTCTTGCTCTCAGATTGCCAGTGGAAGTTTTCATATCTCCTGCCTGGATTTTCTTCTGAGCTGCTTACCTCAGTTCTTGTTTGATGGAACACTTTTCAAGAGGCTGGTAGATGTTTCTTTGCCTTCTCCCTACTTCTCTCAGTTTCTTCTAGTGCAGTATAGCCTATCAGTCTTCCTGTGAAAGGACCTTCTCTCAGTGAAGGCATCCTGGGATCCAATACTCATCTTAATCCCATCTTGAGTTAGCATCATTTTGGAATTCCACCCTCTCTGTGGGATGAAAATCTTGTATTAAGCACATGAGGCACATAATAGGAGCCTATTATGTGCCTCGTGTGAATACTAAAATGTAAAATTTAATGTAAAAAGTCAGAACTTTGGAATTAGCAACAATTAAATCAAAAAGCTAGGGTACATTGTCCAGTGATACGAGGGCTTGCTAAAGGAGGTAATCCATGAATTGCAAGGAGTAATCCATGACGTTCACACTGCGTGTCACAGGCTTACCTTGCATCAGGGTAAGAGGATACTACGACAATTTGAATTTTGAAAAGGAAATAAGGGATTCTCACAAGATCTGCATTTCTATTTAATGTAGCGTAAGACCTGATATGGAAAAACAGGCAGCAAAAGACTTTGCTCTCCTTACTTATAGTTGAGAAAGCCTCAGAAATTAGAAGTACAGAGTAAGCATGTCTAATCCCTGACCAGGGTAAGGGTGTTGGAACTTGATGATCCTTGGGGTCACTTCCAAACCAAGACATTCTATGATTCTATCATCCAAGCAAGAACATTGGGCACATAAAGTTAAAATGAAAATTCCCAAGGTGAACATTAAGATGCTGAGAATAATTATAAAGAAGTGACTGGGGAAAAGATGGACTGAAAATGTTGAAAGAGTAAGCATTAAGTAGCATTGCTATTTTAAATGATGTCTAGACAACGGGTGATGGGATTTTAAAAAGCTGTTGATTACTCCTCATTGTAACATAAACCCAAAGTTCCGAAAGCTTCTGAGAAAAAAACTGGAACCCACCCAACATTTCTTGATAGCAATGGGAAATTTTCCACTGCTGTCCCTGAAGACATTTGCTCATGGACAGATACAAGAACAGGCTGTTAACGGTGATCGAACAGGAGATAATTTTCCTATTACGCTATGACTATATTAACAAACCAGCTAAATAACCTGTGATGAATCAGTGTGTAAAATCACACCGTCAACTCCAAGCCTGCTATACAGGTGGAGCCCTGCTGTGTACTTAGATCAAGCAGGAATTCTGGTGCAGAACAGGCTGGTTTGTTGCACATTTAGTAGCTGCAAAACATCTACAAATGTTATGTTAGGACACCTGAAACCACCAGCTGTACTGTTTCACACTGACTATGGTAGCTATGAAAAAAAAACCAAGAAGGCTTTAGGTAAAAGAAAAGGAAAACATGACACGAGGCACAGTAACATAAGACTGACTCAAGATGATGCACTAAGTCAGAAGGATAAGTAGCAGTGCATTATAACCTCAGGTAGCTGTCGGTCAAATTCTCTCAAATTGAAGTCTCCATGTTTCTCTTTGGTGTCAAAAGTTGATTTCTCCACCCAGAAGGGTGTAAAGCACTGTGAGCTGCTTCACTCTTCAAGTTGAAGAACATTGCCTGAGAGCATGTGGTGTGCTCAGACTCTTCCCTTCCTTCTCCCTGAAATGGTGCTGGCCTTGAATATTAAGTAAATAAGCAACCCAAGGGTTCTGACTCTGGGCAGCCTGGTCTAGTGGTTGGCAACCCTGCCCATGGCATGGGGGTTGAAACTAGATTGCCTTTGTGGTCCTTTTCAACCCAGGCCATTCTATGATTCTATGAAAGAAGGTCAAGAGAAAAATTGCTAGGCAATCATTTTTTGCCTCCTGGTTATCTACATCAGTAGTACAGTCCCCTGACCATCCAGCTCGCAGCCTCTGGATCAGACGTGGGCATAAAGCTCAGCTGAAATACAAGCTAGTATTGCCAATCCAGTTCCAAAAAGCTACAGAACAGAGACATTTCAGAACTGGGTGGTTCTTTTCCCCCAAACTGTTGAGAAACCCCAGCTGAAAACGTGGCAAAGAAGAGCTGTGAACAATTGGGCCTCAACTTGTCTGTAAATCCCAGTGAAATGAATTAATGTAGACTATTTTTTTTCCAGTCAAATGAACTCCTTAGCCTGCTACAGATTTTCATATGTACTTCCTCAATTTAAGAGTTTTCAGGCTCTCTCATCTGTTCCTAACTACATCCTGTAATTTCCAGTGCTGGTTGCTGCACTTTAAATCTGGACAGCACAGCTTACATGTACTTATCAGTGACTCATCCACATATTTGAAGATCTTAAGAATGAATCACATATACATGTTTGCTGAATCCCCTCTGCTGTCTGTGAAGAAAGGCTCACACTGACGGAATGCAGAACAGAGCAAGACGAGAGACTTTGATGTTAAGGGACTTTATATGAGTGTGTTCTCTGAAGAGACGATTTAAGCCTGTTTATTAAGTCATGCTGACTTTGTTGTTAAGCTCAGACAGGGACACCTTAACACATCCTTCAGTTTTTTGGGCAGTAACTGAGCATGAGATACAGTTAAAATGTTTGCTTTTAAATCTGGTATTTAAAATAGGGTTGGGGTTTTTGTTTGTTTGTTTGCTGCTGTTATAACAGCACTCTGTCAAATCACATCAGAGGAGAAAGTGTCACTCAGCACAATAGGCCACAGTCTGCATGTAAATTGTCTTAAATCTTCTCTTTCAAATGTCAGCTGACAAATCAAAATGAGAATAGGCTATGCAGCAAAAAAAAACCCAGCCATACATTAAAGACTTAACACAAGGCTCCTGTCTACTAATGTCTGAGAGCTCCAAATGCAGAGAAACCACACAGAGTTAATGATAATTGATATCATATGGTCTTTATCAAAGCTTCCTCAAGAAAAGCAGCTTAAGGGAAAATCCGTAAATGTGTGTCTTGACCACAGTCTACCAATCTTCTTCCGCATTGGAGCCTTTAACTAATTTGTTGGTTTAATTACTGAGGCACAGGAAAGTTTGCAAGAGTGATAATTGCATATTCTTTGATTGCTGATCATTACATTAAGTGGTCTCTATGAATTAAAAATAAAACCCAAGTGCCATGTGTGCATCTAGGAAACCAGCCCCTATCTAAATCTGGACATACAAGCTTACTACTGCTGGCTGACGGCACAAAGCAAAAAAACAACAGTGAAGTTCCAAAAACCTGTAATTGCTGTGACAGTTAACTGCAGCCTATGAAATTTTGGGATTCAAAGTGGGTCAGGCAAGATCAATGAGACATCGGGCTCTCGTTTAAGGGCAGTTTAGAGGCTTGTTAGGTAACTTCTCATGTGCCACATACTTACATCTTTAATTGGACCGGGTAGTATAGCCTACTGCACAATTCTGAACTAGCGCCAGAGGAATTACTAGAAGGTCAAACGGAAGAGAGAGGCAGGGGGAGGAGGAAGTGGTAATTGAAGAGACAAGAGATGATTGTGAAAGTACTTGGAGGAGCCTGTGTGTCTGGCAAGATGCAATGGGCCAAGCTACAAACAGGAGGCAAGGCACTTACTGGAATAACGTCTTTGCTCACTTCCCTCCCAGCCTAGAGCAATGCCATCACTAACTGACCCCACCAGCTGCCAAAGTAACAAAGCACTCTAGTGGCTAATTAATTGCAGTATCTACCACAGTGTTTTGCCCAGAAATATGGGCTGTATGATCACACAGTGATCAAGCATATAACTACAGATGGCTCTGGTAAAATACCTTTGCCTTCAAGAAAGAGAGAACAGCAAAGAGAACAGAAATGAAAAGTAGAGAGATGACAGCAAAACACCATAGCCAAAAGCTGAACAGTCTTGTTTCAGTTCTGGTTCAGCTTAGAGGAGGCTGCCTGTGCTTTCCACTGTCCATCAAAAGGACCGTTTTATAAATGTTTGCATCATTCTGCAATAAAAGTTGGTCACTGTTCACATAGAAACCTAGGATCAGACCTCATGCATCAAAATAGTTTCTCACATACATTAGTTAAGAAAAAAATGAAATGTAGCTTGAAATATTAAAAAAAAAAAAAAGCTTACTTAGACTCCCCCCCCCCCCCCCCCCCCCCAATTGGTTACTTAGATCCTATTTTATTTTTTTTCCCTACAATCATATCAGGAAGATAGAGCTGATGCCATGGGAATAATGGAAGAGTTCAAATCACAACCTGAAACACAAATGGGAAAAGAGACTCACAGAATCTCAGAATGTCTGAGGTTGGAAGGGATCTCTGGAGGCCACCTGGTCCAACCTCCTCAACCCCTGCTCAACCAGGGCTACATCCAGCAGGTTGCCCAGGGCCATGTGCCCAGGCACCTTTCAAAGATCTCTAAGGAAAGAAACTCCACAATCTCTCAGGGTGACCTCTGTGCCAGTACTCTGTTAGGCTCACAGCAAATGCTGAGCCTCCTCCAGGCTAAACAGCCTCAGTTCTCAGCCTCTTCTCATAGGAGAGGAGCTCCTATCCCCTCATCACCCTGAGCGTCCTGCATTCAACACTTCCCAGTATGTCCAGATGTCTCTTGTACTTGAGTTTTGTAACGTCCTTGTTAGCCCAACTCTCCAGCCCACCAAGGCCCCTCTGGATGGTAACACAGCTTTCAGGTCACTGGGAGAACAGTGAAGGGGCACCTTGCGTCACAGAGAACTCAAAGTGCAAAAGCTTTAAAACCAGAAAAGGCTGCACTGGAAATCATGAGAGAAGAATTTGAACGGTAGCACTAGAGGTGGCAACTGAGAGCCCAAGAGACATCAAGAGACAACAAAAGAAGCTACATTCAAAGTAACATAAATCAAGAGTCGGATGATTACAGTTAATCAGAGCAAGCAGTAGCAAATGTTGAATATCTAGTCTGCCTGACTGTGAGTGGACCATTTACCTAAGAGAAAATCTGGCATTTAGAGCACTTTTAGAGCAGCCCTAATTTTACCCGTTTCTTAGGTTTCCAAGGATTGCTCATGCAGATTGAATGGACTCAGTATCTTCAGCATTCTGCTAATCATTGTTTATTAGTGTTACCTTATACCTGGAAAACGTACTTTATAAATCCCCCAAGTCATATTTCTGAATTATCACCACCTCCACTCTGTGTAGTTAAAAAACTTTACCTCGGTTTTCAGAATGTCTCCTCAGATCTCCATGCACCACCTTTTTCTTATGTATACAAACACACTGCTTTGAAGAAGCTATTCTAACTTGCAGTGGTGAATTTATGATGCCAAAGCTATATATAGGCAGAGAATGGAGAGCTCCTTAAGCAGCATGCCAAAACTGGATTTGAAACACTTTGTTATTTGAAAGCATTAAATATATAACAATGTTATTACAGCTAAAGCCCCTATACTGTCTTGAATTTTTTTCCTTCAAAAATATGGATGGGATGCATAAACAAGAGGGCTTGTTGCTTGAACTACTTTGAAAGGTGCTTCCAGAGCAATTTCCATTCTCAAAAAGAACATGCATCTATAATTAATAAACTATTTGTTTTTAATGAGTTCTTTTTTTGTGCAACATGTACTTTCAATACAGCTATGATATATCTATAATGCACACCACTTGCCAAGACAGATGCTACAATCACAAGGAAAGGATATTTAAGTGTTTGTGCAGTATTTTCAGAGTTGTACTGTAAAATGCAAAGCCACAACAGTTATCATCATTAATTCAAGTTTAAGGGCACAAAAAATTCAATATTAAGTACTGTCCTCTACAACTGCTCTGAGACTAATGCACTGATATTCTACTGTGTAAAAGTATAGATAGCGTTTCTGCTAATGGGTTTTTGAAGCATGCACCAAACACTAAAACACTTGCAGACATATCAACCAGCTTTTTTTGCTTGTGATCCGTTTCACTCTGCATTGTCATCACTCATGGGGCAAAAGATATTGGCAGACCGAGACCAAACTTGGAGATGTTGACAAGAACTTGGTAGCCTGGTTACAAAGAGGAAAGGAGTTAAAAAATTTATGCTGACACTGAACAGTAGGTCTTTATGACACTCCTCGCTTTGTATAATTCTGTTGCATCTTCCCTTGTCATTCCTTGCACAGAAATCATGCAAAGCTCAGATAATCCTAGCAATCTTTTCTGGAGTTCTTCTAGTCACTCACATCCTTTTAGGGATGAAAGGACCAGGACTCCAAATGCTGCTTTACACAGACAGTGCAACAGATTCACAGTGTTACAGCGCTCTCCAATCCTAACGTTTGAGTTTCTCCTTCAGCTTCTACTGCAGCCAGAAAACGATTTCCATACAGGTGGAAATAACTGCAGAGAGCTTATCTTTGCAAATGTAAAGAGAGCAATTCTCTCACCCTCCTGTGTAGCACCACTTCAGCTGCTTTGTGTATCTTGCCACACAAGTCATTTAATTGCCATGTCCTTTTGCAGCCCATTGTAGTTGACCCTCAGCTCTATTCCCCAAAAATGCCCGGTATCATGAGCACACTTTGCCATCATATGGTTCACACTCTCCTCCCACTCACTGCTGGGTATTTGAACATGAGAAACCCCTGTACAACCTGCTGGGTGGAGTTTCCCATTCTTTTTCTTATTGAACCCATGGCTTGCACATTTATAAAACTAATTATTACCTTCTTCCTTTCTTTTCCTTTCATTCTAAGGGCACCATCTTGCTCTAGACTCCCTCTCCTCAACCGTGCAGGCAATTTGCTAAAGATCCTTCTTAGACCTTTGTTGCTTTATTGTGAATTTAGCTATCGATACCGTCTTTTGATAACAGGAGCTGGAAGTACTTTGTTTTGATATTTTTGATGTTCACGTTAAACATCATCGGCTCCCAGCAAACAAAGATCTGGAAGTTGGCTTCACATCTTGTCTATAGACAGCCCAGAAATCTATCAGGAGACAAGGTGACTGCTTCTTCCAAGTCCATTTCAGTCTGGTGCTTTCAAGAGGATCATGACTGGAGCAGAGATTTCTGGAACCCGAGCCAAAAAGCACTGAAACCTAAGTGTCAATCTAAGCTATTGTAAAACACGCACCATTCTGCACTGGGGTTGAAGCCAGTTAATGCTTCCACGTTAATTTCTTTGTTTCATATGCCACTTAATTGCTTAGTGTCTTGGGTCGTATCTATCTATCTATATTATCTTGCAGAAAAAAACTGGGATGCCTTGAACTATAGCAGAGTAAGATGTGGAGGGAAGATGGGACCACCTCCAGATCCCTTAACACAGGTCTCTTACAGTCTGGGGAAGAAAGTACAGAGCAGAATATATTATGTAGTAGGCTCTCAGATTTTCCAATTTTCTTTGGTTTTAAGTAGCTCTGCCACCTGCCTGCCCCACTAAGGTAGTCAGTCTGATAGAGCAGGACAGAAGAAGACTGCCTCAGCCTGCTCCTCATGAGAATCATAGAATCACTAAGGTTGGAAAAGACCCACAGGATCACCCAGTCCAACCATCCACCCATCACCAATAGTTCTCACTAAACCATGTCCCTCAACACAATGTCCAAATGTTCCTTGAACACCTCCAGGGTCAGTGACTCCACCACCTCCCCGGGCAGCCCATTCCAGTGCCTGACCACCCTTTCAGAGAAGCCTCACTGCAGATCATAAGCTCTGAGTTTTAGCAGCCCAAACTTTCCTATGAAGTCAGTGTTCCAGCACTCCTTTAAATGCAGAGTTTAGTCTCCCTGCACTGAATTTGGCACTACCAGCATAGCACAGAAAAGGCTTCACAGGAGGCAGAATCAGGGCAGGAGCATTTTCCATGCATTTTGAGATTTTTCACCAGTAGCAGACATGACTCGAAGTCCCTCTCCACTGAACCACCAGTTACACGCAAAGCATCTTTCTGATGCTCCTCAGTGGGTGTCCGTAAAGACCTTCTCCCTTTACCATTAGATCACATTACCGTATTCTTGCTGAAAGTTTACCTCATCCTGAAAATAATTTGGTTACTTTAGCCTGCTATGTGGGTTTGACTGCAAGGACTCTGTGTTTGCAACTTACTGTTTTAAATGAATTTAAATGGCTCTGACTGAAATTGATATTCAATGGGAAGTAGTTAATCATTAATGATATCCCTACATCTAAAATCAAACACAGACTGATGGGCTCCCTATCTCAATAAGCTTCCACCATCGGGAGATAGCAAATGGGACTGTAAGTCAGTGTAAACACAAGGCAAAAGAGAAATGTAAATTACATGGTTTAGCTTAGTGGGCAAAACTGAAATACTTTTCATGCTACCTAGCCTGCTCTGTGGAGATGAATACGTTCATCCCTCATATAAAGCACATACTTGACATGACTTGTAATAGGGCCCTAAACACAAAAGAGAGTCAGCTGACCACATAGCCCCCTCTGCCCATATTCCTGCACATTAAGAAACAGACTAAAATCCTGATGACCTACTATCATAATCAGAAGGCAAAAATGTTTGATTTTTATCTTGCTGCTCCTCACAAATCACAAGTCTGCCACAAAAATTCCGGGTCCACAAAAATTCCCCTCACTCCAAGACATTTTATATAGAACTGAATGTACCATAAATGAACTGCAACTTCATGTTTGTATCCAAACACTGATACAACATTATTTCTGGAAATAAACAGTCTCATCCCTCTTTTACATTAAATCAATTCATTGTTTTTCCGTTTGTATTCTTTGTGATGTTCCTCCAAACACTCCACAAATTACCTAGCTTTTAGAAAGCCAGGAGCTGTTTGCTGTTTTTTCCCCCTCCTCTTTAAACTTGAATGCAGCTTGAGATTCTTAAGATCTCACATTAGGTTTAACTGCTTCGCTGTAGACCTGGTGGCACCATTGAGCAAAAGGGAGGGTTCTGACACACGGTGAAGATGTGCTCGTTTCTGTGGCCAACAAAGAGCCAAGGCGACCCCTGTTATTACGGCTAGTGAGACTAGATTTACCATATTATTAATCATTAAAGTCTGACTCAAAATTCAGACTGGCTTGTACTTATTCCTTGGGTCAGGGAGCTTTATCAGAGCTCATTAACTGCATTGGGCTTCTCATTTACTCATTCTGCAGCAATCTTTTTCCTAATGCGTGAGGGGAAAAATGAAACACCAGTGATTTAACTGTTTGAGGGATATTTACTGCTTGATCTCCACAAATAGAAGCAGCAGGAGTATTTTGCTTGTCAAGAGGACGGTAATTCTTCAAATCCCTCTTAAGAGATAATGACTGGCAGCGTAATGCTTTTGATCTGTCATAATTATAAAATAAAAGAGAATGGATGCAAAGCTCACGTGCCATGGGAAGGTCAGTTGCTTTTAAATGCCTAGGATTCCCTCTGTGGCTAATCCCAGCATGTCCTGAACACAGGCTATTTTTAGGCACAATTGTGGGTCCGTTAGACATCCTGTTCATATAAAATGAGTGCCTTACTGGTGAGCTTCTCCTGTAGGGCAGCTAATAAGTAGGTAGGAAAATGACATCTCTGTACTTTTGACTTGCATGCTGTTGCAAGGAAGGACAGCAGGAACGTCTCCTCTCTGGCGTCAAACAGTCCCCCTGCAGCACACACACAATTTAAATTATTACAAGTATGAATGCCGGCACAAAATAAAGTAATTACATTTAATTAGGCAGCCAAAAAAGTGATGGCCTGGGACTCCCTGCCTTAGATGTAGCCTTTTGTTGACTTAACACAAGACAGGTAATGAATGAAACTTCAAAGTGTAAGCAACTGAATTGCTACTTAATTAGCGGAGCCCTAGTCAACAACACAGCAAAACACAACAAAACAAAACCCTCAATTTTTATTTATTTTTGTTGTTAAACGAATTCTAACAGCTATCTCATGCCTCACAGAAATAACGAAATTAAAGACTGTTCTATTAAGATCGTGTTTGTGTTCAAAAGTACAGAGATGTATTTTGGTTGTGTTAATGAAGAGCCCCTGAAAGGTGCTAGATTGGCAGCCCTGGAGCATGACATTACCCACAAGAGGACTTGGTGCAAACAAGTCACTAGCTCACAAATCTCACTTCCCTGCCAAGCATCAAGTACAGGGAGTCAATTCTATCAGTGTTCTGATCTGCTGGTACAACCGCACCAAGAAACCTAGCATAGGGAGAGAGGTTTCAGAAGTCAGAAATGATGAAAGACATAGATAAAGAAAAGTAGGTATATTGAAACACTGATTTTCTTATGAACAAGTCTCTCTGATTTGCTTTTTCATATCTAGAATCCCATAGGTTGCCACAGCTCATCTCTGGAATCCTTTTATGCTGCCATAAACTTCCTACTGCTTTGTTGTACAACTGAAAGTGAAAAGCAAAGTGCGCCTGAATAGCACAGTGAGTTCCTCTATCCTGTCATCTTTGGGCCAGCATTTTATTCTAACGTCAGAGATGAAAGCAGGCTGTTTATAGTTTTCATCCCATTCCTCAAATGCTTATGTCAAAAAGTCGGGAATTTTAAGTTTCCCCTCCTCAGAAGCACTCAGGATGGACTGGTAGGAGCCTCAGCAACCACTGCAGTCTTTACTTCATGTCTGCCTACAGACATATTTTTCTTTGGAAGATCAGCTAGAAGGGAAAAATAACATGTAGCATTAAGATTTCTGCCTGTCAGAGGTTTCCTCTCTCAGCCCTCTTCAGCTCAACAGCCCACTCATCACCAGCTAACAGGTAGAGTTTTGTTAGGGGGCTTCATATTACGTCTCAGATATCACAAGTTAAGACTGACAACTGCACATCCCTCTCCCTCTGCACCTCACCGAAACATGACATGGATACCAGTTTCTGCAGGGGTGATGCGAAGATCAAAAACATATTCCACAGCCACCTGTGGTTTGCAGTACAAATAGCGGTAACGATGCATCTGCTCTTCAAAGATATAAAATTAGTACCTACAGAAAGCAGCACTGTGTGTTTGCTAACCTTTTCCCCAGCACTATGGACAACACTGGACTTACAGCTTTGTTAGTATACTCTTCTGTCAATAAACACAGCAGTTTGGAAATGATTCTGCTGCATCACTGAAGTCAACAGGATCATGATGTAGTCCTCTGCACTGTTTCTTTTAAGGACCATGTCAGAAAAAGACTCAAGTGCAAAATAGAGAGAGGAGACGAAGAAATTCAACAGAGTTTCAGCAAGTTCTGGAACAGACAAAGCAAGAACAAGTACGGCACTAAAAAGACCTACGGGACAGAAGAAACTGGATTTAAATTAGACTCCTCATAGCATAGGAAAGACTTTTGCTGAGAGAGAAATTCTGAAGTGTTATTTGAATTTTTGTTTTCCAGGTATGATAAAAATGCAAATGGAGGGAATGTGCTGCTACAAATCTGTGTTTGCAGAGGAGAAATAAGTGACAAAAGTAGTCTGGCCCCTTCACCAGAAAGGAACCCAGAATGACAGAATAGCAATAGATAGATGTTTGCTTGGGCTGTGCACATTAATGCACAGGCAGAGTTGCAATGTTAGAGATTAGGAAAAATTCACAGAATGCAACAAACTTCTGATGATGTGTTTTTTAGTACGTAGCCAGTGAGAAAACTTGTACATTTCAAGGGAGTCAGCAGTCACCACCTCATTGTCTTTCCAATGGCATGCAGCCATAGGCTCTTCCGCAAGCTGTTGTTTGACTGCATTTACAAATAATGATAGACTGGCTGCTTAGTTGTACCATTCATCTGGGAAAATTAGATTGAAATTTTAATGACAGCATATCAGAAATCTTTAGCAAAAGAAGACATACCCGCATCAATCAGTAATTCTCTTTGCAGTTCCTTATTAGTTCACTCTCAAATCTGTATGTAAAGCTATATAAGCATAATCTGTCACTGCAAGACACACAGGCTCACTGAATTTGTATCAGGACACTTTCACAGTTAAACACTGGAAGTATCAGAGAGAAACTGCTGTAAACAAGTTCTTGCTTCTCTCTTTCTTCTAACCCAAATCAGTATCTGATGGTGCTGGAATGATCTCCAAGAGGAACACCAGCAAAACAAGAAAACTCAATTGAGGGGAAAGTCATATGAAGACAAAAAACAAAACAAAGCACACAACCAAAACAGCATTATACAACTGCTTCTGGCACAACATACGCTAACTGACAATTTGAGGTCTCATGGGTACATTCCTTACACCACAGCCTCAGCTTTTGAGACGTTCCTCCAGAACACGCTTTTTCCACCAGTGGAGTAATGTGCTAAGCCTTGTTTTGTGGCAGAACATCATGGACAATGCTGATCTATCCTGTTCTCACAGCTGCAGACAGAGGGCTTCTAACCACTTACTGCACCCAAACCAGGGAGTAGTTCTCCTCAGGTTTATGTCAAAGAGTTCCTGACTGTGCATCTGTACTTCCATCACCTTCCTTGATAAAAACATTGCTTTGAAACTTTCTGGAGCTAGATATCTGCCACTGTCATTATTCTATTTGTCCCCTAACAGTCCTCAAGTTCCCAGGCTGGTTTCCTTCAGACCAGAGCTTGAAGAGGTCCATCATCTCCCAGAATAGTCATCATGTCTGATCAGTGATACATCTCTGGGATCCTTTCAGAAAAGCCAGTGCAAAGCTTTCCAACAACACGGACAAAACGAATTTTGCTGCTTCAGGCCACTCAGCTTGGCGATACCTCCTTCCTGCCATGGGAAGGGAAGCAGTAGAACAGATATTGGAAATAGGACTGAAGAAAATGACAGCCTTCTCAGAGAGTCTTCCCAGGGGCCTGCTGTAGAGCCACCAGATTCCTTTTGCATTAACAATTTTTATCCTTCTTCAATCAGCCACTGCTGTTGTAAGACCTTCTCTGCTCAGAGGTCTCAGTCAGATTACAGGAAACAGGAAAGTAATTGCTCCTTGCTGAATAACCTAAAGAGCTGTAATCCCAAAACAAGACCGAACAAGCTCCCCCAGATCATAATCCCCAGTTTCCACTCTCTGCTCTCCCCAGGGCATTCACTGTGCAAAATACCCTTACTCTTACAGAAGCCCAGATAGTTCTGCATAGCTTGTGGCTCATTTTCTGAAAATAGTGAGTTTAAAGCCCAGTTTCATTTTTCCTAACCTTGCTCAGCCTGCTTATTACTTTCCATTTTTTTGCCAAAGGTTTTTTTTTAGCATTTTTTCTCATGTTTCCATGGAACTCCCAGTTTGATATTAGGCATATCAGCTGCTTGACCACCTTCGTTTCTCCCAAAGGGGCCCCTGCAATTTACGTATTCCACATCAATAGATCTGGCCAGGCTCAATTTCAAGGGTTTCTGTTGGCCCACTTCCTCAAGAGTTTCACTCTTCAACAGTCTCCCACCATCAGCCACTCTTCTTGGTACACAGAGGTCATGACAGAATGACCACAGGGGCATAAAAGTTGCTAAAGCAGCACTGCAATTTCATAAATAGGACATAACATGCAGGAGTTATTTGGGAACAGGTCTCTGTTCATCTACAAATCATAAAACAGGTTGGGTTGGAAGAGACCTTAAAGCCCATCCAGCCCCAAATTCCCTGCTGAGGGCTGGTTGCCACCTACCACCAGGTCAAGCTGCCCAGGGCCCCATCCAACCTAGCCTTGAGCACCTTCAGGGATGGGGCATCCACAGCTTCTCTGGGGAGCCTGTATCAGGGCCTTGACACCCTCTGAATAAAATCTTTCCTCCTAATATTTAACTCAAACCTCCTATCTTTTAGTTTTAAACCATTCCCTCTTGTCCTATCCCTATCTGTCCAACCTTTTGGCTTGCCTGGGCTGCACTGAGTGAAGAGGGATTTTATTGAGACACATACACATAGGCTGCACCGAAAATAATGTCTCCATTTCCCTGGAAACTACAATCTATACAAAGAGCACATTCTCAACTACAGAACACTATTTTTCTTCATAGTCACAACCAATAGCTGTGCATTTTCACCAGCAGTGAGCAAGAGCCTGCATACTGCTCTCCTCAAAATCTACACCAGTGGAGGTGACCCACTGTTGCTCTCTCCACTGTCGAAATACAGCACCCACTGCCTCACTCTGCTCACATCCACTGCTGGTCTCCAGCAAGCATAGATGAATGTCAGTGGGTACCATTTTGTCTGCATGGAGGAATTCAATGACACACCTTTGTTTCATTTGCACTTCTATATCAGATGCCATTTTGTCAGACTGCCCTTCTGCTGCTATTTGCCACATGGCAATAAAATGTAACCGAGTATTCATCTGAACATGAAGAAAAACTTCTTTATATTGAGGGTGACAGAGCACTGGAACAAGTTGCCCAAAGAGGCTGGTGAAGCCTCCTTCTCTGGAGATATTCAAAACTTGCTTGGACACTTTTCTGTGCAACCTACTCTAGAAAACCTGCTTTAGCAGAGGGTTTGGACTAGACAATCTCCAGAGGATCCTTCAAAATCCTATGATTTTGACATGCTCCAAACTGAGCAAACTAAGTTCAGTTTCCTTAGCCTGTCTTCATAGGACAGGCACTTCAGTCCCTTGATCATCTCTGTGTTCCTCTGGTCCCACTCCAACAGCCCCTTAGCTTTCTTTTGCTGGGGGCCCCAGGCCTGGATGTAGTAGTCCAGATGGGGCCTCATGAGGTCAGAGCAGAGGGGGACAATCACCTCTTACACCCTGCTGGCCACCCCTCCGTTGATGCAGCCCAGGATACAGTTGGTCTTCCAGGCTATGAATGCATACTGTATACTGTTGTTCAGTAGGATTCTTCCAAGCAGGAAATGGTACTGCCAGCAAGAGGTGGTTTCTGGACAGTGTACAAATATTTCAGAGTAACAAAAATAAGGTTTTGGTAATGCTTAACATAATAGTATTCCTCTGACACTGATCTTTGTTGGTACATCTGAAGAGGACTTTTTACGCCAAGAAATAGATATGTGACTCTTCTTATCCTGTTTTTATGAAAATGAACAGCATTATAAAACATGGGAGATCATAAGCAAATTATATTATTTTGAAAACATTCATCAGGGTCATCTTTTGCATCTCTTTCAGGACCATAACTGCTTCCTCAGTTTATCAGCTGTACCTGCAAAGGTGGTAGTCAGGTAAGACTTGAGAAATCTTCTGCAGCTCTCCTTTGCTTCTCTTGTACTTAAACTGCTTGCAGGCCAGAGGAACGCTAAGCCCCACATGCAGGCTTAACTTCCCACACAGCCTGACAATTGCAAAGCAAGGAATTACTTGGTAATGAATATGATAGCCACAAATACCAAGGGGTTAAAAAAAAAAAAAAATCACAAGAGAAGAAGGAATAGAAAAGAAATAGAAGAAACAAATGTTTGTACAGAAGTATTGCTTTCCTTCTATGTGATAAATTCAGTAGTATTTAGGGTTAAAAAGGAGGCCTCATTGAGAAAGCCAGCCTAAAGCCCAGTAGCTTAGTATTTCTGCAGATCTCTGTGATCCTAAAATGCAACTTTAATAAAAAGACATACAATTAAGTTGAGAGGCCTACGATTGACTGAAATTCACTGCTTCACAATTCAGGGTGACAGTAAGAGAATTGCTTTGCTCATATTCATTACAACATTATAAAAAGGTTTTTGTCTTCTAATACGAGCTTTTTGTGGGGGACAAAGAGGTTTGCTGCCAGAAAAAAGTTCAACAATTTAATGGCAAAGCCAGTTACAGCCTATCTTTAATGCACTTGCAAAAATTAATTCCTTTCACAGTTGACAGCAAGTTTTAAGCCAACTCCGTCCTCTGGAGCAGAGACAGATTTAGATTGCTTCAAGGACAGGAGCACTCCTCTATCACCATCTCAAAGAGACATCCTGGCAACAGCACAGAGACCTTATGGTGCCTGACTCTCAGCTGCTAGCACATCCATGCTGCTGAAGCGCTGTCAGGGACAGAATCACATCTACTAAAGAAAGTAAAAAGAATTTCTGCAAAGAGTTTTCATGCAGAAAAAAATTATAGTAAACCATCTCCTTTTTTTTTTTTTTTTAATTAACTTTAATCAAATTCTTTCTCCTGTCTGAGCAGACCAGCTTAACTTTGAGATAGGAAACTTTACATTCTACCATGCAATTCCATTGTGTACCAGTAAGGTCTCCATCAGAGAGCTGTGTCCTTACATTTTGGGAAAGGTAAGGACCAGCTGAAGCAAGCCCAGAAAGTCTTTCCTGTGGCACCCATCAGGAATAACTTGTCTTTTCCATTCCTTTTTGACTGACAGAGAAGACATACTATAACCATCCTCAAAAAGATAAAAAGACACTGCAGGCCATAAGGAAATGAACTGCCTATCCTAGGGGTGTGCCATGGATAAGATCAGAAGTAATGGGTTTAACG
Source organism: Gallus gallus (assembly GCF_016699485.2). Classification (NCBI taxonomy): domain Eukaryota; kingdom Metazoa; phylum Chordata; class Aves; order Galliformes; family Phasianidae; genus Gallus; species Gallus gallus. The sequence continues at coordinate 11,036,774 of NC_052537.1, forward strand.
GATTGTTAAATACTGGGAGAGCGTATACGTGAAAACTACAAAGCTTTGGCAACTGAGACAACACAAGAATCTCACAGGAATAACTTAGATTTCCGACTGGGCAAGGCGCAGGCCTTGAAGACTCACAAGGTCCCTTCCAGCCCTCTTTCTTCTATAACACTATTTTCCCAGTGTTTAACATTTCTCAGAAGATAGGGAAATACCTACTATGCCCAAGCAGAGTCACACCCCAGCCAAAGGCTAAAAAGTGAGACGGAGTCCTCAGCATCCTCAGGGGCAGAGTTCAATCTACTTTGGCAGCAGAAGAACATGCCCTGGAGGAAGCAAAGCATGTGAGGGTAGTGCACTGGGGATTGAAGTGTGAGGGATGAGGAAAATCCCTCTTTCCATCACTCGCTTTCCTTCTTCCTTTGAGGCATGTGCTAACAGCCCTGCACAAGTCCCCTGTGTACTCCTTTCACACTGTGTACTCCTACTATACCTTCTACTCATCTCTGGATCCACCAGTCCTCTTAAATAAAGTGGGAAGGCAGGGGGAGGAAGGCAGAAAGTTGAAAACAGTCTCTCCCCTCAACACATAAAAGATGAAAGATAGAGCTGGGAGGAAAACTAGCAGAGATTTTGGAGGGTAGGTCTTTCTCTGCTGCTGCCTGTAAGGTAGGAGGTAGCAGCTACTACAGGAAAGGTTCATTCTTGCTATACAGGCAGGACACTCTCCTGCAAGGCTGGCACAGCCTCTGACTGTGACCTGAGCCGGATCAAGGTGATGGACAGCCTGAACTCTGACTTGGATTTGCAGACTCAGGGGGTTTACACCCAAATTTCTTCTTGGGGGCTGCAAACAGGAGCTCCCCTTTGGCAGACCTTGTGATATCAGGAAGTATATAACAACAGATACCTTTCACTCCACACTTGATGAGGTTTGTGTGGATTCATGCTAATACTACATTTCCAAGACAATATATAAACTCGGTCTGAAAAGGCCGGAGAATGAGAAGGATGAACATGCGAGCCTGAAGATAACCTTGAATCACCCTTATGTGTGTACACTCAGATAATGCATTAGGAAGCGCACTTGTGATATTTTGATAGTTAAGCTCTGTATGGGTATTCTTCCCTCTCTGTAAGTTAGTAAAGCCAGTGCTATGTTAGACACAAGTAGATCTTTCCAAAACAAACTGGCCATTTGCCAAGAGAGGTTTACATATGGCACAAGCAAGGCAGCGCAGAGGTGCGGTGAGCAGCTTCCATAACCCAGTTATTGAGGAATGCTGTGCTAAATTCGTGCTAAAGATAAATCATCTTTATAACCTTCTTCACCAGTTCATCCTAATCCAAATTTCTGAATGTGGGCCACCCTGTGAGGTATGGCTATTTGGAAAGCAACATGAGAACAGACGTTTCCATCGAACCAGTCCAGCTTCAAAAGACAGCCCAAAGGCATCTTAGCATAGGCCTGTACAAGCAAGAGGGAGGGATCAGCAGCTCACCCTAACACCAGAGCAACTCACTCATCTTTTCAACCAAAGGCTAATGCCCCAGTTTACCTCCCTACTCCTTCATGCTAAAGACAACTCTGAGCATACCACCAAAAACTCTGATTTTGTCTTTTCTAATAACCCAGGATTGTACTAAACTCTGAAGCACAAGAAAAGCCAGATTTGTTGGATGGCCTCAAACAAAGGGATACAGCAAAGAGTGGAGGTAAAAGCATACAAACTGGCAGCCTAGCATTTCATTAGAATTACTTACTTATTCCAAGGCACATAGAACATGCAGAAAAGAGCTTTTGAAGGAAGGGCTTCAAAAAGGAATTTTCCTACGCTGCTTGTATCATGTAAGTATTCTTCCAATCACGTTTGCTGCAGTAAAGGAATTGTTTTTAGTTGCTAACAGTTTTAAAGTCTTAGCACACTACACTTTTGAGAAGCAATACACCTCCATTGAATTTGACAGGTATTTTCAGCTCTATAAGAGAACCAAGGCACTAATAACCTAATGATAGTCTGCCCTAATGTCACTGAGTATCTCTTGTCACTAAAGTATGGACAAGCAAATCTAAAGAGGCAGCTTTATAAATACTTCCTCACTCAGGAAAAAAAGCCACAGGAAGAAAACAGGTCTCAGGAAATGTAAAAAAACCATCGTTTTCAGATTATTGCAAGGGGAAATGGTCAAAACCATGCCCATTTAGAGTAGCACTCTTCACCTTTTCAACACAAAATTGGAGTACTTTTCTAAAAGCAGAAAACTTCATAATGTCTCGAAGAGGTAGAGGAGAAAATCAGGCAGTTAAGGAGAGCCAGACACCACAAACTCTTGTGCATTGGAGACAGGGCATGATAATACTTAAATACTAACCATGATGTCAGATGATGATACTGGAGGAGACAAAGAGAAGGAGGAAAGGGATGTTTTTTCAGGCTGAGATCCAGAACAGCTCCTGTTCTCCACCATAAAAGCTGGAGGAGCACCACAGAGCCATTGCAGATTGAAGACAATGAGTTCTTTGCTGTAAATCAGGATGCTCCTTTCTAGCGCAATTAAATATTAGAGTCAATTAATTCTATCAATGTACTTCATAGTTCCCTATTATGTATTTCTGTGATTATGTGGTTTCTTACAGCTTAAAACACTAGATTTGTTAAATGTTGAGTACTTCATAACTGCAGTTACTCTTCTGACCTGCAGCTGTAAGCAAATACAGTTTGAAGTAATTAGACTGAAACACCCAAGACTCAGCAACCAAAGCACAGAACAGCTTTTAATTGAGAAAAGTTCAACTGTACCTTTCTACTCCTTAAATGGGCTTAAAAGCTTAGGTAGAAGCATCTGTTTTTTGAAACACACATGGTTTTTACTATCCTATATTCTTGTTTAGGAGAAGCTCACCATTGCTACAATAGCAGCGTAAATGTACGAAATGCTTGTGGTCTACCAAAGAAAAGGGAGCACAAGGGCATTAAAATCCTTGCAGAAACCAGAGCACATAGACTGGCACACTCTTTTGGGCCATGTGTACTGGTTACAAAGCAACAACAACAAAGATATTACAACTGCTTTGTTTCTATGATTATGTTTCACCTACAGATGCCATTATTGAAACTTGGTAAGTGTGGATTTGATTTTTGCAAGATTGAAAGATGCTCTTATACACGCACATTAAATATTCACTGTGGTTTTTCTTACTAGAGGATAAGGGGCCACACAAAAGAAATATTAAGAGTTAAACCCTGAGGTGAAAACTTATCTGCAGCCAGTGTTTTCATACCGTGAGCTCACATACTCACTGAGCTGCATGGTATTTAACGTTTTTGCTTCCATCCATTTAAGTGTCCTTTATGTCCAGCAATTTTTAGCCAATCTTTTCTTCCTACTCTCCTCATCAGACAAGGCTTGGTGTTCCAGATTTAATGCAGGTGTTTCTCCCTGATTCAGTCAGGGAGTCAGACTCATTTGGGCAACCGAGTTGACTCATTACTGTTCAAGCAAATTCCCCAAAAACTAGAAATACACACAGAAAAGGGATAGATACACACCAGAAAGTAACACTCAGAGGCCACTGGTGACAGTAATTCCCCTTGACATAGATGTTGGAGCTGCCTCCAGCTCTGATAAAAGAGCATCAGGAGCTAAAATGCAGCACTGTGTACCTGTGGGGAACCTTCCTGGACTTAGAGTAAAGCCTCAGCACCTCTGAGCCTAGCAACACAGAGCTCCCAGGACAAGGAGCATCAAGAGCCTGGGCTCCACAGAGCCAGCACTGCACTCTGGGTGGTGAACAGCCTTGTTGATGCAGACAGGGAGTAAGGGAACCTTATGATCTTTCATTTCTTCCTTCGGTTAACATCTTACAGTGCACTGATATCTTGCCCAGCAGATACATCATCACTACAGTCCCATCTGGGCTATCCCATCCTTTCAGACTACAAGTTATGAGTAGAGCAGCCTGCCACCATTTTTAACAGAACCTCAGTGCAGCAACTGTGGCCAAGATGCAACTAAACACTTTCTGAGTACAGTACTGAAGTTTCATGCTACAGATTGGGCACAACCCCTTCCAGAGCTCAAGTTCAGTTGTTATCACAGGTATTGTCAGTTCTATGCTATAGGGTTTGTAATCCAGAGAGAAGATGTGACCTCCTCCCCAGCAGATGATACTAGATTAGTATTTTAACTGTCTTCAGTAAATTTGGATCAGATTGAGGGTTCTTGCTTGTTCTGCATCCCAAAGTCCAGCCTAACAACTGTGTCTTCTATTGACTGCAATACCAATTGATACCTCTCAATCCAGACCAGGTGTGGAAAACCCCAGAACATCTCAGCTGTTGTGAACGCTTCACAGCAACAGGCAGCAGATTACGCATTCCCATGGAGGCTGTGATGGTCCTGCCAATACCTTCAGGAACAAGCAGTTGGGCTATGCCATTGTTTAGGTGACACTAAACAGCTCTGATCAACCCAAGCAGAGACTGGGCACTGCAGGAGTGTGCAAACAGTAAAGGAGCTCAGAAATGCAACTGAGGTACTATTGGTCAGCAAGGTAAATTGCATCGCAGCGGCTGCCAAACCACTTGTTTTGCTGTTTGCGTATTACATCAACGATATTTAGCACTTCCACAGGCTTTACAGAAACACCTCAATTTTATCTTCCCGGACTTCAACTATTTTTTCTTCTCTCCTTTTTTTTTTTTTTTTTTTTTTTTTTTTTTTTTTTTTTAATTTTTCTCTCTCTCTCTCAGACACTTTGCCTCGTCCTGAAATGTGAAGAATAAGTTGTTATGTGGGATCTTCATGCACATCTTTAGACATTATGGCAAGGAAAATACGACTCACAATATTAGTGATGAATGCAGCTAAATTCTAATCATTTCCTAAATAGAAAAACTCACAGAAATCTGCGAGTGAAGCTACAGCACTGCTGGAAATACTGAACTGACTTCACACAGCCTAAAGCAGGTTTAATTTCTTGCTTTTCTAAGAGCATTACAGTTTAGGCATCACTGCTTGAAACATCTGGAAACTTGCATTAAAAATTGTTGGACAAACCATGCTCCAAAGTGCCCGTTTAGAAATTTCAGCACAGTAAAAATGGCACATGGGTCAGAACAGAATATCCCAAGTTGGAAGATACTCACAAGGAACGGTAAGTCTAACTCCTGTTGTAAAATTCAACTCCTGAAAGTCCATGTCTAATTTCTGAAATACAAAATCTGCTTCAATGTAAACAAATGAGTTTTTCACTACTGTCCCCTTCTAAATTGGACCAGCAAGCATGCGTTGTACCATGACCTTATTGCAAAAAAGCACAAGCCTGCTACGATAGACGGAGACCAAACTGTGCCAAAGAGCTCTGAAGAATCAGAACAGAGCATTCACATTAAGTCTACATGAGTATGGTACAGCATGTAGACAGAACAAGAAGAGATGGTTTAAAGCTTAAAGAGGGTAAATCTTGGTTGGATATAAGGAAAATTTTTTACAGTGAGGGTGGTGAGGCACTGGCACAGGTTGCCCAGAGATGTGGTAGATGTCCCATCCCTGGAAACTTTCAAGGTGGGGCTGGATCAGACCCTGGGCAACCTGATCTAGCTGTGGCGTCCCTGTTCAGTGCAGGGCAGTTGTACTAGATAGCCTTTAAATGTCCCTTCACAGAGTAGAAGTTCAGTCCACCTTAATAACAAACCTTATTCAGTGCATGAAGCATTTTTGGTCTCATTACCACACAGTAACAACCACAGAGACACTTCTCAAAGGCTGATGCTTCATTATGATGTATCACTGGGCATTAAACTGGTGATTTATACTGACTTGGATCATCAAGCCACGAAGCTTTTACTATGGCAGCTAATAAGCATAAACATACACACCTCTGGATCCTACTTCAACCACACAATCTTAAATAGCTATTGAAATCTATGGTTCATCTGACAAATAGGAAAAAAAACATATCAGACTGGATATTTATATTTTATGATGGGTAATCAGAACCAAGAGAGAGGCTTCTTCATCAACAGGAGACCCATTGCCTCTGGTAATTGTTATTTGTATTTCATCTGCTGAAGCAGCTTTGTATTTGGCCCACGACTGCTCTCTCTGGAAAGCAGAACATCAGTGTTCATAGGAAAACCTCAAGGATTTTTATCCTCCCCATCAGTATCCTGCTGTTCTCAGAGCTCCTCTCCCTGCGGGTAGTTCTATGCAGGAGGCACCTATAAGGATGCTCATTTGGCTCAGCACCCTGCCTCTGCACACAAGTGACCACATAATGAGGAGAAACATTTAAGCACCATACATCACCAGTGCAGTATCCACCAGGGTGTTGCTCTGGTGAAGGAAAGTTCCGCCTCCTGACAAGCACAGGCCATATAAACACACATGCACTTTAATCAAACTCCTCTCAGTTTTTCTGAGATCTCAGGGCTGTACAATAGATGAAGCCTAAGCAAAGAAAGCTCTGCAGTTTCTCTCTTCGTTCCTTGTTGAACTGTCCTCACAAAACCCTGACGTGACCTCAACAACATTTCCCAACCACTGGCTAAGTCCTGATTCAGTGAAGTGCCATTGCATCCCAAAGCCCCCTACAAGTCTATGGTTTGTCTTCAGTATCATGCTCCACAAGATTTTTGCTTTGGGCAACAGTAGTTAAAATCTTCTGAGCAGTATTCCCATTCTCAAGCTGTCAAAGGCATCACAGAGTTAGCATATAAATCTCAGCTTTTATGGGACCTGGTTTTAGATTCTTCACATTTAGATATCTTAGCCAGTTGCATCTGCCTTACACATTTGAAGGTTGCCTTAGACCAAAGTTTGTTTTCAGAAGAATGAGAAAGAAAGGAAACCAAATCTCTGGAGAGAAAAACAGGTTTGTGAGCTTGTGAACAAGCCTTGGAGTCCTATTTATCTCTCACACAGCAGGTCATCTGTATCTTGAGGGACCACTGACCTATAATCAGGAAATTAGGGAAATAATTGAATTTAAAAATGGAACACATTTTTAAAAAGTGAGCAGCAAAGCCAGCCATCAACACATAGAAATAATTTCTTTGCAAGTAGGTGACATTTGCTTTGTGCAGCAGCAACAAGACCATGGCCTGTATCCTTGAACAGAGAACTAAAATTCTCTTGTTTGATGTCAAGTCAATTAGTGATGGCCTGACCGAATGTTTGATTGTTTTTAAATGAAATAGAAGCAACTTTTTGCCTTACTTTCCAATAAAGGCTCAACAAATTTTGCTCAAGACCAGTGGGAAGAGCTGTGAAGACAGCCAATTCATGCAACTTCATTGCTCCACTCTTGTAGCTGGTAAGGTAGCTACGAGCATCCTGTCTGACAAGATGTCTGTGTTTTGCTGGGGTATGGCTGCAAGCACTGCATCAGATAAGTCTCTGCCATCACTTCCTGGAAAAGCCTTGTTGTTAAGAGCTGCAATATCATGTATGATGTTCTAACCACATCCTGCTATGAAGATTTTACAAAGAATACTGCAGCTGGAGATAAATGGACAAAATAAATTCCCGTTGGGAACACGACCTGAAAGAACCTTAGTGTCTCTGCATTAGACAAAACATTTATTTTATCAATACTTATGTTGATATTGTTTATTTTTTATCAGTGTCACACCGATTACTAAGTTCTTAACAGGAACCATTTTCATATGAAGCCTTTACATGAAAACTCACCGACTGTTATCTAAATGTGTTTCGGATGCTGAAAAAATACATCTCCTATTGTACCATAATAGCGTTTTAATCAAGTTTACTAAAATTACTATTTCTTTTCTTGTCAGCTAAGACAGTTGGGATTTTCTGATGGATTGAACAAAACTGTGAACTTAGCTTCCCATATTATTAGAGCAGGACTACGCCAGCCAAAAATTCTCATTGCCTTCTTTGAAAAGTAGTGTAACAGAGCACTACAGCAAGTTTCTTCACTGCAGGACTGAGTGCCAAGATTTAACTTCAAGATAAGTCGAGTATACAGCTCCAGTCAGACAATATAACAGGTCTTCTTCTAGTATATTTTCATTCTTCCCATGTTCCTTTGATGCTATAATTTCCTCTAAGAAAATGCAGTATTTATTTCTGAAAATACTTTCTTCACAGATAATCTGTTCAAATATTTTGCAGGTTGCATGCAAGTAGAATATTTTTTTTTTACTAAGATCCAACTATCCTAATTCCACTCCATCATTTGGTCCTATATGACTTCTTAATTTTTATTTGTTTGCTCGTGATAAAGAGCTTCCTAAGTTTGCCATTCTCCTTGCACATCACCTATAAAGGACAAGCAGCATGCAGGAATACTTTGGACCTTCTTCTAAATAATACACCAATAAAGCATAACGTTCTGCATGTGATGGAAGCAAGCAACTGGTTGTTCATGTAACTTTTTAACCGCTAGTAAGCACAACAGTCAGTAAGGAGTCATCAAATTCCAACATAAAAACCTAATCATCAGTTCAGAAAAAAGACAACAACAACCCACAAACCTGCTCTTCCCCCTTCTTGTTCCAACCTCTCCACCTCCTCCAAAAACAAAGAAACCTAATCTAACTACTAGTTCTAGTACTGCCAGCTGAATTTCAATCAAAGAGTTGAAGCCTTCCCTATCTCAGTCCGGTTTCTATAATAGCACGGTCAGACAAACCACTACAGAAGCAATTCAAAGGTATGGGTACAAAACCAAAATAAATGGGAGGAGCAGTACTGCACAGGGGAGCCTCATAGCAAAGTCTACACTGACAGAAAGCCTATGCTAGAGTTCAGAATCCCAGAAACAGCAATCCTTTAAAATACACTATTGTTATGTCTTGATTTGAAGTAAATCAAGAAAAAAATCTCTTCTTGAAAATATATCCTTCCAGTACTTCAACCCACACAGTGCCTGGCCTACTTGTTGTGCCACACTTACTTGGCATCCCACCTATCTGGTTCACCCAAGTCTATCACTTGGCCATGGTCACAACTATTTGATCTCTAAAAGACTGCTTTGTTTCAAAGTGCTCTTGAAATTTCTGTCCTGCCGTTTTACAGTACACAAATCCACATGTTAGTCACACATCAATTTGGACAGCATGCCCTGTTACTCAAAATGCAATTAGCTCTCCTTAAAGTAAATGTACGGTATTGTTTTTATTTGCAAAGCCAACTTGGTTACCTCTTGGTTTACCTTGGTAAAAATGCATTACACAGCCTGGCCATAATCAGTTTAGGGGAACTCATTGTGGGTGAAAGTAGTGACTGAGACAAAGCCATTGCCAGCATTTCTCAGCATAGAAACAGCTGCGTCGAGGACTCCCATGTGCACGCTGACTGCTGTTATCCCTACTGAGACTGTTTAGACTGTTTATGGTAATGAGACTTCACTTGCATAAGTGTAGGTTCCAGCATCTGGTCACGAGAAAATCAATTAGTTGTCTACTGCATTCTCTAGCAGAAAACAAAGACAAACTTCCAAAGTTCAAATGAAATTGGTTTGTAAAAGAAATAGGTTACAAGTTCATGCATTTGGAGCCAAATCTCCTCTATGCTCACCAGGTTTGCTATCTGTTACAAGGAATAGAGGAAATAGAGGTTTGGCTTTCTAACAAAGAAACATCCTTAGGGACCTAAGGGGAAAAAAAAGCATTTCCTGTCTGCTAGTTAAACTGAGAATACACAGTTGATCTTGAGAAGCTGCTGCTGCTATACTCACTCTTCTCTGAATTACATCTTTCTGTATTCAATTTCCATAGTTTCAGATTGTAGACAGAGCTGTTGAAACGACTAATTGAAAACAATACAAAAGGAAACATGGAAGAATTACACGAAGGTGGTATTTTCAATCAAAACCACTTCAGCACTAGTGAGTACCTCAGAGATGTTTGCAAACCTTCTAGAACCCTTTGAGTTGGATGCATCAAGACTGTTGTGTTGGGTTTTTTTTGTTTTGTTTTTTTTTTCTTAACAGGGAATCTATTCAAGGCTAAGAGCAATTGCAGCAAAGAAATAAACTGAATGTACTCCTAAAGCCAGTGAAGTCCACAATGTTTTCCTTTCTCTTCACTGCCCAAATTAAAATCCAAGGCCAAAACCTTGACTCCAGGCAGGTCGCTGACATGATTGCTGTGATGTAAACAGGCACCAATTTCACTGCATTTCCCCTTTCCTCATCGCCTGATTCCTGCTGAAGGCTGGCAAGGTCCCAACACCTGCTACACTTGCAACAAGTGTGACTTTTGGCCCTGGCTTCAATGGAAGAGCTATTAGGCTCAAACTTTGAGACCAACGGGAAATGTAGCTATGTGGAAATGTCACTACGTAAAAATTCTTTATTGCTATGCATACCCTGCAGTATCCAGATTAAGCAGGAAGCACCATCTCTTCCAAGAGATTTTTGGCTATATACAGGTTGCAGGCTTGGGACACTCAGGTGGCCAAAATCACCAATGCCTCCAGAGTGGTCCAAACTCAGACAAGCTCCCTGCACAGCTGTCCCCACAGTGCACGTACATTGTGCACGGCCAGCACTGGCCAGCCACGCAGCATCTGCTGCCCACATGCTGCACAGATGACCTATGCAGGGCAGTCAGGGTGCATCAGCACTAGGTGCCAGCTCCTGCCTGTGGGAAGGCCCAGCTGTGCAGCACATGGGCTGAACAACCAGATTACCCAAGGCACCCTGCAGCCAGTGTGACTCTGACCCACTGCTGCACACGGATTCTGCACATGTGCACAACCTTCTACTTTGGAAATCTCTGCTAAATGCTGCAAAACAACCTCTGCTTATGACAAAAGAATTGTGAGAGAACAGCACGTTGCTGTCGTAGATTTAGATTCACCATTTAAAACCCACCACTAGACATTGCTGAGGGTGGGACAGCAGGCTGGAAGGACCTTTGTCAAACTTTGCAGGGCCACCACTTTAAGCTTTCTACCTTATGAATCCCAATATAGAGACAAACTTCTTTCTGCTTTGTGTTTTTAATAATGACTGACATGCCTCCAATTAAAGTGAAGGAATTAGGATAGGTTTTTAGATCAATTTGTATCAAGTGAAGCTCGGTTTCTAGAGCATAACTGTATAAATTGTGTACAGAATATTAGCAAAAGCCTACAGGACCAAGTAACGTGCTCTTAAAATGATATATTAGATAAACTCTCATGTAAGTGGATATGGAAAACCACTCCTAACTTCAAAGATATAACGGTGGGGAACCTTCTGAAACATTACAGTTCAGCAGTGAGTAAAAGTAGGATGTATAACAAACACACCATCTCAGTGCACAGTCATAATAAAACAGGAATTATTTAGCTTTCTTAAAAATACAGTCTACGTCACCATGCTGCTGTCTAAATCCATGTTTTGTCCAGAGCTTGGATATGTATGTGTAGGTCTATTCCTTCTCACTCTTCAAGAAGATAGACTGATACAAGAAAAAGTTTGAGTTGGGACAAGGATGGACAGTGGTTTTGTAACAGCCCATTCCTTCACATGAGAAATGTATCTCCTATCTCCTTCACTATCTCCTTCACACGAGAAATCTCCATAAACCAGGAGATTCTCATCTAGAAAAGACAATACAGGACAGCAAAAGGGATCTGTAAAATCATAAGTGGCAAGGAGAGGCTGAACAGAGGCCAGTTACTCCCTGACTCCCAGCAGAAGACCTGGGGGTTGTCAAATGGCACTACCAGGTGACAGGTTTGAGTACAAATGCAAAGGCAGTATTTACAACATATATAATGTACAAACAATGCTTAGCTAAACCATGACATTCATGGCCATAGGATGTCCTAGGTGTAACAGTTCACGTGTAGTCAAGGGGGAGCATGGACACACTCGTAGAAGGGAAGTTGAGTGAGCTATCAGCTGCCAGAAACCACGTGGGCCTTTGGAGGTTCCTTGAGCTGAAAATAACTAGGATGCTGGAGAGTACAGGACCTTACTGCCCTTCTTACAGTATGTTCTTACAAAACTAGAGCCACAAGAGTACGAAACTGTCTGTAAGAAACAGCATGTGATGCACAAAATTATTTCTTTTTAAAGCCCTTTATTAAGCACTTCAAGTTCTAAGCCCTTCAACAGGTAAAAGCCCTCAAACATATTTAATTAATGCCAGGAAAGTCTGTAATGGAAACAGTATTTTATTTTTGCCTTCCTCGGGGACCACCAAAAATAAGCTACTATTTTTGTATTTTCACCTAGAAAATTATTTTATGAGAGATCACTTCATATTCCCAACCACTACACATTGTGTTCAGGATTAAGACCTTGTATCAGTAATAAAGAAATTACTCCTTTTATTGAATTTTATTTTATTGTGTTTTAAAGGTGTCACATGAGCAGCATAGATCATGAATTAAACTGCTATTCCAGGAAGTTATACCAAAATGGGAAAGTCTATCTATTTCAAGCATCACCATTTGACAAGAGGATGACATAGTAATAGATATTTTTTTATACTGCAAGAAGGTATTAAAATGCTCCAGCAAGTCAGATTTATAATAATATAGTATAGTTAGTATATTATATATTATAGTACAATATGGTTATATTATAAAATATACTAAAATAATAATCGGACCCTTAGTAAGTCGGGTAGGCAGTGACAGGACAAAGGGAAACAGTTTTAAGCTGAAGGAGGGAAGGTCTAGATTAGACATTGAGGGGAAGTTCCTCACAGAGGAAGTGGTGAGGTGCTGGAACAGACTGCCCAGAGAGGTTGTGGGTGCTCCATCACTGATGGTGTTAAATGGCAGGTTGGATGGAGCCCTGATCAACCTGGTCTAGTGTCAGATCTGGAGGTTGGAGGCCCTGTCTGTGGCAGGGGGGTTGGAGCTTGATGATCCTTGGGGTCCCTTTCAACCCAAGACATTCTGTGATTCTATGAAGTCTGGGCTTCTTCACTTTCCTTTTTTTTAAAGCCACGCATTGAAATGAACCCACCAAGGTCCTACACATTGCTTTACCAGTGCCCCTTTTTGATTCTAATCTTGGCAAGTAAACTCATCCTGCTTGAAAGTTTTCCACAGCTTCACAGAATAGTGTGTGCTGCAAAACTCAGCTCTATCAAAATCCAAAGTCTACCACCAGAAAACAATAGCAGCCTCACAATCACTGTTACAAACCAGTACCCATATGTAGCTACAGGGCAAGCTAATCGTTGTAGCAATAACAAAAAAAAAAAAAAAAAGAACTGAGAAGAGAACAACAAAACAAACATGGTTTGTACTTAGACGCATTTTAAGAATTGGTTGAAAGAGGCCCTGAGGTGTCCCCGTTGCTCTCCACTCTGCCACACAATCAGTCATTTCATCACAGAAAGCAATCCAGTTGGTCAAGCACAATTTGCTCTCAATAAATGTGTTGACTGTCCTTGATTAACCTCTTGCTCTTAAAATATTTTGAAAAAGAACGCAAGAGAATGAGCTCATGGCTGCTCTAGGGACTGACAGCAAGCTGAGCAGCCCATACCCCTCCCCAGGTCCCTGTCCTTGCCTTTCTTATGCATGGATATAACCTCAGTTTTATTTCCCTAGTTGTCCAGGATTTCTCCCTCTCACCATTATTTTTCATAGTCTGCAGACAGCTGCCTTGCCATCATGACAACTAACTCAGCACACTCAGACCTAGGACAATTGGCCTTGCAGGTATGAAATATCCAGATTCCCTATGTAACATCAAGGCTGTTGTTACTCCACTGCCTTTCCTTCCCAAACATGTGGCACTCTGCGCTCATGTCAAATCTATTATTCTACTGGAAAAATAGCTTTTAAACACATACAGTTCACATTCTGTTAACACAGGTAACTCTGCTGCATGGAAAGCAAGAGGGAGACATTGATCAGAAAGTTACCAACCAAATATGTTGGAAGTATGTGCTCTCATACATGTAGTTTATGGATGATGAATTTTCAGTCCCAGCTGCAAAATTAGTTGCTTGCGCTGACTTACAGCCCATTCCCTGATCCACTTTCTCTTCTGCTCTCTATAGAAAAGACAATATATTGTTTTAACATCTGCTCCAGTTTTTACCTCCCATCATATACCACCGGAAACACATAGTTACTCACATAGAAGATGATGGCATAGATCACAGGGAAAACCAGGCTTTAAGGGGAACATCGACGTGGATTTGACTGGACACTTCTTTTTCACAAGCTTTTTGCAGCCTTGCAAGAAGCCCTCAAAGTGCAAGGACCCATGGAAAAAGCCCTGCATGTGTTTTGGTCGCATATCTGCATTGCCTTCCAGATCCTGTCATGGTTTCTAGAGCCAGCCAACATATACCACACCCAGAATCACAGGATGAGAACTAGAACTCAGCTTCAACAGAGACACATGCTGATGGAACAGAGTTCCATGAGATATCTGTTAGAAGCCTGCCACCCGTTCGGAATTGGGCTGCCCTGGAGTTGCACTTCTAGATGTGTGTTTTGCAGCTGATGTGCAATTCTGATTAATGTTAACTGGGGCCATTTACATAGTGAAAAACATGTAACATTTGCTAACTCCACAGAAAAGAAAAAAAGCATTTGTGTTCCAGCATCTGATTGCAGACCAGACAGCTAAAATATTACCATATCACTTACACGTTAAAGTTTATCTGTCTGTTTCTTGCGAAGCTGTTTGATAAATCTTGACTGCTTTATTAATAATAATGCAGGCAGCCCTCACGCTCACCTTAGAAAATGAGCTGTTCAGATACACGGAGATTAATTTCTATGTAATTACAGACAGGTGTCAGATACCAAGGACTTATGAGAATATTGCTGTATAGAAGCCAACAAAGATTATGGGAAATTTGAGACAACTCCTGAGGGAATTCAGTGATGCAAAAGATGTATTAATGAGTCACGTAACTGCAAGTACCTCAGTATGAAGGACTGCTGTCAAGAATTGCAACAGATATTGGCATGAATGCTCGAGGGAGCATGGATCTCTGTACCAATAAGCTCACTTGAATACTGCTCATTCACCAAGCTCCAGCCTGTCCAACCATTCTGATGCTTCCAGTAATTCTAGGTTTGGCAATCCTTGGGATAATGGTTTGGAATTCTTTGTCATTTCTGGAAAGAAAGGAGGAAGGAGTTTTCGATTGCCCAGCTGAAACTAGATTTGCATAGTCTCAAAAAGAGGAAATGTCTCCCACTACGTGCTAAGTCCTAAAATAGGGCACCAAAAAGTTTAAGTTTATTGTGGTTATAAAAATCCAGGCTGGCCAGTTTTATTTGCATCAGATGACATGTGGTGGACATAATTTGGAACAGCATTCTGCATTTATCAGGGGACAAAAAGAACAAATAATAGAGCTTCTAAACAAAATCACACAGAAACAAAACAAGCACAAAACTATGGCAAAAACAGAGTACAGTTTCATCTTTTCAGCTACAATCATCAAGTATTTATTTTAGATTTGCTCTTCTTTATATTTAATACTTTAGAGATTTGAGGTCCTGACTGACCTCTGGCCCTACAAGCGACATGTGTGACTTGCAGCACCTTGCACTTGCACTAACCCTCACGTTCAGCATCTGGCATAAGGAAAAAAAAAGTAGTTTAGTGTACAAATAGAGCTATTTGTAAAGTTACTGCAGCAAATGCTGAAGTAATTGAATTTACTTGGCTCGAAGTTTTGTTTTTTTTTCCATGGGAAACGTTACAGTTCCAGTTTTTCATTAATACTTCTACCTTTCATATCCAGTTTACTCAAGAAATAACACAACATGCTTCTTTATTTCTTGCTTCCTTATTTCCCAAAGAATAAGCATTCGTAATGCCTTTATGGAGAAGTCAATATTGACAGAGTTAAACAGAGTTTCTTATAACAGAAAGTGACTAAATACTTAATTGCTAATTATAAATTTAAAAAATATTAAAGAAAAAAAAGAGAAAAGGAAGGTTTAGACGGGTTCTTTTCTAGTTTTCATTGATACTTAAGATCTTGGAAGTCTCAGGAGCTTAATGTTTTCTAAGCGTAAGATCACGTGTCAGATTCCAGCAGCTCTGCTGTAGCCCTGAAATTGCTTAGCCAGCTCCCAGAGGACTTTTGATGCCTGTAAAACACCTCCTCCTAGCTCAGCTACTTCACTCTAGCTAAGGCTACAAGATCAAAGAATCAGGAGCAAATGGAATGATCTCATTACAACTTCAAGGTAAACCTAATCTGCTGTAAAGCTGCGTGAAGCAAGGAAGACTCATCCCACTTGTTTTCCACTCCGAGCAGAGCTCTGGGGATGCAAAGATATTCTCTCACGTGCCTATAGCTGTGCAGAAAAACACGGCGCTGAGATGAGCTGTAGAGCCACACAACAGCTTTCTGTCAAATTCCATGTCAGATTTCAGTGTATAAGCTAGACCTTAATACCTGGGTGTTTGTGCTGCCGGACTTCTAATCTCCAACCATAGGTGACTGGATGAAACTCAGTATGGAGGAACAAAACGTCGCAAATTCATTTAATTCCAAATTTTTGCTCAGGCCTGGCCACAAGAGGACAAGTCTCAAGTCAGACACTGTGGCAAAGGTAATCCTGGATCATTACAGGAGAAGGGGAACAGCCATCAATAATACGTATCAAGGCTAAGTCCAAAATCATACTGTTCAGAGTTGCACAAGGCCTGCAGGAGGTGGAGCAGCTTTCTGTAATGATTAAGCCCTTCTATATACCATACATTCCTTCTTATTTCTGCTATTAAAAGCACTTTTATCATCACACAGTATTTCTGTTGAGGTTTGTGATTACATTTTAATTCTTCAGCACTTGGTCACATGAAAAATTAAAGAGGGGCATGTATTCTATGTGTCTCTTATTTAGTGATCAAATACTTTGGGCAAAATGTGCATTCAGAATTCAGTACATTGTAATTATTAATTAGGCTAGTTACAGGATTTGATACATTTTCATGGTTTGCTGGAAATATTATTTTGCATCAGACACACATTTACAAAACAGGACTATTAGCCCGTGCTGAATGGAGAAAGTTGCCTTGTTTGGCTATTCTGCTGGAAGAGTTTTGTTTTTAGGTATCATCTGAGCGTAACTATCAGTGAACGTTTGAAATACACTTTCCAGGACACAACATTACAGCAAAAGCTCTATTCCGCAGAAGTCCACTTTCATTCCATAACTTCACAGGGGATTTTTCAGCACCTTGTACTTGTGGTTTCCTATAGGACATGAGGCCAAAATCCATGTGAATTCAATTACCTTGGGAAAAAAAAAAAAAAAAACTGTACTGTCATTTCAGCAGAACATTGCTTATTATGACACTACTACTACTGAAGGGAAATGAAGAACTAAACAGACACCACTTCTGGCCATGTCTCTACCAGCAAATATTAACCAAGGTTCACTATGATCTCACTAACAGCAAATAGGAGGCTGTTCCCATCAACAGTTAAGTCATGTTAGAAGTTGGCATGCCAAGTATGAAATGCATCTCAATAAGAAAAACCTCAAGTTTAAAGAAATTTGTGTGCCTTTCTAATCTGTTCAACAGCACAATAAAAATTAAGTATGTGCCAAACTGCTTTCTTAATGGATGTTATGTCCTACTGTTTGCAGTGCCATTTTGTGTCGATACTACATCTGTTCCGTAGCACAAGTAACGTGCAAATCCTGTGATATTATATAGTCCCAGGCAGGCTGGCAGACCACACTGAAATACAGTAGCTTTTAGAGCACAGCTTCTAGATGGATAGAAAAGGTTGCTGTATGCCATGCTCCATATATAATCCATACATTAAAACCAAAACATAACCCAAAGTTAACTCCCTACGGTGCCTCAGCCTTTTCCCCCTGTAGCAGATCTCACTCGGCAGCCTCTCAGTGTTATCCCCAGCTCCCAATCTACGGTGGCAAAGCACAGCCTGCCCCTAGAAGCAAACGGAGATGTGGCATTTTGCAGAAGACACCAACGACGTGCGTGTTTCACGAGCTCTCTCTACTGACGTTTCCTGGAAATACCACTGTGGTTAAAAGCAAGCTTTCGAAGAATTGTTCCCGCAAGCTCCTTCCTCTATCTGAAATGTGCTTCTCAGAAAGTACGGCCACTTTTACAAGAACAATGAAGTTACCTGCAACTCCTGGAACTATCCAGGTGAAAAAGAAGGTGAAAGACTTAAATCTGACCAAATCAACCCCGTTGGGTCATTGGTACACCAAGCACCGGCCCAAACTTAAAAATGAGTTTTCCCAAACAGCAGCAGTTAAATGAATCAGTCCGTGGACAGGAAGAGAGAGGCTGGCTCCTTCCCAGGAGCTGCTCCCAACTTTTTGCCTCTCCTGGAAATGTAAATGTAGTGCTACAGACAGTGTGTGTCCTCCACTTGGTCAGCAAAGAGACAGTATCCTGCATTTGACATGTAAGTAATTGCTGGTGTTTTCCTGCAACCATTTCCCAGGCCAGGTCTTTCATACAAGGTATGAGCTATGTAGAATAAACATCCCCATTAACAGGGGGAAAAAAACCCACTGGGATGATGGGATACCTGCCCTAGAACTAAACCCACATTTGAAAGCAAGCTATCTTTGGCCAGCTACAATCTAAAATGCCAGGTGGCAGTAGGACTAATAGTCACTGTTCAAAAGAAGTCAAATATGAACCTCAACAGTACAAACCACTGGCAGATAGGTCCTCATCCAGTCTACATATCTGGTCTTTACTACTACTACAGGTTTACTACTACCATTTAAAAGAGAAGTTCATCCCCGATGAAGTTTTACACATCAGGAATGTGATTCTCAGTTATTACCTTTCTTTTCTCTAACATGCTTTTCCTTAGCAAGTCACCTTGTGGGTTGATGTAACTCAGTTATACACTTATCCTGACCTAATTTCTTAAGCAATCTTCAAACTTCTCTTCCTAGGGGGTAAGGAGCTTGTTCTGAGCAAACCAGCACAAGAATTAGGTCACAAATTTTGGAAGCGTACCTTTTGTGTCATTAAGTCAAGAGTAACAAGTAAGTGTTTCTCTGCATCGATTTTAAATGAATTACTCTTGAGATTTTTCTGGGTCTAGCAGTTAAGATGCATTCCAAGTGAAATAATAATAGCTCTTGGTTGTGTTTGAGCTAGATTATTAAGACTTTATAGTAATAAGGTATTAGATTTGTATGTTTCCCTTTTATATTAACTAGTTTTTGAGTGCAAAAAGATAACGCTATTACTGGGAAGTGCAAGAAGCTTGGAGTGTACATCACCAAAATCATAACTGCTTTTGTCTTGCATTAGTTCCTTTGGGCTTTTACAGTACAAAATAATAGAGTGTTCATAGGAAAATAATATGGCTTTTGTTAAACCAAGTTATTTGTGCAAAGATAGGGAAAAAAAAAGAAGCATGAAAGGTCTGAGCAGATGGCAAAACATTTGATCTTTAATAAAGAAAGCTTAGTGTTGTTTAGCTTTTAATAAACCCATTTTAAGGTTATTGGATCTCACAAGATAGAACCTAGAGAGCTTTGCTTTTCAGATACAGAGAGAAATATGGCAATGAACGAGGAAAGCTGATTCACAGCTACTGCTACTTCATAGCAGTAATTAACATTAGCTTAATCTGAGGTCTGCATGAACCCGGATAGGAAGCGTTACTGAATTCAGGGTCCATGAATTGATTTAGTTACTTTTTGAAAATTTAAAAAGACTTTCTAGTAAAAATACTGTTGCAGTGCTTCCATAAGGTGTAAGTAGAGGAAACCACCGAGTTTCCTCAAACTTAGGCACTTTTTACAAGTTTCCTCAAACTTAGGCCCATTTTATGAGGTACCAGGTGACTCTTATACTTTGAGAACAGATTTGCTGTCTCCTCTATGCGCCTTTTAAGCATTTTCTGCAATCATTCTTTTGCTGGATCTGAAACCTTCTTGACTGTAGAGAGTTCATAGCTGACAACCCATTTGTCATTCCTTGTTCTCTGAGTGTATAAAGGGAGATGGCTCTCTGAGATGGTGGTGCTCGTAATGGCAAGAGGTTGTCTTAATAGCTACTGGCATTTGGGTATGAAGTTGACTATATGACAAAGGGATTCCTTTGGGTCAGAAGAAGGACTGTGATGAAGTGAAATAAAGGGTGATACCCGAGACAGTAAGAAAAAGACTGTTGTTGCTGTTATTTTCAGAGCTTGAAGTTTAACTTTCTAAGGAGCTATAATTGATTTTTAAAAGTTCTGTTGAAGATGATATTCTTTATAATGCTGTGCTTTAGAGTATAACTTTAGAACCACGTACAGTTTTGCTCAGAAAGTCAATGCAAAATGACCTTTACGTGTGCTGTTAGTGTTGTACTGAATGGGCTGAAGTTAGAGGCATGTCTGATTGACATTCAAACAGCAAAACCTATCTGTTTTTCGTCTCTGTATTTTGGTAACAGGAGTGATTCCTAAATTAAAACGTGAGTGATATCTGATGAGGCAGGGCAGGAAATCCAACAGAGCACTCCTGTTGCAATTGTTTGGATTTTATGTTCTACATTAGGTTGATAGAACTTTCAGGATTTGCAGGCACTACTTCAACTCTTGATGAAATTTTTCCTTCTCCCTATGTGCCCTGTTCTTCCTTTTGACAAAACTCGTGCACTGTAGATTGAAAATGGTACTGCAGCATCTTCCAGAAGCTTGAAACATGTTCCATAGCATTGATACTCAGCAGTAGGTCTACCAGCATTATTAGGCTCTCCAACACAGTGATACTACTGGGACAATGTGTCTTTGCTGTTGTTGCTGCTTTGACTGTTTAACATTTTAGTAGTGTAGAACCTATCTGACTCTCTCTTTGGCTTTTTCGACATGTATATGTGGGAGTTTAGCTTGTGCTTTGTTTGTAACTATCAGAGGTGCTAGGGGAAAAGTATTTGCTAACAAATTCAGCTCCTGAGCGCTAGAAAGGTTACGGGCTTTGTCAGTCGCCTCCTTCTGTTGTTTTCAGATGAACGTACTCAGAAAAAAAGTTGCCATAGCACTGTGGAATTAACTGCATACACGGCTGCAGTTTTGATTAATCTAGAATCATGCATGGTCTCAAATTTTGGAAGCGTACCTTTTGTGTCATTAAGTCAAGTGTAACAAGTCTTTTTTCCCTCTTCTTGAATGAGAAACTAGTTTTGATATGTAAAAGAACAGTGTGTAGGGTAAATGCAATGTCAGGGCTTTAAACAGTGATGCAGAACCTGGTGGAAAGGCAGGGCCAACCGAGGGGAGCCCAGGTGCATGCAATGCAGCTGAGTGGCTGGGAGTGGTGGAGCCAGGATCCACCCCTTCCCAGACTTCATTTCAGGGCTGGCAGTGGAGACAAGCAGTTCTTGCTGGAGATCCCTGGGTGCTTGAGACCTTCCTCAGGTAAGCAGGAGCTTTTCTTTGTTTCTGTGCCTCCAGCTGTTGTATTCAAGCAAGTCCTCCCTTGCTGCAGCCTGGGCCCTTACTACTCTGCTTTCATTGTGGTGCTTTCTCTCGTGTTACAGCGTTACGTGGCCTTTTGGTATCTAAAGGGGAGCTGTAAGAAAGAAGGGGACAGGCGCTCCAGCAGTCTGTTATGATAGGACAGGAGGGAGTGGTTTCAAACTAAAAGAAGAGAAATATAGATTGGGTATGAGGAAGAAGTATTTTACAGTAAGGGTAGTGATGCACTGGAACAGGAAGAAGTTGCTTACAGTAAGGGTAATGAAGCATGGGAACTGGCTGGCCAGAGAGGTGGTGGATGCTCTGTCCTTGGAGATATTCAGAGTCAGTCGGGACCAGGCTTCGAGTGACTTGATCTAGCTTTGGGTGTTCACTGCAAGGGAGCCGATCTAGATGACCCAAGAGTCCCTTCCAACTCAAACAATTCCATGGTTCTATGAAAATTTGGTTCCGTAATTTCTGTTGCTGGCACTCAGTTAAAAAAAAAAAAAAAAATCACCCACATTCTTAGAGACCATTACTCTTTGTAGCTGGCCTTACCCTGGGACACCACCGCAGTTTGTGGCAGTTTTGCATGCACAGCGTTGACAGGATTGTACCTTCAGTAAAAGTGACAAGTCAGTATTTGCTGCTAAGCAAGGGCTCCCTACAGGGCTTTAGGAGAACAAATATATCAGGACTGTTCTCACTAGAAAGAGGACAGTGACGAATGTGCTGGAATGACCACGTCCTTGTGAGTCTGACGTCAATAAGGTTTTGGCAAGCAGGAACGATCCACCTGAAACAGATGTTTCTTTTTCTGCTACTGCAATTGCTCTATGGGCTTATTTGTGCCATTTGAGACAGCTCTTCTTAGCAAGAAATTAAAAATAAACAGAATGGAAATATAAAATAGTGTAGCACTTCTCGATAGTGATGTTTCCATTTGTCAATGATTTACAGGCTGATTTGGCCTGGTTCTGTGACTAATGGGGCAGGGGTAACCGTGGACACATGCCCCAGGGAAGGGGAAAAAGGAGGAAGGGCTGGGAGGTGGGCCCAAAAACCAAACAGCGGCAGTGATCTGAGGAGGAAAGTTAATTATTAAATATGATATCAAAATGCACGAGAACGCAACATAATAGAATATAATTGGAATGGAGGCTAATAAATTGTATAAAATGAGTGTATCCAAAAACTGAAGACTGTAATGCTGAAGATGAGACCTCTAGGGAGCACATAGGCTGCAGAGACAAGCAAAAAGGGAAAGGGGGATGACTCATGACCTGCGAACAGTTTTATCTTTCCCTCTGAAGGGAAAACAGAAACAGAACGGTGACCGGCCCTCTGGTGTACGTAGTTCTTCTCCCAGTGCATGATGTTATGGTGTGGAATACCGATAACAAAAATCATAAAACCATGACACATAGGAAATAAAGTAGTAATTAAATAGTATTGTGATAGAAGCAAGCGTTTCTTAAATGCTGACTGCAGTACTCAGTTTTAGATGTGGAACGTCAAGTGCAACCTTCTTTCCCCCTTTTCTAAAAGGTGGTGTTTAACTGCCTTAGTATCCTAACCCTATCCTCTACTGCTGCATGTGATTTTCTCTGTTCTATTATCTAGGAAAAATCAACCTACGGTTGAGGAACAATGTGAAGGTGAAGCCAGGTTTGCTGGATGAGATTTGTCTCGTGGCTATTCAACTACCTGGGCTCTCCCTCTTCTGCACAGGACAGGAAGAGAAATCAAGATGGAACAGCTGGTGGGAGATAGCCTACCAGCTAGTGTTAAAGGAAACAGAGTTTGGACTTTGAGAAAATTGATTTCACTTATTCTGGGTAATCCTGAATGCTGCTATGCTTTTCTCTGATTTTGAATTAATAGGAATTGGACATATGCTCTTGCTGATTTGATGGAACTTAAATAAATTCACGTGGTGAGGAGAGGCAAAGATCTTTTTGTGGTTACACGAGGATTTCCCTCAATGAGGTTTATTTACAGCAACGGATTCCACAGTGCCTTACCCAACTTGTAGAGAGGGTAATATCACACAGTTTTGCAGCCTCATCTGAAATCTCACCATAGAAAGAGTTCATGAGCTTATTTTTCTTGAAATACATGGTTCTTTTGTGATCTCATCTTTATTGTATTAGCACTGATTACTCGCTTCTGAAAATGTATCTATCGCACAGTCCTGCTTTGACTGAGGCCTCTCTATGGCAGTCAGCCTTTAGTGCGTTACTTTTCTGTTTCTCTCTGTTTAACTTCTGAGTGCATTAACACCAAGAGCTTGAGACAAAGCTAGTGTAACGTAATCTACTTGTTATTTTGCCCTGTTGGCACCACAGAAAGAAGGGAGAACAGAGTTGCTGTAGGAAAGTCTTGCAGCTGTAACATTTCCATGTAACACTGAGTGTTTTTCTGTGACAAGAATTACATTTTCCACTGAGGAGGCCCAAGACCAGGTGCAACATGTAAACTCTTGTAACTTCCTTGTTTGTGTTTTCAGTCTGGTTCTAAAGCAGAATAAATCCCATTGCCTGCTGGATATGCCTTCTGAGCATGTAAGGAAAGAAATCCTCTGTTATAAGATTTTTGAGCCAAATAAGTGACAATGACCCCTGGACCCCAAGACCTTTCCTGACATTAGAAGGCTTCTCCTATCAGCAAATGAAGTCCTGACCTAACCTAGTGACCGGTAGCTGACTTTGTATTTGTGTTGGTTGCTCTGAAAGTAATGCCTTGTATGTATTTCCACTGGAAAATACAACAGATAGAACCAGCACAAGGATGCTATTTGAGAGAGAGAGAGAGAATTCTCAGCTACAGAATACTGCTTGTCAATGGTCAGCTGCCTGGTATCCTGTGCATTTTCTGCCAGTGATGAACAAGAACCTGCATGCTGCACTCGTAATCTATCTGCACTAGCAGTGGTGACCCTGAGTTGCCACTGCTGAAACACACCACCAACCTCCCCTGTGCATTCACATCCCACGTTTGGTCTCCATAAATGTTCAGCAAGCTTCAGTGGCTGTCAACAAGTGCCTTTTTTTCCACACAGAGGAATTCAGTGGCACACCTTTGCTTCCCACGCACTTCCATGTTGGATGCCATTCTGTTGGACTGCCCCTCTGCTGCCATTTGTCTCACAGCAACAAAATGTAATTGGAGTATTGGTGGGAAGGTTCAGCTTCTACTACCACCACCTGTCGTGTTCCCATCTAATGTTGTGGGCCTGACATAATGAAATAGGAGGCATTATTTTTGAAACAGGTCCTCCTAGAACATGTATGTAGAGTAATATATGCAGAATAGAGAATGTTTTGATAGTAGATTTGTTCTTTTGGTATCCTACTAGTTATTTATTTTATCTACAGTTACGATAGCGTTATTTGTAGGGCTTCTCATTAATTGATGTGCATATTTTAACAATGTGTTTGAGTACTCCCTCATTTCTCCTTTGCCCCAGCAGGTGAAGGGTGGGGGGTGGGAGTGTTCTTTGTAGCTTTAAATGCATTAGAGTAAAAGAGCGAAACGTAGAAGCTGTTTCACTGGGTAAAAGAAATTTTGAACTGTATAGATCTAGCAGCAGTAAATTTGTTGAAAAATTATGAAGGGAAATGCCCTGGTATTTGATGAAGATACGAAATGTGGCAGGCTATGAACTATGTTTATATGTTTTTTCTCACTTTGAAACTAGTGGGAATTACGTAACTGACTGCCTTTCACAATCTGATCCAAACATTTTATCAGAATCTCCAGAAACTGTTCTTGTTTTTCTCCTTTCCCCCATGTGACTTGACAGTAGCTTTGCTGAGGGTCAAGAGTTGAGATCCTTTGAAGTTGTATATGGAGGAGTGAGTTTATCTTGAAAAACCATAAAATTTGCAATTTAAAGGCAAACGCTATTCTATTTGTTTCTGTAGCTCCCATCAGCAGCATAAGTAAGTGTCTCACAAACTATAAGGAGATTAGTGCTCAGACTTGTCTTGTTATGGACAGAAATAATTGGATTTCAAAATCATAAGCAGGAAGTATGTAGGAAGTAGGTTCACATGTACTCACCTCTTTAGGTCTAATAGTTCATGCAACGTCCTTGGTACTGACTGCTCTTTGACAAAGTATTCCTTTTTGCTATTGAACACCATAAATCATCAGAAGAAACTTCTGTAAAATTAAACAATGTATTGAGGGAAAAAATATACCATATTACAATTTACCATGTTGCCATATTACATTTGAAAGTCTTTTTGTGTTTTGTTGTTTGCTTTTGTCTGATTCTATTCAACAGGAGTATGTAAGGTGGCATCTGTCTGTAAGAGTACCCTTCCTTTGGGGTATCTGTGGCGATATCTGCTGTGGAGTAAGAAGATAAATAAGATTTTCCCAACCAATAAAAATGATACCCCAACACTTCTTTCTACATCTCTTACCATTTTTCCTCTAAGCTGTTTCTATGTATAATAGGAAGACTTTGGAATGTAAAACTTAGGAACTGAGTTGAGTAAACAAGCAAGTCTATAAAGTAGCAGTTCAGTTGAGTACCGTGTCTAAAACTCACCTCCTCTGTGCTTTCCTTACACACGGTTGTGTGAATAATGGGTATTTTTTAGTGTGTTACTGCACTTTTTTTCTTCATGTTTAGATCATCAGCTTCAGTAATTGTGTTACATGTGCCCCAGGTGACACAGGATGGTCAGAGCTTTAGCTCACTGTGCTCTGCCTTGAAGTATTAATTTTCTTCTTGTTCTACAAGGTTTAAAACACTGTTAAACAGCAAGGTTAACTGGGCTATTCCGGTTTTTGACCAGTCACCCTGTTTTTATCAAGTCTTCATTCTCCTCTTTTCATGAATTTTCTTGTTCAGGTGGCCACTTAATACCATTAATCTTAAATAACATACATATTGGTACCTTCATATCACTTCACTTTGTGAAATTTAAATTTCTGATGTTTTCCTCTTCTGTTGCTTGTTTCATGCACCTTTAATCACACCTGACCAAGGTTAAGCTAAATTTATTTTCTACAATCCCCCCCCCCCTTTTTTTTTTTAACTTTTAAGATACCCGGTGAAGACTGACAGAATTTTTGTTCAGAAGGGTGACTCCTACAAGCACCACATGTCGATTTTATGTTGCCTTTTCTTTTGTGCAGTAGCAGCAGTTCAAAGCGATGTATCAAATTGCCTTCATCCAAATGAACAGCTGATTCTTCAATCATCATCCAGTGAGGAGAGCTGTCTTCTCACCCAAGAAAAGATGATGCACAAGGAGATCACAGAATCACACAATTCTAGGGGCTGTGAGGGACCCCCAGGGATCATTGAATCCAGCCCCCTGCAAAGCAGGCCCCTTCCAGCAAGCTGCAGAGGTAGGTGTCCAGGTGGGCCTTGAATATTTCCAAAGATGAAGAATCCACAACCCCCCTGGGCAGCCTGTTCCAGTGCTCCGTCACCCTCACTGTGAAGAATTTTCTTCACATATTGGTGCAGAACTTCCTGTGCTTCAGTTCATGGCTGTTTCCCTTTGTTCTGGCCCCGCAGGCTGCTGAAAAGAGGTTGGCCGTGTCTCCTTGACTCCCGCTCTTAAGATAGTTATAAACATTAAGTAGGTCACCTCTCAATCTTCTTTTCCCAAGGCTGAACAGACCCAGGTCGCCAAGCCTCTCCTCACAGGGGAAATGCTTCAGGCTCTTTATCATCTTTGTGGCCCTTCGCTGGACTGTTTTGTAGGAGATCCCTGTCTTTCTTGTACTGAGGAGCCCAGACCTGGATACGGGACTCCAGCTGAGGCCTGACCAGGGCAGAGTAGAGGAGGAGGATCACCTCCCTTGACCTGCTGGCCATGTTCCTTTCAATGCACCCCAGGATCCCATTGGCCTTCTAGCCCACCAGGGCACACTGCTGGTTCATGGCCAACCTGTTGTCCACCAGGACCCCCAGGGTCCTTATCCTCAGAGCTCCTCTCCAGCAGGTCATTCCCTGACCTGTATTGATAAGTTCAGTTATTTTTTTCCAGATGCAAGACATTACTCCTGCTTTTGTTAAACCTCATCTTGTTGATTGTTGCCCAGCTCTCCACTCATCCCAGGTCTCTCTGAATGGCAGCACAGCCTTCAGGTGTGTCAGCCACTCCTCCCAGCTTTGTACCATTGGCGTACTTGCAGAGGGTGGGCACTATCCCCTCATCAAGGTTGTCGATGAAGACATTGAACGAGACTGGCCTCAGCACAGACCCCCATGGAACACCACTGCTCACGGGTATCCAACCAGACTCTGCATCACCAATCACAGCCCTCTGAACTCAACTAGTCAGCCAGCTCTCCACCCACCTCACCATCTATTCATCTATCCCCCGCTTTCTCAGCTTCAGTATCAGGATATCATGGGAGACGGCACCAAAAGCCTTGCTGAAGTCAAGGTAGATGACATTCACTGCTCTCCCTCCATCTACCCAGCTGGTGATGGCATCAGAGAAGGCTACGAGTTTCGCTGAGCAGGATTTTCCCTCGGCGAGTCCATGCTGATAATTCCTGATCACCCTCTTCTCTCCCAGTTGCTTGGAGACGGCATCTAGAACAAGCTGTTCTGTCACTTTTCAAGGGACGGAGGTAAGACTGAGCGGCCTTGACTTTCCCGGATCCTCCTTCTTGCCCTTTCCGAAGACCGGCGTGACATCGGCTATCTTCTGGTCCTCAGGCACCTCCTCTGTTCTCCAAGACCTGTCAAAGATGACAGAGGGTGATTCAGCAGTCACATCTGCCATCTCCCCCAGCACATGTGGATGCATCCCGCCGGTGATTTTTTACAGGAGAAAGGTGAGCTAATATATGTCATGGTTAAACATACACAAGTGAAAATATAAGGTCCAACAGACGCAAAATTAACAAACCAGGAAGTTCCAGAAAAGCAATGTTGGCAAAATGTGCTATCTGATTTTTGGCAGCTCTACATTACCAGAAGCTTAGGGACAAATAATTTTCTGTTCTCATTTCAATGGAGAAGTAAATGCTCCTCCAACCTCCTGCTCCAGGGAAGAAAGGAAGGAAACAGAAATCTGGAGCTGCTAATATTTTTAATAAAATTAACTGTTCTCCTTTCAGCTTTTTATTGGAAATATTAAACCTGACTGTTTTCCTGTATTTGGTGCAAAGATAAAGTTTAATGCCTAGAGAAAGGAGGGCATTCTAATTGTTTTAGAATGAATTAGAATTAATTCCTGCTTGCTACTTTTACCTAATTTACTACTTACCAACTGTCTTCACCAAAGCTGTCAGCATTAACCCCCTGAGTGTGTCAGAAGAGATATAGATAAACTGAAGGCAAATAAGGAGAGCAGATTTCTCGTGGTCTGTTGAATGCTTTGGTATATCCTTGGGCTGTGAATGTACGAGGCTGTCAAGCAGAGAGTGCGTGGAAAAGAAACTGCCTGTGTGAATGTGGTGTTGGTGCTATAGTAATGATGACTTGCAGTGACACATTAAGATGCAGTGGAGTGATCATTAAAATGCCATCATAAACCTAAAAGACATCTGATTGTACATTTTGGCTGTTTCTGGTTTTTTAACTCTCTGGAGAAGAGATGAAGCAAAGCTTCTTTTTTTTTTTTTTTTTTTTTTTTTTTTTGTCTGCGCTAATGGCATAAGAAAGGAACAAATTATATTTGGAGGTACAGTGTTTGCAACCTTGCTGTTTGATATTGATCAAAAAGCCTTAGAAGCAACCTGGTTTGGTGCTTTTATTTCTTTTCAAAGCGTATCTCTCTAAATTGCTTGTAATGTAATCAGAAAGCGCTGACCCACAGCGCATGCAAATGTCACAAATAATAGGTTCCAGCTTAGTGAATCTTCAGCTGGAGACAAGCTGGAGTGCTAATATGTGGATTACCTCATCCTGTCTTCTCCATGTTCTTGTTTGTAGGTGTGGCACGATACCGCAGCTCTTCACAGCTTCAAAGCATTACGTGCACAGTACAGATACAGATGTCCTGAGTGTTTCACCTCATTCACCCAACTGGTAAGTGTCCTTCACTTCAAAATTTAAGTACTCAGCAAAAAAATAGGTGAGCTAGCGTGGAACATTATTTGTGAATACAGAGAAGGTTTCTAAAGCTTCAATGTTACCGTTTTCATTCCATGGAAAGTTGTGGTGTTAACGTGAATCACTAGAACAACTCCATGCGCAGCAAAAGTCTACTTTCTGGTGTTCATTTTTCTCCTTGATTCTCACTTTGGTGCACTTCAGATTTCGGTGCGACTTCTACAAGGCCAAAAGAAAATATGTGGTAGTGACTGTGTAATGAAGAAGGCAGAAAAACCAAACAAGATCCAGATATCATGTAACAGTTATTAACTTTACTAGCATCGTGTCACGAAACTATTATCTCAAAATAAGAAAGCACTGGAAAGCACTGCTGATCTTTCATGCAAAAAAGTGCATTGTTTTCTTTCAGTAGATGTAGTGTATCCCCCTCTGCAGTACATAGGGAAAGGTACAGAGTGCATTACTTCTATCATAGCTCTTTACAAAGTGCTTGCCCTACAATTGCGTGTTGTTCCTGTGTGAGATATTAAGATATGCTCACATAGCCTTGAAGTGATAGAAAAATATGTCTCATTTTTCACACAAATTCCAAAGATATACAGAGCAGTAATGAACTGTGGTGCCTCTGGGTTTTTAAAAATAGTGTTATTTTTGACTTGCTGAGACTCCAAGTTCATATATTCCGATTTGCTCTCAGACAGAGGAATATAACTTTGCTAAGGTTAAGTGGGGTAACAGGTCTCTTTGGAAGAGGAAAAATATATCCTAAAAGACTTTCACATCACAAGCATAACATGTGATAACAACATGTAATTGAATCACAAATGCCTACGTATTTATGGTAGGTGTTGGAAGGAAACGTTGCGTTCTCTCTGGCTAGACACTGGGGAAATGTCTAGGGAATACATTTGAGAATGGAGAAAGGAAAGGACAGAGAGGGTTAAGATGTGGCTGCCCATCCAAAAGGAATTGAACGTATTTTCTCGAAACAGTACTGAGTTCAGACTGTATGTTTATGTAGTGATGTAGCATGCAGTGGTCAGTTGTTTGAAAAGAGGATCTGTTCATTGGAAGTAACTGGGATTTTGTTCCCCTCTTTTTCCCTCAGGTAATGGGAAGGTTAGGAACAGTAAAAAACATCATCTTCTTCCAGAAGGCCTTGAAAACCTGTTGGAAAGGCGACACCTCCTATGGAAGCTTTGCTGGTAATTCAGATGTTCGTGATATGTGAATCCTTACCTTAGAAGTCATGCTTGATTGGATTTGCTGCAGTGTTTCGGGTGAGGAACTGCATTTCTGGAGGAATTTCTACTTCTTGCCCAACCCTGATGGCGTTGCATATCATTCAAGGAGCAGCGCAAGTGTATTCTTCAGAGTACTGAGAAGTGAAAAATACATTTTCTCCCCTTCCTTATTACTGTCACCTTCATAGCAGTTTCCTGCTTGACCAAACCCGCTCTGTCACAGTGTCTGCCATGGAAACTGGAATGAAATTTCAGCACTGATGCAGGCTTTGAGACGGTAATCAAGTGTGTGACAGAGTTATTGCAATGTGATGTATCCGGTCCATCATGCGCTTGTGGGTTCTCCAAGCCGAGTCAGAAAAGAATAGTAACAAACTCTTCAAACAGTGCAAACTAGCAGCGCCTCACAAGGCAGGACGTTACATTTGACTGTTGGTAGAGGTAGATCTGAAGTTCATTCTGGGGGTAGGAGAATTTTCCCAGGCTCTTCTGTATCACAGCCACAAATTACGCTATGCATGCTTACATATTTACTAACAGACCTCCTGCAGAAAGATAGTAATAACCATGCTACTGGAATTCCAGAAACAGCAAATAATTGTGAGTCTCGTGTAACTCTATTTTCAGTCCCAGTCGTGAATGGATTTGGTCCATGAAATGAATCAAACTAACATATTCATATAATCCCCTAAATCTTTTGAAACATCTGACCCATGTTATTTTAGATTTTAACTCTTGTTGAGCTTATGTTGGGATACATCTTGAATTGGCTCTCATTGCTAATCAAATGCCAAATGGTCAAATGATCAGTGTCGTGGTCTTATGATTTTTGGTAATCAGGATTCCGTGTCACAACATCACATACTGCACTGGGAGTTAAAGAGTTAGTGCTCCAGTTCTGGGTACCTGTCTGTGAAGAGAACTATATCCCCCAGAGGACCGTTTGCTGTTCTGCTTCTGTTTCCGTTCAGAGGGAAAAGATAAAACTTTCACATATCAGGAGACGCCCCCTCTTTTCTCTTCTGTTCAGCCCAACTACGTCTCCTCAACGTTAGAGTAAGGCCTTCCGTTTTCAGGTGCTCTCTCTAATTTTATTTGATTTATTAGCTTCAATTCTAATTATATTGTATTATATTGCGTTACAGTGTGTTATCCTGCAATCTAATATCTTATTTAGCAGATTAGTTTGTTGCTCCTCAGATTGTTGCCCCTACTTTGTTTTTAAGCCCATCTCTCTACCCTTTTGCTCCTTTCTCTCTTTTTTCTTTCCTGGGGCAAGGGTCCATGGGTTCTTCTGCCCCACCAGTCACAGAACCGGGCCGAACCAGCCCGTAAACTGTTGACGTTCTTTTATTCCATTAGAAATACCTAACCACGATAACTAGGCTTACTCGAGCTACTTCAGTTTTAGGTTGTAGTACAACATTTTATGGAATGCTGTTCCTTCAGCTTACAATGTAACGTTGTCTTGAGTGTTTCATGTAACATTGCCATGTCTCAGGCATTCAGAATGGTCTCATGTTGTCAGCAGTCATCCTTCAGCTTTTGTGTCTTTGAAATCCTTTTTTTTTTTTTTTTTTTTTTTTTTTTTTTGGTGCTTCTGTGAGCTGTACTTTATGAACTGTCCTTTTTGAAACACTTCAAAAGAAGAACATGTTATAATCTTAACCTCTGAGAACAAACTTTGCTTTGCCTGCCCTGGCCCAATTCTCCACATCTGGGATGTTTAAAAGAATTGCTGCCTAAGCACTATTGATGTTCTGGGTACGATATTACCCACTTGATCTGCGTAGCTGTCACAAGAACAATGGTCTCAGAGAATGTTCTGTTCTTCAGCATCAGTAAAGAAGAACTGCATACGTTTAGGGGAATCCTGAGTGATGAGTTATCTACAGAGGAACCTCTCTGATTTCCCCATTCTCTTCTCAGATGGAGATTATAGAATGAATGACATTTTTACTGTGTAATTGAGTACTTTAGTGAAGGTGGTTTGACAGCCATTTCTATGACAGAGCAGGTGATGGGAGAATGCTCTAGGTCGGTTCTTTCCCTCCGGTAGAGTCTTTCATTCCATGTCAGTACGTGGTCTCCCAAGGTACTAAAAGGTTACACTGGGCATGTATTGAGTACCTACCCTTACTGCTGATGATTTTTATTAGATGGATGAAATCATTTCTGCTCAGTGTACAAACAGCTGACAGTTTTCAAGCCGATATTCAAAAGTAAGTACTCTGTGGCATGAATAAGTGAAACTATTTCAGGGGAAAAAGCCATCAGATCACTGCGAACTTAACAGCGAACGTGTTTTCACCACCTTTCAAGTGCTTAAGTTTGGAGTAATGTGTTAGAGATGGAGAGGGGAAAAAAATGAAGGCGTAAGGCCTTTCAGTTTTGAACTAGATATGCCAAGGAACCTTTTGGTAGTGGGTATGTGGTGGTTTTTCTTTTATTTGTTTGTTTGTTTATGTATCATCCATATTGAAAGATTTCCTTTAGCTTTGACCTTGACTGTTGAATTGCTGGTGAGTTGACTGCCTTGTTATAGTCTTGTAGCAAGTGCTTTCACAGTGCTCAGAATGGGATGGCCTTTACAAGTGTACGCTATGCTGCTTCCTGAGGAGGAGAGTGACATTTAATTCTTAATCTCTCTGAGATTCACTTGGAGCCATTGCTTTCTGCAGTGTTTCTCCAAGCATGGAGCGCTGCTGTTTTTCCTTTTTTTTAATGCTAAGGTGATGTTCTTTTCAGCGTTCATGTACTGTTCTGCTTTTACTATGACGCTTGCATCTTGTTTTAAACAAACTTCATGATCTATAATGCCACAGAGTGGTTAACGTATGCAAATACTGACTTGTGAATTTTTCTTTCTATTATAAGTTTTATTAATTATTTATATATTGTATCAGAGGTTTGTTTAAACTTTTACACCTCTGAAAGACCTGCAAGAATGGTAACTTCCTTCAGTACTTCACTATTTCTAGAATACCAAAAACTGTTTATCTCTCAGGCACCGTTGCTTCCACCGCTGATAGAGCCTCGCATTGCTTCAGTAGGTCCTGACAAACCTGTGATGTTATTTCAGAGTGCAAAGAAAAGTACAGGTACAGTAGCCTGAAAAAGAAAGTTCAAGCAGGAATACCACACCACGGAGAGCAATACAGGCAGGCTGATAATAACGGAAGAGGAGAAGGCTGTGGTACTTCACAACATTTTTGCCTCAGTCTTCACTGTCAGCTGCTCTTCACCCCAGGCCTTGAGTGGATTGGTTGGAAGATGAGGGCTGCGTCCCTCCTGCTGTAAGCAAAGATCAGGTCTGCAGCCACCTGGGGAACCCAATGGGTCCTGATGAAATGCATCCCAGAGCTCTGAGGGAACTGGTTTGTATTGTTGCCAAGCCACTCTTGATGATGTTTGAAAAGTCATGGCAGTCAGGCGAAGTCCGCGGTGGCTGGAAGGAGGGTGAGGTCTCGCCCATTTTTAAGAAGGGTACGAAGGATGACTTGGGGAACTGCTGAGCTGCCAGCCTCGCCTCTGTGCCAGAGGAGATTGTGGAGCAGATCCTCCTGGAAGCTTTGCGAAGGCACATGGAAGATAGGGAGGTGAAATGAGACAACTGGCACGGCTTCAGCGAGGGCAGATCCTGTCTGAACAACCTACTGGCCTTTCTTTCTGTGATGGCATAAACAAAATGGGGAAGAGATGCTGATATCAACTATCTGGATTTTGGTGAGGCTTTTAACATGGCCCCCCACAGCATCCTTCTCTCCAAATTGCAAAGATATGGATTTGATGGCTGAACCCTTCGGTGAATGAGGAAAACGAGTCAATGTGTGGAAGCAGACCAGTGATGAGTGGTGTCCCTCAAGGGTCAGTACTGAGACCACTGCTCTTTAATGTCTTCATCAGTGACGTCGGCAGTGGGATCAAATGTACCCTCAGCAAGTTTGTGGGCGACACCATGCTGTCTGATGTGGTCAACGTGCTTGAGGGACAGGATGCGATCCAAGGAGACCTAGGCAAGCTCAGGCAGTGGGTCCCGTCAAACCTCAACAAATCCAATTGCTGGATCTTGCACCTGGGTCCCCCAGGGGAGAAAAGGATGGAGCACAGCCCTGCCAAAAAGGAACTGCGGGTACTCCTGGATGGGAAGCCGGATGCGAGCCAGGAGTATGTGCTCTCACGGCCCTAAAAGTCAACCGTATCCTGGGCTGCATCAAAAGAAGCGTGGCCAGCGGGTCGAGGGGGGTGACCCTGCTCCCGTACTCGGCGCTGGGGAGGCCTCACCTGGAGTACTGCATCCCGATGCGGAGTCCTCAGTACAAGAGAGACAGGGACCTGTAGGAGCGCATCCAGAGGAGGGCCCCCAGAATGATTCAAGGGATGGAACACCTCTCCTCCGAGGACAGGTTGAAAGCTGGGGCTGTTCAGTTTGGAGAAGAGAAGGCCCGGGGAGACGCAATAACAGCCTTTCAATATCTAAAGGGAGGCTGTAAGAAAGCAAGGGACAGACTCCTTTCTTCAGTAGGATCTATTGTGATAGGAAGAGGGGAAGTGATTTCAAACCACAGAGGAATTCAGTAATACACCTTTGCTTCATACATGCTTCCATATCAGGTGCCATTTTGTCAGACTGTCCCTCTGCTGCCACCCGTCACATGGCAATGAAGAGTAATGGAATATTGGTGGGGAAGTTCGGACTCTACTGTCATACCACCAACATCCACCTCTGACGTCGTGGGCCTGCATAATACAGTAGGAGGTATTATTTGTGGAGCAGCCCTTGTATGTTACTGTTATCTGGTTATGCTGCAATACCTTTGAAAAACTGAGCCCAGTGTTGTATTGGACACTGTCTATATATTTACCTATTAGTGTATATATTTATGCTTCAGCTACTTTTCTCTCCGTAAGAAGATGCTACCAAGCGCTGTCTTTTCATTGTGAACTCTTCACTTGTAGCAGCAGCTGCAACCTCTTGTTACTGCACAAGCCATCCGCAGACCCTGTATACAGGAAACACCGTGGCCATTTCGTACACAGGGAGCCAAAAATGCCAAATGCAGTGAAAAGGAGAATGATTTATTTATTTTTTTTACACACTGTAGTGAATTACTTTTAGCACTGGGTGAGTCTTTGCACTGATGGGAACCATGTAAACGTTCAGAGAGATTCATTATCACTTTGTCAAGCATTTCCATCCACTCATGAATCTGGTTACAAATGAAAGAAAGAATGAAAGAAGTAAAGGGACTGTTTTGCGCTGAGCTTACCTGGCACTTCTGCTGTGACGTGGTGCCTGTCATCCTTTGAATATGTTTTCCAGCTGTTTCATACTTGTGTCTCTCTATACTTGAGGAGAGGGGAAATCACACTGTCCGACTTACCAGCTGTTCTTGGTGTTATCTGGACTAGTTTTAGTGCCCGGGAGGGAATATTGTTCCTTCATGAATTATGAAACTCCCGTACAGTTCATGGTACTGTTGTGAGGTTGTGTGAAATCTGCCACGTGGCCGTTCTGTTCTTGTCTTGGAGATGTGGCTATCTTTTGAAGAAATCATTATTGACTAAATACGTCTAGACTTGAGAAAATAATACCACAGAACCTTATCGTAGGGATCATCCTTACAAATGCATCACGATCTCTCACGATTCATGAACCTATGTACTGCGAAATAATGCTTTCCTACGAATGATCCCAGTGCGGGTTTCCCTTTGTTACGCCTTGAAGGTGAGTTTTCCTTTCATACGCACGTGAATATCTACCTGCACAGAGGAGTGTGTGAATAGCAAAGCCCTAGGG
Source organism: Gallus gallus (assembly GCF_016699485.2). Classification (NCBI taxonomy): domain Eukaryota; kingdom Metazoa; phylum Chordata; class Aves; order Galliformes; family Phasianidae; genus Gallus; species Gallus gallus. Next base: position 11,073,218 of record NC_052537.1, read on the forward strand.
AGAATTAAATAACACTCATCCCGTACTTCCAGTTGATTTGCTTCCGATGTGCCCATTAATCGACTGCAAGAGGTTCCTATGAGACTTTTTAAAACTACACCTGAATGTAAAGACTCCTTACGGATGTGAGGTATACTGTAACGTTTACATTCAAACGGATGGCTGAGGATGAGACAAAAAAAAAAGTGGTAGCAAAGAGAGTTATATCTTGATTTTTGCATAGAGATGTTTTCAGGCACTGAGAACGCGCCCATGCGTTTGTGCTGTCAAAGAAGAAATAAGCAGTATGAGCGTTTCCGGGATCAAAAAAAGATTCAATTGTAAATATTTGGCATTAGCACACCAATCCAGAACAAGAAGAAAACCTGAGGCGTTCTGCGGGAGCCAGTTACGGCAGCTGCCTCGGAGAGCCTTCTATGAATGGCTTTATTGTATTGCCCTCTACCGGAATTACCGAGGACTGCAGACTGATGCTCAGCGCGGAGAAAAAACTCGGGCGGGAGCTCCGTGAGGCGGATACAAATACGGTGTTTCACACTGCTTGGCAGAACCGCAGGGTCGAATGCTTCTGGATTTGCAGTCCAAAGAGGGTCTCGGGTTTTGTTCTGTCTTAGTGACTTTAGAGAAGAATCCGTGTATGCAGAAGTGAGACCCAAAGTTCTAAACTTGCCCAGAAAATGGATAACGTATCCTTGAACTTTCAGAAAAAGAAAAAAAGAAAGCTTTCTGAGTTGCAGAGGTAGATGGTTTCAGAGCTGATGAGAGAAGTGCTGTGTGAAACTGTGAGGAAAAGGTCTCTTTGGGTCCTGTGCCACAGATTATGATTATGATTATTATTAATTTTTATGTTTGCATTCAAAAAGAATGCTCAGCTTTTCCTTACTGAAAGGTTTTTATTATTACTATTTATATTCATCCAGCGCTTGACTGAGACCATTTTCCCCCTTAAAGGTGTAGGTCATTCAATGCATACTTTGTTACTGAGATGTAAGGAAGAAATGAATCCCACGAAGGTGCATTCTGATCTTTAAACAAGAAAGGGATTTTAATGTTTGGCCGACCCTGAACCCACGGCGAAATCTTCAGTGTTTCTCCCTCCACAGGTGCCTAAATCCTACTGCTGTTATACCACGAGGCTGTTATTCCTGTTGTCACAGCTTTGGTTGGATGACTTGAACTTATAAACTAAATTATAAAAAATAAGTCAGAAATGGACCAAAAGGAGAACTTTTACTGATGCAGCTCTCACATGGAAAGATTGGCCCAAGGCACTGCTTAAAGAAAGTTTTGCATGAAATTATTGAAAGTATTTCATTACTGTACAGGTGAATTCACTGATTTTACGCATTGGAACAATCCCTTAGAAGAAAACCTTCTTTCCATACGAGGAATTGGAGAATGTGTGAATTACTCGTGGCAGCAAGCTGAAGATCTGACTCGTTTTGTGTAAAAGATGGAAGATCAGGTCACGACTCTCGGCCCGGTAAGGTGCAGCAGCTGTAGTTTTGTTCCACCCATTTAACTCACAGGTTTTGTACTCTTGTTCAGCCTCAGCAAGGTCATCCAAGCCTTTGAAAGGAAAAGAAAAGCAATATTGAAAGGACAGATTTAAAGAACCGAGCTAATAGAGTTTTGTATTTGTCAGATTTCTCACACGTAAGCCACCAGAACATCTGTAAGGAAACAGGCACTTTTAGGTGTTCTTCCTTCTGAGGGCTATTTAGCAGTCCTACAGTACTGTCCACGGTTTGTGGTGTCATCCTTGCAGGAACCGAGAATTTACAAGCGTCATTTTGCTTGTCTTGTAAGAAGAGTAAGAAATAGGTAGCAGTCCCTTAATTCTTCTAACCTAGTTTAGAATCAATTAATTAATCAGTAGCTGTGACTAATTATTCACTTCCAATTAACCTGGAAATTATTTCAAAATGAAGCCAGAGAACATGACTTCCATGGTAACCGGTAAGTTTCTGCAGTGAATTGGTGACGCAACCTATGTGATATTACATACCCTATCTACGCTTACCTTAACAATAGAGAAGGTGATTTATTTTGTAAGTTTTGTTGTGCAGCTTTATTTATTTGTTTATTTATTTTAGTGCCTATATAGTCCTCTACCAACTGTGCTGTTGTATTTCAAGGGGAGTTTATGGTCTGTATTTTATTACTTGTTAGAATACTAGCTCGAAAAAGTTAATAAACTGTACATGAGTCCAGCAATGTGACCATTAACTAACTGGAACACTTTGCCTCACTGAGGACTTGAAAATCACCAGATACGAACACATTGCTTGTGCAACAAATAGTTATCCAAAGCTGAATAGAATGTCATCAAAAGAAAAGCTGATCAAAACCCACGTCAGTGCTCTGGTCTTAACTTAGGAATGGCTTACGTTGTTGTATCTATGTGATGTTAAAGAACAAAACAAAACAAAAATACAATTGGCTTGGCCTCTGTTGATTGATTTCTCTCACAGTATGGCTCAGACCTCAAAGATCATTGAGCTCGAATGCCTCCACCACCGGCCGGGCTGCCACCCACTCTATTGGGCTGCCCCGAGCCACATCCAACATGGCCTCGAACGCCTCCGGAGACGAGTCATTCACAACCTCCCTGGGCATCCTGTGTCAGTGCCTCAATACCTCGAGTAAGAAATTCCTGCCTCCTAATATCTAACCTAAATCTTCCCTCTTTTCGTTTAAAGCCATTCCACCTTGTTCTGTCACTATCAGGTTGTAGCGGAAATGCCAAATCACAGCTTGAATCACAGGTGATTGCGCACCTGGTGGGAAGGCAGGGCCAACCCAGGGGACCTCAGGTGCACTCAATGCAGCTGAGTGACCGGGAGGGGTGGAGCCAGGATCCGCCCCTTCCCAGGCCTCATTTAAGGGTCAGCAGTGGAGGTGAGGGTGTCTTGCTGGTGATTCTTATATCCTTGAGGCCCTCTGAAGGTAAGCAGCTGCTTTTGTTTGTTTCTGCACCCACGGCTGTTGCGCTTGGGCTTGTTCTCTTTTGCTGCAGCTGTGGGCTTTGCCACCCTGCTGTTATTGGTGTACTTTCCATCGTGTTACAGTGTTACACAGACCCTGTAAAAAGTTGGTCCTCCTCCTGTTTATAAGATACCTTCAAGTGCTAGAAGCCACAGTGAAGCATTTTCTTCTCCTTGGTAAGCAAAATCAAGTTCCATCAACAACTTCTCTTGATAGGAACAGTACTAAAGCTCTTTGCTCATCTTTGTGGCCTTCCCCTGGACCCACTCCATCAGCCCCACGTTCTCTCTCATGCTGAGGGCCCCAGGCACAGGTCTCCAGATAGAGCGCTGTGAGGGCAGAGTAGAGGGGGGACGATTGCCTCCCTGTCTTGTTGCAGCCCAGGATACCCTTGGTTTTCTGGGCTGGAAGTGCACTCTGCTGGCTCACACGGAGCTTCTAGTATGCTGGAACCCTCAAGTTCTTCTCTGCAGGGCTGATCTCAGTGACGATTTCTCCTCCTGGTCTGAGCTCGTATCTAGCAAGGTCCTGACCCTTGGGATGCGTGTTATCAGGCCCCATAGCCTTGTACGCACTCAGTCTCATTGGGTGGTCTCAGACTCGCTCTTCTCTTACTGGGTGAGGGATTTGAATCCTCCAGCCCCCGGCCGGAGGTTTGTGAACATGAGAGCTATGGAAATCCTGACCGCTAGCAAAGACTAAAGCGAGGAACTCATTGAGCACTTCAGCCTTCCTTCCATCTGTCGTTGCCCTTTCTCACTTATGAGAGTGAGTATGCTTTCCTTGTTCCTTTCTCTTGTGAGCAGTGTACCTGTAGAAATCCCTTCCTGTTTTTTGTTTGTTTGTTTTTAAATCTCCTGCCAAATTGAGTGTCATCTGAACTGTTGAGGGCTGGAGAACTCTCGTGCTCTCAGAAAGGCATCCTTAAAGAGCTCCTTTCTAACTCAGCGCTTGGGTATAGATATACGTATATGAAGTTATTTTTTTCTTCTTCATATGGAGTGTTGTACTCAATTTTATGTAGTTATTACATAATGAGCCTCCTCTGCCTGAGTTAAGTGAAAGCTGTGAAGCGCATTGAGTGTTGCAGAAGCAGAACCTGTCTGAAATAATGCTGCTTGGCTGGCTTTGTTGTCTTTTGGTGTGTGTGCGTGTGGGGGGGGAATCGAGGAGAGCAACAGATCTTTTTGTTTTATGAGGCTTCCCTGATGACAGGGCTTTTAATATTGGAACTTGTTTTCTACGGGAGGGTTCTTCTTTGTTGTTTATAGTCTTTGGGATTCTACATGCTATTCAGAAACAATTGCTCAGAGGTAGGTAACTTATGGTGAACCTGTTTCATTCCCTGTCAAGTCTCAACAGAGAAGAGTGGTGTTACCTGATACCTCTGTGGAGATAGCCACTTCCAGAGTGCTCTGTACTTCACAGGGACTCTGCATAAAGAGTTCGGGGTGGAATAGCACAGCGAGGTTGTTAAATGCTGATCTGAGCACCGAGTTATTCACAGTGTCATGGGAGGAGGTCAGACTGACTCTAAGCAAGTCCCGTGGAAAGGGAGTACAAGTTTAGCCTTGCGATCTCTGAAAAATCTTAAATGAAAATCCACCTTTCTCAAAATTACTGAAATTCTTGACCATTTCTTCGTGTGGGACTTCTTAACAATGGGAACCTTCCGTGGGATAAATAGGACTAAGGCTTCTGTGAGCAGAGAATGTTCTGTGCAGTTTACAATTTGGGCTGCCAAAAAGGATATTTCCTAGGTAATTATCATTTAGAGGAAAAAAAGTAAAATACTCTGAGTTGGAGGGGAAAAAAAAATCGCCATTGTGAACTTACATCCAGAAAGTGAATAGGTTGGAAACCAGTTCGTTCTTGAGAACAGCAACAAAATTTCTTTTGAGAGAGAAAATTGCAGGTTCTTCCTGCAGCTTTTCTAAGTAAAACCTCAGATTTGGCTTTTGACAAAGAGTCCCCATGGCTTGTCATGCAACATGTAGGTTTGGGGGAAGGGACTTATCTTCTCAGCACAGTAACAGAGGCTGACGGGAATTAACTATGGCTGTAATTATTTCAAGTGAGTGTAGAAATGGGAGAAGGCTAGAGCTTCCTTGGATGCTGTGCAACATGAATGAAAAGAGAACAAAGGTCAGATTTTTGGAACCACTCCCAGTCAAATACTCATGTGAGTTAAGGATGAGGGTTTTTATTTATCATTTGTCTTGAAAACAAAATAAAAAAAGGAAATCTTTTCTTCTCATAACAGATGGAGGAACACAAACACACAAAGCCCAGGCCTCCAGCTAAAAGAGACAGGGAAAGGGAGTCTGTACTGGTGTTCGTAAGGAAAGATACTTCATAATGATGGGTATGCATGCTGGAAGCTCTCTTCTGAACATGCATGCCCAAGAAAGACATTATGAATCAACAGAGGTTTTTTGGCTTTTGTAGGCTTCATAGCTGCAAACAGTACTCCTTGCTCAGCTGTTCTGGTTGTTGGAAGGCACGCATACTGGTACTAGGCAGAAAATGCATACAGTGAAATGACTGGGCTTGCAGCAGTTAAATATTCCCAACTTAGGGCGAGAGCAAGATCTTTACGCTTTAGCTATAAACTTACTCCTGCTTCAGGCCCGCTCTTTTCACATTCCTCTACCAGAGGAATACGCCATCAACTTCTAGTTCAGACACAGATTCAGTAACTGCTCTATTTTCTGTTTTATCAAACTGTGCCTGTGTGTTTCTACAACATCCCACTGCGGAAGAGAAAGCCCAGGTTACCAAAGCATGAAATCTTGTCCTCTGGTCTGGTTCAAAGCATTTGTCGTCCATGGGAGTAGGTAAAGAAAATCCTTGTCAGGAAAGCAGGCCTGAGGACTAAATCTCACACCATGAAACACCCCTTCCTCCTAAAACCTTAAACTAAAAGCTAAGCTGTGACTCAGCCCCCTGCAAAAGGGGCTCAAAGCATTTGTTAGAATAAATGAGAGTGCAAGAGGCCAGCAGACCAGCACTCATCAGGGGCCACGGGGCTTCATTTCAGGGCACACGCACTTCAGTATTTCTAGAAATGACCAGGGCAAGGGACTTAGATGCATGGTAATGTGCGTGTATTAAGCCACCTTGGAGATTACAACAAGACCCTGGACCAGAGGGCGGTTAGAGCAAGCTCCCCAGGCAGCAGTCACAGCCCCAGGCTGAGGGAGTTGGAGAAGCATTTGGACACTACCACTGGAGATGGCAGTTGAAGTTCAGGCAGACCGGGGCAGAGCTACAAGTGGGAGGTCCCTTCCAACACAGGCTGCATTCCTATTCTACACACAGCTTGTATACTTGTTAAGCTTTTCCTCTCTTCTCAGTAGTGTACTTCTTCACCATCCCACTGGGAAAAAAGCAGAGCCTGTTAGCCCCAGCAGCAACAGCTTAAAGGCCAGCAGACATCTCCTTGCACTAATGAGTCAACCTACTAACACACTGAGACACAGTAGCAGCAAAGGCAGAAGGAGAGTAGTTTTGTATTCAAGTCAATTAACTCCTTTTGCTCTCCTGCCTTGTAGAGGTGGCTGCATTTGAACAGCAGCACAGCTGGAACATTAACTAACTAAAAGTGAAGTTAAGAACTGCAGACTTCCACACGAAGGTACAATATACATCCTCAAGCCAGGGAAGCCCTACCGCATCTGAGAAAGGCTGCCTTGCAGAAATTCAGCTGCAACAACACAGACACAGGAAACATCCTCAGCAATTTCAGCTGGTGAGCGAAGTGAGGCTGAGGCATGGTGCTGTTGGAGTAGGTGATCTGTAAATATTTGTTATTAACATAAGTCTCACCTTTTTTTTTTTAAACAGAACACACAATGCCAAACGACCACCCACCGAAGAGGGCATTTGCCTCCCCTTTCTCACCCCTCAAGATTACCGAGGGAATGGCATCAGCCAGGGAAGAAGCCCCCAGCACAGAAAAAGCAGGTGCCTCCTCTTTTATTGTGGTAAGTAAGGATTTAGAGTTACCCCTAGACATTCCCCTATGCAGTTTTGCTTCGGCCAGAAGCTGAAGAACGTAAAGAAAGTGGAAGAGGTCTCTCAAACAGGAGACCTGGTTTTCCCACTATTACAAAGTCACCCATTTCTAAGTTTCAGGCCGCCCATCTACCAGTTCAATCCAGCACAGGTCATGAGGTACGCTCTTGAACATTTTGCCTTATCCACAGAAGGAGATACCTTCATTTTTATTTATATAAACAAAAATGAAGTTGGCCATGTTAGAGACCTCTCACAAGAGGAGAGGTCATCAGCATTTCCCTCCTTTAGTTTTCCCGCTTATCTGATTTCCCCCCCCCTGCTCCCCCTCCAAGAGCAGCATGCCAAAGTCTGAGAGCACAGCAGCAGCTTCCCTCCTTCATGAGGGTCTCAGTCTACTTAGGCTGCTGCTGCAGTATCCATCCTGCATACACTAGAGATGGTTTACTCCCCCACACCGCAGGCAAACACCACCCTCCAGCCACTTCCTCCAACCCCCAGGGTGCACTGACTACAGCAACCTCTAAGCAACCTCTTCAGTCACAACAAGAAGTTGGTTCCAAGGGGCCTTACCTGAGCTTTGAAGTAAGGCACTAAAAGCTTTCTCCTCCTCCTTTCAGCCCAGGACCAGGAACACCACCACTAAGCAGCCATCACCACACAGGAGCCACTAGAGCACCCCGGGAAGAGACATCTTTGTCAGCTTTGTCAGGAGGGGAGCTCCCCCTCCCCACCCCACAGAGGGAGTCCCCCAGCCAAGAGGGGAAACTCCTCCCTCACACCCCATGCAGGGGGGCCCTCCACCCAGGAGGGGGCTCCCTAAGTGGGGGGTGGAGAAGAGGGAGAGCCCCCCCCCCCCACTCAGGAGGGGAGCTCTCCCCCACCGAGAAGGGGGGCTCCCCACTCTGGGGAGCTCACCCTCCCCACCCAGGGGGGGCTCCCCAGAGCGGGGAGGAAGGAGAGCCCCCCCTCCCACCCAGGAGGGGAGCTCTCCCCCACCCAGGAGGGGAGCTCCCCACCCCACTCTGGGAGCTCACCCTCCTCCCCCCCCCCCAGGGGGAGCTCTCTCCTCCCACTTCCGAGACTGACCATCCCCGCCTCCCACCCAAAAAAAATAATCTCTTTGAGATAGTGCAATCCCCACTCCACAGCCCCCCACCGCCAGCCAAGAGCACAGCCCACCCCCAGGGCAGGCTCTGCTCTTTGCTCTTTCACCACACAGCTCCACAATAAACACCACACTGCTGCCCACACAACCAGCCACAAGTCAACAACCCCAAGACACTCCTGCCACCAGCCTCAAACAAAAAACACACACCAAAGGCCACCTGAAGACAAAAGACACTGCCACACTACTGCCAACAGCCACACAAAGCCAGACAGCCCCAAGAAAAACCACCACCAAACCCAACAACCAGCTCCACCTTCCACACTCAAACCGCCCAAGCCACTTTCTACCACCTACCTCCTAACCAGAAAAAAAACAAAATAGACAAGCCCCACAACAACACCACCACCAAGCCAGCCTGCCACATCACCAACACAAACCAAGCCCCAAAACAACACAGCACCCCAGGCCTACCTGCTGGCTCCGCTCCTCCTCCGCATCGCAGCTCCCAGGATCTCCCTCTTCCACGCAGGACTTCAGCCCCACCAGGACCCCTCACTCCAGCATCAAAGGGCCACGCTCCATCAACTCCATTCCTCCAGGACAGGACCTGCCACGCACCTTCCACCCTGTCACAAAAAGCACATCGTCACCCACACAGCCACTGCCTCCAGCCCTGGGGCGCCACCCACCTCACAGGTAACAACATACAGCTCACCTTGCTCCACAGGGGCACCCCGCTCACACCACCAGCATCCTGCCTCCGGCCTGAACCTGCACAGAGACCTCCACAAACCACCTCCAAGGGGGCGCGCCTGGGGGTCCCCCTCTCTCACCTCCTTCATCCCACTGCTGGGGAAACCACACACCTGCTCCAGCCAACCCTCTCGGCAAAGCTCTCCGCTGCAGCCCTCGCCCTGCAACAAGAGCACAGATCACACAGCCAGACAGAATGCCAAGGCCCCACTGCAAAGCGCCCGCACGCAACTGCAATGGGGCCCGGGGAACCGGACTCCGCTACCTCCCCGGGCACCCTCTCCCATCCCGCTCACAGGGAAATCATTCTTCTTCCTCTTTAAAGAGGAATTCTGGTGATACCAAACATGCACACTGCCCCCCTACTGCCACACGCCACTCATCCCCGTCAACTCGGCTCCTGCGCAGCACGCATTGCTAACTGCCACCCTCCTCTCCTCTCACTGCACAATCAAGACAACGCACAAAGCTACCTTTTGGTCCGGCATGACTTCCCCTCTGTCCATCCACCTGGACTGCTCCTTGCACATTCCTTCTCCTCCGGTCACATGGCAATGACACCTGCAACAAGCTGTTACGTCACCTCCCCAGGAACAGAGGTGAGGCCAACCTACCTCCAAGTTGCACACGCCATCCTCCACACCCTTTCTGAAGGCTGCGGTGGCATCCGCCATCCTCCAGTCTTCAGGTACCTTTCCCACAGGAAACAGCAGGGAAAAGTGACAGAGAGCGCCATTTGCCGGTCACCGCTGCCAGCTCTCAGCGGGCACAGGCATAGCCCTCCACAGCTCAGGCATTTGCTGGCCTCCTTTCTGCCTGAACCACTTTTGACCAGCTCCTCCGCAACTGAGGGGAAGGCAACCTTACTCTGAGACTCTCTCCTCCAGGACCCCAGGTTCCCCAGGAGCACTCTCAGCAGAAACCACTGAAACCAAAACAGGCATCCAGCATGTCCTCCATCCTCCATTACTCAGGCCCTTGCCTTGTGAAGCACAGGCCTGCAATTTCTCCAGTCTCTCCTGTTGACAAACTTCCATTAGCCTTGACCTCCCTCCCAAAGCTGATACTCAGAGGGACTTGGCCTTCCTCAGCCTCTCTCTTCCTTCTCCCCTTCAAGTTCCTCAGTCAGCCCTGCAGGTCCCCCACCATTCCTGCGCACTTCCTTCCTCCTTGGGACGCAGCGCACCTCAGCATGGACGAAGTAATGCTCCAGCATTCACAGGACCCCTTCCTATGCTTGAACAAGGGTTACCTCCAAGTAGGCCCTTCAAGAGGACAAACCTGGCTCCCTCTAAGTCCAGTGTTTCAATCCTACTCATTGCTTTGCAGCTTCCACACAAGATCCCAAACGCTGCGGTCTCGTGACTGGCACGCTCCAGGCTGCCCCTGGCCTTCCTGTCCCCAAACGGCTCTTCTGCAATAGGGAGCTCCAGCAGCCCCTCTCCTCAATGCCTCCTTCGTCACCTGTGTCAGAAGATCTTACCTTTGACACATTGCAGGAAACTCCTGGAGCCTACCATGAGAACTAGCCTCACAGCTGTGGGCACCATTTCCAGCTGTGTGCAGAAGGTCTATCAGCTTCCTCACCCTGGTCTGTGACCAACACCCCCACTCAGGTCACCCACTTTTACCTGCCTCTTCAGCCTCACGCACAAACGCTCCGCTGGTTCTTCAGTCATCCCTAGGTGGAGCTCGATACGTTCCCGTTCTCTCCCTCGAAAAGAGACTCCACCGCCTGACCGGTCTGTCTTTCCTAAAAGGAACAGAGCCATCCACGACAGCACTCCAGTCGTGCGAGCTGCCCTGCCAGGTCTCCACGGTGGGAACCTAAATCGTGCTCCTGCAGTTACACGGGAAGGAAGAGGCGGGGAAAAAAAAACAAAAACCACGGTCCCAACCTGCTCGCTCCCACCGCTGGAAACGGGATGGGTGAGAGCACCCGCAAAACACTCCGCAGTGGCCGAGGCCACCCCGGGATCGTGCTCGGTCTCGGGCGGAGGCCCCGTGCCGGTCCTACTAAAAAGCCACGCGGGAGCCCCCAGCGGCGGCGCCGTGCCGATCCCAAAGACACGGAGGCAGTCGGGCAGCAACCCTACAGGAGCCCCAGCAGGGGAGATCTTACCGAGCGACTCTCAAACACTCACCGCTTCCACGAGCTGCCTGCTTCGGACGATGAGAGGCTCTGCTACAGCCCTCGCTCAGCCTGCAACACGAGAAACCTTTTGTTTCAGCAGCCCTTGGCCTCGCTTCTCTCTCCCGGCAGCACAGAGGCTGCACGAATACGGCCCCATCGCGTTCGCTCCTACCGAGGAGAGCCTGAAGAACTGAAGCACCCGCTAAAAGAAATCCCGAGGGTGAGGGGGGCGGAGAGCACCCCGGGGCTGTGCGAGGACTCGGGGGTCGGAGCGGCAGCCGCCTCCGAAAACGCGACGGCAGCCGGGCGGCGGCGGCGGCGCCGTATCGGCTCCGCACAGCCGGGGGAGCCCGGCGGCGACCTAACGCCGGCCCCGAGAAGAGCGGGGTCCGACAGCCGCCAGCTCCGGAGATCCTGGCGGCTCCCGAGCGCTCACCGTCCCCTTACTACCCGAACCGCTCACCTGTTTGGGCTGGTCCTTACCGCAAAAGGGCTCACAGCAGCCTGAAACAAAACGACACCACGAGAACATTAAAGAGAACATTAAAGAGAACCTGAAGGCGCCGTCCCCCCCCCCCAAAAAAAACCCGCGTACCGCTTCTCAGCCTCAGCAGCACCAGGGCCCGACAAAGAAACAGAACTCACTCCGTCTCCCATACAGAACCGCAGAAACTCCCCCGTGGCTCCCGGCAGCCTCCGGAGGAGCTTAAGAGGCTTTGGGGCGGGCCCCGCCCGCGGCTCCCGACGAGGCGCAGCTGCGCCCGGCCGGCCGCGGCCCCGCGGCACCTGGGAGTCGTTGCCTCGTTAGCGCAGCCGGCCTCGTTAGGGACGGCCCGGGGCTCTGACAGTTTGACGTGCGGACTCCGGATCTGAATTAGGGACTTAAATTACACTTTAAAGTACAGTTTGTTACGCGCTTCTCCTTCTCGCCGCACTGTGGGATTCATCGATAAGTTAAGTAATTGTGCCAATTCAAACGGGTCGCTTTGCATCCGACGCGACCGGCGCGATAGAGCGTCTCCCCTCCGAAGAACGTCCCCGGCCTTAACGGTTTCCAGGGGCCCCCGCTGGGTGCGTCTCCGCTCTGCTTTCCATCGCCCCAATTCCGAACAAAAGAAAAAGGGGAAAAAAAATATTTATTTATTTATTTATTAAGAAAAATAAGTCTTTTTAAGATAATAAGAAAAATAAGGAACAAACGTGCAGACCTTCACTGCTCAGGGGGGCTACAAACCAAAGTAAAACTAGGGGCCGGCAAAAACATGGTACTCCACAGTCTTAATTTAATAAAACACAGTGGAACCCCCTGAAATAGCGTGAAATTCAGAAGCCTGTGGTCGGGCTGAAGCGTCGTGTGCTGGCCGGCAGATGTTTGGAAAGGTGCTAAGATGTAACTCTTATTGTCCATAGAATTTGCTGTTAACCACTTGCAAGATACAAAGTGACGGCCAGCTGGATGAATAGGAGAATGTATGTGAACACCCGGAACTGACAGACCCGGCACGGTGCATGTGGCTTGAAGTGGGCACTGAGAGAAAGCTCAGACAATGTATATACATGCTATTAACATTCACATTAATTTCCACTGGGACACGACTTAATTAAGGTGAGCTGTACAAAGTTCATCTCATTTCCCTTTACGCTCCATTCCATACACAATGTATGTTACCAGAGAGATACTGCGCTATGCTTCACTACTTTAATCACTGGCCTGTCCCATTGTAGTTCAGGAACGCATGCAAGTGTACTGTTCTTATTAGAGGCACGGTCTGGAGAAGATGGCCGGGGAGCTGAGCATCATTTCTACATCAGCTGCTGAAGCGCCCACTAACTTTGGATGTCGCCTAAACCTTCAGATGGAATCCTTGCAGGCATTCCCGTGGGGATCGGGAAATTGCAGTATGCCGGAACTACCGTTGCTGATGTGGGGCGAGCGCTCTGAAGTGCACTTGGAGAAGAACGCATTCCAACCCCGCATATATGAAAAGTTTAATATTTTAGACAGCTAGATGAAATGCTGGGGTCTTGGTGCATTTTGCTTTGGCGGTCCAGGCTTTTCAGCATCTTAGGGAAATGTTTGGAAATGAATTTTATTTTCACAACTGTGGTACAATTACAAGGCGGGGATGTTTCACCCTTCTCACCGAGGTGCCCTTGGTGGTGGTGGTCTGTAAATGGCTATAGAACTGACAGAGAAGTCTGCAAGCATTTTCTTCGGTTCTGATTTTTATTCTTATTTGTTTTAACAGAGAGATAAAAACCAGCATTGTGCATGTCCTTGCTCTGCGGGTTGGGGATGTATCGTTGTTGTTGTCGTTGTTTTCCTGGGAAGTAAAACAGGGTAGGATATTGGAAATAAGGGCAAGTGGATTTATTGCTGAGCGAGTTGTACGCCTGTTTGACAGAAAATTCCTGAACTGATCAGTGTTGGTGGAAGTTGGGGCTGCCTCCCGATGTTTCCTGAGCCTTCTATTTAGTTTGGAGTTCTGGGAAGTATTTGTGGGCTTAATCCATTTACGCTTTTGATAGGTAAATGCAAGCCATGAGTACGGTAAATTATTGCTAAGAAAGATGAATGGAAGAATGGATGTTTCATTTTACTATATATGCTGGGAAAGGTTGTTCTTTCTTTCAGCGTATAACTCTGCTTTTCCTCGTACAACCTATTTACAGGGTCAGACTCTTAATTTATTTATTTTTTTATTTCTGTATTTATTGTAATTAAAGCCAAAGGAGACAACACTTCTTCAGTCTTCTGCATTTACTGAGTGCCTTAGCAAACACGCTGCAAGGCATAAGCCGTTAGATGAGCATTTCCAACCATGGTGTGTAAATGAGTTATAAAATACAAGCAGCTCTATAAAACAAGAAAATCCTGAGTTAACAAATAAATGGTGTCCTTCCTATATCACGTATAAGCTTTTTTCATCCTTCTCGTAGGGTGGTATGGTATCTTGGAGCTCAAAAGGGATTTTCGCTGTAGGGTCAGAGATGGGAAGCATCACAGTGAAAGAACGCCTTCAAATCATGTATATATATATATAATATATTCCATTTGAGGGCATCTACAGCTCAGGAAGGAACACCTGATGTGTACGTGACTGTTAAAAGAAACAATGATATTGAAGAAAATGGGTTCCCTGCGGGCAGCTCTGCCTGGTGCCCGTTTGTGAGGTGAAATCACCTATGGGCAACTCTGCCTGAAGGGGACGGGCGGCACCGCCCGCGAGAGGGGCGATGACCTTAGGTGACTCCGGCCGTGACCTTCAGGGACCCGGCCTGGCCGGCCTCAGCTAGAAAGGGCGGGAACGCTCAGGTGAGAAGAAAAAGCGGCGGGAAGCGATAAAGGCGGGAAGCGACAGCGGCGTTCTGGGCTCCTATTGGCTGGCGGGCAGCCCGGAAATCTATATAAGGTGCCGCGGGCGAACAGGTGAGAGACGTGATTACCTCAGCGCGTGAAAAGAGACGGGATGCTGTGAGGGAAAGACGGCGACGGCAGCAAGCGGTCTCTAGAGCTGAGGTATGGTGGGGCTGCGGTACGGCGAGTTCGGTCTGAAGTGGTAGAGGATGGAGCTGGACCGAGGTGGAATGGGGCCAGACTCGGAAACCGCCTGTGCCGCGGGCTCCGACGAGTGGGGCGGGGGGGGGGGGCGGCCGCGGGGCGCCGCGCGGGCTCCGACGGGTGGGGCGCGGGGGGGGGGGAGCGGGCCGCGGGCGCCGCGCGGGCTCCGACGAGTGGGGCGGGTGGGGGGGGCGGCGCGGGCGCCGCGCGGGCTCCGACGGTGGGGCGGTGTGGGGGGGCGGCCGCGGGCGCCCGCGCGGGCTCCGACGGGTGGGGCCGGGGGGGGGGGTGGCGGCCGCGGGCGCCGCGCGGGCTCCGACGGGTGGGGCGGGGGGGGGGGCGGCGATAAGCACCGATCGTGGCAAGCTGCCACGTGGAAGAAGAAGCTCCTAGACGGTACGCAGCTGTAATAAAGCAGAAGTATCTGAGAATGGAGAGTAGATCCATATGTTCATGCGTTATTCAATAACAAATGGGGTGGTTGGTATGGGGCATGTCATGACAGACACATTGAGGTTTGAAAAGTGGAAAGTACTAAGTTACTGTTTCTGGTGTTTAAGAAGCTGAAAACAATGATGAATCTGAATAAAAAAAAACATTGAAAACTATAAAAAAAATGGAGGCCTTAAGTCAGAATCTTCAGTCCTTCCTTAAGTCTATCAACAGCACTAGATGTACTGAGTTGGCTGCCTCACTTCAAACATCCTATCAATACACTGATCAAAACTGGGGAATGAGAAAATAAGATGAATATGTGGAACACAGAATCTCAAATGAAAAAGAAAATAAGGTAACCATGCAGGAAAAAAAACCTCACTGTTAGAAGGGGTATCCACAGATCTAAGGATAGTACAGATAGCAACGTGATTGACTTAAAAAAGAACAGTTACAGTGATGAGTACAGTTCTCTTAGTAATGGAGGCAGTGGCTGGGGATCTCCTGTAAGCAGTGAAGCTGGCTCTTTGGCCGCTGCTAATTCTGTTGCCAAACCAAATTTGCCCAAACGTATTTTGCCCAGCCTGCCCGCCTCTGTGATCCCCCGCAGCACCGGCTGGAAGTCCGCCGCACGTCAGTGAGGTGAGAAAAGCTGCTGAAAGTAGTTTTTGCTGGGATGAAGCTGGGGAGGTGCAAAAAGATAACAGTTTTGCAAAGCCTTTCTTGGCTGGGTGTTTACGTGCCGAGTTCCTTTGCGATGCTGCGTTTGCCTTTTCCGTCGGGTGGGGGGCTTGCCAGTGCGCGGGTCTAATGGTGTCCCCGTGATGTTTCAGGAGCTGCTGCAGAAGAAAGAAGAAGCAGCGGCGTGGGGACCTGGGCGCAGGAGCGAGCAAGAAGAGGATGCGGAAGCTTTGCAGATGCGGGGGGGAAGGAGAGAGGCTCCCTGGGCAAAGCACCTGTCCCGTTAGCAGGGGCCGCAGTCGCATTTGAGTTGACCGATTGCCGGCGCCTTTGGCGACCCGGCCGGCTTTGTGCTGGGCGACCTCCCTGTAAGCAGGGCTCAGGGTCTTTGCTGTAGTTGGCCTTTTGCCTTGCTGCTCCTAGGGCTGCCTGGGGAGCGTGGCCCCCTGTAACGGAGGGCGAGAGCCACCTCTCCGCACCTGAGGGGAAATGGATCGCCGGACCCCGAGGCCACTCTGTAAGCAGGGTAGTGCCGCTTCCCTGTCCCTCTTTGTCCTCCGGCCCCTCGGCATCGTTGCCTGGTGGTGGCCTGTAATGCGAGGTTGTACTTGCGCGCCACGGCATTTGGTCTTTGGCTTTACCCGAGGAGCCCCTTGGCAGTTGAGGTCTGTGGATGGTGCAGCCTAGGTACAGGTCACAGGCTCTTGTCTGTTGCTTGTGGTTATGGGTTTATTCCCAGGTTTGGCTGCGAAGGACTGTCCTTCCCTTCTGGAAAGTTCGTGTGTGCGTTCCCCTTCTTTCCTTGTTTGCTTTGAGGAGCGACTGAGCGACTGAGCGTTCCCTTTAGGCTCCCCAGAGACGGCTGCAGCTTAGCTTTGACTTCCCGGGGGGGAACGGAGGATGGTGCATGCCGCAAGAGGGGTGTTCCCTGTAGTCCCGCGAGCTGCAGCGAGTGTGTCTGTCTTCCTCCTTTTTACTTAGTCCAGATCAGAGCCACGTGGTAGTTGATGAGGCAGAGGCCGCCCTGTAGCCAGGGCTTGGGCTGTCTTGCGTGGCCGCCTGTTGATAGAACTTTCAGGATTTGCAGGCACTACTTCAACTCTTGATGAAATTTTTCCTTCTCCCTATGTGCCCTGTTCTTCCTTTTGACAAAACTCGTGCACTGTAGATTGAAAATGGTACTGCAGCATCTTCCAGAAGCTTGAAACATGTTCCATAGCATTGATACTCAGCAGTAGGTCTACCAGCGTTATTAGGCTCTCCAACACAGTGATACTACTGGGACAATGTGTCTTTGCTGTTGTTGCTGCTTTGACTGTACAACATTTTAGTAGTGTAGAACCGATCTGACTTTCTCTCTGGCTTTTTCGACATGTATATATGGGAGTTTAGCTTGTGCTTTGTTTGTAACTATCAGAGGTGCTAGGGGAAAATACAAAATACGCTTTCCAGGTATTAGTTTGGATATAAACCTCACACAATAATACACTCCAACTCACAGGTTGATATCACAGTTTTGAAGAATAATGTTCTTTTATTCTTTCTGCTTATTTTCTTTTCCTCAGGCTTTAAATGTACTAGATACCATTAAGACTACCAATAACCTCTGTTTTATTGAAGATGTCAAATTTATGCAGAACAGAAATGAATATTAACTAGTGCTAGAGCAATAAAGAGTTCTAAGCAATAATAAAAACAACAGACAATCCAGAAAAGTGTAATTTCTTTCTATTACAAAGTTGCTTACGTATATATTACAGAAGCGATACCCATGACTCGAGCTTACAATTAATATTCCCAACTCTATGTTGGGAACATCCAAGAAGTGCAATGGTTGCATCTCATTGCCAAAACTTATATTTCCTGACAACTAATACACTGCTAAGGTTATTCTGATATGCAGGTCTGACCAAACAAAATCCTCAAGACCTCTAAAGCACAGCATACAATTACAGTCAGAATTCATCATCGCTACTTGCAATACTTTTTGTGGTGGTATGGGTTAACTGACATTTCCAAGGCACGTCCTCAGGGAGCCCTGACATCTCGGACCTTGCTAATTCCAATTTAAATTCCTTGGGTCCACCACTGAATTTCAGCGCTGCTGGACTTGACTCCTGGCCTCCCCCTACAGCCTCAGGGATTTGACTCTGCGGTTGGAGCTTTGTGTCTGGTTTTGAGAGCTAGATGCTACCAGCATACCCGTGCACCTACGCAACACATGAATGCCTTCACACTCACAACATTTGGGTTGTAATAAAGAAGCCAGACAGCTCACAGGAGGCATTTCCAGTGAGGTCACCAAAGAAGGCCACGAGAACTACACCATACTAATATCTCACGCGGACACACGATGAGGATGATACTCCTCCATGATGAGGAGTTCCATACAAAGTCGGGTTATTTACCCAGTGTATTGAGAGTCTAAAAAAAAAAAAAAAAAAGATAACAGTGCTCATGCCCAGTGAGCCATGGTGCTTATTCAGTACATGAAATAAGAAGGATTCCTGGAAATACTTATGTGGAGTACTGCAATGAATCTGAACAGTGCCTTTCAGATGGTTTTGGCCCTGCGTGGAATTCAAGTTTTGTTTGTGATCCCACAGCGGTCTTTTCAGTACAAAAGAGGCGCAGCCCACAGCCTCTGGGACCTCCCAGGAGATTGCAGTTGAAGACTTTAAACCTCTTTTGTGAATGAACATCTCACATGTGAAAGAAACATGATAAGAAATCATCCTCAGCTCTAACAGCATATGGCAATGCAAACCTCACAGTTTGCCATGTGCATAGTGTTGTGTCTATCATTCCAAGATTATTTAAATCTAACCACACATCTCTTATTAAACATGTTCACCTGATGAGTAGGCTCACCGTGACTTGTCATTGCCAAAAACCTGTGTGTAGATAGGAAGCTAAGAGAGGTGGTGAGACTGAAACTATGCATTTTCCCCAGGTTATTTTCCTTGTGATTCTTCTCTTTCTTTCTCCCCCCACAAACCCAAGCTTTGCAAATGTGTCTGTACACCCCCCTCCTTAACCTGGAGCTTCCCACCACAGGCCTCACCTCCAGGTGCCATGGGGTCCTCAGCCCACCTGCACAGAACTAGGAGCTTCTACAGCCAATATGAATTCCACACATTAACTCACCTTCCCACAGAGTGACAAAAATGGGGCAGTAGAGTGGCTAAATGCCTCAGCCTGGCCATGCTTTCATGGACTCGGGCTCCCATGCAGCACTTCAGGAACACTCCCTCAGCACCACGCACAACCCAATGGTTCCCAATAGCACCCAAGGGCTTTCAGATCCACAAGGAAGGGAGGAAGCTTCTCCACCCGAATGCTCTCCATACAAGGTCTGTTCTGTGGTTTCTTCACAATGCACATACATATTTTTCTGCATTTCCCACTTCAGAACTGAACAGGGGCAAAAAGGTGGCAGGGAGGCATGGCTTTCTCTTACAGCTAAAGTGGTAGTAAAGCTGTGAGGCAGCCCACCTTAGTATTTTGTGAGGAGAATCCATGAGTAAAAGGGCATTTCCACTCTCCACATACACTAGCTCTTTCACTGAAGCCAGCCTGATCTAATTTTGTGTTTCAAGTGAAGGGTTATTTCAGATGTACAAAAGCCAAGTGCCCCTCCAAGTGGTACGTGGCAGCAGACGCAGGGAATGTGCAGGCTGTAACAAAAGCAGGGCAAAGTTTGCAGAGCACATTCTCAGCCAGTGCCTGAAATAGGTAGCTCTGCAGCAATCTCCTGATGTAGCATTGTATAAGTAGTAATAATAGCACAGAAAATAATTGTTGGCGTATTGGAGAAAGTAATTTTTAGCTTATTAAGTAGAGTCCCTGCTTTGTAAAAGAAAAATGCTTTGAAGAAAATCGAGTGAAGGTAATTTTGCATTGTTCATTCCCCTTTCTCACAGTTGCTTATCAAACAAGGTCTGCTAAACTTCAGCCTCAGTCAGAAGAGCGGGGAACATCTTTCACCACATGCAGTTCTGTGCTGTTGCAGTTAAATTTCCCTGTCCTTTGTCTGTTTAAAACTTCATGCTACAAGTCTAGCTCTTGCTGTGACTGCATTTAAATGTACCTTACAGATTATTATTTTTTTTGACAAATCCATGTGGTAGATACGTTCAATTGTCTTACAGCTGTCTTAAGTGAAAGCCACTTTTAGAGGAGAAAGCTCTAACAAAACAGTGAGCATTAATGAAAGAAGACAACTGGGAAACAACCCCAAAAAAACTAAGAGAGTGGCAAATAACATAACTTTAAAAACCATCAAGTTTACTCTATCTAGAATATTACCTTCTGGTTTTTTGAGTGTTTGTTTTGCACTATTTTGTAAGTACTTACCTCTTAAAAAAAAAGAGGTTATGAGGGATTCATAGGTTTTCTTGGCTTTATTTAAAATGAAAAATAAAGCTTCATGAAATTCTCAAATTTTGTGACATTATCCACATCTCTCTCATTTTATAAATGCTTATTCTATGCACTTATGCATATGTATACTATAGCCTTTTCCCCTAGTAAAGAAAGACAGACCTCAGATGGCAATGGGCCTGGAACACGCTCTGCAGAGCAGTGGGCACTGCCCTGAGTGCTAGAGCTCAGGGAGCATTGAGACAGCACCATCAGACAAAGGGTTTGGGTGGTGCTACATGCACCCATGTTGAGTTGGGCTCTATGATCCCTATTTGTCCCTACCAACTCGTGATATTCTGTTACTCTACTAAACCAACCCTTCCTGATCCCCTACATGCTGCATCTCTTGGCACCAATGAGCTTCACCTGCTCTGGAACCAGAAGTTCATCAAATCCCTACAGGTGTAGTGGGGAGGTTTGAAGCCTCTGCTAGTTTTTTTCCTTTTTTTTTTTTTTTTTTTTTTTTCCCTTTCCTATTGTCTATTGCCAACCTTCCCATCCCATGCAAGCTGTTACTCTGTTTCATACCTGTGATCGCAGACATAGATGGAAGGACTGTGCAAATCTTTTCCCTCCCCACTTGTTTTTACTTTCAAAGTATCTTTATAACAGATTTATTGAAACATGTTCCATAGCATTGATACTCAGCAGTAGGTCTACCAGCATTATTAGGCTCTCCAACACAGTGATACTACTGGACAATGTGTCTTTGCTGTTGTTGCTGCTTTGACTGTACAACATTTTAGTAGTGTAGAACCTATCTGACTCTCTCTTTGGCTTTTTCGACATGTATATGTGGGAATTTAGCTTGTGCTTTGTTTGTAACTATCAGAGGTGCTAGGGGAAAAGTATTTGCTAACAAATTCAGCTCCTGAGCGCTAGAAAGGTTACGGGCTTTGTCAGTCACCTCCTTCTGTTGTTTTCAGATGAACGTACTCAGAAAAAAAGTTGCCATAGCACTGTGGAATTAACTGCATACACGGCTGCAGTTTTGTTTAATCTAGAATCATGCATAGTCTCAAATTTTGGAAGCGTACCTTTTGTGTCATTAAGTCAAGTGTAACAAGTCTTTTTCCCTCTTCTTGAATGGGAAACTAGTTTTGATACGTAAAAGAACAGTCTGTAGGGTAAATGCAATGTCAGGGCTTTAAACAGTGATGCAGAACCTGGTGGAAAGGCAGGGCCAACCGAGGGGAGCCCAGGTGCATGCAATGCAGCTGAGTGGCTGGGAGTGGTGGAGCCAGGATCCACCCCTTCCCAGACTTCATTTCAGGGCTGGCAGTGGAGACAAGCAGTTCTTGCTGGAGATCCCTGGGTGCTTGAGACCTTCCTCAGGTAAGCAGGAGCTTTTCTTTGTTTCTGTGCCTCCAGCTGTTGTATTCAAGCAAGTCCTCCCTTGCTGCAGCCTGGGCCCTTACTACTCTGCTTTCATTGTGGTGCTTTCTCTCGTGTTACAGCGTTACGTGGCCTTTTGGTATCTAAAGGGGAGCTGTAAGAAAGAAGGGGACAGGCGCTCCAGCAGTCTGTTATGATAGGACAGGAGGGAGTGGTTTCAAACTAAAAGAAGAGAAATATAGATTGGGTATGAGGAAGAAGTATTTTACAGTAAGGGTAGTGATGCACTGGAACAGGAAGAAGTTGCTTACAGTAAGGGTAATGAAGCATGGGAACTGGCTGGCCAGAGAGGTGGTGGATGCTCTGTCCTTGGAGATATTCAGAGTCAGTCGGGACCAGGCTTCGAGTGACTTGATCTAGCTTTGGGTGTTCACTGCAAGGGAGCCGATCTAGATGACCCAAGAGTCCCTTCCAACTCAAACAATTCCATGGTTCTATGAAAATTTGGTTCCGTAATTTCTGTTGCTGGCACTCAGTTAAAAAAAAAAAAAAAATCACCCACATTCTTAGAGACCATTACTCTTTGTAGCTGGCCTTACCCTGGGACACCACCGCAGTTTGTGGCAGTTTTGCATGCACAGCGTTGACAGGATTGTACCTTCAGTAAAAGTGACAAGTCAGTATTTGCTGCTAAGCAAGGGCTCCCTACAGGGCTTTAGGAGAACAAATATATCAGGACTGTTCTCACTAGAAAGAGGACAGTGACGAATGTGCTGGAATGACCACGTCCTTGTGAGTCTGACGTCAATAAGGTTTTGGCAAGCAGGAACGATCCACCTGAAACAGATGTTTCTTTTTCTGCTACTGCAATTGCTCTATGGGCTTATTTGTGCCATTTGAGACAGCTCTTCTTAGCAAGAAATTAAAAATAAACAGAATGGAAATATAAAATAGTGTAGCACTTCTCGATAGTGATGTTTCCATTTGTCAATGATTTACAGGCTGATTTGGCCTGGTTCTGTGACTAATGGGGCAGGGGTAACCGTGGACACATGCCCCAGGGAAGGGGAAAAAGGAGGAAGGGCTGGGAGGTGGGCCCAAAAACCAAACAGCGGCAGTGATCTGAGGAGGAAAGTTAATTTATTAAATATGATATCAAAATGCACGAGAACGCAACATAATAGAATATAATTGGAATGGAGGCTAATAAATTGTATAAAATGAGTGTATCCAAAAACTGAAGACTGTAATGCTGAAGATGAGACCTCTAGGGAGCACATAGGCTGCAGAGACAAGCAAAAAGGGAAAGGGGGATGACTCATGACCTGCGAACAGTTTTATCTTTCCCTCTGAAGGGAAAACAGAAACAGAACGGTGACCGGCCCTCTGGTGTACGTAGTTCTTCTCCCAGTGCATGATGTTATGGTGTGGAATACCGATAACAAAAATCATAAAACCATGACACATAGGAAATAAAGTAGTAATTAAATAGTATTGTGATAGAAGCAAGCGTTTCTTAAATGCTGACTGCAGTACTCAGTTTTAGATGTGGAACGTCAAGTGCAACCTTCTTTCCCCCTTTTCTAAAAGGTGGTGTTTAACTGCCTTAGTATCCTAACCCTATCCTCTACTGCTGCATGTGATTTTCTCTGTTCTATTATCTAGGAAAAATCAACCTACGGTTGAGGAACAATGTGAAGGTGAAGCCAGGTTTGCTGGATGAGATTTGTCTCGTGGCTATTCAACTACCTGGGCTCTCCCTCTTCTGCACAGGACAGGAAGAGAAATCAAGATGGAACAGCTGGTGGGAGATAGCCTACCAGCTAGTGTTAAAGGAAACAGAGTTTGGACTTTGAGAAAATTGATTTCACTTATTCTGGGTAATCCTGAATGCTGCTATGCTTTTCTCTGATTTTGAATTAATAGGAATTGGACATATGCTCTTGCTGATTTGATGGAACTTAAATAAATTCACGTGGTGAGGAGAGGCAAAGATCTTTTTGTGGTTACACGAGGATTTCCCTCAATGAGGTTTATTTACAGCAACGGATTCCACAGTGCCTTACCCAACTTGTAGAGAGGGTAATATCACACAGTTTTGCAGCCTCATCTGAAATCTCACCATAGAAAGAGTTCATGAGCTTATTTTTCTTGAAATACATGGTTCTTTTGTGATCTCATCTTTATTGTATTAGCACTGATTACTCGCTTCTGAAAATGTATCTATCGCACAGTCCTGCTTTGACTGAGGCCTTTCTAGGGCAGTCAGCCTTTAGTGCGTTACTTTTCTGTTTCTCTCTGTTTAACTTCTGAGTGCATTAACACCAAGAGCTTGAGACAAAGCTAGTGTAACGTAATCTACTTGTTATTTTGCCCTGTTGGCACCACAGAAAGAAGGGAGAACAGAGTTGCTGTAGGAAAGTCTTGCAGCTGTAACTTTTCCATGTAACACTGAGTGTTTTTCTGTGACAAGAATTACATTTTCCACTGAGGAGGCCCAAGACCAGGTGCAACATGTAAACTCTTGTAACTTCCTTGTTTGTGTTTTCAGTCTGGTTCTAAAGCAGAATAAATCCCATTGCCTGCTGGATATGCCTTCTGAGCATGTGAGGAAAGAAATCCTCTGTTACAAGATTTTTGAGCCAAATAAGTGACAATGACCCCTGGACCCCAAGACCTTTCCTGACATTAGAAGGCTTCTCCTATCAGCAAATGAAGTCACGACCTAACCTAGTGACCGGTAGCTGACTTTGTATTTGTGTTGGTTGCTCTGAAAGTAATGCCTCGTATGTATTTCCACGGAAAATACAACAGATAAAACCAGCACAAGGATGCTATTTGAGAGAGAATTCTCAGCTACAGAATACTGCTTGTCAATGGTCACTGCTGGTATCGGTGCATTTTTGCCAGTGGTGAACAAGAGCATGCATGCTGCACTTGAATCTATCTGCACTAGCAGTGGTGACCCTGAGTTGCCACTGCTGAAACACACCACCAACCTCCCCTGTGCATTCACATCCCACGTTTGGTCTCCATAAATGTTCAGCAAGCTTCAGTGGCTGTCAACAAGTGCCTTTTTTTCCACACAGAGGAATTCAGTGGCACACCTTTGCTTCCCACGCACTTCCATGTTGGATGCCATTCTGTTGGACTGCCCCTCTGCTGCCATTTGTCTCACAGCAACAAAATGTATTGGAGTATTGGTGGGAAGGTTCAGCTTCTCCTACCACGCCACCAACGTTCCCATCTAATGTTGTGGGCTGACATAATGAAATAGGAGGCATTATTTTTGGAACAGTCCCCCTGGAATGTATGTGGAGTAATATATGCAAAATAGAGGATGTTTTGATAGTAGATTTGTTCTTTTGGTATCTAATTATTTATTTGTTTTATCTACAGTTACGATAGCGTTATTTGTAGGGCTTCTCATTAATTGATGTGCATATTTTAACAATGTGTTTGAGTACTCCCTCATTTCTCCTTTGCCCCAGCAGGTGAAGGGTGGGGGGTGGGAGTGTTCTTTGTAGCTTTAAATGCATTAGAGTAAAAGAGCGAAACGTAGAAGCTGTTTCACTGGGTAAAAGAAATTTTGAACTGTATAGACCTAGCAGCAGTAAATTTGTTGAAAAATTATGAAGGGAAGTGCCCTGGTATTTGATGAAGATACGAAATGTGGCAGGCTATGAACTATGTTTATATGTTTTTTCTCACTTTGAAACTAGTGGGAATTACGTAACTGACTGCCTTTCACAATCTGATCCAAGCATTTTATCAGAATCTCCAGAAACTGTTCTTGTTTTTCTCCTTTCCCCCGTGTGACTTGACAGTTGCTTTGCTGAGGGTCAAGAGTTGAGATCTTTGAAGTTGTATATGGAGGAGTGAGTTTGTCTTGAAAAACCATAAAATTTGCAATTTAAAGGCAAACGCTATTCTATTTGTTTCTGTAGCTCCCATCAGCAGCATAAGTAAGTGTCTCACAAACTATAAGGAGATTAGTGCTCAGACTTGCCTTGTTATGGACAGAAATAATTGGATTTCAAAATCATAAGCAGGAAGTATGTAGGAAGTAGGTTCACATGTACTCACCTCTTTAGGTCTAATAGTTCATGCAACGTCCTTGGTACTGACTGCTCTTTGACAAAGTATTCCTTTTTGCTATTGAACACCATAAATCATCAGAAGAAACTTCTGTAAAATTAAACAATGTATTGAGGGAAAAAAATATACCATATTACAATTTACCATATTGCCATATTACATTTGAAAGTCTTTTTGTGTTTTGTTTGCTTTTGTCTGACTCTATTCAACAGGAGTATGTAAGGTGGCATCTGTCTGTAAGAGTACCCTTCCTTTGGGGTATCTGTGGCGATATCTGCTGTGGAGTAAGAAGATAAATAAGATTTTCCCAACCAATAAAAATGATACCCCAGCACTTCTCTCTACATCTCTCACCATTTTTCCTCTAAGCTGTTTCTATGTATAATAGGAAGACTTTGGAATGTAAAACTTAGGAACTGAGTTGAGTAAACAAGCAAGTCTATAAAGTAGCAGTTCAGTTGAGTACCGTGTCTAAAACTCACCTCCTCTGTGCTTTCCTTACACACGGTTGTGTGAATAATGGGTATTTTTTACTGTGTTACTGCACTTTTTTTCTTCATGTTTAGATCATCAGCTTCAGTAATTGTGTTACATGTGCCCCAGGTGACATAGGATGGTCAGAGCTTTAGCTCACTGTGCTCTGCCTTGAAGTATTACTTTTCTTCTTGTTCTACGAGGTTTAAAACACTGTTAAACAGCAAGGTTAACTGGGCTATTCCGGTTTTTGACCAGTCACCCTGTTTTTATCAAGTCTTCATTCTCCACTTTTCATGAATTTTCTTGTTCAGGTGGCCACTTAATACCATTAATCTTAAATAACATACATATTGGTAACTTCATATCACTTCACTTTGTGAAATTTAAATTTCTGATGTTTTCCTCTTCTGTTGCTTGTTTCATGCACCTTTAATCACACCTGACCACGGTTAAGCTAAATTTATTTTCTACAATCCCCCCCCTTTTTTTTTTAACTTTTAAGATACCCGGTGAAGACTGACAGAATTTTTGTTCAGAAGGGTGACTCCTACAAGCACCACATGTCGATTTTAAGTTGCCTTTTCTTTTGTGCTGTAGCAGCAGTTCAAAGTGATGTATCAAATTGCCTTCATCCAAATGAACAGCTGATTCTTCAATCCTCATCCAGTGAGGAGAGCTGTCTTCTCACACAAGAAAAGATGATGCACAAGGAGATCACAGAATCACACAATTCTAGGGGCTGTGAGGGACCCCCAGGGATCATTGAATCCAGCCCCCTGCAAAGCAGGCCCCTTCCAGCAAGCTGCAGAGGTAGGTGTCCAGGTGGGCCTTGAATATCTCCAAAGATGAAGAATCCACAACCCCCCTGGGCAGCCTGTTCCAGTGCTCCGTCACCCTCACTGTGAAGAATTTTCTTCACATATTGGTGCAGAACTTCCTGTGCTTCAGTTCATGGCTGTTTCCCTTTGTTCTGGCCCCGCAGGCTGCTGAAAAGAGGTTGGCCGTGTCTCCTTGGCTCCCACTCTTAAGATAGTTATAAACATTAAGTAGGTCACCTCTCAATCTTCTTTTCCCAAGGCTGAACAGACCCAGGTCGCCAAGCCTCTCCTCACAGGGGAAATGCTTCAGGCTCTTTATCATCTTTGTGGCCCTTCGCTGGACTGTTTTGTAGGAGATCCCTGTCTTTCTTGTACTGAGGAGCCCAGACCTGGATACGGGACTCCAGCTGAGGCCTGACCAGGGCAGAGTAGAGGAGGAGGATCACCTCCCTTGACCTGCTGGCCATGTTCCTTTTAGTGCACCCCAGGATCCCATTGGCCTTCTAGCCCACCAGGGTACACTGCTGGTTCATGGCCAACCTGTTGTCCACCAGGACCCCCAGGGTCCTTATCCTCAGAGCTCCTCTCCAGCAGGTCATTCCCTGACCTGTATTGATAAGTTCAGTTATTTTTTTCCAGATGCAAGACATTACTCCTGCTTTTGTTAAACCTCATCTTGTTGATTGTTGCCCAGCTCTCCACTCATCCCAGGTCTCTCTGAATGGCAGCACGGCCTTCAGGTGTGTCAGCCACTCCTCCCAGCTTTGTACCATTGGCGTACTTGCAGAGGGTGGGCGCTATCCCCTCATCAAGGTTGTCAATGAAGACATTGAACGAGACTGGCCTCAGCACAGACCCCCGTGGAACACCACTGCTCACGGGTATCCAACCAGACTCTGCGTCACCAATCACAGCCCTCTGAACTCAACTAGTCAGCCAGCTCTCCACCCACCTCACCATCTATTCATCTATCCCCCGCTTTCTCAGCTTCAGTATCAGGATATCATGGGAGACGGCACCAAAAGCCTTGCTGAAGTCAAGGTAGATGACATTCACTGCTCTCCCTCCATCTACCCAGCTGGTGATGGCATCAGAGAAGGCTACGAGTTTCGCTGAGCAGGATTTTCCCTCGGCGAGTCCATGCTGATAATTCCTGATCACCCTCTTCTCTCCCAGTTGCTTGGAGACGGCATCTAGAACAAGCTGTTCTGTCACTTTTCAAGGGACGGAGGTAAGACTGAGCGGCCTTGACTTTCCCGGATCCTCCTTCTTGCCCTTTCCGAAGACCGGCGTGACATCGGCTATCTTCTGGTCCTCAGGCACCTCCTCTGTTCTCCAAGACCTGTCAAAGATGACAGAGGGTGTCAGCAGTCACATCTGCCATCTCCCCCAGCACATGTGGATGCATCCCGCCGGTGATTTTTTACAGGAGAAAGGTGAGCTAATATATGTCATGGTTAAACATACACAAGTGAAAATATAAGGTCCAACAGACGCAAAATTAACAAACCAGGAAGTTCCAGAAAAGCAATGTTGGCAAAACGTGCTATCTGATTTTTGGCAGCTCTACATTACCAGAAGCTTAGGGACAAATAATTTTCTGTTCTCATTTCAATGGAGAAGTAAATGCTCCTCCAACCTCCTGCTCCAGGGAAGAAAGGAAGGAAACAGAAATCTGGAGCTGCTAATATTTTTAATAAAATTAACTGTTCTCCTTTCAGCTTTTTATTGGAAATATTAAACCTGACTGTTTTCCTGTATTTGGTGCAAAGATAAAGTTTAATGCCTAGAGAAAGGAGGGCATTCTAATTGTTTTAGAATGAATTAGAATTAATTCCTGCTTGCTACTTTTACCTAATTTACTACTTACCAACTGTCTTCACCAAAGCTGTCAGCATTAACCCCCTGAGTGTGTCAGAAGAGATATAGATAAACTGAAGGCAAATAAGGAGAGCAGATTTCTCGTGGTCTGTGGAATACTTTGGTATATCCTTGGGCTGTGAATGTACGAGGCTGTCAAGCAGAGAGTGCGTGGAAAAGAAACTGCCTGTGTGAATGTGGTGTTGGTGCTATAGTAATGATGACTTGCAGTGACACATTAAGATGCAGTGGAGTGATCATTAAAATGCCATCATAAACCTAAAAGACATTTGATTGTAAATTTTGGCTGTTTCTGGTTTTTTAACTCTCTGGAGAAGAGATGAAGCAAAGCTTCTTTTTTTTTTTTTTTTTTTTTTTTTTTTTGTCTGCGCTAATGGCATAAGAAAGGAACAAATTATATTTGGAGGTACAGTGTTTGCAACCTTGCTGTTTGATATTGATCAAAAAGCCTTAGAAGCAACCGATTTGGTGCTTTTATTTCTTTTCAAAGCGTATCTCTCTAAATTGCTTGTAATGTAATCAGAAAGCGCTGACCCACAGCGCATGCAAATGTCACAAATAATAGGTTCCAGCTTAGTGAATCTTCAGCTGGAGACAAGCTGGTGTGCTAATATGTGGATTACCTCATTCTGTCTTCTCCATGTTCTTGTTTGTAGGTGTGGCACGATACCGCAGCTCTTCACAGCTTCAAAGCATTACGTGCACAGTACAGATACAGATGTCCTGAGTGTTTCACCTCATTCACCCAACTGGTAAGTGTCCTTCACTTCAAAATTTAAGTACTCAGCAAAAAAATAGGTGAGCTAGCGTGGAACATTATTTGTGAATACAGAGAAGGTTTCTAAAGCTTCAATGTTACCGTTTTCATTCCATGGAAAGTTGTGGTGTTAACGTGAATCACTAGAACAACTCCATGCGCAGCAAAAGTCTACTTTCTGGTGCTTCATTTTTCTCCTTGATTCTCACTTTGGTGCACTTCAGATTTCGGTGCGACTTCTACAAGGCCAAAAGAAAATATGTGGTAGTGACTGTGTAATGAAGAAGGCAGAAAAACCAAACAAGATCCAGATATCATGTAACAGTTATTAACTTTACTAGCATCGTGTCACGAAACTATTATCTCAAAATAAGAAAGCACTGGAAAGCACGGCTGATCTTTCATGCAAAAAAGTGCATTGTTTTCTTTCAGTAGATGTAGTGTATCCCCCTCTGCAGTACATAGGGAAAGGTACAGAGTGCATTACTTCTATCATAGCTCTTTACAAAGTGCTTGCCCTACAATTGCGTGTTGTTCCTGTGTGAGATATTAAGATATGCTCACATAGCCTTGAAGTGATAGAAAAATATGTCTCATTTTTCACACAAATTCCAAAGATATACAGAGCAGTAATGAACTGTGGTGCCTCTGGGTTTTTAAAAATAGTGTTATTTTTGACTTGCTGAGACTCCAAGTTCATATATTCTGATTTGCTCTCAGACAGAGGAATATAACTTTGCTAAGGTTAAGTGGGGTAACAGGTAACTTTGGGAGAGGAAAAATATATCCTAAAAGACTTTCACATCACAAGCATAACATGTGATAACAACATGTAATTGAATCACAAATGCCTACGTATTTATGGTAGGTGTTGGAAGGAAACGTTGCGTTCTCTCTGGCTAGACACTGGGGAAATGTCTAGGGAATACATTTGAGAATGGAAAAAGGAAAGGACAGAGAGGGTTAAGACGTGGCTGCCCATCCAAAAGGAATTGAACTTATTTTCTCGAAACAGTACTGAGTTCAGACTGTATGTTTATGTAGTGATGTAGCATGCAGTGGTTCAGTTGTTTGAAAAGAGGATCTGTTCATTGGAAGTAACTGGGATTTTGTTCCCCTCTTTTTCCCTCAGGTAATGGGAAGGTTAGGAACAGTAAAAAACATCATCTTCTTCCAGAAGGCCTTGAAAACCTGTTGGAAAGGCGACACCTCCTATGGAAGCTTTGCTGGTAATTCAGATGTTCGTGATATGTGAATCCTTACCTTAGAAGTCGTGCTTGATTGGATTTGCTGCAGTGTTTCGGGTGAGGAACTGCATTTCTGGAGGAATTTCTACTTCTTGCCCAACCCTGATGGCGTTGCATATCATTCAAGGAGCAGCGCAAGTGTATTCTTCAGAGTACTGAGAAGAAGTGAAAAATACATTTTCTCCCCTTCCTTATTACTGTCACCTTCATAGCAGTTTCCTGCTTGACCAAACCCGCTCTGTCACAGTGTCTGCCATGGAAACTGGAATGAAATTTCAGCACTGATGCAGGCTTTGAGACGGTAATCAAGTGTGTGACTGAGTTATTGGAATGTGATGTATCCGGTCCATCATGCGCTTGTGGGTTCTCCAAGCCGAGTCAGAAAAGAATAGTAACAAACTCTTCAAACAGTGCAAACTAGCAGCGCCTCGCAAGGCAGGACGTTACATTTGACTGTTGGTAGAGGTAGATCTGAAGTTCATTCTGGGGGTAGGAGAATTTTCCCAGGCTCTTCTGTATCACAGCCACAAACTACGCTATGCATGCTTACATATTTACTAACAGATCTCCTGCAGAAAGATAGTAATAACCATGCTACTGGAATTCCAGAAACAGCAAATAATTGTGAGTCTCGTGTAACTCTATTTTCAGTCCCAGTCGTGAATGG
This sequence comes from Gallus gallus, assembly GCF_016699485.2. Classification (NCBI taxonomy): domain Eukaryota; kingdom Metazoa; phylum Chordata; class Aves; order Galliformes; family Phasianidae; genus Gallus; species Gallus gallus. The sequence goes on from NC_052537.1 coordinate 11,104,604, forward strand.
ATTTGGTCCATGAAATGAATCAAACTAACATATTCATATAATCCCCTAAATCTTTTGAAACATCTGACCCATGTTATTTTAGATTTTAACTCTTGTTGAGCTTATGTTGGGATACATCTTGAATTGGCTCTCATTGCTAATCAAATGCCAAATGGTCAAATGATCAGTGTCGTGGTCTTATGATTTTTGGTAATCAGGATTCCGCGTCACAACATCACATACTGCACTGGGAGTTAAAGAGTTAGTGCTCCAGTTCTGGGTACCTGTCTGTGAAGAGAACTATATCCCCCAGAGGACCGTTTGCTGTTCTGCTTCTGTTTCCGTTCAGAGGGAAAAGATAAAACTTTCACATATCAGGAGACGCCCCCTCTTTTCTCTTCTGTTCAGCCCGACTACGTCTCCTCAACGTTAGAGTAAGGCCTTCCGTTTTCAGGTGCTCTCTCTAATTTTATTTGATTTATTAGCTTCAATTCTAATTATATTGTATTATATTGCGTTACAGTGTGTTATCCTGCAATCTAATATCTTATTTAGCAGATTAGTTTGTTGCTCCTCAGATTGTTGCCCCTACTTTGTTTTTAAGCCCATCTCTCTACCCTTTTGCTCCTTTCCCTCTTTTTTCTTTCCTGGGGCAAGGGTCCATGGGTTCTTCTGCCCCACCAGTCACAGAACCGGGCCGAACCAGCCCGTAAACTGTTGACGTTCTTTTATTCCATTAGAAATACCTAACCACGATAACTAGGCTTACTCGAGCTACTAAAGTTTAAGGTTGTAGTACAACCTTTTATGTAATGCTGTTCCTTCAGCTTACAACGTAACGTTCTCTTGAGTGTTTCATGTAACATTGCCATGTCTCAGGCATTCAGAATGGTCTCATGTTGTCAGCAGTCATCCTTCAGCTTTTGTGTCTTTGAAATCCTTTTTTTTTTTTTTTTTTTTGTTTTGTGTGTGTGCGCGCTTCTGTGAGCTGTACTTTATGAACTGTCCTTTTTGAAACACTTCAAAAGAAGAACATGTTATAATCTTAACCTCTGAGAACAAACTTTGCTTTGCCTGCCCTGGCCACATCTCCACATCTGGGATGTTTAAAAGAATTGCTGCCTAAGCACTATTGATGTTCTGGGTACGATATTACCCACTTGATCTGCGTAGCTGTCACAAGAACAATGGTCTCAGAGAATGTTCTGTTCTTCAGCATCAGTAAAGAAGAACTGCATACGTTTAGGGGAATCCTGAGTGATGAGTTATCTACAGAGGAACCTCTCTGATTTCCCCATTCTCTTCTCAGATGGAGATTATAGAATGAATGACATTTTTACTGTGTAATTGAGTACTTTAGTGAAGGTGGTTTGACAGCCATTTCTATGACAGAGCAGGTGATGGGAGAATGCTCTAGGTCGGTTCTTTCCCTCCGGTAGAGTCTTTCATTCCATGTCAGTACGTGGTCTCCCAAGGTACTAAAAGGTTACACTGGGCATGTATTGAGTTCCTACCCTTACTGCTGATGATTTTTATTAGATGGATGAAATCATTTCTGCTCAGTGTACAAACAGCTGACAGTTTTAAAGCCGATATTCAAAAGTAAGTAGTCTGTGGCATGAATAAGTGAAACTATTTCAGGGAAAAAAGCCATCAGATCACTGCGAACTTAACAGCGAACGTGTTTTCACCACCTTTCAAGTGCTTAAGTTTGGAGTAATGTGTTAGAGATGGAGAGGGGAAAAAAATGAAGGCGTAAGGCCTTTCAGTTTTGAACTAGATATGCCAAGGAACCTTTTGGTAGTGGGTATGTGGTGGTTTTTCTTTTATTTGTTTGTTTGTTTATGTATCATCCATATTGAAAGATTTCCTTTAGCTCTGACCTTGACTGTTGAATTGCTGGTGAGTTGACTGCCTTGTTATAGTCTTGTACCAAGTGCTTTCACAGTGCTCAGAATGGGATGGCCTTTACAAGTGTACGCTATGCTGCTTCCTGAGGAGGAGAGTGACATTTAATTCTTAATCTCTCTGAGATTCACTTGGAGCCATTGCTTTCTGCAGTGTTTCTCCAAGCATGGAGCGCTGCTGTTTTTCCTTTTTTTTAATGCTAAGGTGATGTTCTTTTCAGCGTCCATGTACTGTTCTGCTTTTAATATGACACTTGCATCTTGTTTTAAACAAACTTCATGATCTATAATGCCACAGAGTGGTTAAGGTATGCAAATACTGACTTGTGAATTTTTCTTTCTATTATAAGTTTTATTGATTATTTATTTATTGTATCAGAGGTTTGTTTAAACTTTTACACCTTTGAAAGACCTGCAAGAATGGTAACTTCCTTCAGTACTTCACTATTTCTAGAATACCAAAAACTGTTTATCTCTCAGGCACCGTTGCTTCCACCGCTGATAGAGCCTCGCATTGCTTCAGTAGGTCCTGACAAACCTGTGATGTTATTTCAGAGTGCAAAGAAAAGTACAGGTACAGTAGCCAGAAAAAGAAAGTTCAAGCAGGAATACCACACCACGGAGAGCAAAACAGGCAGGCTGATAATAACGGAAGAGGAGAAGGCTGTGGTACTTCACAACATTTTTGCCTCAGTCTTCACTGTCAGCTGCTCTTCACCCCAGGCCTTGAGTGGATTGGTTGGGAGGTGAGGGCTGCGTCCCTCCTGCTGTAAGCAAAGATCAGGTCTGCAGCCACCTGGGGAACCCGATGGGTCCTGATGAAATGCATCCCAGAGCTCTGAGGGAACTGGTTTGTATTGTTGCCAAGCCACTCTTGATGATGTTTGAAAAGTGATGGCAGTCAGGCGAAGTCTGCGTTGGCTGGAAGGAGGGTGAGGTCACGCCCATTTTTAAGAAGGGTACGAAGGATGACTTGGGGAACTGCCGAGCTGCCAGCCTCGCCTCTGTGCCAGAGGAGATTGTGGAGCAGATCCTCCTGGAAGCTTTGCGAAGGCACATGGAAGATAGGGAGGTGAAATGAGACAACTGGCACGGCTTCAGCGAGGGCAGATCCTGTCTGAACAACCTACTGGCCTTTCTTTCTGTGATGGCATAAACAAAATGGGGAAGAGATGCTGATATCAACTATCCGGATTTCGGTGAGGCTTTTAACATGGCCCCCCACAGCATCCTTCTCTCCAAATTGCAAAGATATGGATTTGATGGCTGAACCCTTCGGTGAATGAGGAAAACGAGTCAATGTGTGGAAGCAGACCAGTGATGAGTGGTGTCCCTCAAGGGTCAGTACTGAGACCACTGCTCTTTAATGTCTTCATCAGTGACGTCGGCAGTGGGATCAAATGTACCCTCAGCAAGTTTGTGGGCGACACCATGCTGTCTGATGTGGTCAACGTGCTTGAGGGACAGGATGCGATCCAAGGAGACCTAGGCAAGCTCAGGCAGTGGGTCCCGTCAAACCTCAACAAATCCAATTGCTGGATCTTGCACCTGGGTCCCCCAGGGGAGAAAAGGATGGAGCACAGCCCTGCCAAAAAGGAACTGCGGGTACTCCTGGATGGGAAGCCGGATGCGAGCCAGGAGTATGTGCTCTCACGGCCCTAAAAGTCAACCGTATCCTGGGCTGCATCAAAAGAAGCGTGGCCAGCGGGTCGAGGGAGGTGACCCTGCTCCCGTACTCGGCGCTGGGGAGGCCTCACCTGGAGCACTGCGTCCCGATGCGGAGTCCTCAGTACAGGAGAGACAGGGACCTGTAGGAGCGCATCCAGAGGAGGGCCCCCAGAATGATTCAAGGGATGGAACACCTCTCCTCCGAGGACAGGTTGAAAGCTGGGGCTGTTCAGTTTGGAGAAGAGAAGGCCCGGGGAGACGCAATAACAGCCTTTCAATATCTAAAGGGAGGCTGTAAGAAAGCAGGGGACAGACTCCTTTCTTCAGTAGGATCTATTGTGATAGGAAGAGGGGAAGTGATTTCAAACCACAGAGGAATTCAGTAATACACCTTTGCTTCATACATGCTTCCATATCAGGTGCCATTTTGTCAGACTGTCCCTCTGCTGCCACCTGTCACATGGCAATGAAGAGTAATGGAATATTGGTGGGGAAGTTCGGACTCTACTGTCATACCACCAACATCCACCTCTGACGTCGTGGGCCTGCATAATACAGTAGGAGGTATTATTTGTGGAGCAGCCCTTGTATGTTACTGTTATCTGGTTATGCTGCAATACCTTTGAAAAACTGAGCCCGGTGTTGTATTGGACACTGTCTATATATTTACCTATTAGTGTATATATTTATGCTTCAGCTACTTTTCTCTCTGTAAGAAGATGCTACCAAGCGCTGTCTTTTCATTGTGAACTCTTCACTTGTAGCAGCAGCTGCAATCTCTTGTTACCGCACAAGCCGTCCGCAGACCCTGTATACAGGAAACACCGTGGCCATTTCGTACACAGGGAGCCAAAAATGCCAAATGCAGTGAAAAGGAGAATGATTTGTTTATTTTTTTTACACACTGTAGTGAATTACTTTTAGCACTGGGTGAGTCTTTGCACTGATGGGAACCATGTAAACGTTCAGAGAGATTCATTATCACTTTGTCAAGCATTTCCATCCACTCATGAATCTGGTCACAAATGAAAGAAAGAATGAAAGAAGTAAAGGGACTGTTTTGCGCTGAGCTTACCTGGCACTTCTGCTGTGACGTGGTGCCTGTCATCCTTTGAATATGTTTTCCAGCTGTTTCATACTTGTGTCTCTCTATACTTGAGGAGAGGGGAAATCACACTGTCCGGCTTTTCAGCTGTTCTTGGTGTTATCTGGACTAGTTTTAGTGCCCGGGAGGGAATATTGTTCCTTCATGAATTATGAAACTCCCGTATAGTTCATGGTACTGTTGTGAGGTTGTGTGAAATCTGCCACGTGGCCGTTCTGTTCTTGTCTTGGAGATGTGGCTATCTTTTGAAGAAATCATTATTGACTAAATACGTCTAGACTTGAGAAAATAAAACCACAGAACCTTATCGTAGGGATCATCCTTACAAATGCATCACTATCTCTCACAATCCATAAACCTATGTACTGTGAAATGATGCTTTCCTACGAATGATCCCAGTGCGGGTTTCCCTTTGTTACGCCTTGAAGGTGAGTTTTCCTTTCATACGCACGTGAATATCTACCTGCACAGAGGAGTGTGTGAATAGCAAAGCCCTAGGGAGAATTAAATAACACTCATCCCGTACTTCCAGTTGATTTGCTTCCGATGTGCCCATTAATCGACTGCAAGAGGTTCCTATGAGACTTTTTAAAACTACACCTGAATGTAAAGACTCCTTACGGATGTGAGGTATACTGTAACGTTTACATTCAAACGGATGGCTGAGGATGAGACAAAAAAAAAAAGTGGTAGCAAAGAGAGTTATATCTTGATTTTTGCATAGAGATGTTTTCAGGCACTGAGAACGCGCCCGTGCGTTTGTGCTGTCAAAGAAGAAATAAGCAGTATGAGCGTTCCCGGGATCAAAAAAAGATTCAATTGTAAATATTTGGCATTAGCACACCAATCCAGAACAAGAAGAAAGCCTGAGGCGTTCTGTGGGAGCCAGTTACGGCAGCTGCCTCGGAGAGCCCTCTATGAATGGCTTTATTGTATTGCCCTCTACCGGAATTACCGAGGACTGCAGACTGATGCTCAGCGCGGAGAAAAAACTCGGGCGGGAGCTGCGTGAGGCGGATACAAATACGGTGTTTCACACTGCTTGGCAGAACCGCAGGGTCGAATGCTTCTGGATTTGCAGTCCAAAGAGGGTCTCGGGTTTTGTTCTGTCTTAGTGACTTTAGAGAAGATTCCGTGTATGCAGAAGTGAGACCCAAAGTTCTAAACTTGCCCAGAAAATGGATAACGTATCCTTGAACTTTCAGGAAAAGAAAAAAAGAAAGCTTTCTGAGTTGCAGAGGTAGATGGTTTCAGAGCTGATGAGAGAACTGCTGTGTGAAACTGTGAGGAAAAGGTCTCTTTGGGTCCTGTGCCACAGATTATGATTATGATTATTATTAATTATTATGTTTGCATTCAAAAAGAATGCTCAGCTTTTCCTTACTGATAGGCTTTTATTATTACTATTTATATTCATCCAGCGCTTGACTGAGACCATTTTCCCCCTTAAAGGTGTAGGTCACTCAATGCATACTTGGTTACTGAGATGTAAGGAAGAAATGAATCCCACGAAGGTGCATTCTGATCTTAAACCAAGAAAGGGATTTTAATGTTTGGCCCACCCTGAACCCACGGTGAAATCTTCAGTGTTTCTCCCTCCACAGGTGCCTAAATCCTACTGCTGTTATACCACGAGCCTGTTATTCCTGTTGTCACAGCTTTGGTTGGATGACTTGAACTTTTAAACTAAATTATAAAAAATAAGTCAGAAATGGACCGAAAGGAGAACTTTTACTGATGCAGCTCTCACATGGAAAGACTGACCCAAGGCACTGCTTAAAGAAAGTTTTGCATGAAATTATTGAAAGTATTTCATTACTGTACAGGTGAATTCACCGATTTTACGCATTGGAATAATCCCTTAGAAGAAAACCTTCTTTCCATACGAGGAATTGGAGAATGTGTGAGTTACTCGTGGCAGCAAGCTGAAGATCTGACTCGTTTTGTGTAAAAGATGGAAGATCAGGTCACGACTCTCGGCCCGGTAAGGTGCAGCAGCTGTAGTTTTGTTCCACCCATTTAACTCACAGGTTTTGTACTCTTGTTCAGCCTCAGCAAGGTCATCCAAGCCTTTGAAAGGAAAAGAAAAGCAATATTGAAAGGACAGATTTAAAGAACCGAGCTAATAGAGTTTTGTATTTGTCGGATTTCTCACACGTAAGCCACCAGAACATCTGTAAGGAAACAGGCACTTTTAGGTGTTCTCCCTTCCGAGGGCTATTTAGCAGTCCTACAGTACTGTCCACGGTTTGTGGTGTCATCCTTGCAGGAACCGAGAATTTACAAGCGTCATTTTGCTTGTCTTGTAAGAAGAGTAAGAAATAGGTAGCAGTCCCTTAATTCTTCTAACCTAGTTTAGAATCAATTAATTAATCAGTAGCTGTGACTAATTACTCACTTCCAATTAACCTGGAAACTGTTACAAAATGAAGCCAGAGAACATGACTTCCATGGTAACCGGTAAGTTTCTGCAGTGAATTGGTGACGCAACCTATGTGATATTACATACCCTATCTACGCTTACCTTAACAATAGAGAAGGTGATTTATTTTGTAAGTTTGTGTTGTGCAGCTTTATTTATTTGTTTATTTATTTTAGTGCCTATATAGTCCTCTACCAACTGTGCTGTTGTATTTCAAGGGGAGTTTATGGTCTGTATTTTATTACTTGTTAGAATACTAGCTCGAAAAAGTTAATAAACCGTACATGAGTCCAGCGATGTGACCGTTAACTAACTGGAACACTTTGCCTCACTGAGGACTTGAAAATCACCAGATACGAACGCATTGCTTGTGCAACGAATACTTTTCCAAAGCTGAATAGAATGTCATCAAAAGAAAAGCTGATCAAAACCCACGTCAGTGCTCTGGTCTTAACTTAGGAATGGCTTACGTTGTTGTATCTATGTGATGTTAAAAAACAAAACAAAACAAAAAAAAAAACAATTGGCTTGGCCTCTGTTGACTGATTGCGATCACAGTATGGCTCAGACCTCAAAGATCATCGAGCTCGAATGCCTCCACCACCGGCCGGGCTGCCACCCACTCAATTGGGCTGCCCAGAGAGCCACATCCAGCCTGGCCTCGAACGCCTCCGGAGACGCGTCATTCACAACCTCCCTGGGCATCCTGTGTCAGTGCCTCAATACCTCGAGTAAGAAATTCCTGCCTCCTAATATCTAACCTAAATCTTCCCTCTTTTCGTTTAAAGCCATTCCACCTTGTTCTGTCACTATCAGGTTGTAGCGGAAATGCCAAATCACAGCTTGAATCACAGGTGATTGCGCACCTGGTGGGAAGGCAGGGCCAACCCAGGGGACCTCAGGTGCACTCAATGCAGCTGAGTGACCGGGAGGGGTGGAGCCAGGATCCGCCCCTTCCCAGGCCTCATTTAAGGGTCAGCAGTGGAGGTGAGGGTGTCTTGCTGGTGTTTCTTATATCCTTGAGGCCCTCTGAAGGTAAGCAGCTGCTTTTGTTTGTTTCTGCACCCACGGCTGTTGTGCTTGGGCTTGTTCTCTTTTGCTGCAGCCGTGGGCTTTGCCACCCTGCTGTTATTGGTGTACTTTCCATCGTGTTACAGTGTTACGCAGACCCTGTAAAAAGTTGGTCCTCCTCCTGTTTATAAGATACCTTCAAGTGCTAGAAGCCACAGTGAAGCATTTTCTTCTCCTTGGTAAGCAAAATCAAGTTCCATCAACAACTTTTCTTGATAGGAACAGTACTAAAGCTCTTTGCTCATCTTTGTGGCCTTCCCCTGGACCCACTCCATCAGCCCCACGTTCTCTCTCGTGCTGAGGGCCCCAGGCACAGGTCTCCAGATAGAGCGCTGTGAGGGCAGAGTAGAGGGGGGACGATTGCCTCCCTGTCTTGTTGCAGCCCAGGATACCCTTGGTTTTCTGGGCTGGAAGTGCACTCTGCTGGCTCACACGGAGCTTCTAGTATGCTGGAACCCTCAAGTTCTTCTCTGCAGGGCTGATCTCAGTGACTTCTCCTCCTGGTCTGAGCTCGTATCTAGCAAGGTCCTGACCCTTGGGATGCGTGTTATCGGGCCCCATAGCCTTGTACGCACTCAGTCTCATTGGGTGGTCTCAGACTCGCTCTTCTCTTACTGGGTGAGGGATTTGAATCCTCCAGCCCCCAGCCGGAGGTTTGTGAACATGAGAGCTATGGAAATCCTGACCGCTAGCAAAGACTAAAGCGAGGAACTCATTGAGCACTTCAGCCTTCCTTCCATCTGTCGTTGCCCTTTCTCACTTATGAGAGTGAGTATGCTTTCCTTGTTCCTTTCTCTTGTGAGCAGTGTACCTGTAGAAATCCCTTCCTGTTTCTTGTTTGTTTGTTTTTAAATCTCCTGCCGAATTCAGTGTCATCTGAACTGTCGAGGGCTGGAGAACTCTCGTGCTCTCAGAAAGGCATCCTTAAAGCGCTCCTTTCGTGCTCCTTTCTAACTCAGCGCTTGGGTATAGATATACATATATGAAGTTATTTTTTTCTTCTTCTTCATATGGAGTGTTGTACTCAATTTTATGTAGTTATTGCATAATGAGCCTCCTCTGCCTGAGTTAAGTGAAAGCTGTGAAGCGCATTGAGTGTTGCAGAAGCAGAACCTGTCTGAAATAATGCTGCTTGGCTGGCTTTGTTGCCTTTTGGTGTGTGTGCGTGTGGGGGGGGAATCGAGGAGAGCAACAGATCTTTTTGTTTTATGAGGCTTCCCTGATGACAGGGCTTTTAATATTGGAACTTGTTTTCTACGGGAGGGTTCTTCTTTGTTGTTTATAGTCTTTGGGATTCTACATGCTATTCAGAAACAATTGCTCAGAGGTAGGTAACTTATGGTGAACCTGTTTCATTCCCTGTCAAGTCTCAACAGAGAAGAGTGGTGTTACCTGATACCTCTGTGGAGATAGCCACTTCCAGAGTGCTCTGCACTTTACAGGGACTCTGCATCCTTTGTTCCCATAAGGCAATAAACGCTGCCCAATGAATGCAGCAATTGGTTCCCAGAGTAAAGAGTTCGGGGTGGAATAGCACAGCGAGGTTGTTAAATGCTGATCTGAGCACAGAGTTATTCACAATGTCATGGGAGGAGGTCAGACTGACTCTAAGCAAGTCCCGTGGAAAGGGAGTACAAGTTTAGCCTTGCGATCTCTGAAAAATCTTAAATGAAAATCCACCTTTCTCAAAATTACTGAAACTCTGGACCATTTCTTCGTGTGGGACTTCTTAACAATGGGAACCTTCCGTGGGATAAATAGGACTAAGGCTTCTGTGAGCAGAGAATGTTCTGTGCAGTTCACAATTTGGGCTGCCAAAAAGGATAATTCCTAGGTAATTATCATTTAGAGGAAAAAAAGTAAAATACTCTGAGTTGGAGGGGGAAAAAAAATCGCCATTGTAAACTTACATCCAGAAAGTGAATAGGTTGGAAACCAGTTGGTTCTTGAGAACAGCAACAAAATTTCTTTTAAGAGAGAAAATTGCAGGTTCTTCCTGCAGCTTTGCTAAGTAAAACCTCAGATTTGGCTTTTGACAAAGAGTCCCCATGGCTTGTCATGCAATGTGTAGGTTTGGGGGAAGGGACTTATCTTCTCAGCACAGTAACAGAGGCTGAAGGGAAATAACTATGGCTGTAATTACTTCAAGTGAGTGTACAAATTGGAGAAGGCTAGAGCTTCCTTGGATGCTGTGCAACATGAATGAAAAGAGAACAAAGGTCAGATTTTTGGAACCACTCACAGTCAAATGCTCATGTGAGTTAAGGATGAGGGTTTTTATTTATCATTTGTCTTGAACACAAAATAAAAAAAAGGAAATCTTTTCTTCTCATCGCAGATGGAGGAACACACACACACAGCCCAGGCCTCCAGCTAAAAGAGACAGTGAAAGGGAGTCTGTACTGGTGTTCATAAGGAAAGATACTTTAGAATGATGGGTATGCATGCTGGAATCTCTCTTCTGAACATGCATGCCCAAGAAAGACATTATGAATCAACAGAGGTTTTTTGGCTTTTGTAGGCTTCATAGCTGCAAACAGTACTCCTTGCTCAGCTGTTCTGGTTGTGGGAAGGCACCCATACTGGTACTAGGCAGAAAATGCATACAGTGAAATGACTGGGCTTGCAGCAGTTAAATATTCCCAACTTTGGGCAAGAGAAAGATCTTTATGCTTTAGCTATAAACTTACTCCTGCTTCAGGCCCCATCTTTTCACATTCCTCTACCAGAGGAATACGCCATCAACTTCTAGTTCAGACACAGATTCAGTAACTGCTCTATTTTCTGTTTTATCAAACTGTGCCTGTGTGTTTCTACAACATCCCACTGCGGAAGAGGAAGCCCAGGTTACCAAAGCATGAAATCTGTCCTCTGGCCTGGTTCAAAGCATGTATCACGCAGGGGAGTAGGTAAAGAAAATCCTTGTCAGGAAAGCAGGCCTGAGGACTAAATCTCACACCATGAAACACCCCTTCCTCCTAAAACCTTAAACTAAAAGCTAAGCTGTGACTCAGCCCCCTGCAAAAGGGGCTCAAAGCATTTGTTAGAATAAATGAGAGTGCAAGAGGCCAGCAGACCAGCACTCGTCAGGGGCCACGGGGCTTCATTTCAGGGCACACGCACTTCAGTATTTCTAGAAATGACCAGGGCAAGGGACTTAGATGCATATTTATGTGCATGTATTAAGCCACCTTGGAGATTACAACAAGACCCTGGACCAGAGGGCGGTTAGAGCAAGCTCCCCAGGCAGCAGTCACAGCCCCAGGCTGAGGGAGTTGGAGAAGCATTTGGACACTACCATTGGAGATGGCAGTTGAAGTTCAGGCAGACCGGGGCAGAGCTACAAGTGGGAGGTCCCTTCCAACACAGGCTGCATTCCTATTCTACACACAGCAGCCATTTTACTGAGTTTGTATACTTGTTAAGCTTTTCCTCTCTTCTCAGTAGTGTACTTCTTCACCATCCCACTGGGAAAAAAGCAGAGCCTGTTAGCCCCAGCAGCAACAGCTTAAAGGCCAGCAGACATCTCCTTGCACTAAGGAGTCAACCTACTAACACACTGAGACACAGTAGCAGCAAAGGCAGAAGGAGAGTAGTTCTGTATTCAAGTCAATTAACTCCTTTTTCTCTCCTGCCTTGTAGAGGTGGCTGCATTTGAACAGCAGCACAGCTGGAACATTAACTAACTAAAAGTGAAGTTAACAACTGCAGACTTCCACACGAAGGTACAATATACATCCTCAAGCCAGGGAAGCCCTACCGCATCTGAGAAAGGCTGCCTTGCAGAAATTCAGCTGCAACAACACAGACACAGGAAACATCCTCAGCAATTTCAGCTGGTGAGCGAAGTGAGGCTGAGGCATGGTGCTGTTGGAGTAGGTGATCTGTAAATATTTGTTATTAACATAAGTCTCACCTTTTTTTTTTTTTTCCAAACAGAACACACAATGCCAAACGACCACCCACCGAAGAGGGCATTTGCCTCCCCTTTCTCACCCCTCAAGATTACCGAGGGAATGGCATCAGCCAGGGAAGAAGCCCCCAGCACAGAAAAAGCAGGTGCCTCCTCTTTTATTGTGGTAAGTAAGGATTTAGAGTTACACCTAGACATTCCCCTATGCAGTTTTGCTTCGGCCAGAAGCTGAAGAACGTAAAGAAAGTGGAAGAGGTCTCTCAAACAGGAGACCTGGTTTTCCCACTATTACAAAGTCACCCATTTCTAAATTTCAGGCCGCCCATCTACCAGTTCAATCCAGCACAGGTCATGAGGTACGCTCTTGAATATTTTGCCTTAGCCACAGAAGGAGGTACCTTCATTTTTATTTATATAAACAAAAATGAAGTTGGCCATGTTAGAGACCTCTCACAAGAGGAGAGGTCATCAGCATTTCCCTTGTTTAGTTTTCCCACTTATCTGATTTTCCCCCTCTCCCAGAGTAGCACACCAAAATCTGAGAGCACAGCAGCAGCTCCCCTCCTTCATGAGGGTCTCAGTCTACTTAGGCTGCTGCTGCGGTATCCATCCTGCATACACTAGAGATGGTTTACTCCCCCACACCACAGGCAAACGCCACCCCTGGCCACTTCCTCCAACCCCCAGGGTGCAGTGACTACAGAGAACAAGCAACCTCTTAAGTCACAACAAGAAGTTGGTTCCAAGGGGCCTTACCTGAGCTTTGAAGTAAGGCACTAAAAGCTTTCTCCTCCTCCTCCTTTCAGCCCAGGACCAGGAACACCACCACTAAGCAGCCATCACCACACAGGAGCCACTAGAGCACCTCGGGAAGAGACATCTTTGTCAGGAGGGGAGCTCCCCCTCCCCACCCCACAGAGGGAGTCCCCCAGCCAAGAGGGGAACTCCTCCCTCACACCCCATGCAGGGGGGCCCTCCACCCAGGAGGGAGCTCCCTAAGTGGGGGGAGAGAAGAGGGAGAGCCCCTCCCCCCCACTCAGGAGGGGAGCTCTCCCCCACCGAGGAGGGGGGCTCCCCACTCTGGGGAGCTTACCCTCCCCACCCAGGGGGGGCTCCCCAGAGGGGGGAGGAAGGAGAGCCCCCTCCCACCCAGGAGGGGAGCTCTCCCCCCCCAGGAGGGGGGCTCCCCACTCTGGGGAGCTTACCCTCCCCACCCAGGGGGGGCTCCCTAAGTGGGGGGAGAGAAGAGGGAGAGCCCTTCCCCCCCACTCAGGAGGGGAGCTCTCCCCCACCGAGGAGGGGGGCTCCCCACTCTGGGGAGCTCACCCTCCCCACCCAGGGGGGGCTCCCCAGAGGGGGGAGGAAGGAGAGCCCCCTCCCACCCAGGAGGGGGGCTCCCCACTCTGGGAGCTCACCCTCCTCCCCCCCCCCCCCCCGGGGGAGCTCTCTCCTCCCACTTCCGAGACTGACCATCCCCGCCTCCCACCCAAAAAAAATAATCTCTTTGAGATAGTGCAATCCCCACTCCACAGCCCCCCACCGCCAGCCAAGAGCACAGCCCACCCCCAGGGCAGGCTCTGCTCTTGGCTCTTTCACCACACAGCTCCACAATAAACACCACACTGCTGCCCACACAACCAGCCACAAGTCAACAACCCCAAGACACTCCTGCCACCAGCCTCAAAACAAAAAACACACACCAAAGGCCACCTGAAGACAAAAGACACTGCCACACTACTGCCAACAGCCACACAAAGCCAGACAGCCCCCAAGAAAAACCACCACCAAACCCAACAACCAGCTCCACCTTCCACACTCAAACCGCCCAAGCCACTTTCTACCACCTACCTCCTAACCAGAAAAAAAACAAAATAGACAAGCCCCACAACAACACCACCACCAAGCCAGCCTGCCACATCACCAACACAAACCAAGCCCCAAAACAACACAGCACCCCAGGCCTACCTGCTGGCTCCGCTCCTCCTCCGCATCGCAGCTCCCAGGATCTCCCTCTTCCACGCAGGACTTCAGCCCCACCAGGACCCCTCACTCCAGCATCAAAGGGCCACGCTCCATCAACTCCATTCCTCCAGGACAGGACCTGCCACGCACCTTCCACCCTGTCACAAAAAGCACATCGTCACCCACACAGCCACTGCCTCCAGCCCTGGGGCGCCACCCACCTCACAGGTAACAACATACAGCTCACCTTGCTCCACAGGGGCACCCCGCTCACACCACCAGCATCCTGCCTCCGGCCTGAACCTGCACAGAGACCTCCACAAACCACCTCCAAGGGGGCGCGCCTGGGGGTCCCCCTCTCTCACCTCCTTCATCCCACTGCTGGGGAAACCACACACCTGCTCCAGCCAACCCTCTCGGCAAAGCTCTCCGCTGCAGCCCTCGCCCTGCAACAAGAGCACAGATCACACAGCCAGACAGAATGCCAAGGCCCCACTGCAAAGCGCCCGCACGCAACTGCAATGGGGCCCGGGGAACCGGACTCCGCTACCTCCCCGGGCACCCTCTCCCATCCCGCTCACAGGGAAATCATTCTTCTTCCTCTTTAAAGAGGAATTCTGGTGATACCAAACATGCACACTGCCCCCCTACTGCCACACGCCACTCATCCCCGTCAACTCGGCTCCTGCGCAGCACGCATTGCTAACTGCCACCCTCCTCTCCTCTCACTGCACAATCAAGACAACGCACAAAGCTACCTTTTGGTCCGGCATGACTTCCCCTCTGTCCATCCACCTGGACTGCTCCTTGCACATTCCTTCTCCTCCGGTCACATGGCAATGACACCTGCAACAAGCTGTTACGTCACCTCCCCAGGAACAGAGGTGAGGCCAACCTACCTCCAAGTTGCACACGCCATCCTCCACACCCTTTCTGAAGGCTGCGGTGGCATCCGCCATCCTCCAGTCTTCAGGTACCTTTCCCACAGGAAACAGCAGGGAAAAGTGACAGAGAGCGCCATTTGCCGGTCACCGCTGCCAGCTCTCAGCGGGCACAGGCATAGCCCTCCACAGCTCAGGCATTTGCTGGCCTCCTTTCTGCCTGAACCACTTTTGACCAGCTCCTCCGCAACTGAGGGGAAGGCAACCTTACTCTGAGACTCTCTCCTCCAGGACCCCAGGTTCCCCAGGAGCACTCTCAGCAGAAACCACTGAAACCAAAACAGGCATCCAGCATGTCCTCCATCCTCCATTACTCAGGCCCTTGCCTTGTGAAGCACAGGCCTGCAATTTCTCCAGTCTCTCCTGTTGACAAACTTCCATTAGCCTTGACCTCCCTCCCAAAGCTGATACTCAGAGGGACTTGGCCTTCCTCAGCCTCTCTCTTCCTTCTCCCCTTCAAGTTCCTCAGTCAGCCCTGCAGGTCCCCCACCATTCCTGCGCACTTCCTTCCTCCTTGGGACGCAGCGCACCTCAGCATGGACGAAGTAATGCTCCAGCATTCACAGGACCCCTTCCTATGCTTGAACAAGGGTTACCTCCAAGTAGGCCCTTCAAGAGGACAAACCTGGCTCCCTCTAAGTCCAGTGTTTCAATCCTACTCATTGCTTTGCAGCTTCCACACAAGATCCCAAACGCTGCGGTCTCGTGACTGGCACGCTCCAGGCTGCCCCTGGCCTTCCTGTCCCCAAACGGCTCTTCTGCAATAGGGAGCTCCAGCAGCCCCTCTCCTCAATGCCTCCTTCGTCACCTGTGTCAGAAGATCTTACCTTTGACACATTGCAGGAAACTCCTGGAGCCTACCATGAGAACTAGCCTCACAGCTGTGGGCACCATTTCCAGCTGTGTGCAGAAGGTCTATCAGCTTCCTCACCCTGGTCTGTGACCAACACCCCCACTCAGGTCACCCACTTTTACCTGCCTCTTCAGCCTCACGCACAAACGCTCCGCTGGTTCTTCAGTCATCCCTAGGTGGAGCTCGATACGTTCCCGTTCTCTCCCTCGAAAAGAGACTCCACCGCCTGACCGGTCTGTCTTTCCTAAAAGGAACAGAGCCATCCACGACAGCACTCCAGTCGTGCGAGCTGCCCTGCCAGGTCTCCACGGTGGGAACCTAAATCGTGCTCCTGCAGTTACACGGGAAGGAAGAGGCGGGGAAAAAAAAACAAAAACCACGGTCCCAACCTGCTCGCTCCCACCGCTGGAAACGGGATGGGTGAGAGCACCCGCAAAACACTCCGCAGTGGCCGAGGCCACCCCGGGATCGTGCTCGGTCTCGGGCGGAGGCCCCGTGCCGGTCCTACTAAAAAGCCACGCGGGAGCCCCCAGCGGCGGCGCCGTGCCGATCCCAAAGACACGGAGGCAGTCGGGCAGCAACCCTACAGGAGCCCCAGCAGGGGAGATCTTACCGAGCGACTCTCAAACACTCACCGCTTCCACGAGCTGCCTGCTTCGGAGCGATGAGAGGCTCTGCTACAGCCCTCGCTCAGCCTGCAACACGAGAAACCTTTTGTTTCAGCAGCCCTTGGCCTCGCTTCTCTCTCCCGGCAGCACAGAGGCTGCACGAATACGGCCCCATCGCGTTCGCTCCTACCGAGGAGAGCCTGAAGAACTGAAGCACCCGCTAAAAGAAATCCCGAGGGTGAGGGGGGCGGAGAGCACCCCGGGGCTGTGCGAGGACTCGGGGGTCGGAGCGGCAGCCGCCTCCGAAAACGCGACGGCAGCCGGGCGGCGGCGGCGGCGCCGTATCGGCTCCGCACAGCCGGGGGAGCCCGGCGGCGACCTAACGCCGGCCCCGAGAAGAGCGGGGTCCGACAGCCGCCAGCTCCGGAGATCCTGGCGGCTCCCGAGCGCTCACCGTCCCCTTACTACCCGAACCGCTCACCTGTTTGGGCTGGTCCTTACCGCAAAAGGGCTCACAGCAGCCTGAAACAAAACGACACCACGAGAACATTAAAGAGAACATTAAAGAGAACCTGAAGGCGCCGTCCCCCCCCCCCCAAAAAAAAACCCGCGTACCGCTTCTCAGCCTCAGCAGCACCAGGGCCCGACAAAGAAACAGAACTCACTCCGTCTCCCATACAGAACCGCAGAAACTCCCCCGTGGCTCCCGGCAGCCTCCGGAGGAGCTTAAGAGGCTTTGGGGCGGGCCCCGCCCGCGGCTCCCGACGAGGCGCAGCTGCGCCCGGCCGGCCGCGGCCCCGCGGCACCTGGGAGTCGTTGCCTCGTTAGCGCAGCCGGCCTCGTTAGGGACGGCCCGGGGCTCTGACAGTTTGACGTGCGGACTCCGGATCTGAATTAGGGACTTAAATTACACTTTAAAGTACAGTTTGTTACGCGCTTCTCCTTCTCGCCGCACTGTGGGATTCATCGATAAGTTAAGTAATTGTGCCAATTCAAACGGGTCGCTTTGCATCCGACGCGACCGGCGCGATAGAGCGTCTCCCCTCCGAAGAACGTCCCCGGCCTTAACGGTTTCCAGGGGCCCCCGCTGGGTGCGTCTCCGCTCTGCTTTCCATCGCCCCAATTCCGAACAAAAGAAAAAGGGGAAAAAAAATATTTATTTATTTATTTATTTATTAAGAAAAATAAGTCTTTTTAAGATAATAAGAAAAATAAGGAACAAACGTGCAGACCTTCACTGCTCAGGGGGGGCTACAAACCAAAGTAAAACTAGGGGCCGGCAAAAACATGGTACTCCACAGTCTTAATTTAATAAAACACAGTGGAACCCCCTGAAATAGCGTGAAATTCAGAAGCCTGTGGTCGGGCTGAAGCGTCGTGTGCTGGCCGGCAGATGTTTGGAAAGGTGCTAAGATGTAACTCTTATTGTCCATAGAATTTGCTGTTAACCACTTGCAAGATACAAAGTGACGGCCAGCTGGATGAATAGGAGAATGTATGTGAACACCCGGAACTGACAGACCCGGCACGGTGCATGTGGCTTGAAGTGGGCACTGAGAGAAAGCTCAGACAATGTATATACATGCTATTAACATTCACATTAATTTCCACTGGGACACGACTTAATTAAGGTGAGCTGTACAAAGTTCATCTCATTTCCCTTTACGCTCCATTCCATACACAATGTATGTTACCAGAGAGATACTGCGCTATGCTTCACTACTTTAATCACTGGCCTGTCCCATTGTAGTTCAGGAACGCATGCAAGTGTACTGTTCTTATTAGAGGCACGGTCTGGAGAAGATGGCCGGGGAGCTGAGCATCATTTCTACATCAGCTGCTGAAGCGCCCACTAACTTTGGATGTCGCCTAAACCTTCAGATGGAATCCTTGCAGGCATTCCCGTGGGGATCGGGAAATTGCAGTATGCCGGAACTACCGTTGCTGATGTGGGGCGAGCGCTCTGAAGTGCACTTGGAGAAGAACGCATTCCAACCCCGCATATATGAAAAGTTTAATATTTTAGACAGCTAGATGAAATGCTGGGGTCTTGGTGCATTTTGCTTTGGCGGTCCAGGCTTTTCAGCATCTTAGGGAAATGTTTGGAAATGAATTTTATTTTCACAACTGTGGTACAATTACAAGGCGGGGATGTTTCACCCTTCTCACCGAGGTGCCCTTGGTGGTGGTGGTCTGTAAATGGCTATAGAACTGACAGAGAAGTCTGCAAGCATTTTCTTCGGTTCTGATTTTTATTCTTATTTGTTTTAACAGAGAGATAAAAACCAGCATTGTGCATGTCCTTGCTCTGCGGGTTGGGGATGTATCGTTGTTGTTGTCGTTGTTTTCCTGGGAAGTAAAACAGGGTATGATATTGGTAATAAGGGCAAGTGGATTTATTGCTGAGCGAGTTGTACGCTGTTTGACAGAAAATTCCTGAACTGATCGGTGTTGGTGGAAGTTGGGGCTGCCTCCCGATGTTTCCTGAGCCTTCTATTTAGTTTGGAGTTCTGGGAAGTATTTGTGGGCTTAATCCATTTACGCTTTTGATAGGTAAATGCAAGCCATGAGTTACGGTAAATTATTGCTAAGAAAAGATGAATGGAAGAATGGATGTTTCATTTTACTATATATGCTGGGAAAGGTTGTTCTTTCTTTCAGCGTATAACTCTGCTTTTCCTCGTACAACCTATTTACAGGGTCAGACTTCTTAATTTATTTATTTTTTTGTTTCTGTATTTACTGTAATTAAAGCCAAAGCAGACAACACTTCTTCAGTCTTCTGCATTTACTGAGTGCCTTTAGCAAACACGCTGCAAGGCATAGCCGTTAGATGAGCATTTCCAACCATGGTGTGTAAATGAGTTATAAAATACAAGCAACTCTATAAAACAAGAAAATCCTGAGTTAACAAATAAATGGTGTCCTTCCTATATCACGTATAAGCTTTTTTCATCCTTCTCGTAGGGTGGTATGGTATCTCGGAGCTCAAAAGGGATTTTCGCTGTAGGGTCAGAGATGGAAGGTGTCACAGTGAAGAACTCCTTCAAATCGTGTATATATATATAAATATATTCCATTTGAGGGCATCTACAGCTCAGGAAGGAACACTTGATGTGTACGTGACTTTTAAAAGAAACAGTGAAATTGAAGAAATGGGTTCCCTGCAGGGCAGCTCTGCCTGGTGCCCGTTTGTGAGGTGAAATCACCTATGGGGCAACTCTGCCCTGAAGGGACGGGCGGCACTGCCCGCGAGAGGGGCGATGACCTTAGGTGACTCCGGCCGTGACCTTCAGGTGACCCCGGCCTGGCCGGCCTCAGCTCTTTCTGGGCGGGAACGCTCAGGTGAGAAGAAAAAGCGGCGGGAAGCGATAAAGGCGGGAAGCGACAGCGGCGTTCTGGGCTCCTATTGGCTGGCGGGCAGCCGGGAAATCTATATAAGGTGCGCGGACGAACAGGTGAGAGACGTGATTACCTCAGCGCGTCAGAAGAAACGGGATGCTGTGAGGGAGAGGCGGCAACGGCGACGGCAGCAAGCGGTCTCTAGAGCTGAGGTATGGTGGGGCTGCGGTACGGCGAGTTCGGTCTGAAGTGGTAGAGGATGGAGCTGGACCGAGGTGGAATGGGGCCAGACTCGGAACCGCCTGTGCCGCGGGCTCCGACGAGTGGGGCGGGGGGGGGGGGCGGCCGCGGGCGCCGCGCGGGCTCCGACGGGTGGGGCGGGGGGGGGGAGCGGCCGCGGGCGCCGCGCGGGCTCCGACGGGTGGGGCGGGTGGGGGGGGCGGCCGCGGGCGCCGCGCGGGCTCCGACGGGTGGGGCGGGTGGGGGGGGCGGCCGCGGGCGCCGCGCGGGCTCCGACGGGTGGGGCCGGTGGGGGGGGCGGCCGCGGGCGCCGCGCGGGCTCCGACGGGTGGGGCCGGGGGGGGGGGGGCGGCCGCGGGCGCCGCGCGGGCTCCGACGGGTGGGGCGGGGGGGGGGGGGGCGGCGATAAGCACCGATCGTGGCAAGCTGCCACGTGGAAGAAGAAGCTCCTAGACGGTACGCAGCTGTAATAAAGCAGAAGTATCTGAGAATGGAGAGTAGATCCATATGTTCATGCGTTTATTCAATAACAAATGGGGTGGTTGGTATGGGGCATGTCATGACAGACACATTGAGGTTGAAAAGTGGAAAGTACTAAGTTACTGTTCTGGTGTTTAAGAAGCTGAAAACAATGATGAATCTGAATAAAAAAAAACATTGAAAACTATAAAAAAAATGGAGGCCTTAAAGTCAGAATCTTCAGTCCTTCCTTAAGTCTATCAACAGCACTAGATGTACTGAGTTGGCTGCCTCACTTCAAACATCCTATCAATACACTGATCAAAACTGGGGAATGAGAAAATAAGATGAATATGTGGAACACAGAATCTCAAATGAAAAAGAAAATAAGGTAACCATGCAGGAAAAAAAACCTCACTGTTAGAAGGGGTATCCACAGATCTAAGGATAGTACAGATAGCAACGTGATTGACTTAAAAAAGAACAGTTACAGTGATGAGTACAGTTCTCTTAGTAATGGAGGCAGTGGCTGGGGATCTCCTGTAAGCAGGGAAGCTGGCTCTTTGGCCGCTGCTAATTCTGTTGCCAAACAAATTTGCCCAAACATATTTGCCCAGCCTGCCCGCCTCTGTGATCCCCCGCAGCACCGGCTGGAAGTCCGCCGCACGTCAGTGAGGTGAGAAAAGCTGCTGAAAGTAGTTTTTGCTGGGATGAAGCTGGGGAGGTGGAGGGGGGAGGGAACAGGTTTGCAAAGCCTTTCTTGGCTGGGTGTTTGCGTGCCGAGTTCCTTTGCGATGCTGCGTTTGCCTTTTCCGTCGGGTGGGGGGCTTGCCAGTGCGCGGGTCTAATGGTGTCCCCGCTGATGTTTCAGGAGCTGCTGCAGAAGAAAGAAGAAGCAGCGGCGTGGGGACCTGGGCGGCAGGAGCGAGCAAGAAGAGGATGCGGAAGCGTGCAGATGCGGGGGGGAAGGAGAGAGGCTCCCTGGGCAAAGCACCTGTCCCGTTAGCGGGGCCGCAGTCGCATTTGAGTTGAGCGTTGCCGGCGCCTTTGGCGACCCGGCCGGCTTTGTGCTGGGCGACCTCCCTGTAAGCAGGGCTCGGGTCTTTGCTGTAGTTGGCCTTTTGCCTTGCTGCTCCTAGGGCTGCCTGGGGAGCGTGGCCCCCTGTAACGGAGGGCGAGAGCCACCTCTCCGCACCTGAGTGGGAAATGGAGCTCGCCGGACCCCGAGGCCACCCTGTAAGCAGGGTAGTGCCGCTTCCCTGCCCCTCTTTGTCCTCCGGCCCCTCGGCATCGTTGCCTGGTGGTGGCCTGTCAATGCGACGGCCCCGTACTCGGGGTGCGCGCCACGGCATTTGGCCTTTGGCTTTACCCGAGGAGCCCCTTGGCACGTTGAGGTCTGTGGCCTCCGTGCAGCCTAGGGACAGGTCACAGGCTCTTGTCTGTTGCTTGTGGTTGTGGGTTTATTCCCAGGTGTTGGCTGCGCTGGGTTGTCCTTCCCTTCTGGAAAGTCGCGCCTGCGTGTGTGCGTTCCCCTTCCTTTCCTTGTTTGCGTTTGTGGAGTGACTGAGCGACTGAGCTTTCCCTTTAGGCCTCCCCAGAGACGGCTGCAGCTTAGCTTTGACTTCCCGGGGGGGAACGGAGGACTTTGGTGCATGCCGCAAGAGGGGTGTTCCCTGCTAGTCCCGCGAGCGCAGCGAGTGTCCTGTCTTCCTCCTTTTTACTTAGTCCAGATCAGAGCCACGCGGTAGTTGTGTGGCCGAGGCCGCCCTGTAGCCAGGGCTTGGGCCTGTCCTTGCGTGGCCGCCTGTTCTGCTGGCGGCGTGGCAGCCCTGTAGTCGGGGTGTGTGTCCCAAGCTTAGGAGCCCTCTGTCCCTTGAGCAGCCCGCCCGCCCGCCCTGTACTCAGGTGTGGGGAGGCTGCAGCGTTGCAGCCGGCTGCTTTAGCCATCCAGCTGGTGGGAATGACCCCTCCCTGTCCCGTCAGAGGGTGCAGGTTGAGGTGCTGCTTGCGTGTGGGGTGACCTCCCCGCTCGGTGGGTCGAGGCTGCTCCCTGGGTTCCCCAAGAGAAGACGTTGGTGATGTTCTGCTGCTGCCGGGCGGGCCCGCCTGTAGCTCAGGCGTTGGCGGGAGCCTCGTGCTCCGCGGGGCTTCTTGGAGAGGGTGAGGTGCGGGGGTACGGTCCTGTAGGCAGGGCTGTGCGTGCCCCCCGTGTGTGCTTGGTGAGCTGTGTTCCGAGAGACCCCCCCCCCCCCCCCCTCCCGGCCGTACTCGGGTGGGAATGTGGCCCCGGCCTTTCAGAGGCACGGGGCTGCGAGGTGTGGGCTTGGGCTTGCGCCCTCCCTGGAAGTTGAGGCTGGGATCCCGACTGCGGCCTTTGGCCGTGCCGCCCCGCTGCCTGGCTGCTGAGAGTTGTTCCTGCCGCTGGGGGGGAAACCGAGCTCTGTGGCTCCAGGGGTGTCGTCCACCCGCCTGTAATCAGGGTCTGGGTGCGCGAGCGTTTGTGCTCTGCTGGCAGCCTGTGTGGGGTGACCGCCCCGTTAGCGGGGTGTGGGTCGAGGTGCCCCGGACTGGGAGAGAAGGAGCCTCTCCCGGCCGTAGGGATGGGGGCTGCCCTGTAAGTCAGGGAGCAACCGTGCCCCGGAGTCCCAGGCCCTTTGCGTTGGAGGCAGTGGCTGGGGGCCCCCTGTAAGCAGGGAAGCTGGCTCTTTGGCCGCTGCTTTTTGTACGCCCAGCCCCATTTGCCCAGCCTGCCCGCCTCTGTGATCCCCCGCAGCACCGGCTGGAAGTCCGCCGCGCGTCAGTGAGGTGAGAAAAGCTGCTGAAAGTAGTTTTTGCTGGGATGAAGCTGGGGAGGTGGAGGGGGGCGGGAACAGGTTTGCAAAGCCTTTCTTGGCTGGGTGTTTGCGTGCCGAGTTCCTTTGCGATGCTGCGTTTGCCTTTTCCGTCGGGTGGGGGGCTTGCCAGTGCGCGGGTCTAATGGTGTCCCCGCTGATGTTTCAGGAGCTGCTGCAGAAGAAAGAAGAAGCAGCGGCGTGGGGACCTGGGCGGCAGGAGCGAGCAAGAAGAGGATGCGGAAGCGTGCAGATGCGGGGGGGAAGGAGAGAGGCTCCCTGGGCAAAGCACCTGTCCCGTTAGCGGGGCCGCAGTCGCATTTGAGTTGAGCGTTGCCGGCGCCTTTGGCGACCCGGCCGGCTTTGTGCTGGGCGACCTCCCTGTAAGCAGGGCTCGGGTCTTTGCTGTAGTTGGCCTTTTGCCTTGCTGCTCCTAGGGCTGCCTGGGGAGCGTGGCCCCCTGTAACGGAGGGCGAGAGCCACCTCTCCGCACCTGAGTGGGAAATGGAGCTCGCCGGACCCCGAGGCCACCCTGTAAGCAGGGTAGTGCCGCTTCCCTGCCCCTCTTTGTCCTCCGGCCCCTCGGCATCGTTGCCTGGTGGTGGCCTGTCAATGCGACGGCCCCGTACTCGGGGTGCGCGCCACGGCATTTGGCCTTTGGCTTTACCCGAGGAGCCCCTTGGCACGTTGAGGTCTGTGGCCTCCGTGCAGCCTAGGGACAGGTCACAGGCTCTTGTCTGTTGCTTGTGGTTGTGGGTTTATTCCCAGGTGTTGGCTGCGCTGGGTTGTCCTTCCCTTCTGGAAAGTCGCGCCTGCGTGTGTGCGTTCCCCTTCCTTTCCTTGTTTGCGTTTGTGGAGCGACTGAGCGACTGAGCTTTCCCTTTAGGCCTCCCCAGAGACGGCTGCAGCTTAGCTTTGACTTCCCGGGGGGGAACGGAGGACTTTGGTGCATGCCGCAAGAGGGGTGTTCCCTGCTAGTCCCGCGAGCGCAGCGAGTGTCCTGTCTTCCTCCTTTTTACTTAGTCCAGATCAGAGCCACGCGGTAGTTGTGTGGCCGAGGCCGCCCTGTAGCCAGGGCTTGGGCCTGTCCTTGCGTGGCCGCCTGTTCTGCTGGCGGCGTGGCAGCCCTGTAGTCGGGGTGTGTGTCCCAAGCTTAGGAGCCCTCTGTCCCTTGAGCAGCCCGCCCGCCCGCCCTGTACTCAGGTGTGGGGAGGCTGCAGCGTTGCAGCCGGCTGCTTTAGCCATCCAGCTGGTGGGAATGACCCCTCCCTGTCCCGTCAGAGGGTGCAGGTTGAGGTGCTGCTTGCGTGTGGGGTGACCTCCCCGCTCGGTGGGTCGAGGCTGCTCCCTGGGTTCCCCAAGAGAAGACGTTGGTGATGTTCTGCTGCTGCCGGGCGGGCCCGCCTGTAGCTCAGGCGTTGGCGGGAGCCTCGTGCTCCGCGGGGCTTCTTGGAGAGGGTGAGGTGCGGGGGTACGGTCCTGTAGGCAGGGCTGTGTGTGCCCCCCGTGTGTGCTTGCTGAGCTGTGTTCCGAGAGACCCCCCCCCCCCCCCCCCCCCCCCCGGACTCGGGTGGGAATGTGGCCCCGGCCTTTCAGAGGCACGGGGCTGCGAGGTGTGGGCTTGGGCTTGCGCCCTCCCTGGAAGTTGAGGCTGGGATCCCGACTGCGGCCTTTGGCCGTGCCGCCCCGCTGCCTGGCTGCTGAGAGTTGTTCCTGCCGCTGGGGGGGAAACCGAGCTCTGTGGCTCCAGGGGTGTCGTCCACCCGCCTGTAATCAGGGTCTGGGTGCGCGAGCGTTTGTGCTCTGCTGGCAGCCTGTGTGGGGTGACCGCCCCGTTAGCGGGGTGTGGGTCGAGGTGCCCCGGACTGGGAGAGAAGGAGCCTCTCCCGGCCGTAGGGATGGGGGCTGCCCTGTAAGTCAGGGAGCAACCGTGCCCCGGAGTCCCAGGCCCTTTGCGTTGGAGGCAGTGGCTGGGGGCCCCCTGTAAGCAGGGAAGCTGGCTCTTTGGCCGCTGCTTTTTGTACGCCCAGCCCCATTTGCCCAGCCTGCCCGCCTCTGTGATCCCCCGCAGCACCGGCTGGAAGTCCGCCGCGCGTCAGTGAGGTGAGAAAAGCTGCTGAAAGTAGTTTTTGCTGGGATGAAGCTGGGGAGGTGGAGGGGGGCGGGAACAGGTTTGCAAAGCCTTTCTTGGCTGGGTGTTTGCGTGCCGAGTTCCTTTGCGATGCTGCGTTTGCCTTTTCCGTCGGGTGGGGGGCTTGCCAGTGCGCGGGTCTAATGGTGTCCCCGCTGATGTTTCAGGAGCTGCTGCAGAAGAAAGAAGAAGCAGCGGCGTGGGGACCTGGGCGGCAGGAGCGAGCAAGAAGAGGATGCGGAAGCGTGCAGATGCGGGGGGGAAGGAGAGAGGCTCCCTGGGCAAAGCACCTGTCCCGTTAGCGGGGCCGCAGTCGCATTTGAGTTGAGCGTTGCCGGCGCCTTTGGCGACCCGGCCGGCTTTGTGCTGGGCGACCTCCCTGTAAGCAGGGCTCGGGTCTTTGCTGTAGTTGGCCTTTTGCCTTGCTGCTCCTAGGGCTGCCTGGGGAGCGTGGCCCCCTGTAACGGAGGGCGAGAGCCACCTCTCCGCACCTGAGTGGGAAATGGAGCTCGCCGGACCCCGAGGCCACCCTGTAAGCAGGGTAGTGCCGCTTCCCTGCCCCTCTTTGTCCTCCGGCCCCTCGGCATCGTTGCCTGGTGGTGGCCTGTCAATGCGACGGCCCCGTACTCGGGGTGCGCGCCACGGCATTTGGCCTTTGGCTTTACCCGAGGAGCCCCTTGGCACGTTGAGGTCTGTGGCCTCCGTGCAGCCTAGGGACAGGTCACAGGCTCTTGTCTGTTGCTTGTGGTTGTGGGTTTATTCCCAGGTGTTGGCTGCGCTGGGTTGTCCTTCCCTTCTGGAAAGTCGCGCCTGCGTGTGTGCGTTCCCCTTCCTTTCCTTGTTTGCGTTTGTGGAGCGACTGAGCGACTGAGCTTTCCCTTTAGGCCTCCCCAGAGACGGCTGCAGCTTAGCTTTGACTTCCCGGGGGGGAACGGAGGACTTTGGTGCATGCCGCAAGAGGGGTGTTCCCTGCTAGTCCCGCGAGCGCAGCGAGTGTCCTGTCTTCCTCCTTTTTACTTAGTCCAGATCAGAGCCACGCGGTAGTTGTGTGGCCGAGGCCGCCCTGTAGCCAGGGCTTGGGCCTGTCCTTGCGTGGCCGCCTGTTCTGCTGGCGGCGTGGCAGCCCTGTAGTCGGGGTGTGTGTCCCAAGCTTAGGAGCCCTCTGTCCCTTGAGCAGCCCGCCCGCCCGCCCTGTACTCAGGTGTGGGGAGGCTGCAGCGTTGCAGCCGGCTGCTTTAGCCATCCAGCTGGTGGGAATGACCCCTCCCTGTCCCGTCAGAGGGTGCAGGTTGAGGTGCTGCTTGCGTGTGGGGTGACCTCCCCGCTCGGTGGGTCGAGGCTGCTCCCTGGGTTCCCCAAGAGAAGACGTTGGTGATGTTCTGCTGCTGCCGGGCGGGCCCGCCTGTAGCTCAGGCGTTGGCGGGAGCCTCGTGCTCCGCGGGGCTTCTTGGAGAGGGTGAGGTGCGGGGGTACGGTCCTGTAGGCAGGGCTGTGTGTGCCCCCCGTGTGTGCTTGGTGAGCTGTGTTCCGAGAGACCCCCCCCCCCCCTCCCGGCCGTACTCGGGTGGGAATGTGGCCCCGGCCTTTCAGAGGCACGGGGCTGCGAGGTGTGGGCTTGGGCTTGCGCCCTCCCTGGAAGTTGAGGCTGGGATCCCGACTGCGGCCTTTGGCCGTGCCGCCCCGCTGCCTGGCTGCTGAGAGTTGTTCCTGCCGCTGGGGGGGAAACCGAGCTCTGTGGCTCCAGGGGTGTCGTCCACCCGCCTGTAATCAGGGTCTGGGTGCGCGAGCGTTTGTGCTCTGCTGGCAGCCTGTGTGGGGTGACCGCCCCGTTAGCGGGGTGTGGGTCGAGGTGCCCCGGACTGGGAGAGAAGGAGCCTCTCCCGGCCGTAGGGATGGGGGCTGCCCTGTAAGTCAGGGAGCAACCGTGCCCCGGAGTCCCAGGCCCTTTGCGTTGGAGGCAGTGGCTGGGGGCCCCCTGTAAGCAGGGAAGCTGGCTCTTTGGCCGCTGCTTTTTGTACGCCCAGCCCCATTTGCCCAGCCTGTCCGCCTCTGTGATCCCCCGCAGCACCGGCTGGAAGTCCGCCGCGCGTCAGTGAGGTGAGAAAAGCTGCTGAAAGTAGTTTTTGCTGGGATGAAGCTGGGGAGGTGGAGGGGGGCGGGAACAGGTTTGCAAAGCCTTTCTTGGCTGGGTGTTTGCGTGCCGAGTTCCTTTGCGATGCTGCGTTTGCCTTTTCCGTCGGGTGGGGGGCTTGCCAGTGCGCGGGTCTAATGGTGTCCCCGCTGATGTTTCAGGAGCTGCTGCAGAAGAAAGAAGAAGCAGCAGCGTGGGGACCTGGGCTTCAAATCAAGTTAGCAATCTGTTTGTGTGTTTATCTCATTATCATTTTATTTGGAGCCTCAGTTTGAATGGTTTTTTATGACTTTATCAGCCTTTTTCGCAGCACAGTCAGCTGAGAATAAATTTTTTATGTTGTTCTTCCTGTTATATTTGCTGTTCATTTCCTTTGTGTATTTAGTCTTGGTTTAAGTTTTTGATAGCGTTAAGGCTTTTGTTTCTTACTGGTTGAATTTCCTGCCAACCTTTCTCACGGAATCTCAGAGTGATCCAGGTTTGAGGGCCCTCAAGTATCATGCATCTCCATCCCTCCCTCCCACAGGTGGGGCCTCCAACCTCCTCATTTGATACTAAAACAGGCTGCCCAGCTCCCCATCCAACCTGGCCTTGAACATCTCCGGGGACTGTGCATCCTCAGTCTCTTTGGGTGCTTGTTTCTCATCCTCACCATTGTTATAGTGACGAACTTCCCCCTGACATCCAACCTAAATCTTCCTTCCCTCAACTTAAAACCATTTCCCCTTGTTCTCCTGTTAGCTATCCTGTCATGCAGTTGACTCCCCTTCTGTTTATAGGCTCCCTTTAGGTACTGAAAGGCTGCGATTAGGTTACCCAGTGGCTTTCTTCTCTCTAGGCTGAACCAGCCTAGCTACCTCAGCTTGTCTTTGTAGGGGAGGTGCTCCAGCTCCCTGATCATCTTTGTGTCCCTCCTCTGAACCCTCTCCAACAGCTCTCTTTCTTTTCCTCCTCCCTTCAGGAAAATCATACAAGCTGAGGTGAGGATATTGGTGGTCTTGTTTGGGGCCTAGGGCTGTCTGACATGGCTCAGCTTCCCTTAATCTTGCCTGTGTCCTTTGTCAAGCAGCCTCAGGTGTAGGTTTTTAGCCAGGTAAGATGCCTCTGTTCCACTTTCACTTGTGCTTAAATCTTTTCCCTTTGTGTTTTTATTTTCAGAGGTGTCAGCCAAATGCTAGACATTTCTTTGGTTTATGGGATGAATGTGGTCAGGGTTAGTTGTATGTGCCTGGTTCCCCATGAACTGTCAATGTGGTTCTCTCTGCTGGTGCTGTATTCCCTTCTCTTTTTTCAAACCTGATGTTACTGCATGTTCCGTGGCAACTTGGCCTTGATTGATGGGGCTCATGATTTTGCTTCTCTAATGCTGGGGCTAACTTGGCTGGTAGTTTAGCTCTATGCAGCTCACTTCTCTGTTTCCCAGGGGAAAGGAGGAGAGACTGGGGCAGGGGGGGAGCAAGTAGAACTAGCTGCTGTCCAAGAAAGAGACTGGGGTAAGAAGAGCATTAAAACAACAATTCCAGTAAATGGGAAAGCTAGAAGGATAAGTCACCACAGAGGGAGCGGCAGAAGGTGTGATATGTTTTGAATAGCATCTCATCTTAACACTAAGACTGCTACCTGAAGTTAAGTTCTGAAGGTTCTCTGATTGCTGTTGTAAATCCAGTAAAACTTAAATGGGTTTAAGTATGCTGCGTACAAGCTTCAGTAGTATTTCTGTAGCAGTGCACAAAGGGATAGAAATCATTTTGTCAATATAGATTTTTCTGGACGAGTATCTACAGCGTCCCACCTCAGCTGTGTGGATTAGCCAGTACCTTGCACAGAGGCCTGTCTTTCACCTCTATGCTTTTTAGTTCATCTTTTAAAAGAGAACTTTGAAATCTTTCCGAACTTGGCATGTAATATTTCTTTTCAGTGAGAAAGAAGAAAACCACTCTTGCCTGCAGGTATACAGTGCACGCTGAAAAGATCAGACTTTCAGACTTCCTGCATAATTTAGGATCTAGTTAGAACCAGGTCAAACTTTTTTGAATACGATCTAGAAAATGAGAGCGTTTAACTGAGATAGCGTATAAATTTGTATAGTCTGACAGCCTCAATGATCCCCTGACAAACTTACTGCCTTAATTTGATGGCTTTTCTAGGCAAATGAGCTTATAAGTGATAGGTCTTGCAAAGTTGGAGGTAGTCCTACAGAGATGATTCTGTATTTTCCTGTAGACTAAGTAGATAGAAATCACGTGTGTGAGCGATGTCTGTGTATACTGCATACATCCCAGATGTGTGCTTAATAACTTTGTGATGCTACACCCAGCAGAGCCTGTCTTGTAAGGGGAAATCACCATATAAATTGAAAAGAATAAAAGAAAAAAAAAAAGCCATGTTCTACTGCCATTTAACCCTCAAGGAATGGGAAGAATGATTAGATATCCTGCTTACTGCAAAGCTCTTCATGAGAAGTGGAAAATGCATACCACCAGTTTTCACGGACTTCACCTGAAAACCTGTGAAGAAAAAAAAAGGCAGTATTCAGAAAGCATTTTTAGATAAACCCAAGCATATTCCAAGAGGGAAGACCCACGTTCCTGGCAGTGCACAGAAAACACACTGATGTTTCTGTGCCTCTCCACTCACCTGCTGTCCGAAGTTGGCAGCATCAGCCTTAGGACCCTGGAAGGCATCACAGGGGTGAGCCAGAGTAACCCCATGGAAAATAAGGTAGGTACCAGTAAGTGTTTCTCTGCATCAATTTTAAATGAATTACTCTTGAGATTTTTCTAGGTCTAGCAGTTAAGATGCATTCCAAGTGAAATAATAATAGCTCTTGTTTGTGTTTGAGCTAGATTATTAAGACTTTATAGTAATAAGGTATTAGATTTGTATGTTTCCCTTTGACATTAACAACTTTTTGAGTGCAAAAAGATAACGTTATTACTGGGAAGTGCAAGAAGCTTGGAGTGTACATCACCAAAATCATAACTGCTTTTGTCTTGCATTAGTTCCTTTGGGCTTTTACAGTACAAAATAATACAGTGTTCATAGGAAAATAATATGGTTTTTGTTAAACCAAGTTATTTGTGCAAAGATAGGGAAAAAAAAAGAAGCATGAAAGGTCTGAGCAGATGGCAAAACATTTGATCTTTAATAAAGAAAGCTTAGTGTTGTTTAGCTTTTAATAAACCCATTGTAAGGTTATTGGATCTCACAAGATAGAACCTAGAGAGCTTTGCTTTTCAGATACAGAGAGAAATATGGCAATGAACGAGGAAACCTGATTCACAGCTACTGCTACTTCATAGCAGTAATTAACATTAGCTTAATCTGAGGTCTGCATGAACCCAGATAGGAAGCGTTACTGAATTCAGGGTCCATGAATTGATTTAGTTACTTCTTGAAAATTTAAAAAGACTTTCTAGTAAAAATACTGTTGCAGTGCTTCTATAAGGTGTAAGTAGAGGAAACCACCTAGTTTCCTCAAACTTAGGCCTATTTTATCAGGTACCAGGTGACTCTTATACTTTGAGAACAGATTTGCTGTCTCCTCTATGCGCCTTTTAAGCATTTTCTGCAATCATTCTTTTGCTGGATCTGAAACCTTCTTGACTGTAGAGAGTTCATAGCTGACAACCCATTTGTCATTCCTTGTTCTCTGAGTGTATAAAGGGAGATGGCTCTCTGAGATGGTGGTGCTAGTAATGGCAAGAGGTTGTCTTAATAGCTACTGGCATTTGGGTATGAAGTTGACTATACGACAAAGGGATTCCTTTGGGTCAGAAGAAGGACTGTGATGAAGTGAAATAAAGGGTGATACCCGAGACAGTAAGAAAAAGACTGTTGTTGCTGTTATTTTCAGAGCTTGAAGTTTAACTTTCTAAGGAGCTATAATTGATTTTTAAAAGTTCTGTTGAAGATGATATTCTTTATAATGCTGTGCTTTAGAGTATAACTTTAGAACCACGTACAGTTTTGCTCAGAAAGTCAATGCAAAATGGCCTTTACGTGTGCTGTTAGTGTTGTACTGAATGTGCTGAAGTTAGAGGCATGTCTGATTGACATTCAAACAGCAAAACCTGTCTCTGTATTTTGGTAACAGGAGTGATTCCTATATTAAAACGTGAGTGATATCTGATGAGGCAGGGCAGGAAATCCAACAGAGCACTCCTGTTGCAATTGTCTGGATTCTATGTTCTACATTAAGTTGATAGAACTTTCAGGATTTGCAGGCACTACTTCAACTCTTGATGAAATTTTTCCTTCTCCCTATGTGCCCTGTTCTTCCTTTTGACAAAACTCGTGCACTGTAGATTGAAAATGGTACTGCAGCATCTTCCAGAAGCTTGAAACATGTTCCATAGCATTGATACTCAGCAGTAGGTCTACCAGCGTTATTAGGCTCTCCAACACAGTGATACTACTGGGACAATGTGTCTTTGCTGTTGTTGCTGCTTTGACTGTACAACATTTTAGTAGTGTAGAACCGATCTGACTTTCTCTCTGGCTTTTTCGACATGTATATATGGGAGTTTAGCTTGTGCTTTGTTTGTAACTATCAGAGGTGCTAGGGGAAAATACAAAATACGCTTTCCAGGTATTAGTTTGGATATAAACCTCACACAATAATACACTCCAACTCACAGTTGATATCACAGTTTTGAAGAATAATGTTCTTTTATTCTTTCTGCTTATTTTCTTTTCCTCAGGCTTTAAATGTACTAGATACCATTAAGACTACCAATAACCTCTGTTTTATTGAAGATGTCAAATTTATGCAGAACAGAAATGAATATTAACTAGTGCTAGAGCAATAAAGAGTTCTAAGCAATAATAAAAACAACAGACAATCCAGAAAAGTGTAATTTCTTTCTATTACAAAGTTGCTTACGTATATATTACAGAAGCGATACCCATGACTCGAGCTTACAATTAATATTCCCAACTCTATGTTGGGAACATCCAAGAAGTGCAATGGTTGCATCTCATTGCCAAAACTTATATTTCCTGACAACTAATACACTGCTAAGGTTATTCTGATATGCAGGTCTGACCAAACAAAATCCTCAAGACCTCTAAAGCACAGCATACAATTACAGTCAGAATTCATCATCGCTACTTGCAATACTTTTTGTGGTGGTATGGGTTAACTGACATTTCCAAGGCACGTCCTCAGGGAGCCCTGACATCTCGGACCTTGCTAATTCCAATTTAAATTCCTTGGGTCCACCACTGAATTTCAGCGCTGCTGGACTTGACTCCTGGCCTCCCCCTACAGCCTCAGGGATTTGACTCTGCGGTTGGAGCTTTGTGTCTGGTTTTGAGAGCTAGATGCTACCAGCATACCCGTGCACCTACGCAACACATGAATGCCTTCACACTCACAACATTTGGGTTGTAATAAAGAAGCCAGACAGCTCACAGGAGGCATTTCCAGTGAGGTCACCAAAGAAGGCCACGAGAACTACACCATACTAATATCTCACGCGGACACACGATGAGGATGATACTCCTCCATGATGAGGAGTTCCATACAAAGTCGGGTTATTTACCCAGTGTATTGAGAGTCTAAAAAAAAAAAAAAAAAGATAACAGTGCTCATGCCCAGTGAGCCATGGTGCTTATTCAGTACATGAAATAAGAAGGATTCCTGGAAATACTTATGTGGAGTACTGCAATGAATCTGAACAGTGCCTTTCAGATGGTTTTGGCCCTGCGTGGAATTCAAGTTTTGTTTGTGATCCCACAGCGGTCTTTTCAGTACAAAAGAGGCGCAGCCCACAGCCTCTGGGACCTCCCAGGAGATTGCAGTTGAAGACTTTAAACCTCTTTTGTGAATGAACATCTCACATGTGAAAGAAACATGATAAGAAATCATCCTCAGCTCTAACAGCATATGGCAATGCAAACCTCACAGTTTGCCATGTGC
Organism: Gallus gallus; assembly: GCF_016699485.2. Lineage (NCBI taxonomy): Eukaryota > Metazoa > Chordata > Aves > Galliformes > Phasianidae > Gallus > Gallus gallus. Next base: position 11,138,090 of record NC_052537.1, read on the forward strand.
ATAGTGTTGTGTCTATCATTCCAAGATTATTTAAATCTAACCACACATCTCTTATTAAACATGTTCACCTGATGAGTAGGCTCACCGTGACTTGTCATTGCCAAAAACCTGTGTGTAGATAGGAAGCTAAGAGAGGTGGTGAGACTGAAACTATGCATTTTCCCCAGGTTATTTTCCTTGTGATTCTTCTCTTTCTTTCTCCCCCCACAAACCCAAGCTTTGCAAATGTGTCTGTACACCCCCCTCCTTAACCTGGAGCTTCCCACCACAGGCCTCACCTCCAGGTGCCATGGGGTCCTCAGCCCACCTGCACAGAACTAGGAGCTTCTACAGCCAATATGAATTCCACACATTAACTCACCTTCCCACAGAGTGACAAAAATGGGGCAGTAGAGTGGCTAAATGCCTCAGCCTGGCCATGCTTTCATGGACTCGGGCTCCCATGCAGCACTTCAGGAACACTCCCTCAGCACCACGCACAACCCAATGGTTCCCAATAGCACCCAAGGGCTTTCAGATCCACAAGGAAGGGAGGAAGCTTCTCCACCCGAATGCTCTCCATACAAGGTCTGTTCTGTGGTTTCTTCACAATGCACATACATATTTTTCTGCATTTCCCACTTCAGAACTGAACAGGGGCAAAAAGGTGGCAGGGAGGCATGGCTTTCTCTTACAGCTAAAGTGGTAGTAAAGCTGTGAGGCAGCCCACCTTAGTATTTTGTGAGGAGAATCCATGAGTAAAAGGGCATTTCCACTCTCCACATACACTAGCTCTTTCACTGAAGCCAGCCTGATCTAATTTTGTGTTTCAAGTGAAGGGTTATTTCAGATGTACAAAAGCCAAGTGCCCCTCCAAGTGGTACGTGGCAGCAGACGCAGGGAATGTGCAGGCTGTAACAAAAGCAGGGCAAAGTTTGCAGAGCACATTCTCAGCCAGTGCCTGAAATAGGTAGCTCTGCAGCAATCTCCTGATGTAGCATTGTATAAGTAGTAATAATAGCACAGAAAATAATTGTTGGCGTATTGGAGAAAGTAATTTTTAGCTTATTAAGTAGAGTCCCTGCTTTGTAAAAGAAAAATGCTTTGAAGAAAATCGAGTGAAGGTAATTTTGCATTGTTCATTCCCCTTTCTCACAGTTGCTTATCAAACAAGGTCTGCTAAACTTCAGCCTCAGTCAGAAGAGCGGGGAACATCTTTCACCACATGCAGTTCTGTGCTGTTGCAGTTAAATTTCCCTGTCCTTTGTCTGTTTAAAACTTCATGCTACAAGTCTAGCTCTTGCTGTGACTGCATTTAAATGTACCTTACAGATTATTATTTTTTTTGACAAATCCATGTGGTAGATACGTTCAATTGTCTTACAGCTGTCTTAAGTGAAAGCCACTTTTAGAGGAGAAAGCTCTAACAAAACAGTGAGCATTAATGAAAGAAGACAACTGGGAAACAACCCCAAAAAAACTAAGAGAGTGGCAAATAACATAACTTTAAAAACCATCAAGTTTACTCTATCTAGAATATTACCTTCTGGTTTTTTGAGTGTTTGTTTTGCACTATTTTGTAAGTACTTACCTCTTAAAAAAAAAAGAGGTTATGAGGGATTCATAGGTTTTCTTGGCTTTATTTAAAATGAAAAAATAAAGCTTCATGAAATTCTCAAATTTTGTGACATTATCCACATCTCTCTCATTTTATAAATGCTTATTCTATGCACTTATGCATATGTATACTATAGCCTTTTCCCCTAGTAAAGAAAGACAGACCTCAGATGGCAATGGGCCTGGAACACGCTCTGCAGAGCAGTGGGCACTGCCCTGAGTGCTAGAGCTCAGGGAGCATTGAGACAGCACCATCAGACAAAGGGTTTGGGTGGTGCTACATGCACCCATGTTGAGTTGGGCTCTATGATCCCTATTTGTCCCTACCAACTCGTGATATTCTGTTACTCTACTAAACCAACCCTTCCTGATCCCCTACATGCTGCATCTCTTGGCACCAATGAGCTTCACCTGCTCTGGAACCAGAAGTTCATCAAATCCCTACAGGTGTAGTGGGGAGGTTTGAAGCCTCTGCTAGTTTTTTTCCTTTTTTTTTTTTTTTTTTTTTTTCCCTTTCCTATTGTCTATTGCCAACCTTCCCATCCCATGCAAGCTGTTACTCTGTTTCATACCTGTGATCGCAGACATAGATGGAAGGACTGTGCAAATCTTTTCCCTCCCCACTTGTTTTTACTTTCAAAGTATCTTTATAACAGATTTATTGAAACATGTTCCATAGCATTGATACTCAGCAGTAGGTCTACCAGCATTATTAGGCTCTCCAACACAGTGATACTACTGGGACAATGTGTCTTTGCTGTTGTTGCTGCTTTGACTGTACAACATTTTAGTAGTGTAGAACCTATCTGACTCTCTCTTTGGCTTTTTCGACATGTATATGTGGGAATTTAGCTTGTGCTTTGTTTGTAACTATCAGAGGTGCTAGGGGAAAAGTATTTGCTAACAAATTCAGCTCCTGAGCGCTAGAAAGGTTACGGGCTTTGTCAGTCACCTCCTTCTGTTGTTTTCAGATGAACGTACTCAGAAAAAAAGTTGCCATAGCACTGTGGAATTAACTGCATACACGGCTGCAGTTTTGTTTAATCTAGAATCATGCATAGTCTCAAATTTTGGAAGCGTACCTTTTGTGTCATTAAGTCAAGTGTAACAAGTCTTTTTCCCTCTTCTTGAATGGGAAACTAGTTTTGATACGTAAAAGAACAGTCTGTAGGGTAAATGCAATGTCAGGGCTTTAAACACGTGATGCAGAACCTGGTGGAAAGGCAGGGCCAACCGAGGGGAGCCCAGGTGCATGCAATGCAGCTGAGTGGCTGGGAGTGGTGGAGCCAGGATCCACCCCTTCCCAGACTTCATTTCAGGGCTGGCAGTGGAGACAAGCAGTTCTTGCTGGAGATCCCTGGGTGCTTGAGACCTTCCTCAGGTAAGCAGGAGCTTTTCTTTGTTTCTGTGCCTCCAGCTGTTGTATTCAAGCAAGTCCTCCCTTGCTGCAGCCTGGGCCCTTACTACTCTGCTTTCATTGTGGTGCTTTCTCTCGTGTTACAGCGTTACGTGGCCTTTTGGTATCTAAAGGGGAGCTGTAAGAAAGAAGGGGACAGGCGCTCCAGCAGTCTGTTATGATAGGACAGGAGGGAGTGGTTTCAAACTAAAAGAAGAGAAATATAGATTGGGTATGAGGAAGAAGTATTTTACAGTAAGGGTAGTGATGCACTGGAACAGGAAGAAGTTGCTTACAGTAAGGGTAATGAAGCATGGGAACTGGCTGGCCAGAGAGGTGGTGGATGCTCTGTCCTTGGAGATATTCAGAGTCAGTCGGGACCAGGCTTCGAGTGACTTGATCTAGCTTTGGGTGTTCACTGCAAGGGAGCCGATCTAGATGACCCAAGAGTCCCTTCCAACTCAAACAATTCCATGGTTCTATGACAATTTGGTTCCATAATTTCTGTTGCTGGCACTCAGATTAAAAAAAAAAAAAAAAAATCACCCACATTCTTAGAGACCATTACTCTTTGTAGCTGGCCTTACCCTGGGACACCACCTGCAGTTTGTGGCAGTTTTGCATGCACAGCGTTGACAGGATTGTACCTTCAGTAAAAGTGACAAGTCAGTATTTGCTGCTAAGCAAGGGACTCCCTACAGGGCTTTAGGAGAACAAATATATCAGGACTGTTCTCACTAGAAAGAGGACAGTGACGAATGTGCTGGAATGACCACGTCCTTGTGAGTCTGACGTCAATAAGGTTTTGGCAAGCAGGAACGATCCACCTGAAACAGATGTTTCTTTTTCTGCTACTGCAATTGCTCTATGGGCTTATTTGTGCCATTTGAGACAGCTCTTCTTAGCAAGAAATTAAAAATAAACAGAATGGAAATATAAAATAGTGTAGCACTTCTCGATAGTGATGTTTCCATTTGTCAATGATTTACAGGCTGATTTGGCCTGGTTCTGTGACTAATGGGGCAGGGGTAACCGTGGACACATGCCCCAGGGAAGGGGAAAAAGGAGGAAGGGCTGGGAGGTGGGCCCAAAAACCAGAACAGCGGCAGTGATCTGAGGAGGAAAGTTAATTTATTAAATATGATATCAAAATGCACGAGAACTGCAACATAATAGAATATAATTGGAATGGAGGCTAATAAATTGTATAAAATGAGTGTATCCAAAAACTGAAGACTGTAATGCTGAAGATGAGACCTCTAGGGAGCACATAGGCTGCAGAGACAAGCAGAAAGGGAAAGGGGGATGACTCATGACCTGCGAACAGTTTTATCTTTCCCTCTGAAGGGAAAACAGAAACAGAACAGGTGAACGGCCCTCTGGTGTACGTAGTTCTTCTCCCAGTGCATGATGTTATGGTGTGGAATACCGATAACAAAAATCATAAAACCATGACACATAGGAAATAAAGTAGTAATTAAATAGTATTGTGATAGAAGCAAGCGTTTCTTAAATGCTGACTGCAGTACTCAGTTTTAGATGTGGAACGTCAAGTGCAACCTTCTTTCCCCCTTTTCTAAAAGGTGGTGTTTAACTGCCTTAGTATCCTAACCCTATCCTCTACTGCTGCATGTGATTTTCTCTGTTCTATTATCTAGGAAAAATCAACCTACGGTTGAGGAACAATGTGAAGGTGAAGCCAGGTTTGCTGGATGAGATTTGTCTCGTGGCTATTCAACTACCTGGGCTCTCCCTCTTCTGCACAGGACAGGAAGAGAAATCAAGATGGAACAGCTGGTGGGAGATGGCCTACCTGGCTAGTGTTAAAGGAAACAGAGTTTGGACTTTGGGAAAATTGATTTCACTTATTCTGGGTAATCCTGAATGCTGCTATGCTTTTCTCTGATTTTGAATTAATAGGAATCAGATATATGCTCTTGCTGATTTGATGGAACTTAAATAAATTCACGTGGTGAGGAGAGGCAAAGATCTTTTTGTGGTTACACGAGGATTTCCCTCAATGAGGTTTATTTACAGCAACGGATTCCACAGTGCCTTACCCAACTTGTAGAGAGGGTAATATCACACAGTTTTGCAGCCTCATCTGAAATCTCACCATAGAAAGAGTTCATGAGCTTATTTTTCTTGAAATACGTGGTTCTTTTGTGATCTCATCTTTATTGTATTAGCACTGATTACTCGCTTCTGAAAATGTATCTATCGCACAGTCCTGCTTTGACTGAGGCCTCTCTATGGCAGTCAGTCTTTAGTGCGTTACTTTTCTGTTTCTCTCTGTTTAACTTCTGAGTGCATTAACACCAAGAGCTTGAGACAAAGCTAGTGTAACGTAATCTACTTGTTATTTTGCCCTGTTGGCACCACAGAAAGAAGGGAGAAGAGTTGCTGTAGGAAAGTCTTGCAGCTGTAACTTTTCCATGTAACACTGAGTGTTTTTCTGTGACAAGAATTACATTTTCCACTGAGGAGGCCCAAGACCAGGTGGCAACATGTAAACTCTTGTAACTTCCTTGTTTGTGTTTTCAGTCTGGTTCTAAAGCAGAATAAACCCCATTGCCTGCTGGATATGCCTTCTGAGCACTGTGAGGAAAAAATCCTCTGTTATTTTTGAGCCAAATAAGTGACAATGACCCCTGGACCCCAAGACCTTTCCTGACATTAGAAGGCTTCTCCTATCAGCAAATGAAGTCACGACCTAACCTAGTGACCGGTAGCTGACTTTGTATTTGTGTTGGTTGCTCTGAAAGTAATGCCTCGTATGTATTTCCACGGAAAATACAACAGATAAAACCAGCACAAGGATGCTATTTGAGAGAGAATTCTCAGCTACAGAATACTGCTTGTCAATGGTCACTGCTGGTATTGGTGCATTTTTGCCAGTGGTGAACAAGAGCATGCATGCTGCACTTGAATCTATCTGCACTAGCAGTGGTGACCCTGAGTTGCCACTGCTGAAACACACCACCAACCTCCCCTGTGCATTCACATCCCACGTTTGGTCTCCATAAATGTTCAGCAAGCTTCAGTGGCTGTCAACAAGTGCCTTTTTTTCCACACAGAGGAATTCAGTGGCACACCTTTGCTTCCCACGCACTTCCATGTTGGATGCCATTCTGTTGGACTGCCCCTCTGCTGCCATTTGTCTCACAGCAACAAAATGTATTGGAGTATTGGTGGGAAGGTTCAGCTTCTCCTACCACGCCACCAACGTTCCCATCTAATGTTGTGGGCTGACATAATGAAATAGGAGGCATTATTTTTGGAACAGTCCCCCTGGAATGTATGTGGAGTAATATATGCAAAATAGAGGATGTTTTGATAGTAGATTTGTTCTTTTGGTATCTAATTATTTATTTGTTTTATCTACAGTTACGATAGCGTTATTTGTAGGGCTTCTCATTAATTGATGTGCATATTTTAACAATGTGTTTGAGTACTCCCTCATTTCTCCTTTGCCCCAGCAGGTGAAGGGTGGGGGGTGGGAGTGTTCTTTGTAGCTTTAAATGCATTAGAGTAAAAGAGCGAAACGTAGAAGCTGTTTCACTGGGTAAAAGAAATTTTGAACTGTATAGACCTAGCAGCAGTAAATTTGTTGAAAAATTATGAAGGGAAGTGCCCTGGTATTTGATGAAGATACGAAATGTGGCAGGCTATGAACTATGTTTATATGTTTTTTCTCACTTTGAAACTAGTGGGAATTACGTAACTGACTGCCTTTCACAATCTGATCCAAGCATTTTATCAGAATCTCCAGAAACTGTTCTTGTTTTTCTCCTTTCCCCCGTGTGACTTGACAGTTGCTTTGCTGAGGGTCAAGAGTTGAGATCTTTGAAGTTGTATATGGAGGAGTGAGTTTGTCTTGAAAAACCATAAAATTTGCAATTTAAAGGCAAACGCTATTCTATTTGTTTCTGTAGCTCCCATCAGCAGCATAAGTAAGTGTCTCACAAACTATAAGGAGATTAGTGCTCAGACTTGCCTTGTTATGGACAGAAATAATTGGATTTCAAAATCATAAGCAGGAAGTATGTAGGAAGTAGGTTCACATGTACTCACCTCTTTAGGTCTAATAGTTCATGCAACGTCCTTGGTACTGACTGCTCTTTGACAAAGTATTCCTTTTTGCTATTGAACACCATAAATCATCAGAAGAAACTTCTGTAAAATTAAACAATGTATTGAGGGAAAAAAATATACCATATTACAATTTACCATATTGCCATATTACATTTGAAAGTCTTTTTGTGTTTTGTTTGCTTTTGTCTGACTCTATTCAACAGGAGTATGTAAGGTGGCATCTGTCTGTAAGAGTACCCTTCCTTTGGGGTATCTGTGGCGATATCTGCTGTGGAGTAAGAAGATAAATAAGATTTTCCCAACCAATAAAAATGATACCCCAGCACTTCTCTCTACATCTCTCACCATTTTTCCTCTAAGCTGTTTCTATGTATAATAGGAAGACTTTGGAATGTAAAACTTAGGAACTGAGTTGAGTAAACAAGCAAGTCTATAAAGTAGCAGTTCAGTTGAGTACCGTGTCTAAAACTCACCTCCTCTGTGCTTTCCTTACACACGGTTGTGTGAATAATGGGTATTTTTTACTGTGTTACTGCACTTTTTTTCTTCATGTTTAGATCATCAGCTTCAGTAATTGTGTTACATGTGCCCCAGGTGACATAGGATGGTCAGAGCTTTAGCTCACTGTGCTCTGCCTTGAAGTATTACTTTTCTTCTTGTTCTACGAGGTTTAAAACACTGTTAAACAGCAAGGTTAACTGGGCTATTCCGGTTTTTGACCAGTCACCCTGTTTTTATCAAGTCTTCATTCTCCACTTTTCATGAATTTTCTTGTTCAGGTGGCCACTTAATACCATTAATCTTAAATAACATACATATTGGTAACTTCATATCACTTCACTTTGTGAAATTTAAATTTCTGATGTTTTCCTCTTCTGTTGCTTGTTTCATGCACCTTTAATCACACCTGACCACGGTTAAGCTAAATTTATTTTCTACAATCCCCCCCCTTTTTTTTTTAACTTTTAAGATACCCGGTGAAGACTGACAGAATTTTTGTTCAGAAGGGTGACTCCTACAAGCACCACATGTCGATTTTAAGTTGCCTTTTCTTTTGTGCTGTAGCAGCAGTTCAAAGTGATGTATCAAATTGCCTTCATCCAAATGAACAGCTGATTCTTCAATCCTCATCCAGTGAGGAGAGCTGTCTTCTCACACAAGAAAAGATGATGCACAAGGAGATCACAGAATCACACAATTCTAGGGGCTGTGAGGGACCCCCAGGGATCATTGAATCCAGCCCCCTGCAAAGCAGGCCCCTTCCAGCAAGCTGCAGAGGTAGGTGTCCAGGTGGGCCTTGAATATCTCCAAAGATGAAGAATCCACAACCCCCCTGGGCAGCCTGTTCCAGTGCTCCGTCACCCTCACTGTGAAGAATTTTCTTCACATATTGGTGCAGAACTTCCTGTGCTTCAGTTCATGGCTGTTTCCCTTTGTTCTGGCCCCGCAGGCTGCTGAAAAGAGGTTGGCCGTGTCTCCTTGGCTCCCACTCTTAAGATAGTTATAAACATTAAGTAGGTCACCTCTCAATCTTCTTTTCCCAAGGCTGAACAGACCCAGGTCGCCAAGCCTCTCCTCACAGGGGAAATGCTTCAGGCTCTTTATCATCTTTGTGGCCCTTCGCTGGACTGTTTTGTAGGAGATCCCTGTCTTTCTTGTACTGAGGAGCCCCAGACCTGGATACGGGACTCCAGCTGAGGCCTGACCAGGGCAGAGTAGAGGAGGAGGATCACCTCCCTTGACCTGCTGGCCATGTTCCTTTTAGTGCACCCCAGGATCCCATTGGCCTTCTAGCCCACCAGGGTACACTGCTGGTTCATGGCCAACCTGTTGTCCACCAGGACCCCCAGGGTCCTTATCCTCAGAGCTCCTCTCCAGCAGGTCATTCCCTGACCTGTATTGATAAGTTCAGTTATTTTTTTCCAGATGCAAGACATTACTCCTGCTTTTGTTAAACCTCATCTTGTTGATTGTTGCCCAGCTCTCCACTCATCCCAGGTCTCTCTGAATGGCAGCACGGCCTTCAGGTGTGTCAGCCACTCCTCCCAGCTTTGTACCATTGGCGTACTTGCAGAGGGTGGGCGCTATCCCCTCATCAAGGTTGTCAATGAAGACATTGAACGAGACTGGCCTCAGCACAGACCCCCGTGGAACACCACTGCTCACGGGTATCCAACCAGACTCTGCGTCACCAATCACAGCCCTCTGAACTCAACTAGTCAGCCAGCTCTCCACCCACCTCACCATCTATTCATCTATCCCCCGCTTTCTCAGCTTCAGTATCAGGATATCATGGGAGACGGCACCAAAAGCCTTGCTGAAGTCAAGGTAGATGACATTCACTGCTCTCCCTCCATCTACCCAGCTGGTGATGGCATCAGAGAAGGCTACGAGTTTCGCTGAGCAGGATTTTCCCTCGGCGAGTCCATGCTGATAATTCCTGATCACCCTCTTCTCTCCCAGTTGCTTGGAGACGGCATCTAGAACAAGCTGTTCTGTCACTTTTCAAGGGACGGAGGTAAGACTGAGCGGCCTTGACTTTCCCGGATCCTCCTTCTTGCCCTTTCCGAAGACCGGCGTGACATCGGCTATCTTCTGGTCCTCAGGCACCTCCTCTGTTCTCCAAGACCTGTCAAAGATGACAGAGGGTGTCAGCAGTCACATCTGCCATCTCCCCCAGCACATGTGGATGCATCCCGCCGGTGATTTTTTACAGGAGAAAGGTGAGCTAATATATGTCATGGTTAAACATACACAAGTGAAAATATAAGGTCCAACAGACGCAAAATTAACAAACCAGGAAGTTCCAGAAAAGCAATGTTGGCAAAACGTGCTATCTGATTTTTGGCAGCTCTACATTACCAGAAGCTTAGGGACAAATAATTTTCTGTTCTCATTTCAATGGAGAAGTAAATGCTCCTCCAACCTCCTGCTCCAGGGAAGAAAGGAAGGAAACAGAAATCTGGAGCTGCTAATATTTTTAATAAAATTAACTGTTCTCCTTTCAGCTTTTTATTGGAAATATTAAACCTGACTGTTTTCCTGTATTTGGTGCAAAGATAAAGTTTAATGCCTAGAGAAAGGAGGGCATTCTAATTGTTTTAGAATGAATTAGAATTAATTCCTGCTTGCTACTTTTACCTAATTTACTACTTACCAACTGTCTTCACCAAAGCTGTCAGCATTAACCCCCTGAGTGTGTCAGAAGAGATATAGATAAACTGAAGGCAAATAAGGAGAGCAGATTTCTCGTGGTCTGTGGAATACTTTGGTATATCCTTGGGCTGTGAATGTACGAGGCTGTCAAGCAGAGAGTGCGTGGAAAAGAAACTGCCTGTGTGAATGTGGTGTTGGTGCTATAGTAATGATGACTTGCAGTGACACATTAAGATGCAGTGGAGTGATCATTAAAATGCCATCATAAACCTAAAAGACATTTGATTGTAAATTTTGGCTGTTTCTGGTTTTTTAACTCTCTGGAGAAGAGATGAAGCAAAGCTTCTTTTTTTTTTTTTTTTTTTTTTTTTTTTTTGTCTGCGCTAATGGCATAAGAAAGGAACAAATTATATTTGGAGGTACAGTGTTTGCAACCTTGCTGTTTGATATTGATCAAAAAGCCTTAGAAGCAACCGATTTGGTGCTTTTATTTCTTTTCAAAGCGTATCTCTCTAAATTGCTTGTAATGTAATCAGAAAGCGCTGACCCACAGCGCATGCAAATGTCACAAATAATAGGTTCCAGCTTAGTGAATCTTCAGCTGGAGACAAGCTGGTGTGCTAATATGTGGATTACCTCATTCTGTCTTCTCCATGTTCTTGTTTGTAGGTGTGGCACGATACCGCAGCTCTTCACAGCTTCAAAGCATTACGTGCACAGTACAGATACAGATGTCCTGAGTGTTTCACCTCATTCACCCAACTGGTAAGTGTCCTTCACTTCAAAATTTAAGTACTCAGCAAAAAAATAGGTGAGCTAGCGTGGAACATTATTTGTGAATACAGAGAAGGTTTCTAAAGCTTCAATGTTACCGTTTTCATTCCATGGAAAGTTGTGGTGTTAACGTGAATCACTAGAACAACTCCATGCGCAGCAAAAGTCTACTTTCTGGTGCTCATTTTTCTCCTTGATTCTCACTTTGGTGCACTTCAGATTTCGGTGCGACTTCTACAAGGCCAAAAGAAAATATGTGGTAGTGACTGTGTAATGAAGAAGGCAGAAAAACCAAACAAGATCCAGATATCATGTAACAGTTATTAACTTTACTAGCATCGTGTCACGAAACTATTATCTCAAAATAAGAAAGCACTGGAAAGCACGGCTGATCTTTCATGCAAAAAAGTGCATTGTTTTCTTTCAGTAGATGTAGTGTATCCCCCTCTGCAGTACATAGGGAAAGGTACAGAGTGCATTACTTCTATCATAGCTCTTTACAAAGTGCTTGCCCTACAATTGCGTGTTGTTCCTGTGTGAGATATTAAGATATGCTCACATAGCCTTGAAGTGATAGAAAAATATGTCTCATTTTTCACACAAATTCCAAAGATATACAGAGCAGTAATGAACTGTGGTGCCTCTGGGTTTTTAAAAATAGTGTTATTTTTGACTTGCTGAGACTCCAAGTTCATATATTCTGATTTGCTCTCAGACAGAGGAATATAACTTTGCTAAGGTTAAGTGGGGTAACAGGTAACTTTGGGAGAGGAAAAATATATCCTAAAAGACTTTCACATCACAAGCATAACATGTGATAACAACATGTAATTGAATCACAAATGCCTACGTATTTATGGTAGGTGTTGGAAGGAAACGTTGCGTTCTCTCTGGCTAGACACTGGGGAAATGTCTAGGGAATACATTTGAGAATGGAAAAAGGAAAGGACAGAGAGGGTTAAGACGTGGCTGCCCATCCAAAAGGAATTGAACTTATTTTCTCGAAACAGTACTGAGTTCAGACTGTATGTTTATGTAGTGATGTAGCATGCAGTGGTTCAGTTGTTTGAAAAGAGGATCTGTTCATTGGAAGTAACTGGGATTTTGTTCCCCTCTTTTTCCCTCAGGTAATGGGAAGGTTAGGAACAGTAAAAAACATCATCTTCTTCCAGAAGGCCTTGAAAACCTGTTGGAAAGGCGACACCTCCTATGGAAGCTTTGCTGGTAATTCAGATGTTCGTGATATGTGAATCCTTACCTTAGAAGTCGTGCTTGATTGGATTTGCTGCAGTGTTTCGGGTGAGGAACTGCATTTCTGGAGGAATTTCTACTTCTTGCCCAACCCTGATGGCGTTGCATATCATTCAAGGAGCAGCGCAAGTGTATTCTTCAGAGTACTGAGAAGAAGTGAAAAATACATTTTCTCCCCTTCCTTATTACTGTCACCTTCATAGCAGTTTCCTGCTTGACCAAACCCGCTCTGTCACAGTGTCTGCCATGGAAACTGGAATGAAATTTCAGCACTGATGCAGGCTTTGAGACGGTAATCAAGTGTGTGACTGAGTTATTGGAATGTGATGTATCCGGTCCATCATGCGCTTGTGGGTTCTCCAAGCCGAGTCAGAAAAGAATAGTAACAAACTCTTCAAACAGTGCAAACTAGCAGCGCCTCGCAAGGCAGGACGTTACATTTGACTGTTGGTAGAGGTAGATCTGAAGTTCATTCTGGGGGTAGGAGAATTTTCCCAGGCTCTTCTGTATCACAGCCACAAACTACGCTATGCATGCTTACATATTTACTAACAGATCTCCTGCAGAAAGATAGTAATAACCATGCTACTGGAATTCCAGAAACAGCAAATAATTGTGAGTCTCGTGTAACTCTATTTTCAGTCCCAGTCGTGAATGGATTTGGTCCATGAAATGAATCAAACTAACATATTCATATAATCCCCTAAATCTTTTGAAACATCTGACCCATGTTATTTTAGATTTTAACTCTTGTTGAGCTTATGTTGGGATACATCTTGAATTGGCTCTCATTGCTAATCAAATGCCAAATGGTCAAATGATCAGTGTCGTGGTCTTATGATTTTTGGTAATCAGGATTCCGCGTCACAACATCACATACTGCACTGGGAGTTAAAGAGTTAGTGCTCCAGTTCTGGGTACCTGTCTGTGAAGAGAACTATATCCCCCAGAGGACCGTTTGCTGTTCTGCTTCTGTTTCCGTTCAGAGGGAAAAGATAAAACTTTCACATATCAGGAGACGCCCCCTCTTTTCTCTTCTGTTCAGCCCGACTACGTCTCCTCAACGTTAGAGTAAGGCCTTCCGTTTTCAGGTGCTCTCTCTAATTTTATTTGATTTATTAGCTTCAATTCTAATTATATTGTATTATATTGCGTTACAGTGTGTTATCCTGCAATCTAATATCTTATTTAGCAGATTAGTTTGTTGCTCCTCAGATTGTTGCCCCTACTTTGTTTTTAAGCCCATCTCTCTACCCTTTTGCTCCTTTCCCTCTTTTTTCTTTCCTGGGGCAAGGGTCCATGGGTTCTTCTGCCCCACCAGTCACAGAACCGGGCCGAACCAGCCCGTAAACTGTTGACGTTCTTTTATTCCATTAGAAATACCTAACCACGATAACTAGGCTTACTCGAGCTACTAAAGTTTAAGGTTGTAGTACAACCTTTTATGTAATGCTGTTCCTTCAGCTTACAACGTAACGTTCTCTTGAGTGTTTCATGTAACATTGCCATGTCTCAGGCATTCAGAATGGTCTCATGTTGTCAGCAGTCATCCTTCAGCTTTTGTGTCTTTGAAATCCTTTTTTTTTTTTTTTTTTGTTTTGTGTGTGTGCGCGCTTCTGTGAGCTGTACTTTATGAACTGTCCTTTTTGAAACACTTCAAAAGAAGAACATGTTATAATCTTAACCTCTGAGAACAAACTTTGCTTTGCCTGCCCTGGCCACATCTCCACATCTGGGATGTTTAAAAGAATTGCTGCCTAAGCACTATTGATGTTCTGGGTACGATATTACCCACTTGATCTGCGTAGCTGTCACAAGAACAATGGTCTCAGAGAATGTTCTGTTCTTCAGCATCAGTAAAGAAGAACTGCATACGTTTAGGGGAATCCTGAGTGATGAGTTATCTACAGAGGAACCTCTCTGATTTCCCCATTCTCTTCTCAGATGGAGATTATAGAATGAATGACATTTTTACTGTGTAATTGAGTACTTTAGTGAAGGTGGTTTGACAGCCATTTCTATGACAGAGCAGGTGATGGGAGAATGCTCTAGGTCGGTTCTTTCCCTCCGGTAGAGTCTTTCATTCCATGTCAGTACGTGGTCTCCCAAGGTACTAAAAGGTTACACTGGGCATGTATTGAGTTCCTACCCTTACTGCTGATGATTTTTATTAGATGGATGAAATCATTTCTGCTCAGTGTACAAACAGCTGACAGTTTTAAAGCCGATATTCAAAAGTAAGTAGTCTGTGGCATGAATAAGTGAAACTATTTCAGGGAAAAAAAGCCATCAGATCACTGCGAACTTAACAGCGAACGTGTTTTCACCACCTTTCAAGTGCTTAAGTTTGGAGTAATGTGTTAGAGATGGAGAGGGGAAAAAAATGAAGGCGTAAGGCCTTTCAGTTTTGAACTAGATATGCCAAGGAACCTTTTGGTAGTGGGTATGTGGTGGTTTTTTCTTTTATTTGTTTGTTTGTTTATGTATCATCCATATTGAAAGATTTCCTTTAGCTCTGACCTTGACTGTTGAATTGCTGGTGAGTTGACTGCCTTGTTATAGTCTTGTACCAAGTGCTTTCACAGTGCTCAGAATGGGATGGCCTTTACAAGTGTACGCTATGCTGCTTCCTGAGGAGGAGAGTGACATTTAATTCTTAATCTCTCTGAGATTCACTTGGAGCCATTGCTTTCTGCAGTGTTTCTCCAAGCATGGAGCGCTGCTGTTTTTCCTTTTTTTTAATGCTAAGGTGATGTTCTTTTCAGGCGTCCATGTACTGTTCTGCTTTTAATATGACACTTGCATCTTGTTTTAAACAAACTTCATGATCTATAATGCCACAGAGTGGTTAAGGTATGCAAATACTGACTTGTGAATTTTCTTTCTATTATAACTTTTATGAACCTGTTTCATTCCCTGTCAAGTCTCAACAGAGAAGAGTGGTGTTACCTGATACCTCTGTGGAGATAGCCACTTCCAGAGTGCTCTGCACTTTACAGGGACTCTGCATCCTTTGTTCCCATAAGGCAATAAACGCTGCCCAATGAATGCAGCAATTGGTTCCCAGAGTAAAGAGTTCGGGGTGGAATAGCACAGCGAGGTTGTTAAATGCTGATCTGAGCACAAAGTTATTCACAATGTCATGGGAGGAGGTCAGACTGACTCTAAGCAAGTCCCGTGGAAAGGGAGTACAAGTTTAGCCTTGCGATCTCTGAAAAATCTTAAATGAAAATCCACCTTTCTCAAAATTACTGAAATTCTTGACCATTTCTTCGTGTGGGACTTCTTAACAATGGGAACCTTCCGTGGGATAAATAGGACTAAGGCTTCTGTGAGCAGAGAATGTTCTGTGCAGTTCACAATTTGGGCTGCCAAAAAGGATAATTCCTAGGTAATTATCATTTAGAGGAAAAAAAGTAAAATACTCTGAGTTGGAGGGGAAAAAAAATCGCCATTGTAAACTTACATCCAGAAAGTGAATAGGTTGGAAACCAGTTGGTTCTTGAGAACAGCAACAAAATTTCTTTTAAGAGAGAAAATTGCAGGTTCTTCCTGCAGCTTTGCTAAGTAAAACCTCAGATTTGGCTTTTGACAAAGAGTCCCCATGGCTTGTCATGCAACATGTAGGTTTGGGGGAAGGGACTTATCTTCTCAGCACAGTAACAGAGGCTGAAGGGAAATAACTATGGCTGTAATTACTTCAAGTGAGTGTACAAATTGGAGAAGGCTAGAGCTTCCTTGGATGCTGTGCAACATGAATGACAAGAGAACAAAGGTCAGATTTTTGGAACCACTCACAGTCAAATGCTCATGTGAGTTAAGGATGAGGGTTTTTATTTATCATTTGTCTTGAACACAAAATAAAAAAAAGGAAATCTTTTCTTCTCATCGCAGATGGAGGAACACACACACACAGCCCAGGCCTCCAGCTAAAAGAGACAGTGAAAGGGAGTCTGTACTGGTGTTCATAAGGAAAGATACTTTATAATGATGGGTATGCATGCTGGAATCTCTCTTCTGAACATGCATGCCCAAGAAAGACATTATGAATCAACAGAGGTTTTTTGGCTTTTGTAGGCTTCATAGCTGCAAACAGTACTCCTTGCTCAGCTGTTCTGGTTGTGGGAAGGCACGCATACTGGTACTAGGCAGAAAATGCATACAGTGAAATGACTGGGCTTGCAGCAGTTAAATATTCCCAACTTTGGGCAAGAGAAAGATCTTTATGCTTTAGCTATAAACTTACTCCTGCTTCAGGCCCCATCTTTTCACATTCCTCTACCAGAGGAATACGCCATCAACTTCTAGTTCAGACACAGATTCAGTAACTGCTCTATTTTCTGTTTTATCAAACTGTGCCTGTGTGTTTCTACAACATCCCACTGCGGAAGAGGAAGCCCAGGTTACCAAAGCATGAAATCTGTCCTCTGGCCTGGTTCAAAGCATGTATCACGCAGGGGAGTAGGTAAAGAAAATCCTTGTCAGGAAAGCAGGCCTGAGGACTAAATCTCACACCATGAAACACCCCTTCCTCCTAAAACCTTAAACTAAAAGCTAAGCTGTGACTCAGCCCCCTGCAAAAGGGGCTCAAAGCATTTGTTAGAATAAAGGGGAGTGCAAGAGGCCAGCAGACCAGCACTCGTCAGGGGCCACGGGGCTTCATTTCAGGGCACACGCACTTCAGTATTTCTAGAAATGACCAGGGCAAGGGACTTAGATGCATGGTAATGTGCGTGTATTAAGCCACCTTGGAGATTACAACAAGACCCTGGACCAGAGGGTGGTTAGAGCAAGCTCCCCAGGCAGCAGTCACAGCCCCAGGCTGAGGGAGTTGGAGAAGCATTTGGACACTACCATTGGAGATGGCAGTTGAAGTTCAGGCAGACCGGGGCAGAGCTACAAGTGGGAGGTCCCTTCCAACACAGGCTGCATTCCTATTCTACACACAGCAGCCATTTTACTAACAAGCCATATACTTGTTAAGCTTTTCCTCTCTTCTCAGTAGTGTACTTCTTCACCATCCCACTGGGAAAAAAGCAGAGCCTGTTAGCCCCAGCAGCAACAGCTTAAAGGCCAGCAGACATCTCCTTGCACTAATGAGTCAACCTACTAACACACTGAGACACAGTAGCAGCAAAGGCAGAAGGAGAGTAGTTTTGTATTCAAGTCAATTAACTCCTTTTTCTCTCCTGCCTTGTAGAGGTGGCTGCATTTGAACAGCAGCACAGCTGGAACATTAACTAACTAAAAGTGAAGTTAATAACTGCAGACTTCCACACGAAGGTACAATATACATCCTCAAGCCAGGGAAGCCCTACCGCATCTGAGAAAGGCTGCCTTGCAGAAATTCAGCTGCAACAACACAGACACAGGAAACATCCTCAGCAATTTCAGCTGGTGAGCGAAGTGAGGCTGAGGCATGGTGCTGTTGGAGTAGGTGATCTGTAAATATTTGTTATTAACATAAGTCTCACCTTTTTTTTTTTTTTTAAACAGAACACACAATGCCAAACGACCACCCACCGAAGAGGGCATTTGCCTCCCCTTTCTCACCCCTCAAGATTACCGAGGGAATGGCATCAGCCAGGGAAGAAGCCCCCAGCACAGAAAAAGCAGGTGCCTCCTCTTTTAGTGTGGTAAGTAAGGATTTAGAGTTACCCCTAGACATTCCCCTATGCAGTTTTGCTTCGGCCAGAAGCTGAAGAACGTAAAGAAAGTGGAAGAGGTCTCTCAAACAGGAGACCTGGTTTTCCCACTATTACAAAGTCACCCATTTCCAAATTTCAGGCCGCCCATCTACCAGTTCAATCCAGCACAGGTCATGAGGTACGCTCTTGAACATTTTGCCTTAGCCACAGAAGGAGGTACCTTCATTTTTATTTATATAAACAAAAATGAAGTTGGCCATGTTAGAGACCTCTCACAAGAGGAGAGGTCATCAGCATTTCCCTTGTTTAGTTTTCCCACTTATCTGATTTCCCCCCCCCCCCCCGCTCCCCCTGCAGGAGTAGCACACGAAAATCTGAGAGCACAGCAGCAGCTCCCCTCCTTCCTGAGAGTCTCAGTCTTAGGCTGCTGCTGCGGTATCCATCCTGCATACACTAGAGATTGTTTACTCCCCCACACCTCAGGCAAACATCACCCTCCAGCCACTTCCTCCAACCCCCAGGGAGCAGTGACTACAGAGAACAAGCAACCTCTTAAGTCACAACAAGAAGTTGGTTCCAAGGGGCCTTACCTGAGCTTTGAAGTAACACACTAAAAGCTTTCTCCTCCTCCTCCTTTCAGCCCAGGACCGGGAACACCACCACTAAGCAGCCATCACCACACAGGAGCCACTAGAGCACCCCGGGAAGAGACATCTTTGTCAGGAGGGGAGCTCCCCCTCCCCACCCCACAGAGGGAGTCCCCCAGCCAAGAGGGGAACTCCTCCCTCACACCCCATGCAGGGGGGCCCTCCACCCAGGAGGGGGCTCCCTAAGTGGGGGGAGAGAAGAGGGAGAGCCCCTCCCCCCCACTCAGGAGGGGAGCTTACCCTCCCCACCCAGGGGGGGCTCCCCAGAGGGGGGAGGAAGGAGAGCCCCCTCCCACCCAGGAGGGGAGCTCTCCCCCCCGAGGAGGGGGGCTCCCCACTCTGGGGAGCTCACCCTCCCCACCCGGGGGGGCTCCCCAGAGTGGGGAGGAAGGAGAGCCCCCTCCCACCCAGGAGGGGGGCTCCCCACTCTGGGGAGCTTACCCTCCCCCAGGAGGGGGGCTCCCCAGAGGGGGGAGGAAGGAGAGCCCCCTCCCACCCAGGAGGGGAGCTCTCCCCCCCCCAGGAGGGGGGCTCCCCACTCTGGGAGCTCACCCTCCTCCCCCCCCCCCCCGGGGGAGCTCTCTCCTCCCACTTCCAAGACTGACCATCCCCGCCTCCCACCCAAAAAAAAATAATCTCTTTGAGATAGTGCAATCCCCACTCCACAGCCCCCCACCACCAGCCAAGAGCACAGCCCACCCCCAGGGCAGGCTCTGCTCTTGGCTCTTTCACCACACAGCTCCACAATAAACACCACACTGCTGCCCACACAACCAGCCACAAGTCAACAACCCCAAGACACTCCTGCCACCAGCCTCAAAACAAAAAAAAACACACACCAAAGGCCACCTGAAGACAAAAGACACTGCCACACTACTGCCAACAGCCACACAAAGCCAGACAGCCCCCAAGAAAAACCACCACCAAACCCAACAACCAGCTCCACCTTCCACACTCAAACCGCCCAAGCCACTTTCTACCACCAGCCTCCTAACCAACAAAACAAAATAGACAAGCACCACCACCAAGCCAGCCTGCCACATCACCAACACAAACCTCTGACGCGCCAAAGCCAGCCAGCCACCTAAGCAAACACAAACCAAGCCCCAAAACAACACAGCACCCCAGGCCTACCCGCTGGCTCCGCTCCTCCTCCGCATCGCAGCGCCTGGGATCTCCCTCTTCCACGCAGGACTTCAGCCCCACCAGGACCCCTCACTCCAGCATCAAAGGGCCACGCTCCATCAACTCCACTCCTCCGGGACAGGGCCTGCCACGCACCTTCCACCCTGTAAAAAAAGCACAGCGTCACCCACACAGCCACTGCCTCCGGCCCTAGGGCACCACCCACCTCACAGGTAACAACATACAGCTCACCTTGCTCCACAGGGGCACCCCGCTCACACCACCAGGATCCTGCCTCCGGCCTGAACCTGCACGGAGACCTCCACAAACCACCTCCAAGGGGGCGCGCCTGGGGGTCCCCCTCTCTCACCTCCTTCATCCCACTGCTGGGGAAACCGCACACCTGCTCCAGCCAATCCTCTCGGCAAAGCTCTCCGCTGCAGCCCTCGCCCTGCAACAAGAGCACAGATCACACAGCCAGACAGAATGCCAAGGCCCCACTGCAAAGCGCCCGCACGCAACTGCAATGGGGCCCGGGGAACCGGACTCCGCTACCTCCCCGGGCACCCTCTCCCATCCCGCTCACAGGGAAATCATTCTTCTTCCTCCTGAATGAGAAATTCTGGTGATACCAAACATGCACACTGCCCCCCTACTGCCACACGCCACTCATCCCCGTCAACTCGGCTCCTGCGCAGCACGCATTGCTAACTGCCACCCTCCTCTCCTCTCACTGCACAATCAAGACAACGCACAAAGCTACCTTTTGGTCCGGCATGACTTCCCCTCTGTCCATCCACCTGGACTGCTCCTTGCAAATTCCTTCTCTTCCGGTCACATGGCAATGACACCTGCAACAAGCTGTTACGTCACCTCCCCAGGAACAGAGGTGAGGCCAACCTACCTCCAAGTTGCACACGCCATCCTCCACACCCTTTCTGAAGGCTGCGGTGGCATCCGCCATCCTCCAGTCTTCAGGTACCTTTCCCCACAGGAAACAGCAGGGAAAAGTGACAGAGAGCGCCATTTGCCGGTCACCGCTGCCAGCTCTCAGCGGGCACAGGCATAGCCCTCTACAGCTCAGGCATTTGCTGGCCTCCTTTCTGCCTGAACCACTTTTGACCAGCTCCTCTGCAACTGAGGGGAAGGCAGCCTTCCTCTGAGACTCTCTCCTCCAGGACCCCAGGAGCACTCTCAGCAGAAACCACTGAAACCAAAACAGGCATCCAGCATGTCCTCCATCCTCCATTACTCAGGCCCTTGCCTTGTGAAGCACAGGCCTGCAATTTCTCCAGTCTCTCCTGTTGACAAACTTCCATTAGCCTTGACCTCCCTCCCAAAGCTGATACTCAGAGGGACTTGGCCTTCCTCAGCCTCTCTCTTCCTTCTCCCCTTCAAGTTCCTCAGTCAGCCCTGCAGGTCCCCCACCATTCCTGCGCACTTCCTTCCTCCTTGGGACGCAGCGCACCTCAGCATGGACAAAGTAATGCTCCAGCATTCACAGGACCCCTTCCTATGCTTGAGCAAGGGTTACCTCCAAGTAGGCCCTTCAAGAGGACAAACCTGGCTCCCTCTAAGTCCAGTGTTTCAATCCTACTCATTGCTTTGCAGCTTCCACACAAGATCCCAAACGCTGTGGTCTCACGACTGGCACGCTCCAGGCTGCCCCTGGCCTTCCTGTCCCCAGATGGCTCTTCTGCAATAGGGAGCTCCTCAATGCCTCCTTCGTCACCTGTGTCAGAAGATCTTACCTTTGACACATTGCAGGAAACTCCTGGAGCCTACCATGAGAACTAGCCTCACAGCTGTGGGCACCATTTCCAGCTGTGTGCAGAAGGTCTATCAGCTTCCTCACCCTGGTCTGTGACCAACACCACCACTCAGGTCACCCACTTTTACCTGCCTCTTCAGCCTCACGCACAAACGCTCCGCTGGTTCTTCAGTCATCCCTAGGTGGAGCTCGATACGTTCCCGTTCTCTCCCTCGAAAAGAGACTCCACCGCCTGACCGGTCTGCCTTTCCTAAAAGGAACAGAGCCATCCACGACAGCACTCCAGTCGTGCGAGCTGCCCTGCCAGGTCTCCACGGTGGGAACCTAAATCGTGCTCCTGCAGTTACACGGGAAGGAAGAGGCGGGGAAAAAAAAAAAAAAATAAAACCACGGTCCCAACCTGCTCGCTCCCACCGCTGGAAACGGGATGGGTGAGAGCACCCGCAAAACACTCCGCAGTGGCCGAGGCCACCCCGGGATCGTGCTCGGTCTCGGGCGGAGGCCCCGTGCCGGTCCTACTAAAAAGCCACACGGGAGCCCCCAGCGGCGGCGCCGTGCCGATCCCAAAGATACGGAGGCAGTCGGGCAGCAACCCTACAGGAGCCCCAGCAGGGGAGATCTTACCGAGCGACTCTCAAACACTCCCCGCTTCCACGAGCTGCCTGCTTCGGAGCGATGAGAGGCTCTGCTACAGCCCTCGCTCAGCCTGCAACACGAGAAACCTTTTGTTTCAGCAGCCCTTGGCCTCGCTTCTCTCTCCCGGCAGCACAGAGGCTGCACGAATACGGCCCCACCGCGTTCGCTCCTACCGAGGAGAGCCTGAAGAACTGAAGCACCCGCTGAAAGAAATCCCGAGGGTGAGGGGGGCTGAGAGCACCCCGGGGCTGTGCGAGGACTCGGGGATCGGAGCGGCAGCCGCCTCCGAAAACGCGACGGCAGCCGGGCGGCGGCGGCGGCGCCGTATCGGCTCCGCACAGCCGGGGGAGCCCGGCGGCGACCTAACGCCGGCCCCGAGAAGAGCGGGGTCCGACAGCCGCCAGCTCCGGAGATCCTGGCGGCTCCTGAGCGCTCACCGTCCCCTTACTACCCGAACCGCTCACCTGTTTGGGCTGGTCCTTACCGCAAAAGGGCTCACAGCAGCCTGAAACAAAACGACACCACGAGAACATTAAAGAGAACCTGAAGGCGCCGTCCGTCCCCCCCCCCCCCCCCAAAAACCCGCGTACCGCTTCTCAGCCTCAGCAGCACCAGGGCCCGACAAAGAAACAGAACTCACTCCGTCTGCCATACAGAACCGCAGAAACTCCCCCGTGGCTCCCGGCAGCCTCCGGAGGAGCTTAAGAGGCTTTGGGGCGGGCCCCGCCCGCGGCTCCCGACGAGGCGCAGCTGCGCCCGGCCGGCCGCGGCCCCGCGGCACCTGGGAGTCGTTGCCTCCTTAGCGCAGCCGGCCTCGTTAGGGACGGCCCGGGGCTCTGACAGTTTGACGTGCGGACTCCGGATCTGAATTAGGGACTTAAATTACACTTTAAAGTACAGTTTGTTACGCGCTTTTCCTTCTCGCCGCACTGTGGGATTCATCGATAAGTTAAGTAATTGTGCCAATTCAAACGGGTCGCTTTGCATCCGACGCGACCGGCGCGATAGAGCGTCTCCCCTCCGAAGAACGTCCCCGGCCTTAACGGTTTCCAGGGGCCTCCGCTGGGTGCGTCTCCGCTCTGCTTTCCATCGCCCCAATTCCGAACAAAAGAAAAAGGGGGGAAAAAATTATTTATTTGTTTATTTATTAAGAAAAATAAGTCTTTTTAAGATAATAAGAAAAATAAGGAACAAACGTGCAGACCTTCACTGCTCAGGGGGGCTACAAACCAAAGTAAAACTAGGGGCCGGCAAAAACATGGTACTCCACAGTCTTAATTTAACAAAACACAGTGGAACCCCCTGAAATAGCGTGAAATTCAGAAGCCTGTGGTCGGGCTGAAGCGTCGTGTGCTGGCCGGCAGATGTTTGGAAAGGTGCTAAGATGTAACTCTTATTGTCCATAGAATTTGCTGTTAACCACTTGCAAGATACAAAGTGACGGCCAGCTGGATGAAAAGGAGAATGTGTGTGAACACCCGGAACTGACAGACCCGGGACAGTGCATGTGGCTTGAAGTGGGCACTGAGAGAAAGCTCAGACAATGTATATACATGCTATTAACATTCACATTAATTTCCACTGGGACACGACTTAATTAAGGTGAGCTGTACAAAGTTCATCTCATTTCCCTTTACGCTCCATTCCATACACAATGTATGTTACCAGAGAGATACTGCGCTATGCTTCACTACTTTAATCACTGGCCTGTCCCATTGTAGTTCAGGAACGCATGCAAGTGTACTGTTCTTATTAGAGGCACGGTCTGGAGAAGATGGCCGGGGAGCTGAGCATCATTTCTACATCAGCTGCTGAAGCGCCCACTAACTTTGGATGTCGCCTAAACCTTCAGATGGAATCCTTGCAGGCATTCCCGTGGGGATCGGGAAATTGCAGTATGCCGGAACTACCGTTGCTGATGTGGGGCGAGCGCTCTGAAGTGCACTTGGAGAAGAACGCATTCCAACCCCGCATATATGAAAAGTTTAATATTTTAGACAGCTAGATGAAATGCTGGGGTCTTGGTGCATTTTGCTTTGGCGGTCCAGGCTTTTCAGCATCTTAGGGAAATGTTTGGAAATGAATTTTATTTTCACAACTGTGGTACAATTACAAGGCGGGGATGTTTCACCCTTCTCACCGAGGTGCCCTTGGTGGTGGTGGTCTGTAAATGGCTATAGAACTGACAGAGAAGTCTGCAAGCATTTTCTTCGGTTCTGATTTTTATTCTTATTTGTTTTAACAGAGAGATAAAAACCAGCATTGTGCATGTCCTTGCTCTGCGGGTTGGGGATGTATCGTTGTTGTTGTCGTTGTTTTCCTGGGAAGTAAAACAGGGTATGATATTGGTAATAAGGGCAAGTGGATTTATTGCTGAGCGAGTTGTACGCTGTTTGACAGAAAATTCCTGAACTGATCGGTGTTGGTGGAAGTTGGGGCTGCCTCCCGATGTTTCCTGAGCCTTCTATTTAGTTTGGAGTTCTGGGAAGTATTTGTGGGCTTAATCCATTTACGCTTTTGATAGGTAAATGCAAGCCATGAGTTACGGTAAATTATTGCTAAGAAAAGATGAATGGAAGAATGGATGTTTCATTTTACTATATATGCTGGGAAAGGTTGTTCTTTCTTTCAGCGTATAACTCTGCTTTTCCTCGTACAACCTATTTACAGGGTCAGACTTCTTAATTTATTTATTTTTTTGTTTCTGTATTTACTGTAATTAAAGCCAAAGCAGACAACACTTCTTCAGTCTTCTGCATTTACTGAGTGCCTTTAGCAAACACGCTGCAAGGCATAGCCGTTAGATGAGCATTTCCAACCATGGTGTGTAAATGAGTTATAAAATACAAGCAACTCTATAAAACAAGAAAATCCTGAGTTAACAAATAAATGGTGTCCTTCCTATATCACGTATAAGCTTTTTTCATCCTTCTCGTAGGGTGGTATGGTATCTCGGAGCTCAAAAGGGATTTTCGCTGTAGGGTCAGAGATGGAAGGTGTCACAGTGAAGAACTCCTTCAAATCGTGTATATATATATAAATATATTCCATTTGAGGGCATCTACAGCTCAGGAAGGAACACTTGATGTGTACGTGACTTTTAAAAGAAACAGTGAAATTGAAGAAATGGGTTCCCCGCAGGCAGCTCTGCCTGGTGCCCGTTTGTGAGGTGAAATCACCTATGGGGCAACTCTGCCCTGAAGGGACGGGCGGCACTGCCCGCGAGAGGGGCGATGACCTTAGGTGACTCCGGCCGTGACCTTCAGGTGACCCCGGCCTGGCCGGCCTCAGCTCTTTCTGGGCGGGAACGCTCAGGTGAGAAGAAAAAGCGGCGGGAAGCGATAAAGGCGGGAAGCGACAGCGGCGTTCTGGGCTCCTATTGGCTGGCGGGCAGCCGGGAAATCTATATAAGGTGCGTGGACAAACAGGTGAGAGACGTGATTACCTCAGCGCGTCAGAAGAAACGGGATGCTGTGAGGGAGAGGCGGCAACGGCGACGCCAGCAAGCGGTCTCTAGAGCTGAGGTATGGTGGGGCTGCGGTACGGCGAGTTCGGTCTGAAGTGATAGAGGATGGAGCTGGACCGAGGTGGAATGGGGCCAGACTCAGAACCGCCTGTGCCGCGGGCTCCGACGGGTGGGGCGGGGGGGGGCGGCCGCGGGCGCCGCGCGGGCTCCGACGGATGGGGCGAGGGGGGAGCACGGCGATAAGCACCGAACGTGGCAAGCTGCCACGTGGAAGAAGAAGCTACTAGACGATAAGCAGCTGTAATAAAGCAGAAGTATCTGAGAATGGAGAGTAGATCCATATGTTCATATGTTTATTCAATAACAAATGGGGTGGTGGGTATGGGGCATGTCATGACAGACACACTGAGGTTGAAAAGTGGGAAGTACTAAGTTAATGTTCTGGTGTTTAAGAAGCTGAAAACAATGATGAATCTGAATAAAAAAAAAAAACAGATTGAAAACTATAAAAAAAATGGAGGCCTTAAAGTCAGAATCTTCAATCCTTCCTAAAGTCTATCAACAGCACTAGATGTACTGAGTTGGCTGCCTCACTTCAAACATCCTATCAATACACTGATCAAAACTGGGGAATGAGAAAATAAGATGAATATGTGGAACACAGAATCTCAAATGAAAAAGAAAATAAGGTAACCATGCAGCAAAAAAAAACCTCACTGTTAGAAGGGGTATCCACAGATCTAAGGATAGTACAGATAGCAACGTGATTGACATAAAAAAGAACAGTTACTGTGATGAGTACAGTTCTCTTAGTAATGGAAGCAGTGGCTGGGGATCTCCTGTAAGCAGGGAAGTTGACTCTTTGGCCGCTGCTAATTCTGTTGCCAGACAAATTTGCCCAAACATATTTGCTCATCCCGCCCGCCTCTGTGATCCCCCGCAGCACCGGCTGGAAGTCCGCCACGCATCAGTGAGGTGAGAAAAGCTGCTGAAAGTAGTTTTTGCTGGGATGAAGCTGGGGAGGTGGAGGGGGGAGGGAACAGGTTTGCAAAGCCTTTCTTGGCTGGGTGTTTGCGTGCCGAGTTCCTTTGCGATGCTGCGTTTGCCTTTTCCGTCGGGTGGGGGGCTTGCCACTGCGCGGGTCTAATGGTGTCCCCGCTGATGTTTCAGGAGCTGCTGCAGAAGAAAGAAGAAGCAGCGGCGTGGGGACCTGGGCGGCAGGAGCGAGCAAGGAGAGGATGCGGAAGCGTGCAGATGCGGGGGGGAAGGAGAGAGGCTCCCTGGGCAAAGCACCTGTCCCGTTAGCGGGGCCGCAGTCACATTTGAGTTGAGCGTTGCCGGCGCCTTTGGCGACCCGGCCGGCTTTGTGCTGGGCGACCTCCCTGTAAGCAGGGCTCGGGTCTTTGCTGTAGTTGGCCTTTTGCCTTGCTGCTCCTAGGGCTGCCTGGGGAGCGTGGCCCCCTGTAACGGAGGGCGAGAGCCACCTCTCCGCACCTGAGTGGGAAATGGAGCTCGCCGGACCCCGAGGCCACCCTGTAAGCAGGGTAGTGCCGCTTCCCTGCCCCTCTTTGTCCTCCGGCCCCTCGGCATCGTTGCCTGGTGGTGGCCTGTCAATGCGACGGCCCCGTACTCGGGGTGCGCGCCACGGCATTTGGCCTTTGGCTTTACCCGAGGAGCCCCTTGGCACGTTGAGGTCTGTGGCCTCCGTGCAGCCTAGGGACAGGTCACAGGCTCTTGTCTGTTGCTTGTGGTTGTGGGTTTATTCCCAGGTGTTGGCTGCGCTGGGTTGTCCTTCCCTTCTGGAAAGTCGCGCCTGCGTGTGTGCGTTCCCCTTCCTTTCCTTGTTTGCGTTTGTGGAGTGACTGAGCGACTGAGCGACTGAGCTTTCCCTTTAGGCCTCCCCAGAGACGGCTGCAGCTTAGCTTTGACTTCCCGGGGGGGAACGGAGGACTTTGGTGCATGCCGCAAGAGGGGTGTTCCCTGCTAGTCCCGCGAGCGCAGCGAGTGTCCTGTCTTCCTCCTTTTTACTTAGTCCAGATCAGAGCCACGCGGTAGTTGTGTGGCCGAGGCCGCCCTGTAGCCAGGGCTTGGGCCTGTCCTTGCGTGGCCGCCTGTTCTGCTGGCGGCGTGGCAGCCCTGTAGTCGGGGTGTGTGTCCCAAGCTTAGGAGCCCTCTGTCCCTTGAGCAGCCCGCCCGCCCGCCCTGTACTCAGGTGTGGGGAGGCTGCAGCGTTGCAGCCGGCTGCTTTAGCCATCCAGCTGGTGGGAATGACCCCTCCCTGTCCCGTCAGAGGGTGCAGGTTGAGGTGCTGCTTGCGTGTGGGGTGACCTCCCCGCTCGGTGGGTCGAGGCTGCTCCCTGGGTTCCCCAAGAGAAGACGTTGGTGATGTTCTGCTGCTGCCGGGCGGGCCCGCCTGTAGCTCAGGCGTTGGCGGGAGCCTCGTGCTCCGCGGGGCTTCTTGGAGAGGGTGAGGTGCGGGGGTACGGTCCTGTAGGCAGGGCTGTGTGTGCCCCCCGTGTGTGCTTGCTGAGCTGTGTTCCGAGAGACCCCCCCCCCCCCCCCCCCGGACTCGGGTGGGAATGTGGCCCCGGCCTTTCAGAGGCACGGGGCTGCGAGGTGTGGGCTTGGGCTTGCGCCCTCCCTGGAAGTTGAGGCTGGGATCCCGACTGCGGCCTTTGGCCGTGCCGCCCCGCTGCCTGGCTGCTGAGAGTTGTTCCTGCCGCTGGGGGGGAAACCGAGCTCTGTGGCTCCAGGGGTGTCGTCCACCCGCCTGTAATCAGGGTCTGGGTGCGCGAGCGTTTGTGCTCTGCTGGCAGCCTGTGTGGGGTGACCGCCCCGTTAGCGGGGTGTGGGTCGAGGTGCCCCGGACTGGGAGAGAAGGAGCCTCTCCCGGCCGTAGGGATGGGGGCTGCCCTGTAAGTCAGGGAGCAACCGTGCCCCGGAGTCCCAGGCCCTTTGCGTTGGAGGCAGTGGCTGGGGGCCCCCTGTAAGCAGGGAAGCTGGCTCTTTGGCCGCTGCTTTTTGTACGCCCAGCCCCATTTGCCCAGCCTGCCCGCCTCTGTGATCCCCCGCAGCACCGGCTGGAAGTCCGCCGCGCGTCAGTGAGGTGAGAAAAGCTGCTGAAAGTAGTTTTTGCTGGGATGAAGCTGGGGAGGTGGAGGGGGGCGGGAACAGGTTTGCAAAGCCTTTCTTGGCTGGGTGTTTGCGTGCCGAGTTCCTTTGCGATGCTGCGTTTGCCTTTTCCGTCGGGTGGGGGGCTTGCCAGTGCGCGGGTCTAATGGTGTCCCCGCTGATGTTTCAGGAGCTGCTGCAGAAGAAAGAAGAAGCAGCAGCGTGGGGACCTGGGCTTCAAATCAAGTTAGCAATCTGTTTGTGTGTTTATCTCATTATCATTTTATTTGGAGCCTCAGTTTGAATGGTTTTTTATGACTTTATCAGCCTTTTTCGCAGCACAATCAGCTGAGAATATATTTTTTATGTTGTTCTTCCTGTTATATTTGCTGTTCATTTCCTTTGTCTATTTAGTCTTGGTTTTAGTTTTTGATAGCGTTAAGGCTTTTGTTTCTTACTGGTTGAATTTCCTGCCAACCTTTCTCACGGAATCTCAGAGTGATCCAGGTTTCAAGGCCCTCAAGTATCATGCATCTCCATCCCCCCCTCCCACAGGTGGGGCCTCCAACCTCCTCATTTGATACTAAAACAGGCTGCCCAGCTCCCCATCCAACCTGGCCTTGAACATCTCCGGGGACTGTGCATCCTCAGTCTCTTTGGGTGCTTGTTTCTCATCCTCACCATTGTTATAGTGACGAACTTCCCCCTGACATCCAACCTAAATCTTCCTTCCCTCAACTTAAAACCATTTCCCCTTGTTCTCCTGTTAGCTATCCTGTTATGCAGTTGACTCCCCTTCTGTTTATAGGCTCCCTTTAGGTACTGAAAGGCTGCGATTAGGTTACCCAGTGGCTTTCTTCTCTCTAGGCTGAACCAGCCTAGCTACCTCAGCTTGTCTTTGTAGGGGAGGTGCTCCAGCTCCCTGATCATCTTTGTGTCCCTCCTCTGAACCCTCTCCAACAGCTCTCTTTCTTTTCCTCCTCCCTTCAGGAAAATCATACAAGCTGAGGTGAGGATATTGGTGGTCTTGTTTGGGGCCTAGGGCTGTCTGACATGGCTCAGCTTCCCTTAATCTTGCCTGTGTCCTTTGTCAAGCAGCCTCAGGTGTAGGTTTTTAGCCAGGTAAGATGCCTCTGTTCCACTTTCACTTGTGCTTAAATCTTTTCCCTTTGTGTTTTTATTTTCAGAGGTGTCAGCCAAATGCTAGACATTTCTTTGGTTTATGGGATGAATGTGGTCAGGGTTAGTTGTATGTGCCTGGTTCCCCATGAACTGTCAATGTGGTTCTCTCTGCTGGCTCTGTATCCCTTCTCTTTTTTCAAACCTGATGTTACTGCATGTTCTGTGGCAACTTGGCCTTGATTGATGGGGCTCATGATTTTGCTTCTCTAATGCTGGGGCTAACTTGGCTGGTAGTTTAGCTCTATGCAGCTCAGTTCTCTGTTTCCCAGGGGAAAGGAGGAGAGACTGGGGCAGGGGGGGAGCAAGTAGAACTAGCTGCTGTCCAAGAAAGAGAGTGGGGTAAGAAGAGCATTAAAACAACAATTCCAGTAAATGGGAAAGCTAGAAGGATAAGTCACCACAGAGGGAGCGGCAGAAGGTGTGATATGTTTTGAATAGCATCTCATCTTAACACTAAGACTGCTACCTGAAGTTAAGTTCTGAAGGTTCTCTGATTGCTGTTGTAAATCCAGTAAAACTTAAATGGGTTTAAGTATGCTGCGTACAAGCTTCAGTAGTATTTCTGTAGCAGTGCACAAAGGGATAGAAATCATTTTGTCAATATAGATTTTTCTGGACGAGTATCTACAGCGTCCCACCTCAGCTGTGTGGATTAGCCAGTACCTTGCACAGAGGCCTGTCTTTCACCTCTGTGCTTTTTAGTTCATCTTTTAAAAGAGAACTTTGAAATCTTTCCGAACTTGGCATGTAATATTTCTTTTCAGTGAGAAAGAAGAAAACCACTCTTGCCTGCAGGTATACAGAGCACGCTGAAAAGATCAGACTTTCAGACTTCCTGCATAATTTAGGATCTAGTTAGAACCAGGTCAAACTTTTTTGAATACGATCTAGAAAATGAGAGCGTTTAACTGAGATAGCGTATAAATTTGTATAGTCTGACAGCCTCAATGATCCCCTGACAAACTTACTGCCTTAATTTGATGGCTTTTCTAGGCAAATGAGCTTATAAGTGATAGGTCTTGCAAAGTTGGAGGTAGTCCTACAGAGATGACTCTGTATTTTCCTGTAGACTAAGTAGATAGAAATCACGTGTGTGAGCGATGTCTGTGTATACTGCATACATCCCAGATGTGTGCTTAATAACTTTGTGATGCTACACCCAGCAGAGCCTGTCTTGTAAGGGGAAATCACCATATAAATTGAAAAGAATAAAAGAAAAAAAAAAGCCATGTTCTACTGCCATTTAACCCTCAAGGAATGGGAAGAATGATTAGATATCCTGCTTACTGCAAAGCTCTTCATGAGAAGTGGAAAATGCATACCACGAGTTTTCACGGACTTCACCTGAAAACCTGTGAAGAAAAAAAAAGGCAGTATTCAGAAAGCATTTTTAGATAAACCCAAGCATATTCCAAGAGGGAAGACCCACGTTCCTGGCAGTGCACAGAAAACACACTGATGTTTCTGTGCCTCTCCACTCACCTGCTGTCCGAAGTTGGCAGCATCAGCCTTAGGACCCTGGAAGGCATCACAGGGGTGAGCCAGAGAAACCCCATGGAAAATAAGGTAGGTACCAGTAAGTGTTTCTCTGCATCGATTTTAAATGAATTACTCTTGAGATTTTTCTAGGTCTAGCAGTTAAGATGCATTCCAAGTGAAATAATAATAGCTCTTGTTTGTGTTTGAGCTAGATTATTAAGACTTTATAGTAATAAGGTATTAGATTTGTATATTTCCCTTTTACATTAACTAGTTTTTGAGTGCAAAAAGATAACGTTATTACTGGGAAGTGCAAGAAGCTTGGAGTGTACATCACCAAAATCATAACTGCTTTTGTCTTGCATTAGTTCCTTTGGGCTTTTACAGTACAAAATAATACAGTGTTCATAGGAAAATAATATGGTTTTTGTTAAACCAAGTTATTTGTGCAAAGATAGGGGGAAAAAAAGAAGCATGAAAGGTCTGAGCAGATGGCAAAACAGTTGATCTTTAATAAAGAAAGCTTAGTGTTGTTTAGCTTTTAATAAACCCATTGTAAGGTTATTGGATCTCACAAGATAGAACCTAGAGAGCTTTGCTTTTCAGATACAGAGAGAAATATGGCAATGAACGAGGAAAGCTGATTCACAGCTACTGCTACTTCATAGCAGTAATTAACATTAGCTTAATCTGAGGTCTGCATGAACCCGGATAGGAAGCGTTACTGAATTCAGGGTCCATGAATTGATTTAGTTACTTCTTGAAAATTTAAAAAGACTTTCTAGTAAAAATACTGTTGCAGTGCTTCCATAAGGTGTAAGTAGAGGAAACCACCTAGTTTCCTCCAACTTAGGCCTATTTTATCAGGTACCAGGTGACTCTTATACTTTGAGAACAGATTTGCTGTCTCCTCTGTGCGCCTTTTAAGCATTTTTTGCAATCATTCTTTTGCTGGATCTGAAACCTTCTTGACTGTAGAGAGTTCATAGCTGACAACCCATTTGTCATTCCTTGTTCTCTGAGTGTATAAAGGGAGATGGCTCTCTGAGATGGTGGTGCTAGTAATGGCAAGAGGTTGTCTTAATAGCTACTGGCATTTGGGTATGAAGTTGACTATACGACAAAGGGATTCCTTTGGGTCAGAAGAAGGACTGTGATAAAGTGAAATAAAGGGTGATACCCGAGACAGTAAGAAAAAGACTGTTGTTGCTGTTATTTTCAGAGCTTGAAGTTTAACTTTCTAAGGAGCTATAATTGATTTTTAAAAGTTCTGTTGAAGATGATATTCTTTATAATGCTGTGCTTTAGAGTATAACTTTAGAACCACATACAGTTTTGCTCAGAAAGTCAATGCAAAATGGCCTTTACGTGTGCTGTTAGTGTTGTACTGAATGTGCTGAAGTTAGAGGCATGTCTGATTGACATTCAAACAGCAAAACCTGTCTCTGTATTTTGGTAACAGGCGTGATTCCTATATTAAAACGTGAGTGATATCTGATGAGGCAGGGCAGGAAATCCAACAGAGCACTCCTGTTGCAATTGTTTGGATTCTATGTTCTACATTAAGTTGATAGAACTTTCAGGATTTGCAGGCACTACTTCAACTCTTGATGAAATTTTTCCTTCTCCCTATGTGCCCTGTTCTTCCTTTTGACAAAACTCGTGCACTGTAGATTGAAAATGGTACTGCAGCATCTTCCAGAAGCTTGAAACATGTTCCATAGCATTGATACTCAGCAGTAGGTCTACCAGCATTATTAGGCTCTCCAACACAGTGATACTACTGGGACAATGTGTCTTTGCTGTTGTTGCTGCTTTGACTGTACAACATTTTAGTAGTGTAGAACCGATCTGACTTTCTCTCTGGCTTTTTCGACATGTATATGTGGGAATTTAGCTTGTGCTTTGTTTGTAACTATCAGAGGTGCTAGGGGAAAATACAAAATACGCTTTCCAGGTATTAGTTTGGATATAAACCTCACACAATAATACACTCCAACTCACAGTTGATATCACAGTTTTGAAGAATAATGTTCTTTTATTCTTTCTGCTTATTTTCTTTTCCTCAGGCTTTAAATGTACTAGATACCATTAAGACTACCAATACCCTCTGTTTTATTGAAGATGTCAAATTTATGCAGAACAGAAATGAATATTAACTAGTGCTAGAGCAATAAAGAGTTCTAAGCAATAATAAAAACAACAGACAATCCAGAAAAGTGTAATTTCTTTCTATTACAAAGTTGCTTACGTGTATATTACAGAAGCGATACCCATGACTCGAGCTTACAATTAATATTCCCAACTCTATGTTGGGAACATCCAAGAAGTGCAATGGTTGCATCTCATTGCCAAAACTTATATTTCCTGACAACTAATACACTGCTAAGGTTATTCTGATATCCAGGTCTGACCAAACAAAATCCTCAAGACCTCCAAAGCACAGCATACAATTACAGTCAGAATTCATCATCGCTACTTGCAATACTTTTTGTGGTGGTATGGGTTAACTGACATTTCCAAGGCACGTCCTCAGGGAGCCCTGACATCTCGGACCTTGCTAATTCCAATTTAAATTCCTTGGGTCCACCACTGAATTTCAGCGCTGCTGGACTTGACTCCTGGCCTCCCCCTACAGCCTCAGGGATTCGACTCTGCGGTTGGAGCTTTGTGTCTGGTTTTGAGAGCTAGATGCTACCAGCATACCCGTGCACCTACGCAACACATGAATGCCTTCACACTCACAACATTTGGGTTGTAATAAAGAAGCCAGACAGCTCACAGGAGGCATTTCCAGTGAGGTCACCAAAGAAGGCCACGAGAACTACACCATACTAATATCTCACACAGACACACGATGAGGATGATACTCCTCCATGATGAGGAGTTCCATACAAAGTCGGGTTATTTACCCAGTGTATTGAGAGTCTAAAAAAAAAAAAAAAAGATAACAGTGCTCATGCCCAGTGAGCCATGGTGCTTATTCAGTACATGAAATAAGAAGGATTCCTGGAAATACTTATGTAGAGTACTGCAATGAATCTGAACAGTGCCTTTCAGATGGTTTTGGCCCTGTGTGGAATTCAGGTTTTGTTTGTGATCCCACAGCGGTCTTTTCAGTACAAAAGAGGCGCAGCCCACAGCCTCTGGGACCTCCCAGGAGATTGCAGTTGAAGACTTTAAACCTCTTTTGTGAATGAACATCTCACATGTGAAAGAAACATGATAAGAAATCATCCTCAGCTCTAACAGCATATGGCAATGCAAACCTCACAGTTTGCCATGTGCATAGTGTTGTGTCTATCATTCCAAGATTATTTAAATCTAACCACACATCTCTTATTAAACATGTTCACCTGATGAGTAGGCTCACCGTGACTTGTCATTGCCAAAAACCTGTGTGTAGATAGGAAGCTAAGAGAGGTGGTGAGACTGAAACTATGCATTTTCCCCAGGTTATTTTCCTTGTGATTCTTCTCTTTCTTTCTCCCCCCACAAACCCAAGCTTTGCAAATGTGTCTGTACACCCCCCTCCTTAACCTGGAGCTTCCCACCACAGGCCTCACCTCCAGGTGCCATGGGGTCCTCAGCCCACCTGCACAGAACTAGGAGCTTCTACAGCCAATATGAATTCCACACATTAACTCACCTTCCCACAGAGTGACAAAAATGGGGCAGTAGAGTGGCTAAATGCCTCAGCCTGGCCATGCTTTCATGGACTCGGGCTCCCATGCAGCACTTCAGGAACACTCCCTCAGCACCACGCACAACCCAATGGTTCCCAATAGCACCCAAGGGCTTTCAGATCCACAAGGAAGGGAGGAAGCTTCTCCACCCGAATGCTCTCCATACAAGGTCTGTTCTGTGGTTTCTTCACAATGCACATACATATTTTTCTGCATTTCCCACTTCAGAACTGAACAGGGGCAAAAAGGTGGCAGGGAGGCATGGCTTTCTCTTACAGCTAAAGTGGTAGTAAAGCTGTGAGGCAGCCCACCTTAGTATTTTGTGAGGAGAATCCATGAGTAAAAGGGCATTTCCACTCTCCACATACACTAGCTCTTTCACTGAAGCCAGCCTGATCTAATTTTGTGTTTCAAGTGAAGGGTTATTTCAGATGTACAAAAGCCAAGTGCCCCTCCAAGTGGTACGTGGCAGCAGACGCAGGGAATGTGCAGGCTGTAACAAAAGCAGGGCAAAGTTTGCAGAGCACATTCTCAGCCAGTGCCTGAAATAGGTAGCTCTGCAGCAATCTCCTGATGTAGCATTGTATAAGTAGTAATAATAGCACAGAAAATAATTGTTGGCGTATTGGAGAAAGTAATTTTTAGCTTATTAAGTAGAGTCCCTGCTTTGTAAAAGAAAAATGCTTTGAAGAAAATTGAGTGAAGGTAATTTTGCATTGTTCATTCCCCTTTCTCACAGTTGCTTATCAAACAAGGTCTGCTAAACTTCAGCCTCAGTCAGAAGAGCCTCAGTCAGAACATCTTTCACCGCATGCAGTTCTGTGCTGTTGCAGTTAAATTTCCCTGTCCTTTGTCTGTTTATAACTTCATGCTACAAGTCTAGCTCTTGCTGTGACTGCATTTAAATGTACCTTACAGATTATTATTTTTTTTGACAAATCCATGTGGTAGATACGTTCAATTGTCTTACAGCTGTCTTAAGTGAAAGCCACTTTTAGAGGAGAAAGCTCTAACAAAACACTGAGCATTAATGAAAGAAGACAACTGGGAAACAACCCCAAAAAAACTAAGAGAGTGGCAAATAACATAACTTTAAAAACCATCAAGTTTACTCTATCTAGAATATTACCTTCTGGTTTTTTGAGTGTTTGTTTTGCACTATTTTGTAAGTACTTACCTCTTAAAACAAAAGAGGTTATGAGGGATTCATAGGTTTTCTTGGCTTAATTTAAAATGAAAAAATAAAGCTTCATGAAATTCTCAAATTTTGTGACATTATCCACATCTCTCTCATTTTATAAATGCTTATTCTATGCACTTATGCATATGTATACTATAGCCTTTTCCCCTAGTAAAGAAAGACAGACCTCAGATGGCAATGGGCCTGGAACAAGCTCTGCAGAGCAGTGGGCACTGCCCTGAGTGCTAGAGCTCAGGGAGCATTGAGACAGCACCATCAGACAAAGGGTTTGGGTGGTGCTACATGCACCCATGTTGAGTTGGGCTCTATGATCCCTATTTGTCCCTACCAACTCGTGATATTCTGTTACTCTACTAAACCAACCCTTCCTGATCCCCTACATGCTGCATCTCTTGGCACCAATGAGCTTCACCTGCTCTGGAACCAGAAGTTCATCAAATCCCTACAGGTGTAGTGGGGAGGTTTGAAGCCTCTGCTAGTTTTTTTCCTTTTTTTTTTTTTTTTTCCCCTTTCCTATTGTCTATTGCCAACCTTCCCATCCCATGCAAGCTGTTACTCTGTTTCATACCTGTGATCGCAGACATAGATGGAAGGACTGTGCAAATCTTTTCCCTCCCCACTTGTTTTTACTTTCAAAGTATCTTTATAACAGATTTTGTTCCCCTACACGTGACATAGAAATAAGATGGCCTTCATGTTTACTCAGTAGTATTTGAGGCACTCAGATATTCTGCAAAATCTTAATCAGACCTGGTTTCAGCACGTCTGACATAAAATACACTCTTCTTGGACAGACTAAATTTATTCAATAACACTCCTGCAAGATATTTAGCCCTTAATGAACACTTTCTTCCCCTGCCACTGAAATCATTGTGCTTTATAAATGGCCTATTTCATCTGAAGTTCACAAATTTACCTCATTTCTGATTTAAATGACTCACCAAGGGAACTGATGGAGTGACTATCTTCTGAAAAGGAAAAGCTATTCTGACTTGATTCTGGTAGTTCCTTCAATATGTGTTTCCAAAGCTAATTTACTATTTGGCTTCTATCTTTTACTTTTATTTATAATGGTATAGAGTATAAAAGATTTCCTCTATTGTAGAATTATCTTCAATTTTAAAGCATTAATTATATAGATTAGCACCTAAAAGTGATTATTTCTCTGAGTCTTCTCATCAATGAAACGCAGTTTGGTCATTAAATATTTGTGATGAATCCCTATAAAACTACTTGAAATCATATTTCATCCACCTCTTGCAAAGAAAACAAACTTCCAGACTTGGTGATAAAAGACAAACTCAGTATTGGTTACCCTAACACCAGTTATGAAAATCAGCTCAGACACCACTTTACACTAGAAATGCAAGCACAGTTAAGTCAGACCCATAGTTTAAAGCTATGAGAAACCCTAGAAAGGGGGGAAACAGTTATTTTTCTCCCTGTACCAAAAATGTAGCTTGCTACCCAAATTGTCATAGCTGCCTCATCTTGAGTTAGTTCTTCTAAATGACTTTTTAAAAAATTATTTGGACCAGTGCCTTCGTGTTTGAGCCAAATGATGGGTGCTATGCTAGAAAAACAGGCATAAAGGAGAAATACCCAAGGATTAAATATTGTTCTAGATTACAACTGTGCATTTAAATATAACTGTAGAAAGGGGGAAATTATCTCCCTGGGATCCTCAAACCACCCCCAGCATGTGGGATAAGGAAGGTCATTGTATTGCTAATGAGTGGTAAAGCTCGATGATAACTTGAGCCAGATGTAAGCACCCACAAGGCGCCCAGCCCTTACATGTAACCAGTCTTGGTTGCGTGTGAAAACTGTTGTGTTGCATGGGTATATAAGGCTCTGAGCACCTACAATAAACCCTCTTGTTCTGCACCAGCGAAGGAGTCCGCACCTCTTTCGCCACACCTGCAAGGGAGTGTGATGCCCTCTTGCAACACCAGCACGCCTAAGTCATCCCACTTGATCAAGGGCTGATCATACTCATAGCACTAGTAAGGAGACACTGTAATCAAGGAGCTGCTGACGTGTTTAAATCAGGACTTGGTCTCACTTCAGTGAAGGTCCCATGAAAAGGACACCTCAGTAGGAACGAGGAAGCCTGATGTTGTTTTCCCAGCAAGACAACACCACACACAGTGCATGCTATCAGTCAAAGATATGTTGCTTACCACACACAGGCTGGGCACTTCATATAATTCACAGCCCAAATGTGTCAGATTCTTCAGCTTAGGGGGAGACAGACTCCCCTGAGCAAACCTCAGCCAGCTTTCCCCAGAGTCCTGCTGACAAGTCAGAGCCTGGTGTTGATTTCCAGTGCAACATCACCTGTGGGTAAGGATGGCCAACCAGATCTGCCCTGGAATTCCTGTGCACACACTGCTCCTCATCCACAGTGACACTACAAAAGGAGATATCTTTATGCTTTTCTTACTTAGGACCCTCTTGTTTTGTCTCCAGTCCAGTTTTTTTTTCCCCCCACACGTGCTTTCCTGAAAACAGTGCCAAACAATTTAGCATCAGCATTTTTAACTCTATATACTTTTCTATATACTCAGCTCACCTCTGAGATGTGAAGGGCAGAACAGGCTGTACCTCACCAACACTGGCAGCCTCAGGGCTTCCCTCCCTGACATCCAAGACTGACGTGTGTTTGAACTGTACTATTCTAGCTCCTAAACAGACTAGTCTTGATTTAAACACCACGTTACGTCCTTTTTCATGGCACTTTAAGCACTTCAAATGATTTTGCAGCCCCACTACCTGAAGTTAATTTCAGTGATTAAACTTCTAACCTTGTTAGAATAGATTTCATATTTGCTTCACCATAACAGTTTCTCACAAAATGCTCTTGATTAGTGTAAACTATATTCCTTTAATTCTTTCATTGATTGCATCTGGGACATCTTTCCAGCATCCAGCTTTGGGCTCAATGTCAAGCCACCAGCCTATACTCACACACATTGGCCTTTTCAGCTTTTTAAATACTGCTTTTTATCAACTCCTCCAGAATTTCACCAGCAGGATAAAACTTAACAGAAAGCATTTCTTGTGGTTTAAAGATTTCCTTTGATTTGAATCTGCTTATGAACCTAGGAAATACAATTTAAATCCGTCACTCATCTAAAATATTTTCCCTAGATAATATCTTCCTCATAGAAATCTATTTATTGACAAGATCCTCAATGTAAAATCAGAATGAGTAAACTTAAT
This sequence comes from Gallus gallus, assembly GCF_016699485.2. Classification (NCBI taxonomy): domain Eukaryota; kingdom Metazoa; phylum Chordata; class Aves; order Galliformes; family Phasianidae; genus Gallus; species Gallus gallus. The sequence continues at coordinate 11,177,535 of NC_052537.1, forward strand.
ACATGAAGATGCTATTTGAACAGGGTAAAATAAAAATATCTAGTCAGACTAGCTGATAACAACAGCATAGCTGAGAGGCAAGAGCAAGTGAAATTATATAGTAAACCTTCACATTTTAAATGTAACCCACATCCATACATAACTTTCTGAATACCCAAACTAAGTGTAAGAAAGGCCCTTAAGAAAGCAAATGCTATATAACATACTGGCAGCAACATGTTCATTTGGAAGATTTGGGGTTGGCCTGCAGTTACTTTTAAGTAAAGACAGAAAGCTCCACTGAACGTTGTTGAGAACTGGGGAAAAAAAATAGGAAGATTTAGACTTATCTTCTCTGAGACCCACTATTTCCAAAACAAATGTTTAATTTCAAATGGGATTTAAATGCAAGCTGTCTAAATTTAGGCAGTCAGACCACACAAAGCAACAGAATTGCAGTGAAGGGACTAGGAACCTGGCAAACCAAAGCAAGACGTTCATCTCAGTAAGGGAGAGTCAATTACTTCCTTGAAAACACAAAAAAATGTTCTTAAAAAAAACCAACAAAACACATCAGTATGAGATCTCTTCACTTGTGCTCGCCTTTGCAAAAGATGACTCCACTCAGCAGCAGGGCACTCCAAGCCACATTCTCATGGTAAACAGCACAGCTATTTGCAGTAGACCCAGGAGAGCAGACACACCAGCCCTTAATGAAGGACTTAGTACCTGTTTCCCACACATAAGAAGCTTTTTTATCCTTTCTTATGTTATCTAATAACTGCTAAAGAAAGGGTATATAGCATTTGGGAAGTGGTCTGCATAACATATGGATGGTAAGGTGTGTGGGAGCTGTTAGGTCATGGCCTGAACCAGTGATTGAGCACCTGGTGAAGGGGTGGAGCCAGGATCACACAGATGTATTGCTTCCACCTGTGCTCCCAAGGCTGGCTAAACCCCTCCAAAATCTTGTTTGAGGGCTGGCAGCATCAGAAGGGTTTCTACTCAGAGATTCCCACTCCTTTGGAGCATCTGTTAAGTCCTGATCCTTAGAAATAGTTAAGTGATTCCTTCTTTGTCTCCAGGTTGTGGCTGCTACCTTTCTTGCATAATCCAAAACTGCTTTAAAGCAATTGCATCTGCTATTGCCTAGCCTACCCTTACACAGAGTAATAAACCAGGAGGTGAGGTGGATTACACTGTTTGTACTTAAACTTACAAGTTATACTGAGGTTATGCATGTTAAACTCGACTGGTCTTATTTTAATGTTTCTTATTTTCTGTATTTTCTTAGCCAAGGTAAGATTCTTTTTCTTATTAAGGAGTGTAATCTCCTAAATAACGTTCAGCTCCTCTACAGAACCTGATGCCGAGTCCGTTCTCCCTCTCCGTGTACATCATTGCCATCTAGTGGTACTTTAGGTACAGAAAAAAAGGGTAGGAAGATGGTTGGTAGTTACCCTGTGAGTCAGTGATAACGTTGACAGCACACGATGAAAATGCAGTAGCAAAACATAGGAGTCAGAATTAAAGTACAGTAAAGCTGAACTGTAAAGCAGGCATTATCAGAGAATGGTTTCATAAGCCAAATAGTTAGACTGACTGATTTGGCAGTTGTATGTAGAAGGCACTTTGTGGGGGTTGAGCTGCTCTCCTTCTCACCTGTTACATTCAGCTTCTAATTCAAGGTTTCAAACAAACCAATACAAGACCTAAGAGGACTGAGCCTGAAGAAAAGCTCACAACTTTGTTCATTTACAGAACACATATTGTTCAGCAATTGTCCTCCCACCTCCCATGCATGAACCGAAGCCTTGCGGACAACCTGTCTGATGTTGTCAGATTCTGTAACTGTCAGAAAAATGTCCTTTTTTTTTTTTTTTTTTTTTTTTTTGAGCTGTCCTACATTGAGGAGCTTCCCCTGAGATATGTTTTTATTCAGGCAGCATGGGCAAAGGGGACATATTTCAAAAATCAGGTCACGTTAGAATGTGACCCAGAGGGAAGTGCTGGCTCAGAGGAATGACGCGGATCAGAGGGGGGTTTTAAGAGCCCAACTCATCCAGCATCAAAGGCAGACTGCTTTTCTGAGAGCCTGCAAAGTGTGGATATACTGTGTTGAGGGCAGCCAAGAGACCACAGCATGGGTAGATCTACATCTTTTCTACCGTAACTGAAATGCCCTGACAGTTTGGATGGGTGAATCTGAGATCATTATAGGCATAGCATTAGGAATAATATGAAACCTACCCCTTATGTTTTAGTTAATAAGTTAGCATATCCTCTTTCTATGATCAAAGTCTTATTACTCTTTGCAAGTGAGAAATATAATTAATTTGTAAATATGATAGAAACTGAGATTTTTCTATGGAAACAAGCAGCAAAAACTGTTCAAAGCTGCCATGAACATGCATGTCAATTTTCACAAGGCTATGTATTGGATGAATTTTATGCCCAGATCTCCCAGTAGACCAGAACGGAGACTCAAGAGTTAAGTAAGGGAAAGCAACTAAAATACATCTGAGTGTACAGCTGCAGAGTTTGGAAAGCTTAACGTGGATGCCTCCCTCGGTCCCAAGTGGATTGCTTTGACACATCACAGCTATGTTTGTTTGCATCATTTTTTATATGCTGCTTTTGCAAAAGAAAAGTTGCTTTATTTATTTATACTGCATTATTTTGTTTAAAAAAGTGACTCTGACTTCCTAGTAAAAATGAAACTCGTTAAACTTACAACAGGGAAGCGGAAGTGAGAGGAACAACCTCAGAGCAATGCAAAAATGAGTAAAACACTGCTTGTTTTGAATAAGCCCACTCATTCTGACCATCTGACTGCTCCTTTTATGGACAGAAATGAGGTTTTTCCCATGACTTCTTTTGTGACTATGCAAAAATAGCCTTTCTTTTTTGTCTTGTAAGTCACTTAGTATTCTGGAATAGATATTTCTTATATTTACTAAAAAACTTGGCCCTCAAAGCAAAGCATTGCAACTACTGCCACATATTATGGTTTTTCTCTCACGCTGCTTACACTAATGTTCACATGATTATGAAAAACAATTTCTAAATACAAAACCAACAATGGAATCTCTGGAGGTTGCCTAGGCTGGTTATTGCGTGGATCTACCACTCCTTGTTTTTAAGGGATGTTGAGGCTATTGCCTAATGTACTGCTGTCCTGTGCTGACATCTTCTGGGCCCTGCGCAGACTGCACTAAAACGAACCCTGCAGCACATGTGGAAGGTAACATGCACACCCTTCAAACCCCAGGCATTAAGAGATTTCTGAACTGGACAAAAAGGATAACCCCTCACTTTTCTGTTCTCTGGCATCTCGGCACCAATTCTGGCAGATTACCTCAAGATAGCCCCACAGGAATCCCGGGTCTCCCCAGCTTCCCTCTGAATGCCCAAACAACTGTAGAAAAACTGCACTTCTCCTCCCTTGCCTTGAAAGACAGTGGGCTCGCAGTGGCAGGAGTCTGTGGTCTCCCTTCAGCAGTCACCAAATGAGATCCTGAGCTGCTTTTGGACTCGGTCTCCAGGCACCATCTCCAAGATGAAGCTTCTTCCTATGCAAAGTGTTAGCCAGGAAACCTCACCAAAAAAACAAGGAAACAGCTTAGTGAGGTTAAACCTAAACCTCTAGGTGGGGTCTGGGGCAGTAAATCCCATCCCACTGTAAGGGCAGAGCAAGTCCAAGACCGCCTCATGAGACTGAATGCGTGTAAGTCTATGGGGCTGGATGGCATGTATCCCAGGGTTCTGAAGGAGCTGGCTGAGGTGGCTGCCGAGCTGCTCTCCATCATATTTAAAAAGCTGTGGCTGTCAGGTGAAGTCCCAGGTGACTGGAAAAAGGGTCATGTCACTCCCATTTGTAAGAAAGGCAGCAAGGAGGACCTGGGGAACTACAGGCCGGTGAGTCTCACCTCTGTGCCTGGGAAGATCATGGAACAGATACTCCTGGACGACATGCTTGATCACATGAGGAATGAGAATGTGATCCAAGACAGCCAGCATGGCTTCACCAGGGGAAGGTCATACCTAACCAATCTGGTGGCCTTCTATGATGGAGTGACGGCATTGGTAGACAAAGGGAAGGTGACCAATGTCATATACCTGGATTTGAGCAAGACCTTTGACATGGTCATCCACCACATCCTTATCTCCGAATTGGAGATGTGGATTTGATGGGTCGACCACCCGATGGATAAAGAATTGGTTGAAAGGCTGCAGACAGAGGGTGGTGATTAATGGTTCTATGTCCAGGTGGAAGCTGGTAATGAGTGGCATCCCCCAGGGGTCTGTCTTGGGATGTGTGCTCTTCAACATCTTTATCAATGACATCAACAACTGAATTGAGTGCACCCTCAACAAGTTTGCTGATGACACCAAGTTGAGCAGTGCAGTTGACACAATAGAAGGAAGGGCTGCCATTCAGAGGGACCTCAACAGACTTGAAAGGTGGGCCCAGGTGAACCTAATGAGGTTCAACACAGCAGAGTGCAAGGTGTTGCACTTGGGCCAGAGGACTGGAAGGAGGAATCCTTGAGAGTAGCCCTGCAGAGAAGGACCTGGGGGTTCTGGTGGATGAAAATCTTAACATGAGCCAGCAGTGTGCTCTTGCAGCTCAGAAAGCAAATGGTATCCTGGGCTCCATCAGAAGAGGGGTGGCCAGCAGGGACAGGGAGGTGATTGTCCCTCTCTGCTCTGCCCTTGTGAGGCCCCATCTGGAGTACTTTGTCCAGGTCTGGGGCCCCCAGTATAAGAAAGACAGAGAGCTGTTGGAGAGAGTCCAGAGGAGGGGCACAAAGATGATCAGGGGGCTGGAGCACCTCCCCTACAAAGACAGGCTGAGGGAGCTGGATGTGTTCAGCCTGGAGAAGAGAAGGCTGCAGGGTGACCTCATTGCAGCCTTTCAGTACCTGAAGGGAGCCTACAAACAGGAGGGGAGTCAACTCTGAAAGGGTAGATAACAGCAGAACAAGGGGGAATGGTTTTAAGTTGAAGGAGGGAAGATTTAGGTTGGATGTCAGGGGGAAGTTCTTCACTATGAGTGGTGAGGTGCTGGAACAGCTGCCCAGAGAGGCTGTGGATTCCCCGTCCATCCCTGAAAGTGTTCAAGGCCAGGTTGGATGGGGCCCTGGGCAGCCTGGGCTGGTATTAAATGTGGAGGTTGATGGCCCTGCCTGTGGCAGCAGGGTTGAAGATTCGTGATCGTTGAGGTCCCTTCCAACCCGGGCCATTCTGTGATTCTGTTAACTGCTTCCAGAAATCAAACAGTTGCAGAACAAGAGGTTGTGCAGTTTAGTTTTAAAGGTAAGCTGCACGTTTTAGTTTTCTTCCATCTTCAGGTTTCAGCTTTAAGCAAGCTGCTCAGTAACTTCACCCAGCCCTCAACCACTGCAGCCTCATAGGTAACGAACTGGAACAATGCAAACACAGAATTGAGTGTGTCTGGGATGTATGAATTCCCTTAGATTAATGGAAAGGACACTCCTTTTAAAATCTATTCTTCTTAAAAGTGCAGAATTCTTGTATAGGTTGGGCCTCATTTTTTTCCCCTCTCCTACAGCGCAGGAAACAGCTATGGTGTCAAACAGGCTTTATTCAGAGATGCTGCTGCATCAAAACACAGGGTATTGAGCCCCTAGGTTATTTCATCCTCTGCTATGCACAGAAAACAAATGGCCAAAGAAGAAACAGCTGCTGCAATTGGAAGAAAAATGTGTGAGCTCACAGAGAGGGGAATGCTTTCTATTTGCAGTTAAAACAGATTTAACGCTAATTTAGCCTCAAAAACATGCAGTAAAACCTATGCTTCCTACTCTTTGCTATCTGGAGCAGAATGTGATCCAATCACACTTGTTCTGCAGATGGAGTGACCTGGCAGAGTTAGGTCACATACAACACCAAGGCCCCTTCTTTGCAAGGGAGACAGGGCAGCCCACAAAGCACAACTGCCCTGAACAGCTCATCAGTGGATGAAGTTGTTAATACACCTACAATGGAGGTGTAAGGGAGAAAACACATTATTAGATTAATAACACTCAATAATTGTGGATCTGTAAACTATCCCATGCAGTGCTCAGGTTTTTGTACACTTCAATAAACACAACTTCAGTGGAATTTGAGTACGCTGTAAAAGGGGAGGGAAGGAAAGTGGAAGTGGTCAGGTGAAGAGCTGCTGTATCTTTTCCCTGAAGACTAAGGGGCAAGATCAGTGCTGACAGGCACAGCCAACAGCTAATTCTTTCTAGAAGCACTGTCATGCTAACTTGTTACTCTTCTTTGGCTTTTCACACTTGAGAAAAATCCTGCAAAATGTCTTTTTCACAGTTTTCTTACCCTCTACTCTCACAGTATGTTTTGCAGACCCTGTGTTGAAGCCCTTGGTTCACAAGCTGTGAATTCAGAGCAGCATTACCTGGAAGAATGATCTGTTTTTAATTGCTGTTTTCTCAGATATTTGCAGAACTCTGCTAGAGAAAGTCAGCACGTGCACCATGACTTGTGCTTCTGATCCAAGAGCTACACATTTAACACACAGACTAGAGGGGGAGAAAAAAACAGATCAGATGAAATCATAGATGTTTCCAAATGTTGTTTTTAAGGCATATACCACAAGGGGAATTCTTCTACAATTTTATAGGGCAAAAATAATTCCACAGAGAAGGATGCTGGGGGGGAGGAGGAAGATGAGTAAATAATTTCTGCAGCTTAATGTGCAGAGACCATTTTAGGCTTTTTAAGCCCACAAAAGCTGCTAATCTATAGAACTCATTAACAGGTATCAATTTATGTTCATATTCCACTGCTGTTCCGGCTCCTTTACATCTCTGGTTTTATACTGTGCTCAAAATTCTGAGTAGCTTATTAAGTTTTCTTAACAGAGGGGTAGTGAAGAGACTTTGCTGAGCCACTAGATCGAAGCCACAAACACAAAGGCATATACACACAAAACAAACTGACAACCCATAGTGACTTTTACTTACAGCCCAGGGCTGGGAGAAGCCATGGAGCTACAGAGGCTGGACACTGGCATTTCCACAGCAGTGCATATGGAGCAGGAGAAAAGAAACAGTGACAGGTGGCATGTGCAGAGAAAGTGTGGGATGGGTACAGATATGGGTTTCGGGATGGGGTATGGGCAGCAAAGAAGGGGAGTGCTGGGAAGAAGGGAGGAGGTACACTAATCAGCATGAGCCTTAGGGAAACATAAACTACCAGGAGAGCAACAACAGAACAAATTATAGTTTCTACTAACATGCACATTTCAGCATGGTTTGCTGTACTGCTCAGTAATGCTCAGCTGCAGTGACAGCTCAATATCTCGTGGCTGCATACGTCCCTTCTACCTTAGACACGGTGTGTTGTAAGAGTTGTCAGTGTTTGCAGTCCGTTCCAGATGATGCACCAAAAAAATCAAGGATTAAAAATACAAGCCCTATTCCTTTTACCTTTTAGAAAGCACATATAACAAGGACAATTTATCACCTTAAGTTGTATCTACTGTGCCTTTCTTTGTGAAGATGCAAAAGAAATCCTGAGCATCTACATAATTGAAATTCTCTTCTTGTGAAGTGATACACAGTGGCAGGCTGTGGGTTTATAGTGAAAGTTACCAAGATGGCACCGAAAATGAAACTAAGAAGTAACTGAGGATTCAAATGTATGTAGGTGATCTTGCAATTGCTTTAAAACCATAGCCAAATAAGAGACATTATCATTCCAATTAGAACTCAATTTTAGCTGTGACATAACTGTGTTACTCAACTGCCACAATTCTTGTTAAAAGTGAGGGAATAGTTGCCTTTACTCAAACAAACTGAATCCCAATTTTATCTTCAAAATATTAGCAAAAAACCAGAGCCGAGGTTTTCTAAGGCTGTGCCAGAGAACAGCCCTTCAAATGTTCAGTAGACAACGTGCAACAGACAAAGGGATGAGAACATTCTTATCTAACGGCAGATGCAAATATCGTAAGATTGAAACTGGCTCTTTAATGTATTTTTTTTTCCAGACCTCAGTTATGAGTGACAGTAGAAGAAAAAAAACCGCTCGCAGCACAAGCGAAAGAAGTTCTAGTGGAAATGCTGAGTCACGGCTTGAGATTTTCCCCCAGTGACTGAGCGCGGGGGATGATGGAACTGTGAGAGAATCACCAAAGAGCCTATCAGACTCTGACAGGCCTTACCGCTGTGAGACCTTGGGAGACCGCAGTTTAAGACAAGAGTGAGGGGTGTCTGTTTGTGTGTAGGGTAAACAGGAGGTTCTTCTGTATGCGCTGTTAATCTTGTCACACTAGAGAGAGCTTTCATTCTTTATCACTCTTGTTTGGAAGAAGCAAGGGCCAATTAAATGATTAGAGGACCTGTTAGAGGAACAGGAACTTCTTGTTTGTAAGTGAATGGTAGATAAGATGTATGTTGACACAATAAAGGGAAACTATTCTGATGCTACATTGAGCACATTGAGAGAAACGTGGAGCAATCTGTACAGGGGTGAGTTCAGATCAATGCCACAACCTGAGAATTCATCGATATCCTCAACCACTCTGACTGCCTTTCTCTGGAGGAAGGTTAAGCGACTGCGTTATAATATGACCTCGGAACAACAGAATGTCCTAGTTACTTTTCCAATTATTCTTAACAAATGGGGCCCACTGCCATTTTGCAGCAAATGCTTGTATGGGCTACCAAGAGTGAGCCCTCGATCATCAATCAATTTACGATCCTGAAGTATGGGACCAGATCGGGGTGAGGCTATGGGACACTGCTGTCTAAGGGCGATAAGACAGCATTCGAGTTGCTCCAGACTCGGAGAAACATTTTTGAAGTCCTAAAGAGCCACTTAAGATCGCAACCTGATACCCCCAGGCTGCCTGAGGGCAAAGGAGCGGCTGGTCGCTCTAGGGATCTGCCACAGTGCCATCAGCTCCCCCGCTACCACCATCGGATGAGGTTTTTACGGCCGCCCCTCCCAAGGATCCCGGCCTCCATTTTGATCCCGGCCCCACAGACCCTGAAGAAGAGACGGATTTGTCCCCTCCTGATCCACGTGACGCATGTGCAATCCTTCGGAGGGAGGCTTGGAAAACCGGCAATACAGACATGTTGGAAGTCTTCCCCACTATCATAGCCCCGGATCAAGAGCCACATAGGGAGGCTTTATTGTATAGTGTCCTGTGGGACTTGCAACGCACAGTCACAGCCATGCCCCCAGGTGAAGTACTGGCAGGCACTCATATTGCTCAGTTGCTTTATTCTCAGGCACAGCCGGGGACGCCCACATAGAAGTTTGAAGTTTCAGAGATTTCAGCACTATTGACTTTAAAGACTGTTTTTTCCCCATCTCTCTGGACCCTCATGATGCACCCAGGTTTGCTCTTCCTGTCCCCTCTGTAAAGCATCAGCACAAGCAGATGGGATATAGCCTGTGATATATATCCCAGGAAGTATCACAGTTTTTACAATCATGAGAAGTTAAACATCTGCAGGAGAAGCCATAGTTGAGCATATGTATAGCACCATTAAAATTGTGCTACTTAAGCAAAAAGAGGGAATGGAGATGGCACCTCCAGCAGGAAGGCTTGCTGAAGCCCCCCTAGGCATCTGTGCCGCCAGCTGGAGCTCAGGAAGGCCAGGCCCAGAGGTGCCCGTCCCAGCTCCAGCAGAGGCTGTGCAGCTGCCTCGGGTCCCTGTGGCCACCTTGCAGGGGGAAGAGGTCCCAGTGCCAGCCGACGTCTCTTCTCACACAACAAACTCCTGGTGTCTGGAGCAGGAGGAAGATGACACACAGGGCAGAGCACTTGAGTTCCCTGATGCTTGAGACAGTGGCTGTGCGAATGGTAAGAGAGAAAGCCCCGGCGTGGCCTTGGGGAAGAAAGGGGTACCTCAGGGGCACAGCAGAGGATATGGGCCTCCTTCTGTTTGTGGGGGCGAAGGAGGGGTTCTGAGTGCCCAAACCTTCACAAGCCTCAACATGTGTCCCTGCTTTGCCGCATCCTCTAGGATGAGCAGACAGCAGCACCGAGGCGTCCTCTCATAACCCAGGAAGTCCTGAGGTCCAGAGACAATCAGGCAGCTTTTGACTTTTTGGGGATGAAAAGCCTCAGTATTTCTCAGTGTCCTGGGTGGGGAGAGCAGGTGGGGTGGGGATTTTGGCAGCCCTGCGGAGAGGTATGACAGATTCAGTTGCTCCCTGTCTGGCACAGGGCCACAGGCCGTTTGCTTTCTTCATCCTGGTCGTGCTGAAGAGGGACATCCTCCACTGGGTCCTGCCTGCAGAGCTGGCAACTGCCCTTGGCAGCCGTCCACCAAAATCTGCTCTTTTCTGACCCCGGGACGCACTGTAGCCCTTCATTGTGGCACCGTTGGGTCTGCACAGGCATTAGGTGTACCTGCCTTGTCATCAGTAATGTCAGTAAAATCAATCCCAATTCCACAATGTCTCATTTGTGCATGAGAGGCATTAGACCCCGTTGACAAATGTCTGTTGAACTATGGGAAGGAGATAGTGGAATTCCGGAGCCTACAAATAGGTATCAGAGAATCAGCAAGGCTGGAAAAGACCTACTGGAGCTCCCACCATGAAGAGGGAAAGAGGTTAGCAGAGTCCAAGTTATTTTATTTGGATTTCACTTCTAATGCTTCTTGCTCTGGATTCAGCTACAAAGGTTCTGGAAGTGCTATTTAGTAAAACTATAACATTTAGCAAATTGTAAAACGTCCTCCTCTGAAAATGCAATGAGGCCAATAGATAAGCTGAAGTACCTCTATACCAATGCGTGCAGCATAGGAAATAAACAGGAGAAGCTGGAAACCGTGGTGCAATTGGGAAAGTAGGACCTGATTGCTATCACAGAAACATGGTGGGATGAATTGCATGATTGGGTAAGGGCTACAGGCTTTTCAGAAGGGATAGACAGGGCAGGAGGGGTGACAGAGTTGCCCCCTATATTAGGAAGTGGATAGATCGTGAAGAGCTGTGTCTGAGGAACCGCCGTGATCAGGTCAAGAACTTGTGGCTGCAGGAGGTATCATGCTTGCGGGCTCTTACCCTGATAGGAGAATTTCAACCACCTGGATACCCAGGTGATTCCTGGAGTCTGTTGAGGACAACTTCCTAGTCCAGGTAATAGATGGACCAACCTGAGGTGAAGCCTTACTAGACCTGGTGCTTACTAGTGAAGAAGAGAGATTAAGATTGGAGGCAGTGTGGGCTATAGTGACCATGCCTTGGTGGAGTTTGTGATCTTAAAGAATGTGGGCCTGGCTAAAAGCAGAGCTAGGACCCTGTGCTTCAGGAGAGCAAACTTCAGCTGCTCAAGGAACTGCTGAGTGGGATCCCCTGGGAAACTGTCCTTAAGGGCATGGGTACAGAACAGAGCTGGCAGCTCTTAAAGGACACCCTTCTGAGAGCGCAGCGGCTCTCCATCCCCCAGCAGAAGTCAAGCAGGGGAGGCAGGTGACCATTGTGGCTGTGCAAAGACCTGCAGCTTAAACTGAGGGAAAAGAGAGATACGTACAGAAAGTGGAAGCAGGGTTGTAAATCCTGGGAGGAATACAGTGCTGCTGTCCGTATGTGTAGAGATAGGATTAGGAAAGACAAGGTGCAGATGGAGCTGAACTTGGCAAGGTATGTGAAAGATAACAAGAAGGGGTTCTACAGGTGTATAGGCAGGAGGAGATGGGCCAAGGAGAGTGTTCCCCCTCTGATAAAAGGCCACGGGGAGCTGGCTTCCCCAGACATAGAAAAAGCTGAGGTACTCTATGAATGCTTTGCCTCAGTCTTCATGGGTGGCCAGGCTTCCCCTGTCTGCCAGGACCACAAGCCTCTAGGTGAGGGTGTGGGGAGTGGTTTCTGTCCCCCTGTAACAGTGGAACAAGTCCGAGTGCTCCTCATAAAACTGAACATATACAAGTCCATGGGGCTGGATGACATCCATCCCAAAGTTCTGAAAGAGATGGCTGATGTGGTTGCTGAGCCGCTCACCATCATATTTGAAAAATCATGGCTGTCTGGTGAAGTCCCCAGTGACTGGAAAAAGGGAAACATTACTCCCATTTTTAAGAAAGGGAGAAAGGAAGACCCAGGGAGCTATAGGCCAGTGAGCTTCACCTCTGTGCCTGGGAAGATCATGGAGCAGATCCTCCCAGAAGCTATATTAAGGCACATACGGGATAAAGAGGTGATTCAAAACAGCCAGCATGGCTTCACTAAGGGAGATCATGCCTGCCCAGTCTGGTGGCCTTCTATGATGGAGTAACGGCTTCAGTGGACAGTCAGGGGAAAACAAGTGATTTATACTCATACACTCTGTTCTAAAGTCTATTAAAATCACCATTTGATTTTTGGTTTCCATTAATTTCTAGTTAGCTCCTAAGAACTCAACAAAAGATGCCCTACGACATTTTAAGTTAAGCAGTGGAGACTTTCCCTTGTCAGGAGACAAATATTTTGTTCTTCCACCAACAAATGAGCAATTACAGCTCTACAGCACAGCAGTTGTACAAGGAAAAAGTCAGAGCCATTCATGTGGTGCTCAACATACACTACTTCAGCACGATGAAAGCCATGTTATTAAAGGAAAGCTTTCACGCTATATTCATCCTAACTACAGAAGATCATATGCCTTTTAATAATGAGCTTTGTTTTACAGCTATTTGTATCCAATGGTACCACACCGCATTCATTCCTGGATAAACCAAGTTCATTGCATTGCTCTGCGTTGCAATAAACTGGAAATCCTTCATAACAGTGTAAACCCTCGAGGGGAATTCTGCACCTTGATGTTCTACATTAGAAACAATCTTAATAGTAGCAACACCTACCAAGTGCTTAAGCAGGGCTTGGTTTTAATAGTTCTACCCTGGCTTACAGCAACAGCCCTTCAATTTTCCCCTGGAAAACAATGGGCAAGCTTCTGTGATGCAGGCAAATAAAACAGTCCCTGTAGGTCTGTCACACAGCTGCAATCTGCAGTTCTGTACCAGTGACAGGTGCAGTAAATCCACTGCTATAACAAAAACAAACCTTCCTTCAGTAAATATAATGGAGATGGATACAGCTAACCATTGTCCAACAGTAATTCTGAATGCTTATCAGAATGCTAATCCTGTTCTCAAAACTGCTTTAGAGATTTTTAATTATTTGACCCAAAATACTACTTTCTCCCAGTTGTTCACACAATCCTTTTGAAAGCCTACAGGTTTTCCTTGATTAATTGGAAATGTGACAAGAAGGAAAGCATCTTTCTTCCATAGCACCATGGAAATCTTACCTAAGCAGGAAGTTGATTTTTTTTTCTTCCTTACATGACACACAGCATCGAACACTGTACACAAAATGCCACTTAATCCAAGTAGGAGAGAAAACACTTCAGCCCCCCACTTTCTCTAACTGGAGGAAACAAGTAAGCGTTTAGCTTTGGCTTACTCCTTCACACAGCTGTTAGGACCATTAGCAGACCTAAGGAAAGTATTAACACCTGTGTGACAGAAGCAACATAATGACGAGTCACTATTCTAATACTGCATAAAAGTCTTTTACCTTGTGTAATGTTTGGTAACAGAGCACCTGCTTCACTGCACTGAACAAGCTAACACCTGCACCATAATCAGGAGTGTTTAGCAGCTATTACCCTGCTCTGTAGGATCCAACTCCATTTCTGGCAGAAGTGGATAGAATCAAGGCTGAAAGTGCAAAAACGTTTCAGGTTAGTGCAGTCTCAAGGAACGCAACTCTCACCCTGCTCTGTCAGGGGGCTTCCTTCCATGTGAAATTTAACCAATCATTCAACCCCGCAAGGCTTACCAATTCCACTAAAGTTCCAAGAGAGCACATCTGTCTATCTGATGCTGGAGAGATATGCAGTAATTGTCACACCAATTTTAGTAAACATTAACTACAATTTCAAGATGAAGGACATCTGAAGTTCTCTAGCACATCCTAAATTGAGCAAATGGTCAATAATGTTCAGTATCTGGACTGAATTCTGTCTCCAACTATCTCACCTACAGAATAAGGCTGTTGCTTATCTCTCGGATTAATAAGATGAAGAATTCAATATGGCAGAATGACCTATAAGGAAATAAAAAACAAATAGTGCTGGGTTTACATGATATGCAATCAGACCTGCACAACTGAACAGAAAAATAATGCATATATCAACTGGGTGCACCGAGTGAAGGAAGGGTCCCATGGATGGCAGGGGAAGAAACAGCATTTACTCATGTAATGATACACAAGGGAAAAAGAGACAGCTTGATGTTTGTCACTTCCCAACTTCCAAGTACTTGCCTTCACAAGTTCGGTGTTCTATAATCTCAGAAGTGTTAATATTACCTGGTAAAATGAAGGCATAATGTACTTTTTTTCCCTCCTTTCTCCCACGCATAATAAGATTAAGCTGCTGCAGCATTTGTCAGATTCTTGTACTTCACATCAGGGAGAACTTGCCAGCCAGGTAACACATGTTGGAAAAGATGAGAAATAAAGGCTGCACGTAAAGGGATTATTAGAGGTTAACTGCATCAGAATGCTGTAAAAACAGTTATGGAAAGAACGCTCTTAACTGCACCAACTGCTTTGTATATCTACATCGAACAACAAGTTCACCAATTTATTCTAAAGAATCAATTTCTCTACTTTTCAAGTGAGGCCTCTGTGTCCCAGCTGCATTCTTGGTTTACTGCACACAGAAGTTACCCTTTGATTGAATGCATCATTGATGCATGATGCGAGCATCCATACACATCAGTCAACAAAGGTTTTCATTCAAGACTTTTATTATAGCTTGAATTTTTTTTGTCACTGCATTTAAAAATCTAAAAAAAATAAATATTTGTTTCACAGCTGCAAGTCACATCATATGCATTAACACCACAAAATCTGGAATTTAACCAGAGAAGGAAAGTCAACTCCAAAAGTGTCCAGCTAAGCACAATTGTCTCATGGCATTTATACTAAAAATAAAATCTTAAGAAAAGGGAAAAAGGGTGTTAAAGAGTTATTTCAAATGCATTTATCTGGAAAAAAGTGAAAATTCTATTAGAAACCATAAACTACACTTTCAGCATTTAAAAATAAACGTTTAACCTCTTGACAGCAACAACTGTCGGGAGCATCTTTTTCTTTTAAGCTGTATTCTTGACACATGGCTCAGAGGTTCCCAGTGATAAATTAACCTCTTTTATAATTGCGTCCACTTACAGAATCAGTCCTTAAAAATAAAGCAATGTATTAAGTCAGCTTGTCCATCCATGTCTTAAAAATGCCATTGTATGCAGGTTTTTGATGCGTTTTTGTTGGTTTTTGTTTGTTTTTTAATCAGCATTAAGTGACTGCTTCATAGAACTTGTTGGATTGTACACTGTGAAGATGAATGTCTTTCAAACAATAATTCTCATCGTTAAGGTTCTTAAAACAAACCAGAAAAATATATCTTCAGAAATCAGAGTAGTCACTTTTTTTTTTTTGTTAAAAGCCATAAAATAAGCTCATATTCAATTACAAGCAATAGAAACCATACTGCTATTGGAACATAATTATTTTATCACAAAAATTTATTATTTACAAAATGAAAAGTTACCAAGTGAATTTATCAGGGAAAGACTTAAATATTCTTACTAAGTGATTTGAAAAACTTAAGCAAGTCTCTCATGCACTCACACGCCAAATTGTTTGCATAAGATGAAATGTTAATTCATGTTAGTGAAACTTGACTCCCACTCACAATACTCTCATTTTATTGCAAGATGGCAAAATCAACATGGTTTTGTACAAGATTTATTAAGACAGTTCCTTATTTTTGTCCCCCTGCCCTCCCCCCCCCCCCCTTTTTTTTTTTTGGCTCCAATGAATATCCATACCACTTAACATTTTGCAAATAATCAATTATATTATCATCTCCATCATTTAATCCACTGAATTTACCACCACAAAAAAAAGACACAAGAAGTTAGTTTAATGATCCCACTTTACACAGATCTCTCATTCCTGAAGTTATACTAAACTGAAACCTTCGTAGTGATCTATAGCCTGGATCAGCTTAGATTTTAGGGTTTCTTTATCTGTGTATTTTGGAAGATCAAGAAGATTAAAGCAAGTGTGGGCTACCGGAAGATAACCTTCTCCACCTCCTGTTGGCTGGATGACTAGTTTAAGACACTTCATTCCAAGGATTGGAATACGATCACTGCCTGTCAGAAACACTGCCAAGAAAAAAAAACAAAGTCCTGAAAGCAGTTTAAGATAAAACACCGTGTATTCCACATAGGCTGTTCTAGTTCTTATTTACATTTCTCAATTATTCCAGCTGTACTTAGCTTTTCATGCTGAAATTGTTCAGATAAACTTGAAAACAAGAAATGACTTAGCCTGATCTCCAGCCTGCGTAAGTGAAACCTCCACCACAACCTAACATGTTGTACACAAAGGAAAACATTTCATTTTCGCATATGAAACCAGTGCCCTTGATAGTCAAGATCAGAATTGGTTACTTAAAATCCACTAGCTGTACCCTTTAATGTACTTCTGAGCATCCTGAATTAGCTTGTTCAGTAAGAAAGTTGTTCTCAACATCAGCTCATTCACAAGACGCTTTCCTAACTTGTCTTAGCCTGTACATTTTCCCTCACGTCAGTATCTTTAGGTACCGACTATCAGTTATAACTTTGCTATTCCACCTATTTACAATGAAAAAAAAAACTACAGAACGTGAACCTGATGTCAAATCACAGGGAAAAAAACTGTAATCAGCAGACAGATGCCACCAGTAGCTCACACTGTTGAGCAATTCTTTTATTTGAAATGCTGCTTCAGTCTACAGTGATCTTATAAACCACCACCACCCAAAACCTTTCAGGACAACTCCATCAGAGTCATAGACAAGCTTATAATCAATTGCTTCTACTCTGACTTTTTTTTTCCTTTCCATATGAAGTTAATCACACCATTACCATTCTTACTGCAAGAACCTGAAATCACTGATCCTGTTCAGTTAGAAGCTTCTGCAAAGTACTGTTGAATACTTACACAAAAACTGTTTTTTCTTCTCCAAAGGCAACTGATGAAAAACCTCCCAGAATATTTTAATTGTAGGATGGTCTGCCCAGTATTCTCCTTTGTATTCCGTATTCTAAAATGAGCAAGAAATTAAGTTACTTCTCAGTAGGGTAATCCCACAGTATCTACTTATCTACTTGTATCAGCTCTATGCCTTTTGTTCACTCTTCCCTTTCTAACTTAATTTTCAACTGCCTTTCAGTTCTGTGCAATTTTTCTTCGTCTTTGTTCCCCCCAACTCCGATTTCCTTCCGAAATCAGTTGAGAAAACTTCAAACAGGAAAATAAATAATATTTTAAATGTCTTTATTCACTGACAACTTAAAACAAGAAGATTCTCAGTTATGCAGTCAGTCCAATAAAGGCTGGCACTCACATGCTAATAGAGAAAACAGGGCTTAAAATGATACTTTGAGATTATTTTTGCATCCTGAAATTAGAAAATATATGAAACAAAGAGCCAACTATGTTGTTTGTTTGTTTTTACCTTCTCCAGTTCTTTCCAATCATAATTTGTGTTCCCAATTACCATTGACTGCAACTCACTGGGCTGGAAGAGCTGAAGAACTTTACCTCCACATACTTTGTGGAAGCCTGCATGGAATGCACTGAATAAGGAAGCTACTGATTTATTGAAGATGTAATCCACATACGCATCTAC
Organism: Gallus gallus; assembly: GCF_016699485.2. Lineage (NCBI taxonomy): Eukaryota > Metazoa > Chordata > Aves > Galliformes > Phasianidae > Gallus > Gallus gallus. The sequence continues at coordinate 11,195,245 of NC_052537.1, forward strand.
GAAATCTTGCCTGTACAAAGAAAAAATAATTATGTTGAGAGGAGAGGAAAACAAAAGCATGTGTCACCCTTCTATCCATAAACAAGTAGCCATTTCAGTACAGAAAACTTCACGGGAAGTTGAGCAAAAATGATCCTAAGCTATTATGTTCTGTGCTCCAAGTTACAGCCATAGTGAAGATGGCCTGAATGAAAACAGCATAAAAATGTACTTTTTTTTTTTGCAAGACAAACCCTGTAATGTACAAGATAAAACCAAGAATGTTTTGTGTTACTGATTTCAGGCATCACTGTACGCATCACGGTGAACTGAACTGAATGGCAACACACTCAAAGGCTTGGAGCTGTACACAGTGTCCTGAAGCCAACTAGTGCCAAAACTGGTGTATTTTGGCTTCGCTCTGATTTTATTATAAAGCATTACCATATGTGCACTGAAGATGAAAATCAGTTTCAAGTAGACATTTGAGTCCTACACATTTAAAAACAAAAAAGAATCAGGGAAAAGGAGTTAGGATACTGAGAAACAGATTGTCTTATCCATGCTTCAGTACAAGGAGTTCTCTCCTCTTACTGCAAACACCATCTTCAGCGGAAGCTAGTGTTAAAATCTCCCCATACAGTATTTATTAAAATTTCATTTATTTATTAAATGATCCTAGTTAATGCCGTTAGTTTCTGCATTGGCACAGTGACTCCAGTTATTTGAATAACATCACCAACAATTTAAAGAAACATCGAAGCACATTTTGATGATACAGTATTATTAAGCTGTAGAACATATCTTCCCTATTTTAGGCACACTGTGGAATATTAACAGTTGACAGAAAGGTTTCTCAGAGAAAACTGACAGTAGTAAACTAATTAACATCATTATACTCTGCGCTAACATTTTTCCAACTGAATTTAAAAAGTTATGGAATATTTGGGCCCTGAGAAAAAGGACTTCTTCAGAGAACTGGCAATGACAGCACAGCATACATTCCATGGACACTCTCAACCTTTTCTCATATTTCAACTCCAACCACACTGTCACTTTGTGACAGAACAAACCACTTCTGGAGAACTTATAAAATGTCATGTTTAAGATAAAGCACCTCAACTATCAACCAAGGATTAAAGAGAAAAAAAGCTGACCAATGTAAGAAGTGACTGCTAGGATCATTAGTTGCTTACTGTGCTTGTTTGTTTTTCCCCTCAGTGAAGCTGCTCAGTCTTACCACTATGCTTGGAGCTCTGAACCAATGCTTTTCTCTCCCAATAATGAGGAGTGAGGAGAATAAAGGCGCTGTCGCTGCACAGAGTTTGTGATAGCCTCAATCTCCTCTCATTGCTTTTTCCTCTACAAGGGACTTAGCTACTCACAGAAAACATTGCCCAAAACACAGGACAGAGATAAGCAAGAACCTACCCAAAGGTGTTTTTCTCCCTTCCTATCACATACAGCCTAGGTATGTTCTGTTCTCACACAGTATACCCCTTTCCGTTTGATTCTCCCTTCACGCAAGGAGAAGTGAAAGCTCACAGAAGACAAAAAGATTGAAGCACCAATGGAAATACATGAAGGGAATGACTAACAAGGAATAGGAAAGTGATAATATTCTACAAAAATAGACAAGAGTACCAGAAATATTCTACCTATCCTCCAAGAGCAGAAGGGGAAAAAGGGTGGGAGAGGCTGCTTTTATAAAACAGAATTAACAGAATCCATGAAAGAAGGAAAAAAACACACCCCACATACTCATTAGACAATGACACTAAATAACAGGTTAATGTATATGTTCTACAAAGTGAAGACTTCTCTGAAATGGTATTTCACATACCAAGAGTCATCACATAGCAGCATCTAAGTTGATGTTTTCACTGTGACTCAGTAGCTTTCTGCAGAACCATTTCTGACCTTCTGAAATCAAGATCATGTATTCAAATGGGCACTAAAGAGTTTCAAAATACTTCTGAGGCTAAAGTGAAAAAAAGACACTGCATACTGAGCAACCTTAGATGTCAAGTCCCTAACTACAACAGCTATTTACATAATACACATGAGAACAACTTGGAAAAACAACAGTAGCTTTGCCTCCCATCACTAGTGTAGCAACTTGGCAAAGGATCTCCATTGCAGCCCAGTTATGTTCCCAAAACAGACAGTAACACTGAACTACTCTGTGATCCATAACACTCACCTATTATGTTTGACTACAGGAATGTCAGCACCATTAGGAACAAGTTCTTTAATTTCTGTTGTACCAAAATTTTCCACAGTGATCTATTTAAAACAAAAATAGTATTAATTTTATTTACTTCATAGAGGACTTCCTCCCACCTCTTTGCTAACAGTATAGTGAATGGCAGACAGATCTTAACATCTTAAGCACAGAACACTACAACTCATGACAATCAGCAACCAATGCCTCTTCTCAAGCAATCCATCAGATGAAGCTGTAATATACAGTACAAGCTTTACTAGTAAAACAAAACAAAGCTTCCAGCATCACAAATAACTTACAGTAAAATTAAGACAAAATGCCTCTTCTATGTCATCCTCTGGATAGTCCAGTAATTGCTGCATTCCCCTGAAAAACAAATTACAAAGTACTTGTACCAGTGAGAGGAGAACAAAAAAGTTCTACTATTATACTCCAGTTAATAGCTTGCTGACTTGCAATGCAGTGCTGGGAAATTGCATGCAAGTCACATTGCCTTCAAAAGCATAGAATATAAAGCTTTAAAGAAACAATGGCTTGGTTTTTCTATTACTTGTACTGTTGTTTCCTTTTGATTCTCTCCAGGAGTTAAAGAGAAGATTCATACCCCAGTGTCTAGCTTCAGCTCAGGGAAGGATTCCCAAGACAGAGATGCTAAGTCCTTATTAACCATTGATGGTGTTTCCCATTATTGTGTTCAATTGCTCCTTGACCTATGAAAACCTTTTGCTTTCACAGCACTGAGACGATCTAACACCAGCTCCACCACACCACCTGAAAATCCTACCTGCTGGTTCCATTCAAATCCCTACTCAAAAGCAGTGATTTAGCATGCACTTGCTTCTGAAATAAGCAAAAACATTTCCTCCTTGGACTCAGCAAAATATACAGAACTAAAATTATGTTCACACTTATTTTATAAAATTAGTAGTAGAATCTCAAAGCTTTCAAGTTCCAAAGATTCTTTTAGGACAATAAAAGCACAGAATATATGAAAATCAAAACCAACCAATTAAGAGAAGCATCCGTTTAACAACAGCACACATCTGAAATGGCATGCTAGCTACGAGTTACTCTAAGATGTTTATCCTGTGTGAATAGCATGCATTTTCTTTAAACCTTCAAAGGAAAGTGCTGAATACAAAACTAATTCCTAATCTCACTCATTTTTTTCTTGCTTACCTGCCAACATCTGGCATCAACTCTTTTAAATCATCCAGGGATGGCTTCTTATTCAACAGCTTTTTATACAAAGCCAAAGGGAAGTGAAGGTCTACAATAGTAAAATTATATATTGCTAGCCCACAGACAACACCAATCAAATGAAACAAGTCACTGTCTTCAAAGGTCTAAGAACAGAAAACAGACAAAATATTTTAAAACAAGTTATTTTAATCATTTATAGTCCAGAAAAAAGGTATGCATATTAAAAAAAAACAGCTGAGATACAACATGTTTTGTATTCCAAGTGATGCATGCTGCTGAAACTACCGTATAAAGATTCCATTCTTGTCGGTGACTTATCATTACAGTACTCAGTCCTTAAATGTATTTTAATTTAAATTAATTGGGAAGGGGGGGCAAGGAGCTCACTGTTGACTTCTTTGGACTAAACAATTAAGGCTTAGAACACAACTGTGGAAACATTAATATCCAGATATCAGTGACATAAGTGAGTGCTAACTAGAGTTACTTAGCGGGTTCCTCTGAAAGAGGACTAAAAAGTCAATGATCAAAACTTCCAAGCAGTACAACCACTTAACTACCAAAAAGCGGGCCCATAAATGCGAACGAACACAGACAAAGGTTTGACATGCCACATCAATTTTCTCCTCTGATTCTGCTTTTGGAGTCATTTGGCACATCTTCCTACCAAAGTCACCTCAACTGGGGACAAATGGTAAGGAGTAAGGCAAGGAACAAGGTTGGGGAAAAAAAAAAAAAAAAAAAAAAGCAATGGCAAAAATGACAGTTTTTCAAGATTACCTCCTTCAGCTTCTCCTCACAAAATAAAACTACCACAAACTCCTATGTTCAAATATAATTAACAAAATATTTTAACAAAGAAAATTCACAACTGTCGATCGCACCTTACCTTATCAGAGAACCAGATCAGCCTGGACTCTTCATAATACCTGAACATTCCGTATTTGGGATCTAGCAGCTCCCTCATTATGAGCAAAAAAAATTCTTTGCGAACACCCCCAACATCAACAGCTTCTTCCCCTACAAAAATGACCTGAAACATACACTTCAATTACTGCAGAATTCAAAACGAAACATGAAACAATATTTGTCCAAAATATATTCTTAATTACTAGCATGTCAGTGAAAGACACTCATATCAGTGTGTACTGGCAGTACCTTCAGAGGCTTCTTGTAGTCTACATTCTTTGTTTTCCTTAGGACTTCCACAGCATCTCCTACAATATTGTCTCTCCTCACCATTAGTATCAGGCACGGGTTAACAGATTCAAATACTGGCAGAAAAAGAGAAGACAAATTCTGCCTGTGAGCCTGATCAACAGCCATCTGGGAGGGGAAAAAAAAAGTAAAATATAATTGTCAGTTCAAACATCCATCACTCTCATCTTAAAGAGGTCAGAAGACATCAATGTGAATACCTATTATGAGAGCTAGCAAATTCACCCAAGTTTTCTTCTTATTCCTTTAACCTCAGACAATATTTTGCTTGACCTATTAGTCTCATCAACACTAACACACTTAGGGAAGACACAGAATACAGCTTCTGACACTTCAGGTAAAATACGCTGGATAAGCAAAGGAAGCAAGCAAGAAAAAATATATGTAACACCTCCCTCCTCCCTGTAAAACAAAAAATGCATTTCATCTAACAGGCAAATGAAGCCGAAGGTGTTTAATATAAATCTGGCATGAAAGAGCTATTAAAAAGTGATTTTAATTTTTGTTTGGTTTTGTTTGTACCTTATTACTATACGCTAACACATGAAAGAATACAGCCAGTTAACGAAAGGGGAAAAAGTTCAATGAATGTTTATATAAATATTAATATTATTTCAGTGAGATTCCTACCAGCTTCTGTCATATAAATACCTAGAGGGAAAAAAACAGATCCCTTACTTTCATAGAGAAGAGGACTGAGTTGGCAGAGTGGGGAACAAATATGAACCAAAAAAAAAAAAGGCACACCAACCCTCCAAAGCCTCCAACTAAACCCAAAATAAGTTAGAGCTTTAAAAACTGACTCATACCTGCATCTGCATAACTGCATCTGTTTGCAGAAGAGTTGTCTTTGCCTGGGCATCAAAAACAAATGGGTACGTGCAAATGGTAACAGGCATGTCTGTTAGCTAGAATGAGAAGAACCATGTCATCACTCCGTTCATTGAAGAAAACCCACCATAGTTAAAGAAACAGTTACATTTACACTCGTTTAATATATTTATTTTACTGAAAAAAGAAATACATCTTTACTCATTGTCAACAGAGGACCTGAAATATCTCAGAAAAAGTTAAGTAGATGTTCAATAGTTCAGTCAGCCAAGAAAAAAAACCCACCCCCAGATAACACATTTTAATTTCACTCCTTTTAAGTTCACTCCTTTTGTTACAGCTAGTAGATATCACCGAACAAGTCTTTGTTTTCAAACTCTGCTCTGAATTTGCAACAGAAAGAATTACATATTTCTGCTCCATAAAAACCTTTTCAGTTTACAGTCGTAACAAGTAAAAGCTTTACTCCTAATGGAACACACCATACAATCCTTGGCACTCCTGTTTCTGATTTCCTTACATTTTGGTAAAGAAACCAGATTGCAACCCATCTTACCTCAGTTAATCCATGGTTGACATCCTATGACAGCATTTGCACAAAGGCAGCAATAATTAAGATGAAAAAGCAGCATTAGTGTCTGCATTAATTATTCATCTCTGATGTAGAATTATTTAGCTATAGCTTCCCCCCAAAAAAGAATGTTTACTGAAAAACTGATAAGCATTGTAAACATTTTAATTAATCTACCAAATACAGCTATGCCTTTCAACACCCTATACATGTTTTTAAAAGGGAGCATTAGAACACCTCTTAAATGACTATTCCCACACATTAATAAATGATATCTGCTTTCACATATGTTTTCATTCTAAAGCAATTATAGCATGTCACATTAAATTCAAAACATTTAAAATGAGTAAAAATTTAAAGATAACAAAAAAATTGGTCATTAAATTTCAAGAATTACTTAGACCTACAATACTGCATATGAGAAAAACAACTGACTTTTGCAAGACAGGCCAATACACATTGCTAGGACTGTGTGGAGACATTCAGAACAAGTTAGGTAATTCTGCTAAGGAACTAAGTGGTGCACCTGGTGGATAAATAAATAAATGTGAAATGTGATTATACACAAGACTCTGAAGTGCAACATGTAGACACCTACAGCTCAGGCAAAGTGATGGCCAAAATATCATCATCTGTAAAACATGTTCTCTACGTATCCCTAATTCCTAAAGGAAACACTTTCAGCAGTCCATTTCTCACAGGTAGATTCATGCAACGCTGTACTCCCATTGCTCCTTTAAGGATGTTATTCAGTAACTTCAACATTCCTTAATTCCTCTTTTGTTGAAAGCACAGCTTTTTTTTTTTTCCCCCTCTTAAGTTCTTAAAGAACTCTTACATTTTTTTCTGTTATTTCTCTTTCCACCCTTCATTCAAGGAACTGAGCAAACAGCTTTGTCTCAAGATATGACAATAAAAAATGACAGTGGCAAAAGAAATTCTGATTCATTACTAGTAGTTCAATAGGCAAGTAGGGCTTCTTACTGTTTTACAATCAAAAGCACAAGAAACTAGTGGATATGAAGCCAAGAAAAGGCCATCCAAAAACATTGATGCAAGAGATAAGACTAGTGCCATGGAATTTCTTTCAGCCCTATAATAAATCATAGTAAATGGACTTAAGGATACATACATACATGACCAAATAATAAATTAATAAAGGAAGTCAGTATCTAGTATTTTCTCACTGTTGTAAAGATACTGCTCAAGTCTTCTGATTTGACCAATAAATGCATTTCCACTTTAAAATAAATCCATTTTCCAGCTCTCATTTTCCTGCATCTTCAAATTCTTTTCCCTGATCACAACAAATGCAATTCTGGTTTGTTTGCACCTACTTTCTAATTCTCTGTATCCTTCACCAGCATACTCTTCTCTATTCCAAATATTCAACCTGCCTCTACCTCCAAGCCTCTACTTCCAAGACCTTGCAATATTTACCTACACCTTCTGTATCTCATTTAACATACCATCTCTGTCAGACACCAACACAAGCCTACATCAAGCACTGGTTATTTTTCTGAAAAGCCTGGCTGACACAAAGCTCAGTGATGGCTATAAATATCAACTCATTTTTCCCTTACACCCCCCAAGTTTTCCTGCTGTTGCTATTTTACTTTGCAGTTTTATATTCTTTACTAGACAAGCTATCATCTGCTTTGTATTCATCAAATACAAAGCAAAAGTAGGCCTCCCCTTTTGAGGACCTTCAAGACACCACTGCAGAAGAATTGCATTCACGTAGATGAAGCAAGTATATTAACCTACTCCACTCTTTCAAAACTGAAGTCAAAGAACTGTTTGACAAAAATCTTATCCAAGTGATTGTTTCTGTGCATGGCCATTTACTCCTACTCACGCTCTTCTATTTACAGATCCAAGAAATAATTATTTCACTTTCTATCACTACACAGTGATAAGTAGAAAATGATATTTGTTATCTGTTCCCTGTAGCTCCCTACTCTGTTTCCTGACTTAGTTTTCCAGGACACTTTCAGCTTTCTTTAAGTCTTGATTATTCTGACTGAACGCAGCTCACACAGTCACTCATGTTATTTGAGATGCTGCCCTACCAAGAGTTATCACCTCCCTAACTTTTTTGATACAGCAAACCTTAACAGATAGCATTCTGAGTCACCCTGTAACTAATCCATCGAAACGTTAAACAGTGTCAGTCCTAAGAATGATACCCTACAAGAAACACATCTATTTAACATGTCTTCCATAACCAGTACCTGACATAAGTTGAGTCATTCATTATCACCATCTATGATCATACTTGTATGAAAACCAAGTGTCCATGTTTAGAGAATCTACAGGCTTCCATAAAAAGACAAAACCGAACGTAAGGTGGAGGGGGAAGATAAAATTTAAGCAAAAGAAACCTTACCATTCCAAAAACCTGCTGCTGGACCCAGTTGACATAGTCATTTCTGATATCTATCAAATCTTGTATTTCATGAATATAAAATCTGTCGTACTGGATGACTTGTCCTCTTTCATTTACCTAAAGAAATTAAGTTTATCACTTTGTATCATCTTTTAAAAAAGGATTCTCTTTTCTCTACTTTTCAAGCATTTGTTATGCCAGCCACTAATACCCAGCCACTAAAAAGTTCTAGAAAAACAACAATGCTTACAAGCAAACAAAAACAGTGGCAAAGATAAGGAAACGTGGATTATTCACAATTCCATCCAAGATGCAAAGAAAAATAACTAAGTGTACAGTACTGCACAACACAGTGCTGCCACTCTGACACATCATGAGATCACACAGAAATAGCATTTGCTTATGTACAAGTTTTAGAGCAAAGATCCAAGAACTTTGCTCTTAGTTACACTGTGAATACTACTTCAGTTAACTGGGATGTGAGGAACAATTTCTATTTAAAAATACTAAGCTTAGAAAAGTAAGAGACAGAAAGGACCCTTATACTAAGTGTAATTCTAATCCCAGGTCTTCCCAGAAAATGCATTAAATTTGCTTTCCAAATGACAGATAAGCACCTTTAACTATCAAAACAGAAAGACAGGATTTCATCTTTATAAATGGATAATTTACATTTATTTTCTTAAACAACCACCAAAGAAAGCCAATTCACCCAAATAAGCACAAAAAAAAAAAAGGAAATAACAATAAAAAAAACAGACAGTAAATCTGAGAAATATCCTAGATACGTTTTTTTTCTTATTTTCTTCCTCTTACTTTAGTCCACACCTGATAAATATTAAGAATTTGTCGATATACCTACCTTGCTGCCCAACTGTTCATAAATCTATTTCTACATTGTTACTACATATTAGTCAAAGTTGGGTTACAAAAAAAACAGGAATTTGAAAGAGGAGATCAGGAGGGGGAACTTCAGCAGCAGTTACAACAGCTTCTCAGGCTTGTGATGTTTAGTCAGGTTACTCTGAATCATTTGGGCTATTTTTGTTCAAAGCTCAAAAATTCATTAATTTTCATGTATTAAGTTAAGATATTAACACCCTGAGTAAACACATCAGAGAAGAAATGCCTGTCCTGGTAAAACTGTACAAACCTACCTCAAAATGCCACCTGCACTTACCTTCCAATTTTGACCTTATTCACTATCATTTCTGAAGTAAGAGACAATTCTTTCCAACATGCCCTCACAGATGCAATTGCTTGGGTCAGTCACAAGAAAATAGATAATTCCACCACCATGTCAGATCAGAATCCAGAATTCTAATGGTTTTTTAGGTCCAAAACAAACTACAGATTTTTCTGTAGATATCAAGTCTAAGTATTTAAAACTGTTTAGTTATTTAACTTCTTTCAACAGCTACACAGTACACAGATGTTGACAAAAAACAAACAGATAAAGTAGTCGGTTTAAATTGACGTAAACCATACCCTGTGCAGTATTTCTAGAACTCTGAAAGCTGTGTGTAGAAAGTTCGTAAATATTCTTCTTTCGGATGGAGGAATGCCAATCTTATACAGCTTCAAGAGGTGGACCACAACATCCTTGTAGAGTTCCACTATTTTGAGGAACAATGGAGGTTCAAGTACAGACCACCAATTTTCTGTCAACAAACAACAAACATACAAATACAGTACTTGCCACTACAATATTACATTATTTTTTAAATCAGAAGAACATTTCTTACTTGAAGATGTACTTGTCAGTTACCAAAAACTGTAAGAAGAGGTGAGCAGAGATAGAACAACATGATATTGATGCTTTATTACAAATTCAGCTCTGTACAGAGCAAGATTTAGAGAATCAACAGTCTTCCAACTTTAAAATGGTCCTGGTGTGCTACTCCATGGTGTTACCTTCTCTGCCCACCCTGTTCTGGGATTTAAAACAACACAAGGGCTATTAGCAGCTGAGTACACATAAGCGCTACTAAAAAGGGGAAGCTCTGAATAACAAAAAGAGACATACAACAAACATTTGAGTGCAGAACTTAAGATAGGTGTTTTCTTTAATACTATGCAACATTAACCCTTAACTTTCTAATTGAAAAATTCAACAGAACTGTAAATAACCAGCATGCTGTTGAGACCATGTCTTCACTGATGAAATTTCTACACATTTTCATTCTTATATCCTTTTAAAAGTTAAAAAAAAAAAAAATCAATTTCTTACCAAGAACTTTCAAAGGAGCTTTTTCTAGTTTCAGAATTGCTGTTCCAAATGGAATAGCTAATGTTGTGAAATTGTTTGCATCACTCATCAGCGGGCACTCTGGTAGAGTGAGATACAGCCTTAAAGCTTCAACATCTGGCAAGGAACTGCTCAATTTTGGAATAAGGTTCTTTTCCAAACTAGCTGCCACCTACAAAGCGTAATTAAATTCAGTTTACTTTAATACATTTGTACATTTCAACAAAATCTCATCTAGATAAAAAGTCAACTAGAAAATAATAATCAAGAGTTTAAGTTAAGCTACATTATAATATTTAATCAATAGTCTTGGCTCTGGGTTTTGAAATACAGACATACAATAAGCGGGTGTTACCTTCTGGCACAACGCAATACAGTTTTTATGTATCTGTAGTTGAAATATTGAGTCAAGAATGCAACTAAGTGTGTCCAAGCAAGCATAACAATAGTATTTCTAGATAGGTATGAAGATGTTTCCAAACAAAGAAAATATGCAGCACAAACCTGTTGTGATATATGAGCGTGGTCAGGCTGTATAAGTTTGTGAAACAGTAGTCTAGCAGCATTCATATCAACCCCTGAGAATCTAACGCTGGTTTTGTAATGATCATCATTGCTAGGAGAAAAAAAAAAAAATACAGAAAAAGACTGAATCCTGTATTCTCAGCACTCTACAAGTTTTCCACCTTGGTTTTTTAGCCTTGTTTACTGTGGAACTTAAGTGTTATTAAGCACAGTATCAGACTTCCATCATGCAAACTTTGAAGCAACAAAAAAAAAATTCTAACTGCCAGGCAATCAAGTAAAAAACATTAAGATCTAGAACAGGCTGTACAGTATATTCCTCATGAATCATATACAACTCACAACTGCTAAGTAATGAGTTTTGCTGGTTAACAGGACAGCAGCCAGGTGGCATGCACTCCCAAGAACTGCTAAGAGACATTCTGCATTTGGGCCAGCTGATAAACTACACGTAAGAAAGAAGCTAGAAAGTTAAAGCAAAAGCATCTGAGTAATATTAAGATAAAAAGATTGAGTGAAGGTGTTATTGTTGAAACAACAGACACTAGGAAGTTGGTCACAAACTCTTCTGTTCACAGGAATACTTGTTTAAAAGCTGAGCACTTACCTCAAAGCCAAAAAGCTCCCATTCAGGCACCCAGCTGAGGAGAACGTTCCATCAATTTCACTGAAAGTTTTCAGATAAAAGAAGTTACATTTCTTTTCTTTTCTACAAATTAGTATTTTCTATTAAAAACTGTATTTAATCTCTAATGAGTTGCATTGTACAAAAGATCCAATTCTGAGTTTAATCTGATGTTTTCAGTCATATAAAAATCTCCATTCAAGACTGAATGCTTAAATAATGCTAAAAACCAAATCAGGAATCTTCCAGTTCATTTTTCTTTGTACACTCCTCTTGAAAAGTAATGGGAATAATCTTTGAGTTATGCTCAAATTCCTTTACACACACTGTCATTTTTCAATGCACATCTAAATATTTAAATCTTGTATTAAGCTCAGGTGACTAAGTTGTGTCAGCTGAGACACAGACTAAAGGAGCTAAGTTACTTTACGACAACGAAAGCACAGCAAATATTCTGCACGTAATAAAAGTCAGTAACTAAAAATACCTTAACTATTTATGTTCAGACCCACATTCATGCCCAAATCAAATAAAATTATGAAAGACAGCTTTTTTCCTCAACAAAGCTTACTTAGCTATCTCTACAGGAAGCCTTCCAGATGGGAAAGTCAGCAATCTTTGAATAAATGTTTCATTCACAGTCCAAATCTGCTTCAAAAGGTCAGGATACCTGAAGTCATCTGGTGGCACCATGTTCTAAAGTTTAAAGAACACAAAGAATCAGGCACAGAAAGCTGACTTCCAGGAAATCAGTCCTGTGGTTAAACTCTCTTTTTCTTCATTGATTGACCATTTGCCTACCCAAAGTATTACTGCGAAATAAGCTAACAGATAAAATTACTGTATTCTGGTAGTTCTGTATTTGCTATAAAAACAGAGTAAGCTATCATAAACTAAAACCATTCATATTAACATGTTAATTCACACCACAGGATATCTCATGGCAAACTTAAAAGACGAACACAAAAAAGGCTTTAGGCAAGAATGGCAGACATCTGGTCACTGTTATCCATTTAGTTCACTGCCAGGCCACTGGCATACAGAAGAGGATCCACTCAAACTTTGGGTAGCTGCCCTCCCACCCCACATCCATCAGACTCCTCCGAGAATGATCCCTGTTTCTTTGTTTAAAATTAATGCATCAACACAGAACTTGCATTCTGATGTGCTGCTCATATTCAGTAAACTACAGTGAGATTTCTAATAGAAAGGGAAACTATTCTTCTAATAGAAAAAGGGAAAGTAGGAGAATTGGTCCTAAAAGAGGTGGCAAACAGCACCAGAACGAAAATAAAACTAATAAAAGACATTTATCTTGAGGACGCAGACCGACAAACAGCTGACTCAGTATAACGATGACAAGCTGTTGCCAAAAATCGGTATCCTGATCCCATCCTCCACGACCTTGCTGCTTTCCTTGGGTCCAGCAGAAATATCATTTAGCCACACACTGGAACAACTCAGGGAACTGATCTGTTCAAAAATTAACTTGAAAAAAAAAAAAAAAAAAATCAAGCAGGCCTGGCTGAGACCCCTTAGCTGGTAAGGGCACACAGGTCCCAGGAGTACAGTCCTCATATAACTTTGAAAGAATTCGATGCAAACTGACAAACTAAAGTATTAAAAGGGATGCTTTTGCAGCACCAAAGTCCATCTATTGCTAATGCTTTTTGTACAGAACAAACCACAATAACTGCATTCATGGAGTTCACCTCAATTAGTCAGTCAGAATCTACTTCAGCAATTATGAAACTTGCGCAGTAGAATCTTTTTTATGAGAAGAATTTTAATAGAGAAGTTTTGAGCCTTTGCTGCCAGTGATTTTTCTGATCTACACCTGGTAAACAAACTTCTATCACATACAGTAACAGTTACCAAAACTCAATCAGAATTGGAAAACAGGACAAAAACTGTTAATTCTTCACAATCAGAACAGGCTGGAGGAATAGAAGGTCACTGTAAGCCTCACCTGAACTCAGTTTTGCTTGACAAACAAACAGGTTTTCCCCTAAAACCTTACTGCTTCCCTTCACTGCCTAATTAGTTGTTCTTGTGGTGTTTTTTTTCCCACTTTGCATTTTCAGCTCATGTTGCTTCATTAATCCCCACGGTCTAAAATCTCCTAGGCTACTATTCAGAAATATCACCTATACAAATCCAGACATCTCTCTTCCCAAGTCATTGTCTAATAGTGTTTCCTTTCCATCATACTCCCACCTTGCCATTCCCCCACTCAAACACACACAACAGAATTTATACAGGTCAATTCTTGTTCTCTTAAAGAAAGTTACTGTTTTAAGACTAGCACAAAATTATCAGTACAAACAGCCACCATTTATCATTTTTAGCTCCATTTGTTTTCTCATCGCTGTGGAACGCTACACTGACCACAGAGCAGAACACAGCATAGCTGCAGTCAGGACTGAGGGTGGGTGAGGGGGAAAAGCTCAAGTATTCACTCACCTTTTACTTTTTGAAAGTAAAAGGGGATTTTGAGCACTGAAACAGGTTGCCCCGTAGAAGTTGTGCAGTCTCCTCCTTGGAGATATTCAAAAACCACCAACACGTGGCCCCAGGCAACCTGCTCAGACAGGCCCTGCTTGAGCAGGGGGGTTGGATCAGATGGACCCAAAGGTCCCTTTCAGACTTAACTATTCTCTGACTCTATTAAAAGGGAAGAAAGGCACACATTCGCCGCTCAGCAAAAAGCTTGTGCAAAATGCTTCACTGATAGCACTCAAACTCTAAGTCCTCACTGCTAAACTGATGCAATGTCTTGTGCTTCCATACTCTAAAACATTACAACGCAGCTCTGCATCTTCAATTTCAAAATCTCTTGAAGTGCATCAGAAAAAAATGAAGCTGAGTTTTAAACAAATATACTTTGGAATGAAAATATAATTTGTTACCTGTGGATAAAAGTAGTGTGCAAAACTTTGGTCCCCACCAGAGAAAATTCTTTTTACACAATAATACTGCTCACTGTCTGCAATAACAATAAAACAGAGGCAACTGAAAAAGTGAATTTGAGAAATACTCAAGATGCAGCAATGAATACATTCAGTTGGGAAACAGTTCATTTGTTACATAAGCTTGGTGTCAGTAGTTCTTCACAATGCAACTGTTAAAGCCATCTTCCATAGAGGTAAGCAGTAAGAGCTCTAAGCTAATGCTCTAGGGCTAACAAGGCACCGAAACCAACAGCACATCTAACCAATTTTTGCAAGTACTTCTCACAGCAGAAATGGACTTTAAGAGAATAGAGCACAGTGAAAACAAACTGTTAGGAAGAAAACAATTACAGTCCGATCTCAAGATCTGCAATACACATACTAAGGAACAAAAATGCAAAAAGTAAATATGCCAGGTGTTGCTTACCTGCAGGTATCAGGCATTGAGTACTGTAAGGAAGCCAGTTTCCTTTAACTGTGAAGGGACTTTTCCTATTACTGGTTGTTCCTGTACCTAACTGCCCATTACCTCCAAGTCCAAAAGAGTAAATTCTTCCAGACGAAGGAACAAATGCAGTAGTGTGCTGCCTAAGGGAAACAAAATTCAGTAACAAAACCCTCAGCATCACAACATGCTTTGCACAGGCCAACCTAAGAATTTTGTTAAACGGTATCTGAAAGGTCCTGTAAACACTCCACATCTCTATTGGCAATGCACCATCACTGACAACATTGCCAAAACATTTTCCTGGAAATGTTCAAGGAATGGAGATGCCAGGTTTTGCATTGAACACCGCACGCAGTTTGATCCTTTGAGCGTCTCTCTGGACGTTCAAAAATGTTCAGTTTCTACCAGATTGGCTGCATTCCACTTTGTCCCTATGTACACCCAAGGTCAGGCTGGATGGGGCGCTGAGCTCCTGGTGGAGCTGTAGGTGTCCCTGTTCACTGCAGGGTAGTTGAGCCAGACAGCCTTTAAGGGTCTCTTCCAACTCAAACGATCCAATGATTCTACAATTCCTCATCCCAACACTAGTTTCCCCCCCTCTTATCATCCACTTAGGAACAATCAGTATTGAGTTCACTAAATGAAAAAGGTCTAACTTGTTATGAAGAAATGATTGGAAAATACATATTTTTTTTAAAATCCAAACAACAAAATATGCTTATCTAGGCAAAATTTGTTAGAATTAAGTGTTTTGGACATTTTCATCTGTGTTGACAGTTTTTCCCATTTCTTGGGTGCTATTATACCATGAATACCACAAAAAGCATTATAAACTGAAGCGTAGTTTAGTTTTACAATCATTCACATAACGAGCTACGCTCCCAAATCTTATGCTTATCTTCACCAAAGACCACGTGCCTCCCCAAACACCCTCTTTCTTTAACAGGGAATAATTAGATGACAGAAATAAACAAGCACACAATTATTAACATTTTCAGTTCAGTTAATGAGAGCTCTAAAATACTAAAACTTTCATACGAGTTCTAGTGAATGCTTTTAAAACCTCACTAAAGTATCTATCTTTCACTAGAGACCATCTCCCACAAGAAAGGTTAAAGAAAAAAACACTTCATATTAGAATTTATACAAACAAGTGTTTATAAGATTGACAGTGCTAGTACAAAATAGACCTTACCTGCCACAAGTTATCTGTGTGACAAGACTTCCCATCAGTTCAAAAACTTTCCTTGGGTTTATCTCATGGCTGGTAGAGTTATGACCCAACTGACCATAGCCTCCAGCTCCAAATGTAAAAACCCCACCTTCCTAAACAAATAAATTATGCAGATTAAAATAATAATATGTCTTGGAACAAGAAAATTGTAAGAAAAAGGGGTTTAATAAATCACCTTGTCTGATAATTTTGGAATTGTGGGGAAAGGACTAAAAATAGATTTGCACAAGAGGTTCCTGAGACACAGAAAGATCACAAGGTTATTACTATCATGAAAATGCAGCATTGCTATCACAGCTATTACCTTATTTGTGTTAAATCTCAGCCTTGTAATTTCACAATAATATGCAGTAGTTCTGCCATTAACTTGTGTCACTGACAGGCACTAATCCTCATCCTTTCCTCCTTTCCAGATTTCATAATGAACTATAATGGTATATAAACTCATACTATCAGAAAGTATAGTTTGGTTTTTAATCACTAAATGGAATTTTAACAACTATTATTAAATAGGAAGCTGCCCTCCTCAGAAAGATGATGCAGAGTATGACTGAGATAGCGAATTTCATTATTTGAAAGGACAAAACAGAAATTTTCAATGCTGTTGTAAGGCAAGTCAATTCTTAGAAGTGTTTTTGATTAATTTATCAAGAAATTAACCAAAAACTTAAATGAAAGAATATTAAATCAGAAACATTTTCTTAAGTTATACAACTTACCTTACAACAACTTTAAAACTTTCCATTTTGACATGCTTTGAAATTGTAAAGCTGTTTCTTACTCTGCAACAGATTGGACCTCTGCTGGAAATCATCATTAAAATGGCAGCGTCCGCTAAGAAAAACCAACAGGTTCATTAACTGAATCAGAATAACAAATAGTGACAGGTTTTTCTGTATTTCAGAAGGGCTTGAGAAAAGGTCACACACATACACAGTACCATCTACAGAAGTCAAGACCCCTGGTTCTACAAGGCCTGTCATGCAAAGGAAAATGGATTCATATAGGTAACAAATGTGTAGAATTTACAGTAAATTCAATATTTTGAGTCTATCAGCTTTAAAGCAAGCCTGAAGTAAACTTCTGTACATAAAAAAAGGGGGAAAAACTAATGCAAGTTATAAATTGCTGTTTTCTTTACATTCTGTATTTCCATAACTGTGTACGATACATTAATATCAACTTTAGAAATGCAAAGTTGCCGTATCTTTCCCAGTCACAAGAAGAGAATATTTTATAATAAAATTCTTTGTGAATTTCTTTCCTTTCACTGCAGAAACATCAGCTTATGTAAAGTATATAAGGTATGGCCACTCTTAGGCAGACCATATTCTTCCAAACTTTTCATTTGTTGCAGTGCAAAAATCGAAACATAAACACCAAGAAGTACACATTCTCCAAAAGTAAATACTGATCTTTTCCTTCAAAAAATGAACATGTTAAATAGTTAATTCAAAAATTCCAACAACCCTTACAACATTCTGAATACAGACTCGGAAAATAAATGCTTTATCGCTTGTCCAAATCTTCATCAGTCAGAATTCTCTACTGATGCAAGTCCAAAATATTCCATTTATAAATTGGTCCATTTTATCTAAATGCTGAAATTGAATTCAAGTATCAGAACACAGACAGGAAGGTATAGGAGTCAAGCACTTAGAAACAGATGTGTGTGTACTACTTTACCCACCACAAAACAAGGCTACTTATCACTTGATGCTTGAACTGCACTATCCATCACTAAGATGAGACAAAGCTCGTGTTACATTTCATGTCTCTCCTTAAAGTTCCCAAACCTCAAACAAACATGAGACTCCAAGTTATGCATACATCCAAGTTAGCAGCTTGACACATCCAAGCTCTCTGTTTTGATTCCTACATCTCCGCAAGAACAGAATACAAGCTTTTTTTTTTTTTTTTTGACCCCCACCCTCCAAACCTTGAAATCAATGGCCAATATTCCATAGATCCTCACACTATAATATTTTCTAGAGGATTATGCACGTTTCCAATTTCTTAAGTACCTAAGTAGCAAAATGCAATTCAATAAGAAAACTCTTTAGAAAACCACATACTGCCAACCCCCTGGGAATGGAGTTTGAACTCAATATTAACCTGATCTGACCGGTGATAAAAGCAATAGTGCTAGAGGTGTTACATTCCAAAAACAGCTAATCTCTTTAGCATACACTAATGTAAATACCTGCACAATGTTAATAACGCAACACACACTGCCTTAGCAAAGGTGCTCTATTTTGTATGCTCACCTTTACCACATCTGACGAGACTTTAAAGCTACAGAAAGATTTTGTGCATTTTTTCTCCAATTATTTAACCACTCTTCCCAGTGCTTCCTCAGTTTCGTCCAATTAACACTGCAGAAGCTTTATTTATTATTTTCTAGTCAGGTAGCATTTTCTCTTTAAAATATTGAAAATGAAAGCATAAACATATTTTTAAATATTGTACCTTTGTAAGGGCAGCAGTATGATCTTCTCCACAACATATATGAACAACCTTCTGAGTTCTCAGTGACTTCAGCAGGGTAGGAACATACCTGTCTGAGAGGTTTAATACAGCAATGGATTGCTTATTTTGAAAACAAAAATCAGAAAACAAATAATTTCACCTATTCATTCTTACTCTGTTCCAAACAAACAAGCGTTTTAAGTTTGTTAACAAAACACAATTGCTGTGGCTGAGCCTACATCTTTGAGGTGGTACAGAAGTACTATACTGAGCTATAACAGAAAAGAGACAACATGTTTTGAGTAGTTTAATGTGTTTCACTACTTTAAAGCATTCCATAATGTATCCATCAGTCATAGTTCAATACTATTAAATGACCGATAGCATGGAGGCATCTCACTTCCTTCTAGGGTGGCAACACAATAACTTAGTCACTGCACTGCACAAAGTAATGCTTCTAAAGGTTACTACTAGAGTCTATGAAGTTGTCAGGTACACAAAGATGTCTGGAAAAAGACCCTATCTAAATATAAGCAAAAACAGATTTTACTGAGGAGTAAAAAATAAAGTGGTCATCAATGTTGCAGAGTGTGTAGAAGCAACTGAATTTTCCCACAAGAAATTTGATTTCACCAGAAAATTACTAAAAGTCTGTGTAAATTTCTTATGACACAGGTATGGCCTCATTTAAAGCATGAATTCAAATATGCTTCTTAATTACAATGTATTTTTCTGATTTTAGAGGGTGTTGGGAATGAGGGACCAGTGAAAGAACATCAAATCACAAAACTAGCTATAGACTCTATAGCTAACTGTATGCTGAGGGAACCTGACAGCATACACTCCTGTGCCCTGACAGCGTACATATAACGTAACAGAACTGAGAGAGAAACTGATTTTTGTCTAATTTAACTGCTTTTTGAAGTTGTTAATGAGTATCACCACCCTAACAGAGGAAATTTTGGGAACAGTTAGCTGAAAAATCACAAACTGTTCATCACACGTGGCCTGAGAAAGAACAATGTCCACATAACAGTACTAAACAATGAAGACATCTAATAGCTAGTGCACACAAAGCCACTCCGAAAGCCTAAGTCACACAGAAAAATCTACTCACAGGGAGAGAACACAAGCCAAGCAGACTAGAATTTCAACATGATGCTGTCAGAATTTTCACTACAAAACAGCCATTCTTGGAGCAAGAAAATTAAAAAAAAGCAAAAACTCTGTCTTCCTTATGTAATCTTGCACAACATTGGCACCATCAGAAGGTACTCATCAAAGGTTTGTTTTGTCCACTTCTATTTTAGGAATACTGGTATCTTCACATTCACAAACCAGGACTGTAAGCACGCTGCTTTACTGTAGTAATGACTACTTACCATTATCATCATTAAGACCCAGCTGTCCAAATTTGTTGCGTCCCCATCCAAAGATGGCTCCAGAAAGAGTTAATACAAAACTGTGAGCTCCTCCTGCTGCAATCTGTGCAAAAGGGATTCCCAGCAGAGATTTAATCACATGTGGGGAGTTCTGTTTTTTATACTCGTAACCTAAGCCCAGCTGGCCATATTTATTTTGTCCCCAGGAAAACACTTCACTTCCTGTTCAAATAAAGAAATAGAATCAATATAATTTAATTATATAAGATCTATTTACTTTAAGAACAACTAAATGCTAAGTCAGACAGTTACTCTCAAATATTTTTCAGTTTGAAAATGCACACAAACCACTGAGCACTTCTGAAGCAAAGTTTCTCTTGTTCAACCCAAATATTTAAATAACATTTCCAACCCTCAGCGTTATCCTCAACATTCCAGTTTCAGCAGTGACAGATAAATGGTGCTCGGTTATCATGAAGCAAGATGCTCCTCCACGGAGAGTTCCATCACCACACACACTTTTACGCAGAGAACTCACCAAAGCTGCATGCTACACATGCAAAGGTTTCCAATTTCCAATCACAAGCCTCATTTAAGCTTTTATATGGTAACGGACTTATTTTTCCACATACAAAGATTTTAAAGTATTGCATTAAACGTATAATTGACGAAGAATAAAGTCATTTGGAGCCTTATAAAGTTAAAAATGCATAATTTTGTTTTCAAGACACGCAAATCAGAGAGCTATTTATGCACACGTTATCTCCAAAAGAAAACACTTCAATGAACAACCGATGTTCATTACCATTAGGATGAACAC
Organism: Gallus gallus; assembly: GCF_016699485.2. Classification (NCBI taxonomy): domain Eukaryota; kingdom Metazoa; phylum Chordata; class Aves; order Galliformes; family Phasianidae; genus Gallus; species Gallus gallus. The sequence continues at coordinate 11,216,365 of NC_052537.1, forward strand.
CTAATGACAAAGATCTGGTACACCTTAGCTAACAGGCTAATTTTCAAACAATAACATTGCCTATGCCCCTTCTATCTCCATTTTTTTCCAACAAAGTGTTTATCAAGATACCAAACATTCAGGTCTATGTCTTGAAATGCAGGCCACTTATGCTGGATTTATTTTAAATCTATATGTATAATTTTAAATATATTATAAAGACATATGCACAAATATATACATTTTTAAAATATACTTTGTATGTATAAAACTCAGACAAAGGGTTAATTTTATATCTCAGAATAAATATCCTCAAAATAAAGGAATGTCACTCGATTATACAGAGCAAAGCTGCCAGAACGGCACAGAAATCAATACTCGCCCATGAAAAAGTACACAGAGAATCAAAGCACGCAGCCAGTATAAATTAATGTCAATTTAAGATCAGCACACAATTACTACCCCTCCTCTCCACAGTTTTTGCAGTTGATATTTTAACCACACAAAACAGAAACACTGTCAAACACTACCATCTTTTAGCCATCTGTCCTCTTCCCCCCTCCCCTTAACACTATGTATTTCCACAGTGAAAATTAACTGTGTCCAGCAGCCACTTGTTTCAGAGTTTTTGGACACAACTCTCATTGTCACAATAAAAACAAACAAGAAGTAAATTTAAATTCACGTTTGTCTTTATTGACAGTTATATTTAATAGCCATGTGGTGCTGTGACACAAGTGAGGCCAACTAAGTATATCCTGGAAAAGTTTTGAGAAAACGTTTAACCATTCAAAATGTGGGCTATTGTAGAAAATTAACTATTAACTGCACAGTCACCAACAACACTGGCACTTTGCAATAGAAAAGCAGATGAGGAATTAAGTGCCTGTGAGCCTCAATAGCTGGAATTTACAGGCTAAAACAAAAGACCAGTGACCAAGCAGAATGCTAGCGGGCTGAAAATGAAATGGGATAAGAAAAAGGAAAGGAAATAATGATTAATTAAAAAACAAAATGAAGTGAAAGCGAGATGATAAATAAGAAAGCACACACAAAAAAAGAAATAATAACCAACACTACCTCAGTTTACACATTTGTTTTTTAAATTTAAGTCTAAATGAAACAGAACACCGAAAACCTCAGAACTACCAGGTAAGAAATGACATAAAACTCCAGAAGAATCTTGCTTACCTTTTGAGAGTGCAAGTGAGTGGTAATAACCACAAGCAACTTGCACAATTTGTATCTCTGATAAGCTTTTAATATTTCTATTGGGGTAAGAAAACAGAGAAGGAATTAAGCTACTAGACTGCGGTACGTAATAACAAGTCACATTAAAAGACAAAATAATCAAGTGCATCCTTTTCACTGCAATAATAGACATGAAACTAACTTAAATACGCTAAAAGCTATTTAATAACATCTTAAGTCAAAGCCTCTTCTTTGCCAACATCTCCAGTGATTGGTACTGTCTTATTTTCAAGTTAATCAACTCAGTAAAAAAACAAATGAAAGATTAGGGAGGCGTATGTACTTTAGAGATGCTAGGAAGGAGATGTCAGAGCTGAATGGAGGCAATGAATAAAAGAAGCAAAAAGAGACTCTCCCTTCTTAGTTTTCAAAATAAAAGAAGTTTTACAATGCATTACTCTTCTTTAAATCAATATTAGCTGTAAAGGCTGAATTACACTCTACAGTTTGAATACTTCTTTTTAAATCTCCAACACTAACTTCAACTTTGCTTACAGAGCCAGTAGGCATCACACTATCACCAAGAAGCAGCAAATACGTGCATTAAGCTACAGTAAATCTACTATGCTTTCATTCTGATGAGAGAAATGGGAACTCCTGAAAGGCCTGCAGACTTGGAAATTTGATACAGAAATAAATAACCTTTAAATTAGTTATTCCTATCTTTCACTCTTTACGCAAGTCATGGCCAAATTATGAATTACTCATGTTCTAAAGAATTGTTACTTGGGTTCTTATCTACGTTGAAAAATAACACACTGCTTTTCCAATGCAACTTCCACACTTAGCAGATGACAATTTATAAACTACCTCAGCAAACCCACTGCACACTTCTCATATAAACTGACTTTTTGAGAAAGGAAATAAACAGTCTGAGACACGCACAGCTAAAATACACTCCATAACGAGTTTTTAATTATAACAGAATAGCCTGACCACTGCGATTTAAGTACACTTTTTCAATGAAAATAACTTTACTATATACTTATTGTTTTTAACCTGGGCACTCTGATGCATTCCTCTGTTCCAGGCAAGCCAAGCTGTCCATCAGTAGCCAGACCCCAGGCATATACCTGACCCTTGTCATTTAACGCTAGAGTGTGGGCTTCTCCACATGATACAGCCACAATATTTTGGGCATCCAGGGCACCAACGTGCTCTAGGAAAACAAGAAAAGAAGTCAGCAATAAAATAAAAGCAATTAACAAGTTAATGCTGTCCACAACAGTTACAGTCATTCTCTCCTAGATGTCCACTGAAATGACACCAAAGTGAGCCTAGAATTCTGCCAAAATATCCTTACCTTAGAATTATAAACATGAGATTCTAGGAGAAGTTTGATTTGCCACCCCAACAAGAGCTCCTGGAATTAACCTGGCACAGTCACATACAAAAGTGCACAACCGCTGCAGATTTTGTTTTTTAATGTCTTCTTCTAACCTTGCTATCTGAGAATGAGTAACAAAATTCACTGTCAAATGACTACACGTGCGGACTTCATGTAAGTGAGAAAACACCTCATCACACCAAGTTAAAGTCACCTATTCATTAATAACAGAAAGGCACTGCAAAACTAGGCAGGGCCAATTAAAGACTGAAGCTACTGCTTTTGCAACTAGCTGCACAACGTCCTCGTTATAAAGCAAAATACTTTAGAAACAGATCCTAAAGCTTTATTTTTCCAGGTGCACAATGCACACCTGTGAAAAGCAAACACTAAAGTACCTGTGATTTTTTTCCAGTACACTGTTCCCTCCTTGAAAATCTTATGCCCAGTTTTCAAACGTGAATTCTACTGATGAAGAACCACAATAAAAACGCCCGTGTATCATCAATGTAATATATAAACAGTCTAGCGCAACCTAATTCAGTTCCAAAATGGTAGTTAATGCTACCTGCAACATGACAGACACTCAGCTTACAAAATAAAATTCAAAAAGGCAGCAAACAATCATTCATACTGCTAACAGCTGGTGTTGTTAAAGAGGTTGCCAGGCCAGTTTAGCTCATTAGGGTCTCTACAGCTCTGCCACCTTCTAGTTCAGGCAACAGCACGCACATTAGGGCAGACCACCCTTACTAGCTGCTAACCTAGCCAGCCTGACTTTGCCTAACATGGTTTAAGAATCATTCATAGAATCTTTGTGACAAGCAGAGCTCTGAGGGAAGGAACGAGGTAAGAGAGAGCTAAATAGCACCACTGGTGACACTGGTGGCAAAGACAAGCAGTCAGCGACAAAAGTATCTCTGTCCAGCAGAAATACACCCGGAAGAGCACACACCCATGTGTAAAGATACCGAGCCTCTCTAGAATGCTCAATTACTTATCCCATTGTATTTTTTAAGGGTTAAAAGACAATTCCAGCATCGTTTTCAAAGTGTAACAAGTATTCAGAACAAGTGTGACAAGCTGAGTTTCTATTCCTATTCACAAAACAGAGTTTATGAGTTTATCAGTCTTAACACTCGTTTACTGTTTCCCATTTGAAGTCCAAATTAGTCCTAAGTACAACTACATGAAAAATCTTTATGTGGCATCAAATTCGACACTCTGAACAAAGAATTACTAAAATACTGCATAACAGAGAGGTACTAACTTTCTTGTTTCCATATGAACCGTTTGTATCAATGATTGTGCCAAGAAACGTGCAGAACTGCTATCACAGCTATTAGAATAAACTCTTACTAAGGCTTTTCAGTTTGCTTACGAGATGCTTATTACAGAAGCACTGTCAGATGCACTGTTCCATCTCTCTCAGTAGCATGCAGATATGACTCACATGCACAGCTCTGAGGGGAGCCCATGTGCACACTCCTCTGCAGTCCCTACAAGATGTTTACCCAGTTCTGCTATAGAACCGCACTACTGAGAACCAGAAACACAGAGTAGCATAGAAAAAAGGAAAAAGCCCCTGTAAGTTTTACATTGCATCCTTTAGCTTCTTCCAAATTCTATTCCTCTAACAACGTATGTGCATGGAAGTTTTTCATCTGTTTTCAGATTTTAAAAAAAGAAGAATTAAATCACACTGCTTTAGCCAGACGCGCTCTATACAGTACACTGCAGTATGAAAAACACACAACACGCTTCTCAACTGTGGTATGCCAGATATTCATTTCCAGCACGTTCCAGTAGCCAAACCCATCCATATGGGACAACGCTAATCCATGTATTGAAGAAGGTCATTTCCCCCTGGGATTACAACCAGTCACTGAGTCTTCCACAGCCTTAGCTAAAGTGATTCCACACTGAAAACAAACAGTTGCTCTGTCTAGCTGAACAGCAGGCAAAAATATGGGGACACAGCCATGCGATCCAAGCAAAGGAGTGTTTTTTTCAGTTAAAGATATGACCAATCTTGGAAGAACTACTTTGCATACAATTCAGCACACACACATGGACTGACAGCCTTGGGCTTGATGTAGCATTACAAAGAGAAAAGACACATTCAAACACAGGTATGCACTGTAATTCATTTCTTCTAAACTTACCGGGTCTTTTCCTGGCTTTTTCATGCCCTAGTTGTCCCAGGTCATTGCATCCACATGTATAAACAGTCCCATCATCCAGGACAAAAACAGTGTGTCTTAGTCCACACCCCACATCTCTGATCCTTTTATTTAAGAAAAAGTCACTTTTTCTGGGTTCTAAAACAATCTCTTCATCAATTCCACCCAATCCAAGTTGTCCAAACGACGCATTTCCCCAGCACAACATTTTTATGTTCTTGATTGCTGATCTTCCAGCTTCCCCTTTCTAGAATTCTCTTTATGTGTAGCTGTTCAAGAAAAGGAAAATGGACAGCTTTTCAGTATTGTCCCTTGAATTTGTTACTGTCTAGATAGCACGTAATCCACAAGTACACACAAGTAATACACAATATTTGTATTAACTGCAGTAAGATCCTTTACTGCTTACTTCAAATTTCAGCTTTCAAATATGCAGGTTCTGCGACTTACCAAAGTTTATTTCAAAAATTTAAATATTATTCTCTATGGAACTTCTGTAATTCCTTACTCTAAACTATTCAAGCTACGGTCACTGACACTTCTAGGCAGTGGAGGTGACCTCAAACATCTTCCAAGGTACTTCTAAGTACAGGCTAGTTTATTAACCCAGGGAGCTGCCTGGTTCCAGAAAGCTCCCTGCATGACTTTGAAAAGATCCCTAAAAACAACACTTGACTCACAGCTTGGAAAAAAAAATGGTCAGCTCTGATCAATCCAGTTACACAACGTAAAGAATAGAACACATCAGTCATTATATTTATACAACTGTGAGTCAAGTGAACTTACAATCCTAAAGAATAAACAGCTCAAACAGAAGTCCCAGTTTTGCACTAAAATTAACACAGGCCACAGCTTCATGGTTACTTCTGCAGTAGCAGGAGGCCACACATACAAACTCATTCATGCCAGCTCTCATGGCTCGCATGAATAGGTTGCAAGTACCTGTTTTTGAGCTGACAGACTTTGCGCCTATCTGGACAAGATACAAAGTTACTCTTCCCTTACATTTTCAGTACTCCAGATGAAGACCTTAGAAGGACTTTTTCCACCATTACTCTTGCTATACTTGAGGACAACAGTTTCCCCATGTTTTCAGAGCAATTTAGGAGTCAGCGCAACACAGTGTAAAATCACTTTAAATGTTCATCATTAGTGGGAAAACGGTACCAACAGCATGACCCGGAATACAACACACAGCCAATGCACTCAATCATACATTCTGTAAACCTGCTCAGAGAAGCCAGACACCATCTAGCACCACAGTGTTACGTAAACCAATGGCACAACTCCTGGCAGCGTAACAGCGTGAGCTATTTTTCTTTGCAAAAGTCAACACAGAGTAAGCAAAATGCCTCTATGATCTCGTGAAAACAAAAACAAGCAAGCAAACAAAACCCAACCAAACAGCTTAAAATACATTGTGCTCCGTTTACCTATCTCAGGAGGTGACGCATGATCAAATATTTCCCTAGCTATATCCTACCACGTTCAGAAGGGGACACCGACTGGGAGAAGTCTTCAGTTAAGATATAGCCATACAACAGCACCTTTCACATGTCCGTAAGAGTGACTGCAGCGTGAGCTTCAACCTGCAACAGAAGCGAGGAAAAGCTGTACGACTGTAGTCCTTCAAGGCTTCCACAGGCAAGATTTACCTTCAGTCGGGAAAAAACAAAACTCCTGCTGTGATTCGAGCAGCTACGTACTTCCACAGACGACTCGTTTGTTTACTGGAAGAGTCAGAACCAAAGCAGCGCTGTACTTTAACCTCACTCCCGGCAGCGCTGCTTCCCCGGCTGCGGGCACCGCTCGTGTTGTCAGCCGCAGGGTTCTACTACGCGTGACGTCAAAGCCCGTCACACCGCTGCCACCGAACAGACAACGAGGGAACGGCACAACTCGTTCTCCGCTGGCAGCGGGCGAGCAGCGGGGCACAGAAGGGTCTGGATGCTTCCCGCACGCTCTGCCGGACGCGGGCACTGACGGCAGCGCGTTCCCGCCCGCCCGGCTGCCCCGCGAGGCGAACGGCCCTAACGGCTCCGCTCCCGAGCACGGCACACCAGTCCGCCCGGCGGCGGCCCTCCGAGAGCGACCACGCCGGGAGGGAAGCGGCGGCGGTCCGGGGCCTCCGCCCGCTGCGGCGGGGCCTCTCCCGGCTCCTCGGGCGCCGCACGGCTGCCCCGCCCCGGCCCGGCCCCGCAGCCGCCTCCCACCCACCAGCCCCGCCGCGCGGCCCCGACCGCTTTCCCCGCGGCCGAAGGGCGGCTCCTCAGAGCGGCAGCCCCGGCTCCCGGCAGCGGCACGTCACAACGCGACGGAACTCACCAACGACCGGACGGGGCTCCGAGCTCCAGCTTCCCGTTCTTCGCGAGGCCGCGCTCCGCGGCTCCCGACCCGCCCGCCTCGGGCTCCCACCGACCACCGCGAGGGTGCGAACGGCCCCGGAGCGGAGCGCTGACAGGGCCCGACCGGCGCTGCTGCGCAGGCGCGAGATCCGCGGGCGGGGCCGCGGCGCGTCCGCTCTACCGCCCCCCTCCTCCCCGGCCGCGCGCTCAGGGGCGGTGGCGCTGCGTGACGTCACCGGGCCGCCGCGCGGAGGGCCGTTTAACGGCCGCGCCCGGCGCTGATGCGGTGCCGCCCGGGGTTCGGCTGCCGCCGCCACCGCCGTCGGGAAGGGAGGGGCGCGTGCGGCTGTGAGGAGTCTGAGCGAGAAGTTGGTGGCGAGGTCCTGTCCGCTTCCCGAGGGCAGGAGATGGATGAGCGATGGAGTGAGGCTGGGGCGGCGTAGGGGCGCGCTGCTCGGCACGCTCCCGTTGGCTCTGTAGAGTGCCGGGCGCGGGCGGTGCTCTCGGCGGGGGTCCCGGCGAGGAGCGGCGTGCGTTGGGTTCAGCCTGCTCGGTTCCTAACATCCGAAACGTGCCTCAGGGCCCTTCGCTCTGTTACGGAAGCTGCGTCTCACAAATAGAAACGAACGGAGCTCTCTTGAGTTGCGCGATCAGTTTCCGAGCTCCTCTCGGCGTCGCATTAAAACACTTGTTTGCACCGAACACGTATCTCCAGTGAGGCAACAAAATACCAACTGGCACAGGAGGCGGCTTGCTTAGCCTATTTCTCCACGAGAAATTGCTTCTGCTGGGAGGACGGCTCGCTGCGGTTCGTGCAGTGCGGTGAGGAGCAGAAGCAGAGCCGTGTCCCTGCAGCCCGTGCCGGGCTCAGCCCTGCGGGTGCGCGCAGGCCGCGAAGTTACCTCAGGCAGCGAGGGGTTTCCCGAGGGATGGGTCAGGGAGGCGTCAGGTTTGGTGTTGCTTCGCTCCCTAACTCAAAGTGTTCCTCAGAATGTAAGCAAATGGGATATCTTAGCCCAGCCATTGCGTATCCTTTTGTATATCTGAACAGGCAAGGCTCCACGGGACTGCTGAGGGCTTGTGGTTCTAATTGTGTCACCGAAGATCCAAAGCAGAGATGTTCTGTTCTTATGCAGAGGAAACAAGATAGGAATGTCAGCTACGCAGCTAAGTGATGCGACACTTTGCGGTGTGGCAAATACACAGGTGTGCTGCTTGAAGGAGAGATGCGAGTGATTTGCCTCTACCCGTTCTGCATGCAGAAATGGAAAGTTAGCAGCAGCTGCTGTGCATAGCAAGTAGCGAATGACATTTTATTCATTACCTTCTATGCTTCCTTTCATGTAGGAGACCAGCAGGACAGTAACTGAGTAATTGCACTGCGGAGTAGATGTTAAATGTTAGCAGTCATTGTGCAATGTGCCCTCTGACCAGCATGTGGGGATATGTCCACGTGCTTGAAGATAATAGTAATGTTCCCTGTGCCATTTTTACATAGAAAAGTATTTTTATTTAACTGGCCTAACAAATTAGAAACATATAAAGCATGAAACAATGTAGAATGTTATCCAATAAATCTCACCTGCCTTGCATAATAGATAGAGCCATTTTATTTAAAAGAACTACTTTAGTTTTATATTGCTGCAAAATAAGTAAAGTGTGCCTTGAAATAAAGTACAAATGTATTTTGACTCCATTTACTGCCTAGCTTGAGACCTTCTGTGTCAGATGACCCTCATCCTCCCTATCTTAGTGCTCTGAGAAAGCTCCCTCCTTTGTGGGACTAAAGATGCAGAAGCAGTGGGGGAAAGGGAGTGCCACATCACTGTTTGGACCCCCTGCACCCAGTACAACCAGTTCAGCATCCATCAAATGGCCACACTGTGGTTCCACAGCAGCAACAAAGAGGACCGCATGCTCCCATGGGTGACCGTGCTTGCATCTCAGTGTTCTCAATATCCTTTCCAGTACTTGTAAAAAACAGTATTTTGCAGTGATGCAAAATCCAGTGAATACAAGAAACATAAAAAACAGTTGACTTCAGGAAAGTGATTTACTTCTCATAAATGCTTCAACATAGAGGGCTAGCTATGACAGCTGCAGTCTTATTGATGGTCATAAAAAGTAAGAAGCTGTTTGCCATTATTAAAATAGTAATGCTTGGGTACTGCCTGGTGATTGCTGTCAGCACGGTTGGTTTTTTAATTTGTATTCCAGTTAAATGCCTATTTAGACAACACAAAAATGAAAAAGAATCATGCAGAATGCTAACTCACTTTATTGTTAGTGCATTCAGTATGCATTCGGTATTCATGTCAGTATGCATTCGGTAGAGCATACGTTGTGTTCCAATACTGAAAATTGTTGTTCAGTTAGCACACGTGTTTCTGATGCTACTGTGTTATGGGGTAAAACTCTCTGAATAGGGAATACAGGGATGAATTCTCTTCCTTCTGCCTCCATTCTCTCCCAGCAGCAGACAGTACATACTTTTTAAACATTAATTCCTCATTTCAACCTCCCCTCCCCTTTTTTTTTAATACTCTGATATGTCACAGACAACAGAAAATAGAAATGTGTGTCCAGAACAGCTGATAACACGAAATTAGAGGTGTCAGCTTTTTGCAGTGAGAAATTGCTAACCTTTGTGACAAGCCTTTGTTTAGCAGCGTGTTCTTGATTAAGACAAAAGAAAGGCTTTAGAAAGCAAAAGGCAGTGACAAACCTTTTCATGCCATTTCAGTTTTTCTGTTTTATCCCTACATTTTTCACAATGTCCATATTGGATGTTAGTGAATTAATGAATGTGCCTATGCTCCGCTGCTTTACAGCTGAGCACATGGTGGTTCTCTGCCTGCCCACCCTGCACAATGTAGTGATTCATGCTAGCTCATATGTAAATGTGCTTATCAGTAAGACCAATTATTTGGTAACTGATGGCAAAATAGTGGAAAAAAAATGAATTTTCTGACACGTTTGTAAATGTTAAGTCACTACATAGATGCTAAATCTAAAAGATTGCAAGCTCTTTGTCTAACCTGAGGCATGTAATTAAGGGAGCTGTTAATGAGAAGCAGAGGAGTCATACCTCCAAGTAGATAAGAACAAAAGGCTACATTACCCTTCATGCCTCCAGGCCACAAAATATAACTAAAATAACCAAAAGAATGCTGCCCATAGGATGACAGATGTACAGAAAATGGAAAAGCAGTGAAGGACAACCATGGATGCTGGACAGGAAGACCACAACGAAGGGAACCTGACCTTTGCATGAGGTATGCAGTTCTTGTGCTCACAAACTTCTGAGTGGATCCAATATCCCCAAGCCCACACAAAGAACAGCTGGGGCTCGGAGCAACTACCCAGTTTCCTTGGCAGGGTGGCAAAAGCCACAGAAGTGCCTGGTCATCTGCAGGCTGGGGCTGGAGATGCTGGATATTTTCAAGCATCCCACACAGAGAGGGTTAGGAGTGCAGCCCCTCCTGCATTTGACACATTCTCCTCCTATTGCTGTGATGTTTCGCACTATTACGTTAAATTTTCTAGTATATAACAACAATAGAACATCAAGCCAGGTGCTGAATAAACAGCAGGAAATTTCCATGCTGTCTTTTGTTTGTTTTTTTGTTTGTTTGTTTAAGTTGGATGCTGACACGCCAATTCCCACGTCATTAAACTGGGCTTTTGGTCAGGCTGAAATACTGAACTTTGATTTTTCAGGTGAACTCCTCCAAAAGCACAAGATAATATTTGAGCCAGTTCAGCCCTGCAGAGACCAATTTGAGGACACAGTGAACCTCAGCTTACAAAATAGCAGCTCCAAGTGGTGCCACATGTAGCTGATTCTGATATGACACTGTGTCTTTGCATGGCAGGATGATGAAGCACCCTAAAATTAGCTGTCTTACTATTTCGTAAAGAGCAAGCAGAAAGGTAGCAGGCTGCACTGAGGAGAACAAAGAGGCACAGGAGAGGACCAGAACTGAGGCTCACGCACAGACAGGTCCCACCAGTTCATGGTGAGCACTCTTGGCTTCTTTGCAAATTTCCATCTTGGACTGTTTAGTGTAATTTCTTATCCTAAGCACAGGGTGGCCATACTGTGAAAGAAGAAAGGTGATTGTGCAAATGGTGGGGGGATCTATTCTTTCAGTGGGCTTGGGAAACAGTAGAGAGGAAAACTACTGGTGAAAACAACAGTGATTTTCTTTTTCTTTTGGGGGGGAGGGGGTACTGGCATGTAATTCATAGAATTAAGCTTGTTGTTCATGGAATTGAACTGAGAATAGAAGAAAAAAATAGTACTGTTATGGGATCCAGAAATATCATGATAATGTCCCTCCTCTCTGCTGAGCCAGACTGATAGTTTCCAGACATTCAGCTCTCTTTCCACCCCATTTCTTGGGCTTTGCAAAGAACAAGATTTGAGAGAAATAAACTATAAGGCAGTGGGAAGATGGGCATGGATGTGTTTGGGTATAAGAGTAAAGGAAAAGGTTCTGGAACACCGTGAAATTTGCAGATGAGGGGAAAAAAGAAACTGTAAGGAAACATTTGAATACCAGATGGCACAATAGGCAAAATAACTAATGGATGTTAGGGCTGATTGCTGGGACAGAAGAAAGAAAGTGTGATTCCTTAGGAAGCAGAGGACTCAGCCAGCAGTTCTGTGCAACAGTCTGTGTGGCTCCATGTCTACGTGAGTGTCAGGACCTGCTTTTTTTCTCTATTCCTATGGTAGGACACTGTGGAAGAATAGATGGGAATGAAATAATTGACTCTGAGGCATAAAATGCGACCAGGACTACTTCTGCTGGTAGTTCTCTCTCACAAATATGGGACTGCTTTGTGACAGAGATATTTCTGTTTGGTAAAGATGGTTCGATAGCACTGTTTGCAGCTTTCATAATTTAATTCCAGATGAGACTAATGATTTCACAGGTATTAACTGAAACCCAGAGGGACATGATACTTTAAGATCTATTTTGGTGCAGCTAGCAAACGATATTTGGTACAGCATGGACTGTGCCATTGGTATCAACTTCAGTATAGGAGATCTCTGTTCAAAAATGGATTAAATATTCACCGTGGATGAAGACTCCTGGATAGGTGAAAAATTAGATTTTTCTTGCACAGGTTATTAAGGGCCTCCAGAGAAATTATATGTGAGCTGTCAGAGACTGCAGTGCTTGGAAGAACATACCTCTGAATTTCCTACAATATAAGTCTCGATATTAGCATTGGAATTCCAAAATGTTGATATGATTTTGGAGAGAGAAGCACAGCAAGCTGTACAACATCAGCAATCAAATCCTCATAACTATGTGAAAAAATGGAATTATTACTGCTTCCCAGTGCACAATTTGCATGCAGAAAAATTTAATGACTGCTCACATTTCTGGAGATTTTGCATCCCAATAATTAATAAGCTACCATTTAGAAAAGGAAAATTGCCCCTGACAATGTTTTGTTTCAATTTAACAACACTGGAGTTGTGCAAGATGCTGACAGTTTTGCTGTTGATGTTTTAATGAGCAACTTAGAGACTTATCTCCAGAAAAACATGGGATAATTTTTTAGAAGGCTGTTTCTTTGTTTATTTGGTCTGTCAGCACAGGAAAAATGGCTTCATTTTAAAACTCCAAGCTTGTAAGAGGAGGCCAAAGCAACTATATATCACTTTCAAGCAGAAATAGTAGAGCAGCCACCTGTGCCAAACCTCCATTGCATTTAGCTGGCATTTTTTTCTTGGATAAGGAGGGTGGTATCAGTGACTCATCACCCTTGTCTGATTGACGAAGGCTTTCTTGTCATTAATGTCAGCAAGCCACTAGGGCACCACTAATTATGAGCATTGATCCCAAAGAGAAATGATTAGTTGAGGGGTGCTGGATAGTCCCCGCTTTACACAGACATATTTACTTATTTCCGTAAAAGAATGATACACAGCTATTTCCATCTTCTAGGCAGGGCTCTAGACCACCAAAATGACCCTTAAACACACATAGATATCAATCTGAGAGTAGTCCTAGGGCTTGGAACCCTGGAGATTCAGGAGAGACCGTTCCTGAGACTCCCTTAGGAAAAGGCACAGCATTTCTACACCATCAAGCTGAGACACAGCAGCTTCTGTACGCCCCATGACCCAGTGGAGACATCCAAAACCATACAGATTGCCAGCATGAAACTCCAATTTCATCACAAAACACTTCCACAACATTTTTTATCTTGTAAATTTGTAAAGCTTTTAGCTTCTAGACTTGTAAAGCTTTTACCTTGCAAACATGTGCAAAATATTGTGACCAATGTGACAAAACTTTTGCAAATACAAGCAGTTCAGCACAAGGAATACTGCATGTTGATAAGCTTGCAGCAATTTCAGCCAGGTAAACACTCTTCAACAAACAGCATAGATTTACAAATTAAATTCCTCTCAATATAACAATATATTTTTTTTTCTTTTTTCCTTAATTAACTTAATGCTTATTTTGCCTGGTAGATGAGTGGTTGCTTTGTAATAAATGGTATAAAGAAATCACATTTCCTAAGAAGCAAATGACATATGATCTTTATATTTTTCCTGGCCTCTTGTTCAAGCTTCAGCCCCTAAATAGCTCCTCACCATTATAAATCTGCTTGGGTTATCTTCTGAGTTTTTAATAACCATAAGCATTAAAATAGTTCGTTTATAACTCTAATAATCCCCACTGGCTTCCCTGCAGAATTATAATAGACATGAACCTAGAAGCATTTTATTTATGACCACAACAACTAGTCATAATTTCCAGTGAGTTATAACAGCAAAGATCTATTGTTCAAGATTGCAGTATCTGCTCATTTTCAGGGCAAACTGATGTCTGAGGCTTAATATTTAATAGGAACAGATGAAATTCTGCAGTTTTCACTTTTATATTTGTTCCTGTGTACCACCACTACAACAGCTGATTTTAGCTGGATACAGAACTCACTTTTTGCCCCGGTAACAATAAAACTGATACTGTTTTTACATTAATTTCCCCAATGTTTTCTAACAAAACCACAAGCTAAAAGAAATATCATTTGACAAAATTTTACATTTACATATTTTAAACTGAAATTTCAATTCTGAGGAATATAAATGTTTATATTCCTTCTGTGCGGAGCGGTCAGAAAACTTGAATGTATTTCTCACAAATTCTGTCCATGACAGTACGATACCAGCAGTCCCTCCTTCCTGCTCCAGGCGTCACTTAAACTTCTCTTTTCAAACACCTTAAATCCTATTCAACAGCTCCATACACAAGAAGAAAAGTCCTATGTATCCAGGAGGAATAGTTTTCATATAAGATATGCGTGGGTTATAAGTATGTCTGAAGTAAGTTTTCAAAGCGTGTAATTTGATTTTCAGAAAACAGTGAAGATTCAAGATTTATATGACTGCCTCTGGTCATCTAAATGTCAAAATCTTGTCAAATATCTAGTTACATCAACCCCACAAATGAGAATACACAACAACTCAGGTAATCCTTTAGCTTTTCAACAGATATGTAAGAAAATTGAAAGTATATGTTTTAAACTACTTTATGACAACATAGGCTTTGTCTTCATATCCTGTCTCTGAATTTGCAAACTAGTAAATATTTCTCCACAAAATCTGTGTTTTCCTGATTTAACATTAAGCACATACTTTAAGAGCACGGTGTCTAAAATTTGTTCAAACATCAAATTTCCACAGTCCCACACCATTAATTAAGCATACCATAAAAGGGTTTTTGTTTGTTTGTTTGTTTGTTTGTTTTGTGCCTTAAAGAGCTTTTACTGATTAGATTAAATGAAAAACACTCACCATAATATTTGCATTTTCTCTCTCAGTGTCAGTTTGGAGTTTTCCAATATTCTTCCTTTTCTAAAACAAAAGGAATTAAGACATTTTTTTAAGAAAGCATATTCAAATTCATAATAGACAGAAAGAAAATTCCTTTTAATAACGTATGTGATAGCACATGGCATTACGACATATCACATTGGTACCAGTTGGCCAAAACTTGGCTTGTAATACACATGGTTTATTAGACTAACATGTATTTTCAATCCTGTGATATGTCTTTTGACTCTAAAATTGATATTTTGACTGTTTGGAGACTAGACAGTTGTAGAGACTACCACGAGAAATAGGAAAGGTATTTTCCCTCTCTTGCTCTTTCTCTCATGCTTTGTACTGCTCTTAAGACAATGTCTTATGAAGACTTACTTTGGTAAGTGAGCTTACATTACCTGAGTATCACTCGTTCTTTAGCTAGGCAGTGATTCAGATACTCCTTGTGTTCAGTATGCTGGTCCTATCAAATGACTTGAGTTCTCATATCTACCCATTCTGAAAGTTCATTTGTGATTTGCCAAAAAAAAATCAACAGTTTCTAAAATTAATTCTGTCTGTAATACTGAATCCTAAGAAAAAAAATGTTGAAGTTTCACTAGCATCTGTAGATGTAATTTTTGCAATGCATCTTCATACAAATGTTCACAAATTATATTATAATGGCAGTGAGTTTAAAATTACAGTGAAGAAAGCAACATTTAAAGTGGGAAGATGACTCAGTGGCCTGGGGAAAGGAGTTCCAGACAGATGAGGCAGCATAAGGGCAAGAGTGCCAGAATAACTGGGAGGGGCAGGTAAATTGATCTTGAGTATAATAAGGTGACACACCAAAGTGCTGGTAAAATATTAACTATTTCTGCTAGCAGTCACCCAATGAGATTCAGAGCTTGAGAATTCTAACCTAGATAATGTTTTCATTAAAAAATGACACTGCTTTAATAAGGAGGAGGAAAAATTAGAACTTAGATCTTCTACAGAAGTTGTTTCTTTCCCTTGTCTATACAATCAGACAGCAGGGCAGTGTCACTGCTTGTAAATGCTATACACAAGGGATCAAGTAATAGCATTCATCCCACTAGCTACAGTAAGGCAATACCATGCCCCTAACCCCACGCACCACTACTGCCATGCTTTTCTGATGCCACCATGTGTCTAGGTTGTAGCTTCCATGTGAAGTGTGGATATGGTATCTCCCCCCAGCTGTAGGACTTTAGACAGGACAGTTCGGCAGTTCATTCTGTCACGCCATTCTAATACACTATACAAAGTCTTTCCATTGAGTTTGTTTCTTTCAGTAATATTTTAGCAGACTGCCACAAAAAAAAGTTTTCCTGCTATCTGACTTATGCCTATCAAGCTCTCTGCTCCTGTTAGTTCCTCTAGCCACATCACTGGTCAATCATGGTGCTGTCCTCCAAAATGATCAACTCTGGCCTACCTAGCTGCCATAAACTGCCATAAACGTTGCTGATACACCACTGAAACTCTCATCTGAGTGTGCTTGGGAAGCAAGGCATCTCTAGAAATTATTTTTAAGAAGTAGTGCCCTCTCCTTACCCTCTTCTAGCAATCAGCCTTTAGCTAGGATACCAAGTTACTGAATGTTTCATCCTATTAAGCGTTTGCATAGAGCTGATCTTCCCTGCAGGTCTGTTGTCCGTGACAGGTGCCAAAGCCTCTAGAGTTCACCAGACATTAATGCTGGTTTGAGTCCCTCTAAAATTCTGAAGGCTTTGATCTGCACTACCATTAGGCTGAGCTGCTTCTGCTTCCGATCTGTCCCTTTTGTAGATAATTTGCTGCAGGCCTCAGGGCCTCTAACATAAAACAAAGAAATACATTGGAAAGCCACTCTACCTAGGTAGAAAAAAAAGACATGAAAGATACTTGTATTTTATATGAATTGTATTTATATTACAGGTGCAGACAGAAGGCAAAAACCTGAGTGTTTTTTTTCTGATTACCATGCAACTCACATTAATAGGTTTCTATAAATAATAGTAATACTCACTTGGCTTTTTTTTTGTTAGAAGCATTTATAGTTAGACTCTTAGTGAAGCCTCTCAGTTCTTTAAGGATTTTGGAATTTATTTGTAAGAGGCCTGGATGAAATTCTGTGCTATGCCATTTTAAGTGATAAGAATAAAGACTGCAGTGTAAATTGTTGTTTGACAAACACATTATTGGAAATGTGGTTACAAATACACCTCAGTAGACTGACTTTTAATCCGATTTTAAAAATACAGTCCATAATGCATTGTTGTGCTAATCTTAACCCAAAGTCAAAAGGCATTCATGTGTGTGACCCTGTCACCAGACAACATTACACAGTTAACAAAGGCAGACACTGTAGATGTCATGTCTGCTTAATTTCAACCATAGAAATAGCTGTAATAGAAATTATTTAAAATTATTCACAATACAAAAGGAGAAAAAGCTCAAATACTCAAAATATGAAGTTTAGAATACATCCTTCACTTTAGTTAACCATCCCATATTTTCCTTTCCTTTTCCTTCAGACTCAGATAACAAAATATCTCCACTATTTTTATCAGTTCTAGTGACAATCTGTTCAGTTGGTATTTAACATGGCTATAAACAACTTTATTTGGATTTTTGGATGTTTATGTTCTAGATGAAGGTAAAGAAGCTAATGGAAATGGATAGATCTGTAGCTGCTAGTGTCTAAACGTGTTATATCTGAAGATCAGTTTAGATGAGCTGCAAAAATGGGAGACAAAACTCAGAAAAGAACAGGAAAAGTGAAAACAGTGTTTGGCTTAGTGCCTTCTCTTACATATAATCTGAAGAAGACAAGTCCAGACCAGTGTTGTGTCAGCCACACAAGATCTGGCAAACCTGTACCTGCACCAGACTTGAGCTAGGAGAGAGTCACAGTAGGAATGCAAATCTTACAAAGCACATTATTGCCCCAAGTTAGCTGAAGACAGCAGACAGCTATTGTCAGATACCCTTCTCTGGTTTGTTTTGGACTAGACATGCCTTACAATCAGGACAGTGAAACCTTATAGTGTCAGAATAAATCCTGTAGTCTCTGAAGATGCTGGGAGTATCACACTGGTTGTAAATCTCACACCTTTCAGTCAAGCTGGGTTTTTTTTGGCATCTTTGTCAAAGCGCACTTCCTCATGTTTTGCTTGCCCAAAGAAAGTCATGAATTGAACAGCATACCCCCTTGATAGTTTTTTCAGCAATTAAATCCAGTTTCTGGGTTTTAAATTTTAGTCCACTAACTTCTGATCTGGTTTTCTATTGATTACTAGGCATACTCGCCCATAAGTCACTGGATTTTGCAGATAAGAATCCTCATCAGTATTATTTCCATTTTTTTCTATTTTTTTCTTTGTTTTTTTAGTTTTCCTCTGACTTTTGAAAGCAGTCTCACATAACAGGTTCCATCAAACTTTTGGTTCCTTGGGCAACTGTCAGCCTCTATGTATCAGTATTTGCTGTGTGCTCTACAGATCATTTTGTCCACTAGCAATGACCCTGGTCCAGAATGAAGGTTGATGTGAGCCAAAACCTCTACCAGATCATGGTAACTTCAAGGAGAGCCTACTCAGCTACAAGAGCACTTCTAGATGAAGCTTGTGCACCTTATATTTGAATCACAAACAATTTGAATGCTTTCAAATGAACACAAGTGCTTGTAGAACGTTGTTGAGATATCCTGACTTAAAAATAGAAATTCCCTTACAAAAGGAAGAACGTGGGAGAGCTCAATAAAATATTAACTACACAGGAGACAGTAAAATGTGAACAGTTTATCTCAACTTTTTTTGTGTAAGTTATTTTAAAGTCTAATGTTATAAAAGATAGTATTGTACAAAAGACAATAGAGCACAAGAAAGAAAAAATAATTCGAACTATAGCCTTGGTGTCCTTTTGTTTTTGAGGCAGAGAATCCAAGTTAAAGAGACACTTTCAAAATTGTGTACAAGTATTTTTATTTTAATGGAAAAGGTATGTTACAAAACCCCTTTTACAATCATCACCCATAATGTAAATTATTTCTTGCTGGAGATTATCTCTATTATTTTCTTTATTGTTCTGGGGATTATCTCTATTATTTTCTGGAAATACTTTAACATCTTTCAGCTGTACCATTTCTACTGTATCAAAGGAAAATATTTTTTATTTACGGACTCATTCTGAAGGGAGAGGGATGAGGGAATGTTTCACCATTACTATTTGAGCCTTCTGCACAAATGAACTATCATTTCCTTCATCATTCCAATATGTCTCCACTTCTAAAATTAGAATCTGAGTTGGAATCACACAATACCTAGCAGACTTATGCTAAGATATGCACTGCATAATGATATGAATAGGAAATATCCAACTGATATTGTCTGACACAAGGTTTGCAAATCACTAATGAGTTTTCTTCCTTTAGGTACCCTTTCAGTAGCTGTGGTTGATTTTTATACAAAGCTATACCAATTCACAACAGTAATAATGTATTGCCAGGCAAACACAAAAACATACAAATCACATAGAACAAGAAAAGATACTGCCCTTTCATATTTCAATTCCTCATCCTTCCTGTGCTTAACAAGGCATCTTATTATCCATTACTGTATATGCCAAATGGTATAGTAGCACATTATATGCACAAATACTCAATGCTGTTTGTTTTTTTAACTTCTAAAACATACCCACAACATTCCCTTGGTTATTTTTGTACCAAAAAAAGATGCATTTGTAAACCTCTGTGAAAACAGGATTCTTGAAATTAATTCAATGCTGTTTCATTAGTGTCTGGTTGGGAAAAGTAGTTTAGTTTAAAGGAATTGTTAAAAATATTATCAAACTGCCATTAGCTCACATGCTAGAGATGAAGGCACTTATAAAAGCTTAGGTAGATCTGATATAGGCTTTATAGGAATAAAAACAGAAATAGGTAAAGCATTTAATTTGTTAGCTAGCTGTATAAGCACTGTCTTCCCGCTCTGTATAACTGAATGTCAGACGTTCGTGGGCAATTGTCTGCACAGTCTGCTGCTGTTTCAAATACTGAGTGTTAACCACGCTTCAATCAGAAAAATACACAATAAAACTTGTGGGTTAAATGTGGGTTTTTTTGGTCTTCTCTCAAAACATTTTGTTACGTATGAAAATAGAAAACAAAAGTATAATATCGTAGTTCCTTTTGGATATCTTTTCTTTTATAGACTGTTTTAATAAAGTGCATTTGAAACCTAAATTGTATCTACAGGCATTAAGTGTTATTTTCCTCTAAATCAACAGCATGTTGTGTTTTATACCAC
Source organism: Gallus gallus (assembly GCF_016699485.2). NCBI lineage: Eukaryota > Metazoa > Chordata > Aves > Galliformes > Phasianidae > Gallus > Gallus gallus. Next base: position 11,236,599 of record NC_052537.1, read on the forward strand.
CTTTATCAGCTTAATGGCAAGAATCAGAGTGTTAAAATGCATACTTCTGTGGACTTGTGACAACATGGTAAGAAGTTTTTATGACATATATGATACCACCTTTTGTTGATAACAATTTGATAGATGCGAACCTCTGTCAGCATCAGAGAGGCTGTGGGCCGTGAGTTTGCTGACAATGCAAACACTGATTTGTCATTTCTACCATTTGTGTATCAGTTTCCACACAAAACTGGAGGATTCATCTGTACAATTCCCAGTTATACAGAAAATGCAGACCTTCACAATAATCTGTAGTCTCATTCTCAAGTGTCCTTTTAGAGCAAAGAAATTGCCCACTGTTGCTCAAAGTACAGAGTCTACTTGCTCTTCACAATGCAGAAGCAGCACCAAGCCACTGTTTTCTTCTATTGTTGTCAGTTTTTTGCCAGTGTGAATGTGTAGGCTGTATCAACTATCTCTGGATCTGCCTCAGCACTCTTGCCTGTCCCTTGCAGAGGCAGACATGGCAACAACAATCCGCACTTGCCCATCGGCCAACACTGTGAGTACAAAATCACAACCTGTGACATACCTCTATCTTTAACCATACTGCAAGTTCCTTTTGATCCTTATTGGTTTAAGAATTAAGCTGTTTTGATTGGTGAGCTGTAATAGATAACAATTATTTCTCCTGTAGACACTGATCACACTTTCTAATGCCCCAGAGTAAATATACTGAGCACTGATACGTTCTTATGAAATAATAACAGAGCAAAGGTGAGAAGATATTAGAATGAGCTGTCATTACCAGAGACACGGCTATGTGAGGCAGTCACAAACTACTCTTGTAAGCAAAGACAACGGTGTGCATCCAGGCCTTTAATGATGATAGGTGTTTAACTTAAGCATTGGACAGGCTGTGAGGACCGGCACAGTTCTGGGTATGCAGGGGAGTTGTAGGCAGAGGTTGCTCATAGTGATTGATCAGCTCCAGAAGGAAGTGTAATTGTAGCACGCTCTGTGACTTGTGGTTTTGAGGTCTCTTTGTGACTTTGAAGTTTGTCCAGCAGTTTTTCATCGCTAGCTTCTGTGAGAAGTATCAAACTAATCAGGGATGTCCAGTAATGTATGTCCCAAAGCTTACTGCCAACCTGCAGCTGTCAGCACTACTTCCAGCACTAACCCCTAAAGCCAAAATAAAGCTTTGTGTATGTGTAACTGTGAAATTGAGGTAGCTTGAAGCCAGATAATTTCTTACTACAAACTAATTTGGCACATATATACTATATGCTAGGTAGATGATACTGTCTTATCTGTGGGGTTAATGGTGACCTTGGAATTATTGCAACCTTACAGCCCAAAGAAGTGCTTGTGTGCTTCTGTTACACAGCAACAGCAAGCTGAGCCCTGCTGCACCTCTGGGCTGTTTCAAAAAATGATTACTGTTGGAAAGGACAATGACTTCTTCAGATGCTTCTCTTTTTTACTTTCCAAAGCTCTAAAATTCTCTTATACCGTGTTTCAGGGGTTACTTCCCAGTCACAGCTGTATCTGCAGGCTTACTGTCAGACCAGACAGTATGTGTGGTATTAAGGAATGTTTTCAAGTGGCCACCGAAAGACAGCGTAAGCTCTTTACATAATTTTGGGCAGTTCACATGAATATCTACCAATTGCCTTCAGCTGAATAATGTGTAACCCATCCCTTTTCTCAATGAATGGTTCAGCACATGCTATTAATAGGATTATAGTAACTCCATCATAATATCTAGAAGATCAAGTATTTTCCAATAATAATAAATGCTGAAGATTTACAATTACTGTCTGATAATCCTACTGTGGAATAACAGCCAGCCAGATACATATCAAGTTCCACTGTAAGACTCACTCCTTGTGCTTACAAAGGTACTTTGGGCTTTGACAGACAAGATCTGGTGAGAAGTGGTGCTCACGTATTTTATTCTAGAACACTAAGCCTAATGGGAGAGAGACAGATGTTCCCTTCTGCCAGCCAGCAAAGACAAACCGACATAAAGCTGGAGGTCATGATATCTTCAAGTGCCACAGTACGACTTTTAGTACTCGGTAGTCAAAGGCCACAGCTGACTGCCCTCTAAAAGCAGTCTATAAGGTACAGCAGTATTTTCATGGACTCTATGCTGTTATTTGCAAACTGAAGTTTTCTTATGTTACTCTCTGAAGATGATGGCTCTGTAGTGACCTACACATTTAGCATATGCCCTGATTTCTTCTGCTTCCTGGAAGTTTTACCCTTGTACTGCCTGCTGCTAAGATGTTAGTATCTCAATTTTAAGGTTTCTCAACGCTGTACTTTCTGCATAACCCTTAGTTAATTTGTTGTACAGACTGTTAATTGCTTTTGAAATCCTAGCACCTTACATAAAATTCTCTCAAAGTGGAATATTTTGTGTGGTTTTTGAGGGGACTAAATTGAATAGCTACTTTGAATTGCTTAATTTTGTGTATCATACACAAACACCAGCTCACAGCTCCACAAGACTCCCTGCACATTTTGTACTAATTCTGTTTCAGCCCAGGTCTGTATGGATTTACAGCTATTTTATCAGGTATGCCAAACTTTATTTTTGGGCTTCAGACTTTGTAGCTTTCATGTACAGATACTTTAATGTTCAAGCCACAGTAGTACGCAGTACTGTATCCACATGCAGTTCCTGTCAGCACTCTATGGATCACATCTACTGTTACGGACGTTATAAAAGAATACATTAGATCTCTGATTCGGGTATAAAGTTACACTAGACATCACGGAACCCATAAAATGCCTATCCTGTCCCCAAAAGAAGGTCTGATTCCAACTATGCAATTCTTCTGTATCCCTGAAGAAACCACATCACAAGACGACGCTCACAAGCTCTTCTAACCATGGTATATACAAAAAGAGAGAAACAACAGGTAACCACTTGCAGCGCACCAAGGAAAATTTTCAGAAGAGAACTGCCTTTACCTCCGATTTTTCATATTGCTACACCTCATGAAACATCTCTGAAGAACCACGGGAGAACCTCTTTTCTGGCAAAAGAGCTCACTTGGTAACACTCACTTGGGAGAACGAGAGAAGGTCAGACGGACAGTCAGTTACTGCCGTTATTAGATGCCGTTATTGCTGCTGCTGCTGTCTAAGATGATGAGTAAGAAAGAAAAACTACCCTGCATTTTCCACGTGATGTGGCACGTTTTAGTCACTCATGGTTTTAACTGGCAGCTCAGTTTGGTAAGCTGTATTCTTTGTACTGCTTAAAGCATTCTGAAATTCTTCCACATCTCAGTTTCATTTAAAGCCAAGTTTCATTTGTCTCCTTTAATTACTTTTCCCTCAGGAATTTATTCCTGTGCACTCAATAACAAGTTTAGAAACAGTATTTTTAGGATTTGTAGTGATAGGCCATCCTCAAGGAATTCTGCATAGTTGTTCTACTTGTTTATTAAATTAAACACTTGAAGAAGTCAGAAATATTCTACTATTAAATCACATTTGCTGAGTTTGCATTCGGAGGTGCAGAACTTTTATACTGTTATTCACTAATGTGCTTCCCAGTGACTGTATTCTTCAAGTTCTGATCTAATTGTAAATACAACAGCAGTAATAAATTATCCTAAAAGGCTGAAGTATAAACCAGAAGATGCCACAAAAGTGCCTCTTGGACGCATCTGCAAAACCTACATAAGCATCTGTAGGATCTGTTTCACGGGTGAGGAGAAGGCACTCAGTGCCCATAGGTGCTGTCGGAGCAGTGGATTCCCTGTGCTCGATATTCTCCTGTCCAATGAGGTGGAATGCTCTGCAGGCACATGGTTTACGCTGCTCAAAATAACTTGGGACCTGCGAACTGACAAATGCTATTGCTCCGGTGGTGACAGGTTGTCCAGCTTCTTACAGCCATCCTCGTAACAACGAAGGTTAACTTCTTTCACTGTATGGACTCCTAGCTGTTTGTGTTCCTGAGGACTGGAAGAATTCCCTCGCTTCCTTGTCTTTAATCTCACGCTGGTGGATAATTGTCATCGCTACTAACTGCCAGCACTGGGCAGCAACACCTGGAGGAATTAAAAAAGGTAACGCTTCAACTTTAGATTGGTCTACATTTTGATTTTGCAGCACAGGTGCAGAGGGGCTTGATGAGCATGTATCTTTAAATGCTAATTATTGCTGATAAGACATATACAGGGAACAAATCATTTTTAAACTGACGGACTTAAATTACGCTGAGACGTGTGTATTACAGTGGAAGAGAAACAATATTCTGCAGCATTATAAAGGGCTTGAATAGCATTGGTGGGGTTCTCAAAATCCCTTGGAGCCAGTCTGACTCCTCCACAGTCAACGGAAGATAATACTGACCTGAAAAGTTCATTGCCGGGACAGTATTCTTTTTTCAGCCTTTTTTCCCCTCCACTTTCTGAAATATTTACAATCTGCTGTTCAGCCTCAAACTGAGATGCCACAACGTGGGTTTCCTTCTTAAACAAAACGAATCCTAATTTACCATGACCCCCATAGTTAAATACTTTCTATTTATTTATTTATTTCTCTATTTATTTATTTATTTTGTCGTGTAAAATGACCCCGCTGGCTATATTTAGTGCTGGGAGATCTGCTCTCTGGATTAATGTACACAACAGCTGCAGAAACAGTCCTGCTAGAAGGGCATATCTCTCCCCCTTGAGCTCTGACTATCTCTCCTGAACTCTTTCTCTCACTCAGAGAGAGTATTTGACTGTCAGTAGCAAATGTTTGGCTCAATATATTGCAACATTAAGCAGTAATCAGAAGCCCGTCTTAAGTTTTACAAAATAATATGCCAACAATGGAGAAGACAACAGAATAGCTCCAGTTAACGTCAACAGAACATTATACAAATCATGTTAAAGACACTGATTACTTTATCAAGTTTTGTTTTGGTCATGAGGCTTCCATTTGTGAAGACGCTGTAGGGTCTGAGAGCGGAAACAAAATCAGCCAGTGTTAATGGAACCATTTCACAAACTTCAACACTGCTCTTCTCCCACTCCTACACCTCCTGAAGGTTTCTAAGGTCAGGATGTTTCCTTCTTAATTTTCTTTTCTTTTTTTTTTTTTTTCTTCCAGGAAAGGCTACAAAACTAAATAACAGTAGAAAGCATATTAGTTCCCATAGCTGAGCAGTATGATAGCAGTATAATATTTGTCTATATTTATAGTCAATTGAAGAGATAGGTTTTATATTCAACAGACTATCATGGAGAAAGAAATGCGTTCTGTGCTGTTTTGCTGCTCCTATGCCTTCACTGGAGATTTTACAATATGTCTTGCTGTGCTACTGAAGAAATGCTTCTTAGCAGCAGCTACTAAGAATTAGATATCTCGTTGTGCTTGTAAACAAATATCAGATTAGGGTTACTTGTTAAAAATGTACACAGAGCTGTAAGAGCAGTTGGACAGTACAGCCTAAATTGCCATCAAATTAACTGGCCAAAAAAAAAGTATACTTTGCTGTACTCGTTTTCATAAACAATAATATTCAATGAGTATGGGCAACTTATTCCACTTAAGTCTCGTTTAAAGCCTAACAGTTTATAATTACGATTGAAAAGTGAAAGTTTTTATGTTACAATGTTCTGATTGGTGAAAAAACATAAAAAGACAGAACAGCCGATAAAAAATACAATGACAGTTTGAAAAAAAAAGAAAGGCACAACTGGGCCTTGTTAGAAAAACTACAACCGGATTTCTTTTGCGCCCCATTTAAGGCTTCAGTTCCCTTTTTCACTGGGAGCCAATATTTATATGAAAACTGAATGCCATTCTAAAAACAAAACAGCCGATAGATCTGAAATTACCAGACAAATAGATGTGCAGAGGCACATCTATTTTGTTTGCATACCATTGCTTTTCAGGGCTTTTCTTTATCCAGTTTGTGCTTATTCAGGCTGGCTACACAAGCAATCATTTGTCTTGTCTTCAGATACATGTGCACAATTCCTTTGACATCAGTGCTGTTTACACGCATGGGTAGAGGAGAAATCTGCTCAGCATTTAAGTCGTGCAAACTCTCATTACAAGTACCTGATAGAGTGCTGTAATTTGTCAGACCAGAGTGAGGCTATGCAGTACTCAAATAACTTATTAACTAACAGAGCCAAAATAAAACTTTGCAGTAGTTCTCAGCCGCATGCATTTCTGGATTTTTGCACCGCTTACACATACTGATAGCAGGAATAATAGAAATGACCTAGTTTAAATCACTGGGGTCACTGTCCGTGAAAGTGGATTTGCAGTTTTAGCCATGAAAGGCTTGCAGTGCAGTGTGACTGTGTCCAGACCCAGATAGAAGAATACTGTCGCCTGTTTGTTGTATTTTCCATTGTGGACTTTTGTATGCACATTCAGCACCAAACCGTGGACTCCTGCTCTATCTTTTTGGGCCTTTTGTACAGACTGTTTCTCACATGAGCAATCTCCAAAGGAATCTGGGTTGCATACTTAATAAAAACTTGTACTGTATTACCAGCATTTGAAGTACCACAGTCAGAGCTTGTCCTAACAGCCGTGGCCCTGCCTTCACAGGTCAGTGGGAGAGGAGGATCCCAGGCAGTCCTCAGAGACTACCCTCATCTCTTTTTCTTTTTAACCTTCTAATTTAAAAATCAGATGATGTTTCTTTCAGTTTCAACTTGACTTTGCATGGAGTTTAATAAAGATATTGTTTAACCTTGTAGTTCAGGCAGATTCACTAAGGAGGAAAGAGAATTTGAGGCATGGCTTAAGAACGGGTCTGTGTTCTCATGAGAACTACTATACGATGATTCTGTGAACATATAAAGACATCTTTGTGATCAGAGTTCAAAAAAACAATGGTCTTCTCATTATGATAGTATGAAGGAAATGTTGACAAAGTTAAAAGTCTTTGGATATGCTTTTTACATGAAGAAGAGATGGTTATTTTAGACTGTTTAGAGTGCCCACTACTGCAGCGCTGAGGCCATGGGCCAGGTGAAAAAGTATTCAAGGGCATGAGTCCAAGTGCACATAGGCCTATTGGAGCATCTTCTGCAGAATTAATTGCATGTGGGATTCATCCCAGCTCATTTCTAAGTTGATACATTCCATTGTTTTTTTCTTTTGTGGGCTGTGCAATTATGCTCTCAGTAGGAAAAGGAAGAGAAATTATGGAGAAAATACAATGGTAATGAAGAACACATTTCACCTCTCACATTTCTAGCACTATTTGCTTGCAAAACAGGTGCTTATAAGTCTTATCAGAAGTTTCCTAAAGCAAAATAGGTGCTTGTAAGGCTCCAACATTTGAACATTTTGAATTGCATTCAAATGTCCATGAATGAAATATTGAACTTCTCCAAACAAGACAAAAAGACCTGTGTTAAAGGAGACCAATATCACTACAAAAAATAGCCAGGTAGATTCTCTGCTAAAGTAATCTAGAGTCTTAAATATTCCAAGCTACAAATGGATTTGGTTTGATATTACTTACATTATGTTCATTAAAAAAAAAAAAAAAATCACACTGCATTATATATGACTATACTTTAATTATTTATTACTTCAGCATAATATTGTTTAATATAGATTACGTGTAAGCGCATTTAGATAATAATTCAATTCTATATTCTTCAGCTCCTGAGCCATTAAATATTAAAAACAATAAAATTTCCCCTAAATTCTAGAGAATGGAGACTGTTGCTACTTTTTTTCCCTCCCTTTAGCTATATATAGGTAACACTTCTCAGTGTTTAAGATTTGAATTTGTAAAGAATTTTGCGCATGACCTGAGAAATGGTTAAAACTATTAACTGATTGGCATTTACAAACAGAGGGGCTGTGAGGCTGGGGTGGGCAATTAGGGTTAGCATGCAGCATGCTTGTTTTCAGGTGTTTTTATTTCCATCAGAAGCTGTTACATCCTTGGGCATGAAGGATCTCTCCTCATTTTCCATTATTTAACTACAACACTTGACTTACTTGATTCATTACAAGGAACGGAATCCAAAACTACTCATGTGTCTAAAACAGAAAAGTAAATACCTTCTTGTACACAGCTTTCTAAATGCAGTGACTAGAAGTACCTTACTCTCACACCCCGAAACACACACAACTGCTAACCTTAGTCCTCCATTCCAGCCTAACCTTTTATGTTCTAGAGCCCCTATCTGTCCTCCAGCAGCTATCGCACATCAACAGACAGCAACCGGAAACGGTGACAATGGCAACAGCCAAGTGAGAATTCCTGGAAGTGCATAAGAATGTGATTGTGATCTTTAAACATGCGGGAGACAGACCGCTTGTGTCATCGCTTAGCTCGCTTTGCGCTGTGCACTCCTACAGTCAAAACACCCATAGAACTGTTAGCGTTCAACAGTGGATGCGTAAATGTAATTTATTTGCAATTAAAATAACTGAAAAAGAATATAGCCTATAAGATCTGCTAAACTTTATAGCTTCCGAATGGCAGTGCTGGACATATAGAATCTTGATGCGTGAAGCCCACAGAAGGGCCGCTATGCAGAGGAAGAACATTTTGGCATGTGTTCTGATCGTGGGGTTTCATAAAAAAAGCAGTGACAAAGTGACAGTAACTTGAAAAGCCAGAGAGAAGCAAAATACTCTAAAAGTATTAATTTTTAACCACAACGAAAGGCCAGAGAAAATGTTTAATTTTTATTATTATTATTATTGCATTAAATCTGCTATTTGCGGATAACCTATTTTTTTTATTATGGTTCAGACATCGTAGCCTTCCAATTCTTAAAGGAAGCTTACAAGCATGAAGGAAACAGGCTTTATACATAGGCAGATAGTGACAGAAGACAGGGGAATGCCTTTAAGCTAAAAGAAGGGAGATTTAGGTTAGATGTTAGGAGGAAATTCTTCACTCAGAGGGCGGTGAGGCGCTGGCACTGCTGCCCAGAGCTGTGGGTGCCCCATCCCTGGAGGTGCCCAATGCCACGGATGGGGCCCTGGGCAGCCCGCCAGCCCATGGCAGGGGTTCTATGGGTTCTTCTAGCCCATTCTGTGGTTCTATAATCCTATGATAAGTGAAGGAGTGTTTGAAAAGGACATCTTTAGGGCATTAAGCATTCAACACCATTCCTACCCAAACAGAATATAGGACCCGCACTCAGATACACCTGTGATTCCCTTCAGTTTTGCTGAGATTTCACTACCACTATTTTCTTAGGAAAAAGCTTCAATTCTTTTAGTGATGACTCAGAAAGGGCACAGCATCCCACTGCACAAACTCCCTGGGGTGATTTTCCTGCCTTCCATATAATGATTTTCAAGCTAAACTATTGCCTAAACAGTCTTTGGAATCTAATTCTACCTGTGTGTGTATTTTATCTTAAAGACCACTTGGCAAATAAAAGAACATTGCTGTAAATGTAGGCTCATAGAAAATCTGAAAGCTTATGCAGTTAGTTTTTCTCACGGAATCTGATTTAGTGAACTGCAGAAGTAGATGCAGCCAGTTTATGCAGTCAGTTTTCTTCATGACATTCTCTGAGGCCATGCAAGATAACCGGTGCTCAAGTGTCACTGCTGTTAGTGTCCCAGAAAAGCAAAAAAAGCTGCCCCCAGTGTATTTGTTTGCTGCTATAGGCAATGAACTAGTCAAGACTGAAGAAGTGCTGACTGCTGGAGTCAATCATCCCGTTTTCAATCCTAAGCAGCACCAGTTTATTGCTATTGTTCGTATCTACCATTGCAATTCCTCCCTTTGATACCAGTTCATAAGTAGAGGCATTTTTCCAGTTTGCAAAATTCTTAGTGCTTTTATTGACACTACAGATTACTGATTACTCTATTTGTACTAATGTCTGTCCTCCCTACTGACTATTCTTTACAGCTCAAGATAAATACCTGCAGTTATGGTGTACTTGTTGCTTGCCCCATGACATTGCAGACGTGCCATGCACTGACTCGCTCCCAGCAATCTGTGCCACTGCTGGGGGAGTATGGGATCATTTTTATGTAGCCACAAAGACACTTTTGTCTCAAAGTTCCAATTAGGAAAAATTAAAGGGAAGGCTCAAGGCATATCGAGGACAGTTCCACACCAAAATCTAAACAATACAAACAGTCCAGCAAAGAGAAAGACTGGATTCAAGCCCAGGTCTTAATTTTGGAGTTTCAATACATATTTTGGCAATATAAAGGCTGAATTATTATTAAAAAGTATTAATTAAATCTGTAATAGTGTAATTTTCCTTTTGATTATATATTTTTGCTCACTGGAAAGACAGTCTACATAGGTATTTTAGAAAATATATTGAATTTGGCCTTATTACTATCTGGCCCCCAGACCTTGTCAGGCTGTATGCTTGGTTCATTTCAAACAAAGCCAGTCTCCATCAGCTGTGAAATCTGAATGGCCTCAGCCTACCCAGTGCTTCTTTCCACCATCAGCCTTCTATACTGCTTGAAGAGAATAACTACTTGGGGGGAGGAGGGGAGGAAAGAAACTGGACATCTCGACTGTCTTTCAGTCTCAAAGCAACATTAGAAATATCACATCATTCAAAATGTCTTAAAACTTCAGTAGCAAAGCAGCGCTTCGAAGTGCTGCATTTGACTAGTACCCACCTTCTCCCTTACTAAAAATAGAATTTAAAATGGTCTTCTACACAAGCTGAAAATAGAGAAGAGTTTGTTATATTCTGACCCTGAGTGAGCTTAAAAAACAAACAAACAAAAAAAAACCCACCAAGGCTCTCTAAGCACTAAGAATTTGGCATCAGATTTGTTCTCATCAATATCTTGCCTACCAGCACCAGAAGGAGCAGTCTCCTCTTTTCTACCCCTGCTGCAATGGATATAAGGAAGCTGTTCCAGTTGATTTCCTGGGGAACTGTTTGTTTTCTTCCACCCATACCTGCTCAGCTGTCCTCGGATGGGCAGAGACAAGGTTGAAACAGTGATTTGTTCATTTGCTTCACACATGCCCACTCCAAACTGTGACAGACAAATGGTTTTTGCTCTGCCACGTATGGCTGCACTGCTAGCCTGGTCGTGTGAACAGAAGATGCTTTGTCCAATTGTATTACAACTAGTCAAAATGAACCATCACTCTAAGAAGTTTTGATTTGATCGCTTTCATTTCCTTTATCATTTTATATTTTCCTCAGCTACAGGCACTCCCATTATTTTGCAGTAATTTACATCTGATAGCCGAAGGGAGGGAAAACAGATACTTGCTTATTCACTATACTTTTTCTCAATCTTGAAATATAGAACTATTTTTCCCAACTAAACACACCTTCTTTGAGAGTGTCTCCCCATATTGCAGTAACAGCCTAAGAAAATTAGCAGAAATTATTTCATGTTTCAGTGCTTTGCTCAAAAAATGAATAGGAGACATAACAAGACCCAAAGCAAAGCCTCAACCGTATGGAGCGAACAGTTGCTTTACTATAGCTGTGCAGAAAAGCTGTGCTGTGCTTAACAACCTCTGTTGAAATAGACGTAACCCTATGTGAGAAATTATTTCAAGCAATATCTTTACAGCAGAGGAAAATGAAACCCCGAGTAGCCAGTCAGATGATTTTTATAAACTCAATCAATAACATGAATGCAGAAGTCCCTTACTTGATTTCAGCAGGTTTTGATCACACATTTGCATTTCCTCTGTAGACTTTCCACTGTTCTCTAAGGAACTGCATAGCCCTTCATCAGCTCTGATGACATTTACAGACTCTGGAGATCAAATTACAATATGCCATTCTGAAATGTTTCAGAGAAGCCAAGAAAACTAGCAAGCTAAAGTTTACAATTGCATTACACCTCTCCAGCCTTGTAAAATACAACCTTCAACTGCAGCATCTAAAAGCACACAAAGATACCTACAGCTAGATGTTACCATTCAGCCATTGCCACACATAGAGCTGAGTGTGGAGCTGCATCCTTCCAGAGGAGCATAGAGACTGTACTTCCTATGACATCCCACTAGAAGCACACGCTGCTCTTTTTTTTTTCAGGCTAAAACAGCTGCATGGTGCAGAGAAAAAAGCTGGCTACTGCTCTGCTTCTTCCCCTCTGTTTTTAAGTAGAAGGTGGCACATGGGAAGCAGATCCAAAGCCAGTTTGATCCCTTGTTACAGCTAAACTCTAGGTCTGCAGTTCATCCATGTGCAAGGAAGGTTTGCCTCCCAAGCTGTGAACTCCTCATGTTAGAAGGTATTTAAACACTTCAGAGCTGAAACCATAGATTTAGCTTTGACCTTTACAGTACAAAGTGTGCAATCAGCACATAAACGAGACAATATAGCCCTTCAAAAACATTCAGCTACAGTAAGGTTGCACAGCTTTTTAAGAAGTAAAAGCTGAACAAGCAAAAGTGGTGCCCATAGAACTGGAACTGTATGCCTTAGGGAGACCTCCTTGTTCTCCAATGAGGTTATATTACATACTCTATCCAGTCATAAAACAGCTTATAGCATTAGCTCATGTGGGCTTCCCAAATCAGTGTTCTCTTATGCACCACAGTTTCACTTCAACACTGTGCCAGATAATCTAACACCAAGCATTTGATCAGTATTGCAGACCCTGGCTCAGTTGCAAGAGTGAGGCAGGTGTTGCATTACAGCTGGAATTTGCACTGCGGACTAGATGGGTTATTTAGAAGTATATCATTTATATGGTATTTGAATTGTAGTTTTTCCTATAGGCACAAGCTTATCAATATGGTTGGGTGCCTTTATTGTCTGAGTTTGATTGTTTCATATTACCAAAACAATGAAATCAATACAACTGAAATGTATAATATTTACATAGGAAATAGAACTTTATCACGACAAATTGTGCATCAGCCACAGGGAATTAGGTCTCAAAATTCACATCAGAATATGATAGCTTTATCATCATTCACTGATGAATATAAGAAGTTTACATAGAAGCTTTCCTTTTTGTAAATAAGGAAGCAGGGCTATTTCTCATTGTCCTGGAACAGATACCATAGCAGTACAAACTATTACAATCACATTTGCTTTTTACCATCCCTTTTCTCTATCAGAACAAAGGCTTTCACAAGAGAGATACCTTTTCTAGTTCTCTTTTACTGGCAACTTAGGCTGTCACATAAGGCTGTGAATGGAAATGGCTGAGGAAGAGCATACACATAGCCTTTTCTTGAGGCCACTACAGGAACAGAACCTGTAGTGTGACAAAGCAGATACCTTGAAGTAGGAGTATTTGAAACCACCACAGCAAGGCTTGCCAGGCCATAAATGAAGAGATCCTGATAGAGATACCGTGCACTGCCCATGTCCCGAGAGACAGATTCTGTAAAAACTCATGCATTTGTTTCAGCATTTGTGAGGTGTCAGCTCTGATAGGTTGTGAACATATTTATTTGTCTCTATATTTAACCCACCTTAAGATTAGCACATTAATAGGATATCTGAATCACTCTGCATTTAAAATGGCTCTTACGTAAATAAAAAGAATAACATATAGAAGGACTGAATTAGGTATTAAAAGGAATGACTTAGCTTCACTTATCAGGAATGCAGGTTAAAAATGGACTTCCAATTCTCATCAGTGGTACTTTTTTTTCAAAATCTGGATGACTTAAGATAATGATTTTAAAGACCCGTAGTACAAATTATGTTTGTATTGAATAATGACAAAATCCTCTACTTTACTTTAAATAGATAGCTTATTAGAAATAATGTTTAATTTAAGAAGGCATAGTACATTTAACATCATTATTGTTTCCTATAATGCAACATCTTTAAGAATTTTAGATGAAAAATTGTCATTATAGAATATATTTGTTCTTCTCTCCCCTTCGACTTCCTTCCCCTCATTCCTCAAATGTTTTTTGAGGGTTCATTTACTTACCACTTCAGTGTCTTTACAGCTAAAATTACTTAATTTAAAAGTACTGTTGTCCCTCCACAGCTCTCAGTCCTTGAAATACCCAGCATTTAATCTATCTGATGGGGATGTTTCTAAGCTCATACATCAGCAATATGAAAGATTTGACACTGAAACTTAGTTAATAGCTCCATAGTTGAAGTTTTGCCTGGAACAGCGTATAAATTATCAAGCAACACAATAGCAATTCAAGGCTACCAATAGTAGAAAGTTATAAATGATGGATTTCTCTGTGCAAAGGTGACAGTATCTGGCAGCATGTACAGAAACAGGCCTTTAAAACAAGGCCAGTTAATATCTAGCAAACAGTTGCAGAAAATGTGTCCTGCTTTTCAGATTCTGTGCAATCAATAAATTTGCTATTGATAAGGTGGTCCTATTTGTCCTTTTTATTGGCAGCATGCAAGACGACAGTTTAGAATCCTCAACTTCAATATCTCAACTTCTGAGAGAAAGTTATTTAGCTGAAACTAAACATCAAGGGAACAGTGAAAGAAGCAGATCAGAACCAACTTCACATAACTTTCTTTACGGCAACAGTTCTGGTGATTCAGATGAGGTAGTTGCCCAAGATGACCTTCCAGATCTCTCCGCATTTTTGAGCCAAGAAGAGTTAAATGAAAGTGTAAACCTAGCAAGACAAGCTATTGATCAGAATCCACTGGAAGCTAAACAGGATGAGCTTCATCCCCCGGATCAACTGAAAAACACTGGAAAAAAGAAACAAATGGCCCACTCTACAGCTTTAAGAACATCAGACAACGGCCTGCCTGCAAACTTTTGCCAGGATCGTGCCACAGACGCAAAAGGTTCCAAGGGGAGCCCTCAAGATCTAAAGAAACACCTTCCCTCTGAATCAGAATCAAAAAAGGAATTCCTAAACAAGGCAGCAGATTTTATTGAGGAACTCTCTTCACTTTTCAAAGCTCACAACTCTGAAAGAATAAGACCCCGAACATGCAAAAACTACAGGAGCAAAATTGATTCTAAGAGTAAGTCTGCTCAAAAAGCTAGCTCTAGTCTCTCTGGTACATCAGAAAACAGAGAGAGGCTTTCCATTCCGCTACCTCTAGACTTGGAAAACAAATCAGAGGAAGCATTTGAAAAACTAGATGATCAACTAACAGAACACTCTGAATCTATCAACCAGCTGACAAGTGCAGAGCTAAAAACAGAGTCAGAATCTGCATATTCTGATGAGCCTCTCGGACAGCCACCGCGCTTCACTCAAAAACTGAAGAGCAGGGAAGTTCCTGAAGGAACCAAAGTGCAATTGGACTGCATTGTGGTAGGAATCCCCACACCTGAAGTCAGGTAAACGTGTTCTGCATAACCATTGTCATTTTGTGCATCTGTAACGGTAGGTGTATGCCTTACTCTTTCCAGATATTTTAATGAATGTATTTCAGTAATCTGCAGCAGAAGTCCCTTAATCTTCATTATTGAAATTGATTACAAAAAAGAAATGCTTTCTTTAAATCATAACAAAGGGTAGTTACATTTTACAACAACACATTCCAAGGCACATTGTTTTCTTTGAGTTTTAGAGAACTGTTTTTAAATACTCTATTTCCACAATAAAAAGAAATAATAACTTCTGAGTGAGAAGTTAATAGAAAACAAGACTATGTAAACTGGCAAATAAAAACACCGATAACTGATTTGAGATTAATGGCTTTTTAATCTGGAAGGGGGTAGATTCAGACTGGACATTAGGAAGAAGTTCTTTACCATGTGTGTGGTGAGACACTGGAACAGTTGCCCAGAGGGGTTGTGCAGGCCACCTCCCTGGAGGCATTCAAGGCCAGGCTGGATAGGGCTGTGAGCAACCTGGTCTAGTCGAGGTGTCCCTGCCTGTAGCACGGGGGTTGGAACTACATGATCTCAGAGGTCCCTTCTAATCCAAATCATTCTATGATTCTCTGAGCGAACACAGTTTCCTATATGTCAAAGCCCTCTGTAAACAAACAGAAAAGAAAGGAGTGCAACTGAGTTAGTATACAACTATCAACAGCTCAGTTCTAAGTCAGATTCTCACAAAATTCTGCCATGAGCTCAGAAAAAAATCAGTTCTAATCTATCAAGAGTAGGACACATTAATTGATGCTTATCCACATTGGACAACTAACCTAAATCCGACCACTTAGTTTTCACCTTTATCTATGAGGATTTTGAAGGTTAAATAAATAACATTTGCAAAGATCACTGCAGGTGAAAGGAAGTGTGGAAGAGCTACATTTTACTCATCAGTATCATAAATGAAATGAGAAATAGATTATGCATTTTAAATTTACCTTGAAAATTCTCAGTCTCATCGGTGTTTCTAAACCTAAATTTGTTCTCATAGAGATAATTAGCCAAATTTACCCCTCAGTGACACTGGTGGAATCACATTTCCTTTGCTGGGACTGCATCAATACAACATTAAGGAAAATTCTATCCACTTTCTAGAGAAGTACACTAATTATTTGCAAGCCAATGCCTGCAGTATCAGAAATAGATTCCTTTATAGGCATTCTAAAGCTGTGGTGTTTTTCTAAACACTGAAAAGAACCGTTTGTGTTCAGCACCTGATGAAGGGACTGGGAGTTTCACAGATGGCCCACTTTCTTCAATTGTCAGAATATTACAACAGTTCTTGCCTTCCTTATGTACTGAGACAATGCTGGATACAGCACTGCTGCAGTCAGTGCTATTATAGTCTTTCCCACCAAACTAATATGCACCATCATCAAATGAAAAACATTTAATTTTCCAAAGATGGAAGCTCCAAAGATTTCTGCAGTAAATAATCCTTGTCTTCCACTCCCTTGGTTTTCTGGCACACCAGATACTATTTTTCAGAAGGAAGAAGATTTTACAACACATTGATTATATATGAACAAAGATGTACAAATAATTCCTCTTGTATTCATCAGTCTTTAATTATGACAACCTTTTAAAAAGAGGTATCTGAACTGAAGCTGGAGAAATACTTCGTTTGGGAAGAATATGCTTTCTGTCCAAAATCACTGCTAAAATGAACCTTTTGAGGTATACTTACAGTGGAGCTCATGCATTCAGACCTTAGATAGAGTACTCTAACCAAAGAAGAAAACAGTGCCAGAAAATAGACAGAAAATATAATTCCTCAGATACTAGCATGCCTCTCTGAATATATCACTTATAAAGGCTTTGGGACTTATCTGTCCAGGCACTTGCCTTGATAAATCTTTTTATTATAATATTAAAAATGCCACTAGGATCCACGGACATGAGCAACAATTACTTTTTTTCTCTCATTCATAATTTATAAAAAAAGAGAATAAAGAACATTTTCTCTTATGTATATAGTCCTGTACATAAACCCAATCCAGCTTTCTTTGTATTTAAAGAAGGTGAACACTAATTTGCTTGTTTATAGGTACATACTTTGGTGCACAGTATTAATAAGTATTTCTCCAGAAGGCCACAAAATCATCCTTTCAAAAGGATGTTATACCCAGGCCTTTGACGCATACATAAAAATGAAAAGGTATTCATGCCATCTAAGTTTGGGTATTAAACAAGTATCTGAATTAGAAGCTGACACTGTAAAGTTACTGAAACCTCACAAGGGCAAATCACAGAACCCAAGACCAATGACTCATCCTAAGGAGTATCCATGGACATGCAGAATGCCTAACCCACCTAATTCAGGGACTATTCAGTTCCATGGGATTGGACAGTAAGTTCTCTTGTGACTTGGTCTGTTTTTGTCCCATCAAAACTTAAGGTTTTCCACTGAAATTTGTTTCAGTGTTTAATTTTATTTTAAATAATAATCTACGTAAGTGCATGATAGTCAATGCAGGAGCTGTTACACTTTCATAGAACAAGTATCTGTCAGAGTTGTCCAATGATAATACACTGCTGTCAGGCACTGTACTTCTCCATCTCAAGTGTGTACATGGTTTACTGACTCTTGCTTGAAAGAAGGACAGCATTTTAGAAGAACAGAGAAGACCAGAAGGGAAGGAATATTTTTCTAGGGACATGGACGCACAGATAAGTTAAAGGAGAATACAAAGCATTTATCTACCAGTCGCATTAACTGCTCCACTGAATGCTCCCACTGTGAAGTAAATGACAGAAGGGAAGGTACCTTGCATTCAGTGCAGCATGTTAGGGCATGAGGGTTTGAGTGCATAACAAAAAAAAAAGAGATAATTTTGGAATTACCTACTCACATGCTGAAGTCCCAAGGCCAATGTAAATAGAGACATGGAGAAAAAAATCCCATAGAGAAAGCAAGCCCCAAGCAGTCAAGCTCAAGAAAAACATCAGGCTTCACTTCACAGTTTCACAATTCAAACTAACAAATGAAAGATGAACCACAAGGGTGCAAGTATAAACCCTCCCTTTTTGTTTCTGTGCGTATGCATGTGTATGTACATGTTGTCAGCTAGGAGAAAGCTGGGAACATTAGCTGATCATAATCATTTGTTATCAAGATTTGTCCTGTTCATCCAAGATTCTTTCAACTCCACCCATGTGTAGGAGTAACACTAAGAAAGAGTGTAAAAAAGTCATTTGCATGAGTAATACATATTCATGTGCTTTCAGTCATCATGGCCTTTTTAATCACTGCTAGAACAAGAGGAAAACAGAAAATGTAACAAATTCTGGGGTATATGTTCCATTAATCACCAAGACTCTGAACACGTTTCTTCACTAAAAATAGTGCTCATCTTTAATCTGCTGTGTAGAGCTTCCAGAACAATCATAAAAGCATCTTGTTAGCCATAGCTCTGGAAGCTGTGCTCACAGCTGGCAACTGCCCTGCTTTTGGAATTACAAAGTTTCTGAGGTTTGTGGTGAAATAGTTTGGTATGCATGAAGCTGTGCAAGAAGAGAAGAATTCTAACAGATAAGCAAGACAAATACAAAAAAAAAATCAGTAGACCCAGGAATTCAGTAATTAGCAAGGTGGCAAAATGATGAGAGGAAGCTTAATGGTGGCTGGTTTTGAAGCATGATTTCCTCTTTCCTTCATCTAGCTGAACGCCCACAATTAAAAAGCATTTGTTGGACACTTGCACTAATTCATATTTGCTTGTGTCCTGTGACATACACTGGGCTTCCAAATCACAAAAGTGAATCCCAAGTTACTCATAACGCTTGTAACATTTAGACTTATAATGTTGTAGTGGTAATGTGGGAACCCAGAGCATTGTGAAACAAGAAGATTTAGCAAGCTCTATAGTGTCATTTCTCAGACACCACTTGCAGAAATCAGGTAGTTACACTGATGTAATGGTAATTATAAGGGAGGAAATCAGAGAGATTTAGAGTGAAGCTGATCACAAGAATGGATAGAACTAGAAAGTATGATGAACATTTGGACACCGCATTTGAAAGCATGACAGTACAAAACCAAATGGATCACAAAAACTGTAAATTCCCTTCATGATGGATAAGGGTCAAAATATCATTGGCAGCGATAGAGCAGTATAACTTACAGGCTTGGTGGATAGCTGTCTAGTGCATGAGAGCTCATGGAGGGACAGAAAATTGGATGGAGGAGCAAGAGTAGAAACTCGAAACTGATAGAAGTATCACTGCACAGAAAGCTAAAACCTTCCTGAATCAATCCAGATAGACCCATCCAAATGCTTTTAAGATAACTCAGCTTAATCTAATGAGATGTTATGGTAGAGGAAGTCTGTTGAGTCCATCTATCTAGAAAGAAGTTTCAATTAAATGTTAGCCTTTTACAGTATCATCAGTTGAACGCAGTGACACAGAAGAGACTGGCAAAGACTGATACTATGGTATAAGGGCCTGCAGCTAGTGCAAACATTAGCTCACATCTAAAGAGCACTACTACAATTACTGTTAGATTACTGACTATAATGCAGGTAAGGACTAAGTATTTAAGAGTCATGTGTAGCATATTTGCTCCTTCCCATGCTTCCTTGTATAGCTCTGTTTTTTATGAGTAATGATAGGTATGATAGTCACTTCTTTCCATGAGGCAAGCACTCCTTATTTTCTCAAGTTCAGAGGTGCCTACATTTTTCCAAACTGTTTGGCACATCACTCTTAGGTTAATTTTATTTATGAATCACACTGCATGGCATACACAGCCATCCTGGAAGTGTCATGAGGATCTAAAGTTCTAAAAACAGGCTGTATGTCATAAGGCTTCCATGAAAGCATTCTTTAACACAGACATACAAAGCTTAAAAAGTGTATTTCAGTGCTGCTTTGTTTGAGAGTAGATCTTTAACCAATTGCAGATTTTTAAGATTCTGGAGACACAACAGACTGACTAATATTTTTTTTTCCTGGCTGCCAAATGAAACCATTTATCTGCTCTAATGCTCAAAACCTAGAGCCAAGCTTCTCTTACAGAGAACTCCAATCAAGTAGATGGATTAATACTTAGGATGACTTTGGCACAGCAGATGACACTGCTTGTGCTGCATGTGAATCCGTGTTGTATGATGAAGCTATCACTACAATTCGTGGCAGGAATGAAATGTCAGTGACAGAGAATATTGCTACTTCAGTCATGCCACGTATCTCAATGTCAGAACTCCCTTTGTAACTGACATTTAATTGCTACCACGCACAACATTTTCATCGGAAGAATAAAATATAACGTTAATAAGCAAAGAATATATACGGCCACACCAAAGGTTTACCTACGACCTAATTTTAGGAGAGAGAATTGTTACTCACCTCTAAGAACTGAAAACAAATAACATAGTCAGCACACAATCAAAATAATGATTTCACATTGCAGTGAAAATAGTGTCTAAAGAACACGCTGTATAGGAGAACTAAACCCAGGTTTGAAACAGAAATTAAATCCTGATGTTTTAAATCACTTTCATTGCAAATTTTGGAATCAAAGGGAAAAAATAAATAAATTTTAAAAAATAACTCATTCTTCATCATCTGCGTGAGTCTACTGAAGGAATATACTACTCATATACTACTAATATAACTGCAGGAAATAGCTTACACGATGTGTTTAATTTTGTTTAAAGGAATTTAGAATTTGCCTCACAAAGTCATGCATTACAGACTTGTCTCTACACTAACAGCTGGAAAAGCTCATCATGAGGAACACAGAGTTCTTATACCTTACTGATGATTGTATCACAGCATTGCATGTATTTTGCATTATGGGTCACTTGGCTGAGGAACCACATTAGGGTGGATACAAAAATATAATATTATTGTACTATGTAAGTTATTTTAATGTTCTGAAAAGATGCTGCTAAAATGAAATCAAATTCTATAACGTGAGTATTCTCTTCAATAGTTTTTTATATCTGCTAAAATTAACATGCTAAAACAAGACTACATTGTAAGGAAGAGGTATGAGGTAGCTATATAAAAAGACATGAGTAAGTGCCATGACTCAGCTCCCAAACTTATACAGTTGCCTACATGAATTACACTTCTGAAAGTCTGCTTGTACATCCAAGCACACAATATGTGCTTGCAGTCACTCAACTGTGTATGAGCATTAAGTTTCCTCTTCTGAAAACATAAACATTGCCAATTATCACCAACTGCAAATCTTAAAAAGAACAGAAAAATAAATCTTGTTACATAGAGAATTAAAAAGAACCCGTTGAGGATCACAAGAATCCTATGTCAATTCCTAGTCTGGAATCTAAAAATGGCACTAATCAATTTCAAAGGATCTGGTTAATCAGCTCTCTGGTGCGCATTACTGCATTTCTCCCTTGGGACTGCTAAAAATTTCCTCTACTTACTCACAGCTGCCAGAGTTAATCTTTTTTCCCAGGCATTAGAAATTTGTGTTCTGAATACCAAGGGCCCTGCGCCTCATCTCCATATGAGCTGTTATGTCTGTATCTACAAGTTTGTAAGGGCATCGCTGAACAGATAAGCAAAGGTAATGCTGCGGGGGAGCCAATTAAGAAGAAAGCTTTATCTAATTACTCATAGGACAAAGACTGCTGCTGTAGCCACCTGACTGCCCCACCCCTTCTTTTACGGTTACTTGCAAGTATCAGAAATAACAGAAGAGAATTTGTATAGTTCACTTATCCTAGATCCACGTGTCCAGTGCTCTTGCCCAAACCCATTTTCCATCAGACCAGACCAGAGGCAGATGGACCCGCAAGCATATTGGAACCTCTCACCCTTTCTTCACTAAGAGGCTTCCAGGAAAAAAAAAAGTGAACATTAAGACGGTAACATTTTAAAGTAATGCTGCCAGTATCTGCAAGAACTTGTCTATCAGACCTCTAAGGCTCAAATGGAAGAGAAGTGGATAATCTTGGCTGAAGTTCTCTGTACAAAGCAGCACAGGTTTCACTTTGGTAAAACTCTGCAAGAAGGATGTAGATGTATTTTACTGTAGTAAATCTGTACTACAGCTGTGAAACGTCATGAAAGAGAGAGAGGGCATTTCACACCCCTGCTGGCATTCTCTTTTATCATGATGATATTTACCACATACCTGTCTGCTGCAGTCAGAAACATCAGTTTCACAACAGTTGTTTTATCAGAAGAACTTTCATTTCTCATTAGAGTGAAAGCTTGTAAAAGAAGAAAACAAGCAAATGTAGACACAAAACAAGACTTCTATGCTTTAGCTCTATCTATAGCAAATTGTCTTTCTAAAAGTGGCAATTGTGTTAAGCAGTATAATTCATTCTACAGTGCAGGAGATTCCCACCATAAGAGGTGGACATGTACAGTTTTGAGGCTGTGAGTGAACTGCACAGCTATGGATTACAGTAACATGCAACTTGAGGTGGACTGGGGAATACCCCGCCTGCTTTAAGAAAGCCATGTTAGACAGCTGATAGTGACAGTGCATGAATAGTACAGTTTACTTCTTATCTCATCAGTATTTAAGTTCCAGTTCTGTACTCCTTTATACCTCACAGCCCTTTTAAGGCTCCTTTTTCCAATTGTAAAATATGCTTCTATTAAGTTCTGGTTTTTCGCAGTATGGACTTCCTTATGGCCTTTTCCTTTTATCCCCAGCATATTCATCTGGGGTTTTCTTCATGCAAAATTTGCATCACAAACTGCTGTAAAAAGTTGTTTCCAAGAGGTGAATGTAACTAACTGGCTAAACAGATTTGTGTTCTTTATATATCTAAGGTGGAATTGTACCAAAACAATTTGCAGTATGAGCTTGAAAATAGGAAATATTACAATTTAATAATCAAAATTCTATCTTTAGTCTTTCCTCCACAAATCCTATTTGGTGCAGCATATAATAGTAAATGCATTTCTCATTACTTTGATAGAATCTCAGTGGGGCTTTTTAAATTTAGCTAGTTATTTTAAAACAGCAGTATTTCTGAATATTATCCCAGCCTTTCAACTTTGAATTCCTATACACAGTTCTACACTTTTGCTATAAAACCTAGGTTGTCCTATAAAATTTGAGCCTGGTTCTGCAAACTCACATGCTTTTCCTCCTTTTGTTGTGTATTTCTCATTTTATCAAGCAGTAATAATCAGGACTGCTCTCCCCTGCTACTAGATCTCAAAAGTTGAGCTGATGGTTTCTGTCGTTAACACATCTCAATGAGCTGTCTGTTCGGTTGCTGCTTTTCCTTTTCCTTGGATTCCTGCATTTGCTGAAAGCCCCTTGCTGAAAACTGAGGGAGTTAAGAGCGCTTAGGAAAGTCTTAAATGAGAATGTGAAGTCTCTTTAGGGCCCAGAACACTTGTGGATATTTAGCTGGGTTTCAAAGAGCAATTCAGCAATGTCATCCAGAAAAGAATTCAGGATCCAGATTTCTTACTGGCTATTACCCTGCAAGGAAGTATCTCCATATTTTAATAGATCACTTCTCTTTCCATATTTATGTACTTTTTTTTAAATTTTTATTAGCAGATTTTCTTAACTATTCGACCAAATGAAGAGTAACAAAATTTTCTGTAAGTCACATTCTGAGTCAACATGAACTTCAGAATCACAGATTTGAAGGAAATTTGTTTCTTTAAGGATTGTTGTGTTTGGTGGGTTTTTTTTTTTTTGCTACGCTTTAAGCTACAACACATCTGAATGCACCTCAAGAGAATTCAGAACTACACTGATAGCATTCCAACCTCATAGCTTCCTTTTCTTTCACCCTACCGTTGAATTAAATAAATCAGGAAAAATATGTCCCTTATATAAACTAGTTTGTTAGTATGTTTAAAATACTGCAAAGAAAGGAGCTCTATTATTTGCTGTACCTGAATATTGAGAAAACCATAGTTATTTTATTCCTATGACTGTTGATCCAGCTTGCCTGCGGTACTCTGCTGGAACCTTCAGGCTAAAAACCACCTATTTTATCATCAGAGAGACTTCCAGTGTTGTCATTCTTGTTGTCAAGTTGCTTTTACTGATAAAACCAAAATGTTTGTTTTTACCTTGCAGGTGGTACTGTGAAGGCAAGGAGCTTGAAAATTCGCCAGACATTCAGATTATCCAGACAGGTGATCAACACTCGCTGGTTATTGTGGAAGCTTTTGAGGAGGACACAGGACGTTACTCGTGCTTTGCTTCAAACATCTATGGAACAGACTCCACATCTGCAGAGATTTACATAGAAGGTAACATTATAAATTGTGGAATTACAAATTCATTATAAATTCTGGAATAAGTAATACAGAATTAAGATAAAATTATCCATTTTGTATGTTACCTGACTATCAGATTTATCACAAAAATACATAGAAGTCATTTCAGTCACTACTAACATACTTAGTGCCTCTGTAAAACATCTTTCATATAATTGACGGCTCTTTACTTATAAAGTTATTATGTTGCTTCCTTGAGATTTTATGTATTTCATTACAAGATCAAAGACTAAAAATACTGAAATTCCAATATCAATATGTTTTTTGCACATGGTTACTCTAAATAAAAGAAGTCTCAACTTTGCGTGTAATTCTTATCAGCCCCTCTTCCCGAGCATCATTACTGTGGATTGAATACAGAATAGCTCTTGTCACAGCTGGTCTTTTTCCACAAGAAAAATTTTCAAGTAGCTCAATCCTAACCCATTATTGGAATGTTGTAACCAAAATGAAAAAGTACATGGCAGCAATTGGATCTTTTACTTGCACAATAGATGCTGTAAACAAAACAAAATATGTACCTGCAGATTGAAGTCTATTATTCCCTCCCCTCCTTTTTATACCTTGCATTTTCTTTTACTTTTTCTAAGAAAGGTCAATATGTTATCTCTTTATAACACCTTTTTGTAAGGTTTTAGATTGTAGCCATCACCACATTGAGAGGAGTACAACTTTAAAATAAGTGTGTAGAATTTTCCTTTTTTTTTTGTTTCTCAGACATAAATATATTAGTATGAGTAACATCACTGACAACAGTGTGACCATCCATAAATTAAAGCACATACCCCACTTCATACAAGAGTACTTTCGCTCTATCGTTATTCTTCCTTCACCTCTCTAATCTGACAGTGAAAGGACAAATCCTTTTTTAGGATCAGCACTGCCCCTGACATTAAAGAGAGATGTCTGCGCTTGGCAGGGGTTTCTTAGTCCTTAACACTGAGGCCAAGGCCTGCCTTTACCTAACTCAGTGGATGCTGGGTGGAAAACATGGCAGATGGAGGTGCTCTTTAGCAGAAGCACCAGCGGAAATGACAACTCCAAAGTCAGTGAAGGCTGAATTAGAAGTGTAAAAATGTCTCAAGGAGACAGCTGTTAGTAAACCATGCTGATATCTTCTCTAAACTGTGCTACAAGATACCAATGTATGAATAATAGCTATGATCCCAGGTGTCCTTTTTCCCCCCTCCTTTTCTTCTAGCAGATGCTTGAGAAAAGCTCTTATTTGATCCAGAATGGCAATTAAAGACTAATCATAGTAGTGGCATTTTAAATAGAATCCGAGGAGTACTCAGGTACGAATTCACTCACAGATGCTGCTTTGCTTATTTCAATTGATCCTCATTCTAAATTTGTCTTATGTCAACAGCAGTTCTGCATCTTGCACAGCATGTAATGAACAGCATGCTTCACTTCCACTGCAACATGATCTTGCATTTTGGCGTACCTTCGTAATAAGTACTGATGCAACAGTCTTTAAACGCTCTAGAGGAATTCTTAATACTGGTCTGTATGATTCTTAGATAAAATCCTCCAAAAACCACACCACTAAAATATTTTTTCTTTCTTTTGGGGTTTTCATAGGAGCCTCTTCTTCTGACTCTGAAGGTGAAACCAAAGACGAAATGGAGCAGTAAGTTTAAACTAAGTTACATTTCTTTATTTTTTACAGCTAAAAAAACCCACAAATGTAGATATTTCCATTTGTGTTTTGCAACTTCCAAGCTTCTCCTTGGGCTTTGTTTGGTGTCAAGTGTAATCTACGATCTGGAAAATTGTTTTTATTTTTCCTAAACAAAATCAATTCCCTGCATATTTAGAATCTCATCCAGTGCTGTTTGTCTTTCAAAATCAAAGTTCTTCTGTTAAATGGAAATGGAATCAGACAGGTCAAAAACCAAAATAGTCACTATTTTCAACTCCTATGTATGCACTAATTCAACATGAAATGCAACCACTGCTTCATAAAAAGCAAATTTTAAATGGACAGACTTATGCGCTGTTTTTTTTCCCATAATTTATCACGAATAAGGCATTTTCTTTAAATCACAAATACGAAACATTGCAGTATGATTGAATTACTTCAGCCTGACATAAAAGCAAGTCTTATCTTAGGTGATTTTTACCTCAAAGTCATAAAAGATACCAGATTTATGGACTGTGATAAGTTTAGAGGTATCATATAAAAATTTAAGATCAAGAAAATCTCACAGGTTTAGGGATCAACTGCTAAGTTTTTCCTGTTGTTCTAGCTCAGAACTTTCCAAGTGTCTCAGGAATAGCATTTTTTCCTCATTTAACTCATTAGTGATTAATGTAGTATTGATCCTGATCCTAATTCTGATCATTATCCTGATTACTTAACAGCATCTCTTGAGTCTGGTAACATAATTCAATTTTGAAGTAATGTATCACATTCTTTATTCCTTAGGGAAGAACAAGAATGCTGTTCTGACATTGTAGCTGGATGTCCTCGAACAGTAAAGTTCTGAAAGATCAGGCATAGGTATAATCAAGGTGTCTTTTTTATTTTTGCTTGGTTTCCAGCTCTTATAATAGGTATTCAGATGCATGTGATATTTCAGACTACCTCCTGGGGTTTGAAGGCTAGCTTTCCTATAGAGATTTGTGGTACATTCCAGATTAGCTGGCACATGCCTCAAAATGAGAGGTTTTGGTTTTTTTGTTTTGTTTTTTTAAATTTCTTAATTCTCTGCATCATTTTACTTCAGCAGAAGATGAAGTCGTCAAAATTTTTACTTCCATAATAGGAACAAACAGAGGAAGTGAACAGTTGTCAACCCATACAGTGACATGTTGGTCAGAAAACACACCCCTCTCATTTGTTCTTTTTTTAAAAAAAAAAACTTTTCATCAGGGAATTATTGAATCTGTATCTAAGTGGACCACGGTATTTTCATTACCTTATGAGCCCAGATCCGCATACAAGCTTAGTGAGCAGTGCAAGAGAAACTGCCATCGCCCCTTTCATGCTACTCAGAGCTAATAGTAGTTTCCAAGCTACAGCTTGGTTAACCCAGGCCATTTTATTACATTTGGAGTATCTGAGCAAGATGAGTGATTAAAATGTCAAGATATGCAGGCTGATTCTTACAAAGTGAAGTTTACCTGGTTGTACGTACCAGAACTGAATCTCAGAAGTGATGCCGGGGTTGACACATACAGACACAACCAAAGGAAATAAATGTAGCTCTAGCTTCCAGTTAAAGAATTTCTTTCTGGTTAATATTATACAGCAACCTAAAGCCAGCTGACACCTCCTTGAAGGTAGCACCTCCTGCCACCAGAGCTGCAACCAAGCCTCAAGAAACTTGCAAGGCACCATCAGCTGCAGTTCAGCCTGTGTCTGTACCTATCCAGTCTGTGCCTACACCAGTTAATCAGGTAGGGGAGACAATATGTTTTGTTTCAAGAATCAAAAGCAAGCTCTTAAGATGGTTCTTAATGCACAGCCCAAGACTCAGAATCCCAGCATATTCTAGCTTGTGCTTTGCTGTTGTACTTCAGCTTCAAACCTTGCAGCCGTGTAGTAATTGCATATGCAGACAAGATCTCCGGGCTGCCAGCTAACCTTTACCACCTGGCAAAGGGAAGGGAATCTTTCATCCCTGGGTACAGGCATCTCTGCAGCAGTGAGCAGAAGGAGCAGCTGCTGCTAGCTCAGCCAGAGGCAGAAGCCTGTGCGCACTCCAGCAGGTCAGACACTGCATGCCGTGAAGGGCACTTGGAAGCGTAAGTCAGCTCACTGGCGTCTTCACATCGCAGACTGACTCAATCACTTTCAATACCAGCAGCCTATAACTTTTTCCTCTCCCACTCCCACAGCAGTTTCTCATTAATGTTAGCATGCACTTCTGGACCTTTTTGTTCCAAGCTATCAGAATAATCATAACTGATTTCTTCCTTAATAGGAAAGAACAGTGATGCTTATTTTTAAATTGCAAAATATTTACAAGTAGTTGGAAAGTTAATGAGAAACTCCCTCTGTGCTGCCTTTGCAATGTTTACAGCCTAGAAGTAGGTGGCAACCAGCAAAAAGTGATAGAATAGATGAAGCAATGCAGTTTTACGTTTGACTACAAAGAAAACAGAACTAAGCCTCTGTAATACATTTTGACAGAGGTATCTTAAGTAAAAAAAATATGATCATCATCCCTAAAACTTACTACCACGTTCAAGCTTCCTGGCCTGTAAAACACCATGTATAAAATTTGGCTGTGTCCCGTTGAGATGCTGAATCCCTAATGCTGGTGTTCTAGGGCAACTTCTATTTCAATTGAGAAGAGAAATTCCACTAATCAAATAATATAACCAAGTTTTCAAATAGTCAACAGTGGAGCAACATTTATTCACTGCATTGTATATTTTGCTCTGGACCTCACTTCCCAAAAATCTCTCCTGTATCATTCCATGAGCATAACGCACATTTTATACTCCTCAGTGACCATACAATATTTGCCTTGCAATCTGACACTCACTCCAGTATTCTCTTCTTTCAGAACCTATATTTTCTGTGTTTCTAGTATACACCATCTGAATAATTCTCTCATCTAGGATTTTATAATAGCAATGCTTTTTAAAACTGATGTTTTTTCCACTACTCAGTCCCAGAAATTATTTAAACTAGAACAGAATTTTTACAGGAAGCCCACTTCATTTAAAAATCAAGAGGGGGGGGTGTCTCAGCCTTTCCATTTTCAAGTTATTTAATTAGATAGTAAAGGATGTGTCACATCTCCCCTACATATGGAAAAATATCCTCTTTTTACCTGAACGTCATGTGATATTTTGCAATCTACAGGCTGAAAGCCCCACTAACTATTTGCAAGGATTGGATGGAAGGCCTATAGTTGCTGCTCCTGTATTTACAAAGGTAACTTGTTTCATGACATATTTCATTAAGAGATAAATTATAGAGAGAGAAAACTTTCCAGCTGTGAAAGCAAATACTTGAATGCCTTAAGAAATTCCTGTAACTTTATGAAACCTTACTGAAATCTGTATTACTTCTAGTTTAGTAAGACATTTACTGACTGGGTGTATTCATTTTCTCTGTTAGATGTTACAGGATATTTCAGCTTCTGAGGGGCAGCTTGTGGTCTTTGAATGTCGAGTGAAAGGAGCACCTTCCCCAAAGGTTGAATGGTATAGAGAAGGAACACTGATAGAAGATTCTCCAGATTTTCGGATATTACAGAAAAGTAGGTTTCTTATAGGCAAGCAAGAAAACTGCTAATGTAGGAGCACTGGGTTTCTTATTACAATGCTAAGAGCCATATAAGCCATGCTTACAGCAACAAATCTGGGTCCCAGAAGCCAAAACTGTGGATGAATTGAACAGCATACTGACAGGTAGTATTTGTCTCAGATTCCCTTAAACTACTGCATTGTTTAGCGTTCTGCTTTGATCTCCTTTATACTTTAATGTCCTTTTCTAACTCAGCCTTAATTCTGCTGTTTCCTTTTCTTTCTGCCCCATTTGTGTAGAGTTCTGTTGCCTATGAAGTGCATTATCTTTTACTTAGGTACCACTATACTAGTTCTTGCAGATGGGATTGCTTACTTCTCCACAGAAGTAATGTGATGTACAAATTAGCATTGCACATTCTCACATGTACCTGTTTGCACATAATACATGATAGGTTGTAAATAAATACTTCTATTCCTCTTTTCTAATACAGCTGAAATGTCTGGTTTTCACATAAGTCATTAGAATGCTGAAATTGCTAAAACTCAGTAGAAAACCCTTAAATATCACACTAAATCAAACCGAAATGAAAGGCTGTTTTATCATAACTTGATTTCATGTGCATAATAGCTTCAGAAATCATCTTCAACACACACACACACACACACTGAAGCAAAACAAAGACTGCAAAAATCTCCTTGCAGAATTTTCTGTTCCTAAGTGCTCAGAGGTGTTCGTAACATACCATGGATTTGACATATCATTGAGTACAAGGCTTAACTCTCTGCCACCCCCTAAACAGAACACTGCTCTAAAGGGAGTACTCAATCATAGAGAAGATCAGGCTGTATAGTTGCGTTCAAGAAAAAACAATATATTGGCAAACTCAGTGGATGCTGGGTGGAAGACATGGCAGATGGAGGTGCTCTTTACCAGAAGCCACAGAGAAAGTGACGATTCCAAAGTCAGTGAAGGCTGAATTAGACGTGTAAAAGTGTCTCAAGACAGCTGTTAGTAAACCGTGCTGATATCTTCTAATGTACTAATTCTGTTTTTCTTCCTTTTAGAACCACGATCTATGGCTGAACCAGGTGAGTATCATCAAAAAGCTCACACTTTATTATACCACTACGGTGATTTAACCTCACAAAATATTAATCATTTAAACTCTATAATTTAATTAAAACAATTTTTTAATTTACTCACATCCTATATCTACTAGTCAGATATATTTAACTGTAGAATGTTCAATAAACACATGACTTAAGTAACTACATCACTTTTGAAGAAAATGTTTCCATTCAGGTTTGACCCAGTTCTGTCTTAGGACCTCACCATTACATGTTTACGTGCTGAGGATTAACAACATTAATGTATGAGGGTCCCCTACATCTGAGGTTCAGAAGTACACCAAATGATGTAGGACTGAGCTATTTTTATCTACTTCACCAGTTGGGAATATTGCATCAGATGTTTAGCCATGTCAGCCATTCCCTTTGCTCCCTACCACTGTAATACGAGAGTATCACATCAGGTGTTCCACCCCTGATATCAGCAAATCCTAAAAAAGTGACTGGATTTGCTCACTTTAAGGGTCAGAGCAGAACACCGACTA
Organism: Gallus gallus; assembly: GCF_016699485.2. Taxonomy (NCBI): domain Eukaryota; kingdom Metazoa; phylum Chordata; class Aves; order Galliformes; family Phasianidae; genus Gallus; species Gallus gallus. The sequence continues at coordinate 11,267,909 of NC_052537.1, forward strand.
CTCTGATTGATTTGAGCAAAGGAGTCTTACAGATTTTGATTACTTCTCCAGAAAATAGTCACCATCTCTGTTATGTTTTTCACTATTAAAAATAAAGTAGCCCCTCTTGAGACAAAAAATTACCAATCATGGAATACAGACTTGGGTAACTTCTCCTTGCCATATTAAAAGATTTTTACCCCCCAAAGTGTCCTGAAATAGACTCATAGGAAATTTATGGGATTATCCCTCTCTCTGCAATGTCTGTGCCTCTTAGATTTAGGAATGAATAAATTGAGCTTCTACCAGAACCTACCAATGCCATTCCTTTACCGTCCAGTGGCATCACTGCTGAGTAATGTGAAGCAGTTTTTAGTGGGTAACCAGTTGGGTGCAGTTGTCACTGCCTCATCACCTGCTGCTCATTCAGAAGGAATCTGGATTTCCATGCATGCAGTGGTTGGCAAATCCAAGTACTATAAACTAGATACTATAAGGCCTTAAACTAGTTCTTATAATCCTACTACTATAATAAACTTACTCCTCTATAGTTGTTAGCAGATAACCTCTTCTGTGCTACTCGATTCTCCTTGGAGATGACGTGAAAATCATGTTTAAGTGTGGTACAGTCTTCTACAGAAATACTCAAAATATTAATCCTGTGAAGCTTAAGGAATATTTCTTGCAAAATGGTAGCAAAGTAGTCACTGACTAAACAAAAAATGCTATCAGCTCATGTTTTGGCACCCTTTAGATGCTCCCTCCTCTCCCCAGATACCCAAAGATGTAAAAAAATCACAGGATGACAGAATTATAGGGGTTGAAAAGAGACCTCTGGAGATCATCTAGTTCATATGCATCATCATAGGTATTTACCAGCTGGTACTGCTGCCTGGATGTCAGATACTGCTCAATCAGTAATCCTCAATTGAGTCTTCAGGACATAAATTCAATTTTTGCAACAAAATTTTGCAGTCACATTTTTCACACCCACAAGAGCTTTCTTCACAGAGAAGAGAAAAAGCAACTTTCTAAAAGCACAATCATCACAATGGCCTCTACCTGCAGATCTTCACTAGTACTTTTGAAAAACGCTGGCCATAATATGTCTTGCCTTTTTTCATCTCAGAGTGACTCTACTTGAATTTTCCCAGTTTATCTCCCAATTTGCAAATATACATATAGTTAAGTGTCTTGTGAACAGAGTGCATTGTATTTCTCCAAATTCAATTCTAAGTTCTTCACAGAGAAAGTCTACTTCATGTGATTAGGAGGACATTCTCTGATGTTTTCCAAACACTGCTGCCACCTGTTCTCCACTTTTGTTGGGCATGCTGGAGCACAGAGTGTACCAGTTGCTGCAGACAATGCTGATAACAGCTGCTGCACACAAGGGCTGCCAAAACTGATAATAAAGATGAAACAAAAATCAAACCGAACAAGGTGGAAAACCTTAATGTAATGTCCCTATGGTAGTCAAAGCTTTGTGTGTTTGTTCAATGTATGCTCATTACAAGTAATAATACTGCTCTGATGTTTTGCAGAGGAAATTTGTACTCTGGTTATTGCTGAAGTATTTTCAGAAGATTCTGGCAGTTTCACCTGTACTGCAAGCAATAAGTATGGCACAGTATCTAGTATAGCTCAGCTAAGTGTCAAAGGTAAGAGACTGCTTTAGTCCTCTGCTTGCTAGTAAATACAAGCAGGGCACGCTGTTGCACTGTGTGGTTCAAGGAGCATATCCATATCAGAAATACAGAAGGTTGTGTCTTTTTCAGAGAGTCCTTCCCCAGTTGGAAATGTGAAGGAAATAGGAATTAGGTAATTAATACCCCACAACCCTTCCCACAACAGGGCTCTTGCTAACTTTAAGACCTGTGCAATAGCCAATTCTGGAACCTGAAGGGCTGTCTAGTCGGCTGTTTCAAACATCCCTTAGTGCTGAGCCAAAGGAGGAAATTTCCAAACAGATTCTTTTATACTGCCAACAGGATTCATACTGTCAGGGCACTAAGCAGATAGGCGAGCCAAGAACCAGTACAAAAAAAAAAAACACAGCACACTTGACTCCAATTCAACTCTAGGTCTGTGAAAGTACTCTCCACAACTAATGAGTCAGAATTCTGTGAAAACAAAGTCTATATTTCAAAGACACTGGTGCACAGGGATGAGGCTGTAGAACACTACTGGATCTTCCAAACTAGGGCTCTGGCGGCTCCTCCTGCCTCTCCCCCTTTCCAATATTTCTTTGTTAACAGTTCATTGTTAAAGGAATACAGTCAAATTACTCCTTCCAGCAGCTGGCAAAAAACATTAGAGTGCGTTTTTCCAATTGTAAATGCTCTAATTTCAGTTCACCATGATTTATGGGATTTATCATCGAAAGTTTGATATTTGTTATTTCAGCATCTGAAGACAGTAATAATGCTGCTGCCCTTCACACAATGAGTTCAATCAACTCAGTTGCTGCTGAAAATCAGTCACCCCCACATAATCCTTCCCAGCGTGTAGGAAGTGAAAACCCCAAACCTAAACTTGAAGGCGTTCTTGTGAACCACAATGAACCCAGATCAAGTTCCAAGATAGGTCTCCGTGTGCACTTCAAGCTGCCTGAAGATGATAAAGGAAGTGAATCACCACCAGAAGATGGACTTGGCACTACAAACAAAACCAGACCCAGCTATTTTCATGACAAGATAAATGGACAGCCAGTAAAAATACCAGAGCCAACATCACCATCCAAGGAACCCCCTCCAGTACTGGCTAAACCAAAGCTGTAAGTAAAAGGTATTCTAAGCCTCAGGAGCATCACTGATATTATGTATTATTATACATAATAATATTTTACATATACATATTATACATAATAATACACTAATATTATGATATTATCATCATGTGTCTATTCATAGACCAAGAGACTGTTGCACTAAGGCACAAGACTCAAACTTGGAACAAGCAATATCACACAGCGTTAGTCTAATTAACTGCGCTCTCAGAAAGCACGTTCTAAAGAGAAGGACTTCTCTGTATATCCCTCTTGAGGAAAGCATTCTCCAAATTAAAAAAAATACTTACACCTTTAAGGTTTAATTCCACACTGTTTTCAACTGCAAAGAACAGATAACAATATTACTTCTATGCAGGCAAAATAGAAGCAGGCTTTTCAGATATATCTCACTCAATTCTCAGTATGCAGTTTTGCCAAAAGTATTTTTTCCAGTCTTGCACACAGTATGGGCAAGCAACTAGCTAGAAACCATAGCCCCAAAGGCCATGCCTCATGACTATGTCTTACAAACACAACTTTTCCTAAAAAAAAAACCAGATAAAATACTTAGTGTTTGGTAATGTGAAATCAATTGAACTAAAAAGCACCTGAATGATTAGTGCACTGAGTCCAAGGGAAGATTTTGAACAGTTGTGTAATTTTCTTACAGAGAAATCTCTGGAATATACACTGCAGTGTATTAAGCATCCTTCCAGCATTTTAAGAACCTCCAAAATCTAGCTTAACAAAGAGCACACTTCTTAAACAGAGAGCAGCTTTAACTAAAGGCTAGGGAATGACTTTATAAAGTCACTGATGCTCTTAAGCAGGGATGTAATTTCATAGGACAAAACATTACAAACAAGAAAATAACTTACTATGTGGCAGAGGAAGAACCTGGAGCAGTGCTTTTTTATTATTACTTTTGAAGCCCAGCCTCACAGTTCTACTGACTTGCAGAGCTACAGCATGTTTAAGAGGTGAGCAGAAGCGGTGTTTATGTTGGCCACAACTTGCATCACTGTGTCCATAAACCATGATTTCTCTCAGGAAAAACACACAAGCTGTAACAAAGGAGTGTGTTGTAATGCAGATGTATGTGAAGGAGACAAAAATCAGGATTGCACAACTTGTATTCTCTTCCTAGTTTTGGAGGCCTGAAATTCCTAGCTTAACCAGAATTCAATGTGATTTTTTTTTTAGTAAATTATAGAAACAATAATTCCTTTAAATAAAAAAGTTTGGTTAACTTCATGTACATGGTTTGGCAGTGCCATTTAGTTTCTGCTTCTATATTTCTCACTTTTTGGCAGTATTAATACTGGACAACACATTACATGATCATTTTCTTCTAAGTTCTTTCTGGGTTTTTTTTTGGAAGGGGAAAGCTAGAGTATTTTTCATATGCTGTATTTCCATATACATATTACATTGCCAAGTGGCTTATTTTGTTAAGGATTTTATTCTTAATTGCAAAGTAAAAAAAGCCTTGAATACAACATACAGTAGATAACATCTGAGAAATAACAATTGCATGACTACTCTTTAATTGATCACTACTGCCTGTCATCAAATGTCAGTGTGGATTATCACAAAGCCTTATTAGCCAAAACAATGTTCTCAGAACTGACTTGAGCAGGAGGTGAATAACTGCATCCTGGCTTGGAATGAGAATTTGCAACAAACCCAGTCCTCTTTTATTTTTAAACACAAAGGTGTACTAAAGTAATACATAGCAGAACAGGACAATGCTAGCCCTTAAATATTTTCAGGTAAGGTCTTTAATTATATTTTAATACCTTGAAGTGCAAGAACCATCTTCAGCCAAATAATTCACAAAGCACTTTGATCATTATCCTAGCAAGGAACAGGGAGGACGGAAAGTTCAGTAGCCAACTAGCATAAGGCTCTTCTCATACTATTAGAAAATGTCATTTAGCAACTTAACTGTTATTGTATCACAGGACATAGGTCTTTTCTCCTGCAATTTACATACAGAAACATAGTCAGTACGCTCAGGTTTTCACCCAGGGTTATGACTAATCTCGCTCATCTTTGTTTCTTATGCAGTGATCTGACGCAGTTAAAACAGCTTCACAACCAGGTCTTGCTTGAGCAACAGCAGGTGCATCAGACATCTTCAAGAGATTTGTCATTCAACACTACTTTACTGAATTCTGCTACTTCACTCAATCAACAGTCCACCTCAACCACGTACAAGCAAAGCAAAGCCTCTGTTTCACAAGCGTTCAGCTATACCCGACCTAAGCAGTTCCTGCCACCACAGACTACACCACCTATCATTTCCTCTTCTAGCTCCTCAGTGACAATATTCAGCAGTGTCTCTCAAGGAATTCAAAGAACAAATAGCAGGGAAAATGTCACAGGAAATCCTCCACCTGTACAATCGAGGTCATCGGGAGGATTTACAGGCAAAAGTGAACAGTCTTCACCAAGCCCTAAAGAATCTACGGTCCCATTAACGCTGTCTACATCCAGTGTAAAACAGTTCCAGCCACAGAGTGTGACTCCTGCTCCTGTCTCCCCAACTGGCTGGATTCAGAATCCAGTAGCTTTCCTTAGCGCTGTTCTTCCTTCACTTCCTTCTCCGCCATCAACCAACGCTATGGGGCTGCCCAGAAGCACACCAGTCACGTAAGTGGTATTAACTGTACATACAGAAGCAGAGACATTAAGGGAAACTAAGATGCATTTCTGTTTGAAGGTTCAGTGAGGAGTTTCCTGAAATGCAGGTCCATTCATAAAATAGTGGAAAGGAAAATAATTTTTCTGGTTGCAATACTTTCTGTACTTAAAGCCTCCTAGAAAATCTCAGAAGAATTAATGGTTTGCACAGATATATTTTATTTGACAGACAGCATATGATTTTTTGACAAAACGGCTAGCACCATACAAGCAAATCAGGGTGCTGATGTGCTAGAAAGATTGTGGCCTTTACAGTTCCTTTTTCACTTGCAGATTTAAAATTACTATCCTTTTTGCACATACTGAATTCTGTGTTAGCATGGTTAGCATCTGTAGATGTATACAATTCCATTCTTACAACTCCAAATTCTGCACAAAGCAAGCGATGTTTCCCACTTTTACTAACAGTACACTTCAAGTTAGTGATAGCCATCAGTAAAGCATGGTGTCCTACTCACCTTGCTGATAAAACATCCATAGATCTGCAGTTACAACAGAAAAAGCGCCCCTGAATACACAGCATTCACTACTTTCTGTGCCAGGAAATCCTGGCTTCAAGCCATTGTTGCATCCTTGCTCCTACATGTCCTGATTGCTCAGCACAGGTAGGTAATCATAATCACCCTGTGGCAGATGCCTGGAATCTTTCATGGCCCTGCCATTCTAGGCAGGCATACACAATAAAGCTTGCAGGTTTTAACTATACCCAACTCTGGTCTTTGTCCTGCTATTATAACATTGCAGCAGCAAGCAAAATTGAAATGCAATTACTCATCCACTACCCTTCCTCCCATTCAGAATTGGTGCACAAGTGCTCCAGCACTTCTCTTTTTGCATTAATAACAAAAGGTGCTTTCCTTTGCCTGTCATACCAAATAAACCATTACAAAGGCATTACCAAGTAAATCCTTACAATATGCCTGACAGATAGTTTAACAGTTGGCTACATTTTACCTTTCCCATGTGTGCTGAATTCTTATATAACCAGAGCTCCTTACACTAAGATTCCAATCTCAGAGGTTACTATGCCTGCAGAGCAATGCACAAGGAAGACACTTTGCACAGCAACGGTCAGTCATGCCTTTTACCTAGACCTCCTGTTATTAAGATCTTAGCTACTGGAAATCTACGAGAACATTGCACTCTAATATTGTGTGGCTGCTGTGTTTCAGTTCTTAAATGACAATCTGGAGATTACTATTTTCAGACCTCACTAAAAGAAAACATGCTACATCTACAAAAAATTAAAAGAACTGATTTGCATATGTGTCATAAAAGAGAGAAACGAAGGAAGGTGATAGAAAGAGTAAGTGATCACTGAAGATGTGAAATAAAGATCAATAGGAAATTGTACTAGCTTTCTAAATTATTGCATGATACAGTAAAACCTACTCATTGTGTAATCATGGCAACAATTCATTGCAACATCATCCCAGGATACATCAAAGTGGAACCTACAACTTTACTATAATACTATAATGTTTATTCTCTTTAAAATGTATTTAATTCTTGATAGCATTAATCAGAATGAAAAACATCACAAAAAAAAGTACCAAAAAAAATCAAATCCTATGTTGTGCTTTGGCTTATCTGTAAATAGGTTTTCCAGACAACTGAAGCTTAATGTTCTCCTGTCTGATATAACACATGTGTATTAGTATGCATATAAGAATTTTCTTTTAATAGCTCAACCCCGGGAGTAACAAAGAAAAATCCAAAGCCTTTGCAGTTACCAACAGATGAATCTATTCGGGAAAATAAAGCTGCACTTGTAAAGGACCTGGAGAGAAAACTACATTTCAGAGAAGATATTAATCAGCAAAGTAGCCAGCAGGTAAGAAAATCAAGTATTACTAAGGGCCTTTTCTTGTGAAAAAAGTGTGTAACAACTTGTGGCAGAAATGGTGCTTACATAGTTAAGCTCCTACACTACTACACAAAGTCAGCTTTCGTGGTAAGTACTGCTTGGGGATAGCAAAGTGAAGCTTTAAAAGGGAAATATGAGGGGATGCAGCTCTACAAGTTTTAGTTTCTGACTTTGCAGCATTTTCCATGTCTGATAATCTCTATCAGGGAATGGTAGGAATGCAAAACTTTTCTTCTCATAGAAGCTAGTGCACATTGGATTTCATTTTTCCACTTCACGAGTTGTTCAAAGCTCAAGGAAGTACTGATCAATTCATTCTGAAATAGAATCAATAAGTACACCAGTCTGGCCAATGTCTATAAAATTACAAAAATTAAAAATGAAATATTTTGAGGTTAAGATCATGGCAAGTCAGGTTCATTCACCCTTTTAGGGTGTGCTAAGTACTTCCAGATAGCTGGTGTGGCCAGAGGTGATTGCTGTTCTCACCTCAGCCATGGAGCCCTCTATAATCATCCCACCAGCACAGACTTTACACAGCAAGTAATGGTTTATCCTGATCCCGTCAGTAAGGGAACTTTTCACATTCATTAGCCCTTCTGACATGGAACATCCAAAGATAAGCAAAAAGACACTGAACTTCTGGAATAAGTTATCCTCCCTGAACAACTGTAGTGTAATACCTGTTTTGGGGTGAGTTTTTTTTGCTCTTGACCTTCCCTTCTGACAGATCACACCAAAGCACTTTAAGTAAAACTGGCAAGCACTGTGTTTTGCAGATGAGTCATGAGTGTTACAGTTTGTACTTGCTCTGATAGCAAGAGAAATGATATGGGAAGCTACTGTGAAACAGCAATCAGTCTTGCAGTTCACTGCATGGTAACCTCTTCAGAAACAACTATCACCACTAGCATCAAAGTTACCTGCTGACACAGAAGTTATATACTTAATTACTATTCCAACTGACACCAAACAAAAAACTTAATTCCAAAAATCCCTGAAACACTGAAAAAGTTGAAGTCTAATTTTTCTCCTCAATGAAAGCAGTGATTATTTAAAGAGTCTAGTTGCATAGCATTACTCAAAATTCCTATTGCTTTGCCATTTATAAAGCAACAATATGAGAATCATATTTTATAGAGCTGGATTTGCATCAGATTGTCCTGTTTTGTCTCATAGTTAAAACAAATTTTAAAGTGAGACATTCTCATCCCATATGTTGCACATTTGCATTAAATTGATCTCTATAATGCGAGAAAATAATATTTAAGAGAAAGTGAATAGAAGTGCAATTCTACTCTGTGTAAGAGATGATGGAGTTAAACATCCAGTAAGAATCCTCAACTGTTGGCTTCCTTGCATCTTCTACCTGCAATTTCAAAATACCCTGCTTATAGAAGGTGTCCTATAGCATTAGCCTTATTATATTCAGTAGCAGCATCTGACCTCATTGACTGTATCTGCAGATCATGCATAGATCACCCAGAATAAAAATGCAGATGGCCATCTGTATCTTAAAGTACAGGGGTTTTTTTTGTATTACTGTATAAATCGCAGTAAAGAATGAGTGATTTATATCCTGATGCCCTATTTATTATCTATCATTGACTTCCACATGAAGTGTTTAGCTTACAAGTCAAGATTCTCCTATGTGTCAGCATTATGCACTCAGCATGGTATCTAATAATCCAGATGTACTCCTTCTGTTTCATCCAGTACATCATTCATCACCACCACCAAAGAAATCCAGAATCAGGATGTAGTTGGTAATCCTGCTGATGTTGCATAAAACAGAACAGGTTCGTCTCCAGATTTGTACAGCTATGATCATCAGGAAGAAATACAAATACCATGTTGCCAGGATTCTACCTGCAGTTTTGATCAAGCACATGTAACAACAAGCTGTCATTTTTACTAGAAAAAAAACATCATTCTTCTAACTTATGTGGATGGTAGCATGTTATATTGCCAGGTGAAACTTTGTACAGTTAGGAGTGTTGAAAAAAATGTGGTTCAGTTATTCTGAACATCTGAAATCAGATTTGTTCAGTTCTTTCAAACAGAAGATGCACTAAATGAATATCAGTTTTATCCAACTGCAGCAAGAGGTTAGGACAAATCCCAAGACACAGGAGACTTTCAGTTTCTTTCTTGATCTGAGGACAGTCAAGTTTACAGCTTTTAACTCCCAGAAGGACAACCTAACTCCTTGCCAGTGGTTACTGCATACTGTATCATTCCAGGTTGTAATCCAGACAATTCTATATCAGCAGGATAGAAGTCTAGAAATTCCACCTTTCAGAAGAGCTTCCTGATGAGGAGACTTAAAGTCCCCCTCACCTTTTCCAGCTCAGTAAACAAAAGATAAGAGTTTCAGACAGTGTGGAACAGGCCCTCACGTAGCAGGACATTTCAGCTTACTGCTTAGGGTTGTCTGAGGAAGCTGCTAGAATTCTTTCTTCTATTTTGTGCTGGAGAAAAGAAAGAGACACAAAGAGGGACTCAGAGAAAGAGAAGGACTCTCCTGCCTAGGAACAAGGACAAACACCTGGATTCTTCTCCTCACTCTATTGGATATTTCAGTATTTATGCACAAAGAGAACAAGAACTTCCCTGTCCATTCATCTCTACCTCCATAATGCCTTGATAGAATGGAGTTTAGAGGTTCCTCTTGGAAACTGAGTTGAAAATCGTGTGAAACAAAACATTCAAGCCTCATAAGCTCAGCAAGCATCCAGGCCACTGTGCTGTTTGATGAGCAAGGAGCACAGCCACTATTATGTCCCCTTCCCCACATCTGTCACTCTAGCTCATTGGGCCTTTTCACCTTCCTTGCAATAAAAGATCTTCACAACATTCAGTCAAAATATGCCACGTAGAATCAGTAATAAGTATGGGAAGAAAGGGGCAGACAATTTGAGATTGAAAAGAATATATAGAGAGATCTATAATGAAAAGTGACTACTCTAAATGGCTGGTTGAAAGCATCTAGTCTTCACACAAATGGGACAAAAGAGGAAATTATGCTTTGCAGACAAATCCTAGAAATGAATGACATTATCTCCTTAAAGATTTACTACACAGGTAATATAAAATAGAAAATGGGGGTAAATTAAACTTCAAAATTCTGTGCAATAAAATTAAAGGAATTAGTTGTGCAAAAATAAACATTAAGGTATTATGCCTCTTCTAAGCCTTCACCCCTCCCAAAAAAGAGAATAGTAAGTTGTGCCCACATATCTATGTCATTTCCTGTGAAGAACATCATGTGGCACTGCTCTTTGGTTGTGTTATGCAAGACCCAGACAGCAGCGTGGTCACAGCCTTACTTTTAGGACAAAGAGTAAAGCTATAGCTGTTTGGAAAATAATGCCATTATTCCCAGCCACCATATGTATATTCTTTACTTTTGCTAATGAATACTTCACAATTTGAGAGTAAAACGTATGCAGGGTTTGTCCAAAAGCTTTCAGATTATTACATAGCATGGCCTCTAGAACCATATGCAGAACCCAGTTCATCACACAGACCACATCACCACTGACACTTCAACACAGAATCATTTCCTTGTAGCTCCCATACTAAGTCAGCAGCAGAAAGGTCCCAAGAATCACAAAAAAAGTCTGTTCCTTGGAGCATACTAATTATACTTAATTTGAATATTCCAAAAAGCCTGCTCAAAAACATAACCATCATATACTGAAGTCAGCAAATGTAGGTAATTTTGGACCACAGGTGGGAATTAATTCCCATGGAGTCCTCATTGAAGCTTGTTTGCTCTAAACTAGAAATGAAAAGGGATTTAAGAACCCAAAGAAACAAAAAGATCCTGGTATAATAGGCTTAAACTCCCAATAATCATAGTAATGAGTGCTTAAATAATCACTTGCAGATGGCTTCTCAAGACCTGGATCTAATCAACAAAGTACAAATAATTCTGCTTCTGGTAAAGGATCCTGGCTTGAAGAACTCATCACCTAAAGGAGGAATCCTGAGCTCCTCGTGCTTTTAAGCTGAAAAGGCTGTGGGAGTTGGAGATATAAACTTCATTTGCCTTTTCTTCTGTTTTCATCTTGTTCAATCACTTTGAGCTGATGGGTATTTTGACAATTGTCTGTGTACCACAGATGAATAGCTAGACTCTTCAAGTGTTCATATTTACACATGGATACTATGACATTTGTGCTCTATGCCACATAAGAGAGCTAAAATAATTCATTTGCAAGTAATAAATTGCTTCAGTGATAATGGTAAATTATTAGCTGTATTTTTATCCTGACTATCAGGGCAGTGGTGTAGGGGGGGGAAGACAGAGAGGGAACCCAAACTAAAAAGGAGACTTCAATCAGAAGGTTTTAAAGCCAAGTTGTTACAGCTTGGAAACAGACACTAAGACACAATACATGCCAGTTTCTTAGACAAATTGTTAACTGGATTTAGAATAACTCTGCTAAAGAGCCAATCTAGTAGAAGTTACAACACTGGGATTAAACTGGGAAACTTGTATGGAGTTGGCAATGAGTTTACCACTCAGAATAAAGCTTTTACACAGTATATCAGAATCATCATTCAAGTAAAGTTTCTCTAACCTTTACATCAGTAGTAATTTCCATGATTACTTGACCGTAACAATTTTTACATTCCAGAGAAGTTGCCAAAACATAGCTGGCCCTCTACATTTTTGATCCAAAAGCAGAGCTGGAACCTTTGTACTCATTCCTTTAGTCTCTTCATTATGCTGAACCCTAGCCCAGTTTTAACAATGTACCCACTGACCAAATTGAGTTGTTCTTGTTCACTTGACAAAATTCTTGTGTGAACCATGTCAAACAAACACAAACACTTTGCCCTACTACACTTACGTAATCATAATCAGAAATAGCTTTATGGCTTGTGTGATGAAAACAGTCCTTCAGAAAGCCATATTAACAGCCATTTTCTGTCCTTGATAATCCCAGAAGGAAATCTATCGGCTAAGCAAAAAAACATGAAGATAATATTCCGTATGCGATTATGTGTTTCTCCTTACTTCAGGGATTTCTGTTCTTTACAAGAAGTTTCATGTAACTTCTTTGATCTATATATGCTGGTGTTAAAATTTTAACAGCAGCATTAATTTAGTCTTGTGTGTGCAAACATATATGCACATTATCAACACACTTCAGTCTTAGCCTTTTAAAGACAAATACAACACACTGTGAGAAACCTAATATCAATATTTTTTAGTTTAAAATAAAAATGAAAATTACTCTTGTGGCTTCTATAGACAGTAAGTGGTGCAGAAGCCAGTGATAAGAGCCCAGTGTTGATGGAGACAACCTGATCCAGCGCCTCATCATCCTCAAAGTAAATAATTACTTATGTCTAATGCTCTTCATCCTCATTCATTTTATTCTAATCTGAGCTCAGAGTTGCCTCCCAAGAGTATAAAGTCACCATGGATATACTGTGTCTAGTTTCTGGGGTAACAATTTTGTGGGTTACATCACCTCCTCTGTTCATCAGCCCTGTTGGCCTTGAAAAGTACTTAACAGTACCGAAGTTCTAGACACAATGAGTGAGAAACATATCAAAAATGCTGTATTTAGCTTTATAATCATGCTATCGTTATCAGCAATACCCAGAAATAGTTACACAATTTTTAAAGGTTCTTTACATAAAAAAAATTAACACATCTAAACAGGTGGACTACCACATATGCAATATTTTATCATGTGACAGATCACTGGTTGAAAGGAAAGAGAGAAAGAGATTACATCTAGCTTAATTAGTCCTTAATTAACATACACATTTCCAAAGGCCACAAAGCATGTGAAAGCACTGAAAATAATTCTATTCTTAAAATACTGTATAGAATCAATAGGTCCTATTGGCTGACCCAGGCAAAGAAATCCTTTCTCAGAAGAAATTTTTTTGCCATAGATTTTGTTCCCGGCTGTTAAGGACTGCATGAGCAATCTGAAGGAATATATTAAGAAGTTCTCAAAGGAGCGGAAAGGAAAAACCCTCCAAATATGTTTTTCAGTACACTGCCTGCCACAGAATTTACACTTGAATTACTTAGTTTATGAGAGACTAGAATCAAAATATGACTGCAGGACCTACTGGTGACCAAGCTGATTCTTAAAACATGGTAGTCACTCCCAGATTCTTACTTGATTCTTCCTTCCCGAAAATATGCAGACCATTTCTTAGTATTAAGGCTAAAAGACTGATTGCTTAACTTTCCCCTTAGAACAGTACAACTAGCTCTTGCCATCTCAAGGGAAAAATGATAGTATTGGTTGATCAGAAATAAGAGCAGCTCTGATTTTTACAGTCTTAACTGAGATAACAAATCACTTTAACAGATCAAATTTTAAAGACATGCTGTGTGAAACAAACAAACAAAAAACCCTAAACAATTTGAAACTTTATAAGACTGTTTGCTGACCACCAGCAGCTGACCTGCCCACAGAGCAAACAAAGCCTACTAAGAATGTGGATGGTACCACCTAGTGGCGGACTTCCACTCTGTCTTGCACACTCACACAGATCTGCAATCTTGAAAGTTCCCGTTTGCCAAAGCTGTACTGGCAGTGGTATATTTGAAGAGATTATTTGGATGTAAGGAAGTCTGTTTGGTTTTGCGATAAGTACAGTGAGGCACTGGGACAGGTTGCCCAGAGGGGCAGTGGATCCCTACAGACACCCAAGTCAGGCTGAATGGGGCTCTGAGCTCCTGATGGAGCTGTAGGCATCCCTGTTCATTGCAGGGGAGTTGGACCAGTTGGCCTTTAAAGGTCACTTCTACCTGAAACAATTCCATGACTATGTTTATCAGAGAGCAGACTGTCCCTGTCAGAGTGGAAGGAAGAGTGTGACAGGAAAAGAAGTTATCTCGAAGCATCCTGAAGGGAGGACCCAGCAACTTAGGCTCCATGTGAACACTGTTCCACTGCAATTAGAAGCACTACTCCAAAGCAGAGTGGGAGCAACAGTCTGGAAGCATAAGAGAGACAGGGAGGAGTGAAAGAAGGACTCCATTCCCAGAAAAAAAAAGAAATAAATTTGAAAGTATTTTCCTACCTGGAAAATATGCCAGCTGCCTGGCCTTTTCCTAACATACCCAATGCTTACCAGAGCAGACCTTACCCTCCCCAAAAACGATTTTAGATGAAGAAAGTGTTAAACATCTACCTGTACAGCATCAAAGACATATTACTACAATTTTTTACTCCACCACAGCAGTTTCCAACTTTTTTTTCCTTACTTCACCTTTATGGCTGCCATGCATTAACATTTGTTACCTCAAGTCCTTGAACCCAGCTCCTCAGAGGTCCCCTGTAACCTTTCAACCTTTGGTCACTTCTGTCTCCACAAGCTCATCAAGAATTCAGAAAAACATTTTTAGCTAGCATTTTGTGATGCCACTCCATCTTTACTCCTTGGGAGCTATTAGTCAAAAGCACAATGGAATGGCTGAATGATCAAGGATGCAAGCGTGATGATTTAGAATCTCTGGAAGTTTATTAACCAGCAACAAGACTTTGGGATAAGACAAACTTTCTTAATCTTGCTCATCAGTAAATGGAATAGATATAAGAATAGGCTTTGTCCTTAATGTAGGAATTTTAGTTTCTAAAATTCTATTAAAAAAGAGAATTACACTTCTGGAATTCCTCAGATATTTCTCTTCCAAGCCACAAATAGTATCCTCCATACAGCTAAGCAACAAAACCTTATCATATCAACGATATCTGACAGATTAAAGTGAGATTCCAAAGATTCATGCTTGCCACAGAAATAGAGTAAAACAGAAGCCTGCTCTCAGAGATGTCAGCAGTCAGACCAGTACATTCTTCAACAGAAGCAGGAATGCAAGCACTGGACATACAAACTGTACGAAAGCAGGACTAAAAAACCCAATGTGCTTATTGTTACATATGACAGTCATTTCCCCATAAGTCATAAAAAAACAACTTAAGATATTCTTGCAGCTGTCTGTGTTCGCATAGCTAGGAAGCATCTGCTCCCATGTAAGTCCATTCAGGTTTGTCTGTAGTGCTTCACAATACCCAGGATAAATACAGGTATGGTATTAAAAACTGAACCTGGTAGTTCATGTGAAGATCACTGTCATAGCAACACATTTAATCAAATGTTTCTTGGTCTTGACATGAGACCTTCTCTTGCAAAACAGTGCTGCTAAGAATGAGAGATGTCTAGATGACATCAAGGGATTATAGAAGATGTTCATAATTACAAAAAACTATCTGGAAGTGGTCATTTATACACAGGTATGCTAGTTTCCTATCTATTCAGTGCTCTAAGGGTTTATGTGCTTACGTTGCGCTTTCTCTGCTACAGCAGCTAGAAAACTCATCAGGTTACATCCTCAAGGTAAAGTACTCTGAAAACATTTCACTTTTTTGCCAGCTTTCTCTTTTAGTAAGTATACTATTCCTTATTTTGTTCTCAATTGAAATATGTAGCAGTACTCATTTAAATAACTAGCAGGTGACTAATTTTTGAGTTCCTTAAAAATTCTATGTTTCAAAGTTCTTTTTTTTTGATCAGTGGTCTAAAACTCTACAGACTTTCCTTGGGAATTCTGAGAAATCATTTGATTTTTTTTTTTTACTACCTTTGAAAATACTTAGTTTCATTAGTTACATTTTGCAAACTTCAGATGCAGCAAGAATCCACATCTGCAGACTAAATTCAGACTGTTTCAGAAGTCTTAGTTTATATAGGCTTCTTTTATTTTCACTCATTTATCATTAATCCAAAAGCACAAGTGACTGAAAATACCACATAACATGACTCATCTTGTTCAGATACTATGCCTGTCTCACCCTGCAGGAATACAGGATTTCAAGCTTTGAGCAGAGGCTGATGAATGAAATAGAATTTCGCCTTGAACGTACCCCTGTGGATGAATCAGATGATGAAATTCAACACGAGGAAATCCCTACAGGCAAATACATAGCGCCCATCTTTGACAAGAGACTCAAGCATTTCCGGGTCATGGAAGGATCTCCTACCACATTCACTTGCAAAATTGTCGGGATACCCGTTCCCAAGGTAAGTCATTCTCAACATTAGCAGTAAAGGAATAAAAATCAACTACCTGCTATTTCCTGCACACCTCTGGAAAGCTGCATTCAGAAGGACGTATTTCTGTGTAGAGAGCTCTAACACAAATTATTTCCCCCAAACTGCTAAAGTAGCAATACTTGCTCCTGAGCCTGGATGCACTCCATGGACTGCATCACAACCATCTGACTTCAAGAAAATGTCATAAAAACAACAACAATAAAAAAAACTGCTCAGAAAATGAGAGCTAATCTGAGGTAGCCAAAAGATCCTGACAATCCCAGCAGTATAAAGGAGCCATACAACTTTCTCAGTTCAGCCTGGAATCATTCTATTTCACATTGTGACCCATCTGTAAGTTTTTCTAAGATTCTAAAGTTTGTACAAGCAACTGGCCCGATCCTGTCATGTTTTTAATCTACATTGCTACTGTCACTATTTGACTTCAGAGCAAGTGTAAGCCACTGTTTTTTCCCCTCATCAGATATACTGGTTCAAGGATGGCAAGCAGATTTCCAAGAAAAACACACATTACAAAATGAGCAGAGAAGAAGATGGAACATGTTCTTTACATATTGAAGCTGCTACTAATGATGATGATGGCAACTATACTATTATGGCTGCAAACCCACAAGTAAGGCAGTTCATTTTCCTCCATTAAAAACACTTGCTTCGTCTAATATATATGTTAGAAACATAGATCAGGCCACCTAGTCTGAGTTTGAATAGTAACCGTATCAAAATTCAGATTTTTCAGATTCTTCAATCACTAAGGACATGTTTTCACGTTAGTACCTCCTGTCCTACTTCCAACACCCTCCCCCTGACATTGCAGTCAGATACCTTTTGAGATATGGGGACAAGGCAGACATAACACTTCAGGCAGAAAAAGTAGAGTAAGGGAAAACAAACAGGTACATTTAATCTAAAATCATTACTAAGCAATTATTCTTTATCTAGGCTGCATAAATATGGATCTGCAAATAGACTTGTGTCCTAACACCATTCCCCTTCACTCTGTGCTAGTTCAGCTTGTCATTTTAGTAGCACAGACAACTAAATCATGCAACTTCTTCTAGCTGAAGCTTTCCCCTCAATTCTGAGTTATACTTCCACCCAGCTACTCCTCGGCTTCCATGTGGCTGTACAAGCAAAAATTATGCTAGTACAAAGTCAGTAACAGACAGTACCTGTGGAGATACAGCAGCAAGAATGAACGAGTAGGGACAGATGCTACTCAAGCTGGTGTAATACTACAATGCAACAGAAAGCACAGCGCTGATAGCACAGTAGCAAAATCCTAGGCTGCAGTAAGTAAGGGTACACTCACATACAGCAGCTAGGAACACAGAAATAAAAGAAAGAAGCTCCTTACCCTTAAGAAGGCCTCAGGTACACAAGGAACTCCATGAAAATACCCTCACCTCCACTGCCAACCCTTAAATGAGGTCTGGGAAGGTGTGGATCCTGGCTCCACCCCTTCCAGTCATTCAGCTGCGTTACGTGCACCTGAGTTCCACTGGGTTGGCCCTGCCTTCCCACCAGGTGTTCAATCACTGGTTTAAGCCATGACTCAGCATTTCCACTACAGCTGGTTTACATGGTTGCTGCTAAACGTATTGTCATAGCCCTGAAGAGTTGAAGGAACTCCTACCTCCTCTGCAGTCGACCACACATTGATAGCGCTTGCTTTTAAGAAGCAATTATACTTAACTCACTTATATAATGAAAATAAATTCTAATGCATGGTAAATATTAAATATTTATACTTTACAACTGAGTGAGCTATTAACTAACTATTATTTCTTCTTCCATTGCGATTTGCAGGGGAGAGTAAGTTGTTCAGGCCACTTGATGGTTCAGAGCATCCCTGTTCGAGGCCGACTATCAACACTTCAGCCTCACAGGTAAAGCCATTCAAAATAAGCAGTTGCTATAACTCCACACATTCTATTTCAGTTCTCAACTAAAATGTGGAAATAATGGCAGTCTTTACCTCTCAACATCTCAGTTCTAGAATGTAACGTTTTTGAAGGTCATCTTCAAACGCTTGGGTAAAGTATTATTTCACTTGTTGTACTGGAGTTAGAGGAAAGGCTTGGATTAGAAAGATGAAATTTAGCCAAAAAAAAGGGCAAAAAAAAAAACCCAACAAAGAGCAGCTTGGAAACCCAATGATACTATGTGATATAGTTCATTCGATAATCTCTCTAAATAGAAAATACGTGATATTCAATCATAATGTAATTTTAAATTACAATCCATGCATTTCTTCCTGCCCTTTAATTTAGCTCAAGCTATCTTTATACTTTTCTACAATTTTCTTCTTTATTCAACATTAAAAAAGGATTTGGCTTCCAAACATATACATGCAGTTTTTGTGTTGTAGAGCACGCCCCCGGGTGCCAGAAGGAGGAGACAAAGAAGCAGTTCAAGAACGCTTTTTCAGGCCATACTTCCTCCAGGCTCCAGGTGACATGGTAGCACATGAAGGGAGACTTTGTAGGCTGGATTGTAAGGTATTAATTCTTTCCTCTGGTCTTTTTTTTTTTGTTGTTGTTGTTGTTTAATTCTTGCTTCTATATGTGTTTTCATTGTAGGTGTTTTTATTGTTAGCATAAACACTTTCTGTTGAAGTGTCAATACTTCCATGTTTAAAATTATTGCTTATTACCATTCTCTCTGAACTGATCCAGGGGATTTCTTTTCAACACACGCTATATGGCATGAAGAACGCAAAGAACACAATCCCAAAAAACAAAGGTTCAGTTAGGGGGTTGTTCAAGCTGCTAGATTTGTTCACTGTGTCCTTTAACAGTCTAAACAGCAGAAGCTCAACTGGAAATGCCAGGTCTTTTGACCATATTTTGAGATTCTTGAACTTAATCCATAATAGTATAAATTCACATGAAAAGAGTGTTCAGCACATTGTGTTCTGTTCAAAAGTGTTCCCATTGTATTAGACTGAAGATTAATACTCCTGAGAAAGAGGGAACAAAGCCCAGTTCATTTTATGCTTCCCTAGCTTGAAACATCCCAATTTACGTATTCAAATCTCCACATAACAGAGTTGTCACAGATTACAGTACGCATAATGAGCATCCAGTTATTAAACAGCATTAAGAAATGTGTCTGCTCCAACAGATTGGTAGTTCCTCTATATCCCAGTAGCACAAACAGGATGGTGGTAGTGCTGATCCTGACCTCTTTGATGCTCCAAAATGTGTCCTACTCTGAAGAGAGTAGAAGCTATGGAACGGATGTTAATGCTTCCCTGAAGATGAATAAGGTCAATTACTACTTAATTTATAACGTAAAGTTTGCTAGGGAACATGCCAAAGAATTTGGCTATTCTTAGCTCTGCTATCCAGGCAGAACTTTTGAAGCCTTAAAGCACGTCTGGTATTGCACAGATCTAGAAGAAAGCAGTCCTCGTTCAAGCAAATGCCACATCCTTCTCTCCCTAGTTTGTAGAACATTGTACGGAAGGGAATGTTTTGGACATGAGTAAGTACTTTTATCTATTGGAAAGATCTTGAGAAGTATAATACAGTCTTCTAATCTTTCTAAAATGCTTAATTTGTCTTGTTACGAAGCATGCAGCTTAACAGCTACAAAGAACCTATATTCTCCACCAAAAATTATGAAATACGAAGCCATTTGTATAAAATACTTTTTAATGTCTGTTAAATTGAGTGGGTTTGATTTACAATCATCATCAACTACAACAAAAAAAAGTAGTATATACTTAGGAGGGAGTCTGATTATATAATCAAGTTTTGTCCTTTCTGACTAAGAAAAATATAGGCATTTCAATGTATTTGTTTCTCCTGGGATTTGTTTTTTGCTTTTATCCTTTTTGGAAATAATCAGCAAAAAAACAGAAGCTGACGTTATTCAGACTGCATCTGAATTAAAGCTCACCCACTAACTTAGTAAAATATGTTTGTCAGTTTGACATTTGCCTCTAGCTATTTCATTGTCTGTCAGGTGAGTGGATTACCAACGCCAGACCTGACGTGGCTTCTGAATGGCAAACCTGTGTTACCAGATGGTACCCACAAGATGCTGGTCAGAGAGACTGGAGTTCACTCCTTGCTTATTGATCCTCTCTCACAAAATGATGCTGGAACTTATACTTGCCTTGCCACTAATAAAACAGGACAAAATTCATTTAGTCTGGAGCTGACTGTTGTAGGTAAGAATCATTGGAAAACTACTCACAGTACTGCTGTTATTTTCAGAAATCCCCTACCTAATCTTCCTACAGATAAGCATAAAACAATAGTTAATTCACTGATAGTAGAGCTGTTAAACAGTAGTGTTACAGCTGCAGGAGACAAATGGACCTGGTAGGTGCATTCCTATTACTAGCAGAGAGCTGTAAGAATTCTGAATCTTCATTACTTTACTTCTCTTGTGTCAGAAAAATGACATTCTTAATTTTCTCCCCAGAAAATGCCTAGAGTCTGAATTCATAAAATACGTAGAGGTCTTCTAGATCCCTGTCCCAGTTTCATTGATTTTAAAAGTAAATTTGAATAAAAGAAATTCAAATTTGAATATTTTTCTATAATAAAACCTTGCAAGGTGTGAGCTACTGAAATCCATAGATTGGGCATTAATTTCCTGCTCTGGTAGTAGGTTCAGACCCATGCCTACGCACATGCATACATTTAATGAACAACAGCTCTGCATGTTTCTTCTTCTATGTTCTCTCACAGAGGCTACAGTCATGGCTTTTCACTTTCCTTCCACTATCCCATTAAAAAATTTGCAGCCTATTTCAGAATCACAGTTTTTGATTGCGTTCTTCTACACTGTCCAATGACAATCGAGGAGTACAGTATCTATTGTTCACTAGTTCTGTTTCTTTTTCCAGCGAAGGAAGTAAAAAAAGCTCCCATGTTTTTGGAGAAGCTTCAGAACTGTGGTGTTCCTGAAGGGTACCCAGTCAGATTAGAGTGCAGGGTTGTGGGAATGCCGCCTCCTGTATTTTACTGGAAGAAGGATAATGAAACCATCCCATCAAACAGAGAGAGAATGAGGTACTGTAACAGCATATCCATGACTGGAGTTTCTTATAGCCAGACCAACTGTTTTTATCACACAGCTTTTCACTGAAACAGGTGGTGCTCTTCTTAAAACTATTTCTTTCTCCCACATGAAGTTTTAAAATGGTGGCTTCACTGTGTGACATGGAGAGCTATGTCCTTGGTACAGAAAAAGGCATGGAGCATAATGTGCCAATGCCTCAGAGGGTAGCAATAAGCCTTTTGGGCCACAGGCATGATAAATATCTTTTTATTAAATATATTACAGTATTTTTTTCATGGGTTTTAGCAGCTTCTTTGCTCTCTAAACTATTTTTTCCCCAGCTAAGCTCTAAATATAAATGAATTCAAACTCAGAACAGTTAGAATGTGGTCGTGAATGCTACACAGCATGGAATAACAGAGAGCTTAGCACATCAGATATGGAAGCTGATAACAAAGCTTGGTCACAAACACAGGCAAAGACTTTGATCCTCTCTTAAAAAATGCAACAGTGATCAGGTTCAGCTCTGCCATTCAAATACATTGCTATTTCTTATTTTTCAAAAAACTTATTAGTGTTTGTAGCCATGATTAAAATAATTGTTTGTTTGTTCAAAAAGGTTAATGCCTCAGCATATACGTGATTTTAGTTGGCTCCAACTACTGATCTTATACAGACATTGGCCCTTTGCTATCAACTACAAAAAGGACTGCATTTTCACATGCGTAGCCTGCAGTCTCTCTGCAAAGAAAACTGACTCAGCAGCAGCATTTGTTGTGACAGGAAAGTTTACTTGATACAATCTTCCAGTGGGTTTTGGGCCCCTCACTACAAGACAGATGTTGAGGTGCTGGAGTGTGCCCAGAGAAGGGCAATGAAGGTAACGAAACGTGTGGAGCATATGTCTTATGGGGAGTGGCTGAAGGAACTGGGATTGTTCAGTCTGGAGAGGAGGAGGTTCAGGTGAGACCTTGTTGCTCTCTACAACTACCTGAAAGGAGGTTGTGACAAGGTGGGAGTTGGTTTCTTCTGTCAGGTAACAGAGATAGGATGAGAGGTAATGGCCTCAAATTATGCCAGGGGAGGTTCAGTTTGGATATTAAGAAAAATTCTTGACCACTCCTGTGGAGAAGTATTGGAACAGGCAGCCCAGGGAAGTGGTAGAGTCACTATCTCTGGAGGTGTTCAAGAAACACATAAGTGTGATGCTTAGGGACATGTGTTAGTGGACAGGGTGGTGATGGGTTGACAGTTGGACTAGATGATCTTTTAGAAGACTTTTCCAACCTTAATGATTCTATGGATCCAAGAGATCTTTTGTATCAAGATATAGACATGCATGAGTTTCTGTACTACTCTGTCTTAGCATAAAGCAAATTACATAGTGCTGGTAGAAAGGCTGAATGTTCCTGTTATTAGGAGCTGCCTAAAGCACAAATTGTCTTCTACCTGAAATTTTGTGTTTTGGTGTTTCATTTCAGTTTACATGAAAGCAAAACTTCAAATTTCAAAACATCCTCCAATTCCAAGCATGCTGATGTGCTTATCTCCCACTTCTTCCCTTATACTGAGGGAAACACTTGGATTAATAAAACAACCAACCACAGTCTACAGGACAGAGGAACCTCAGTTCTCTGATACACTACCAAAAATTTTTTTTTCCTGAGAATTGTGGCCAAAAAGCCATGGATTGCTAAAGAGCAAATGGAAAGGAGACAATAATGAAACAAATTTCACTCTGAATGTTGTTCAAATTCATCTTCAAGATTCTGCCATTCAGGCATTTCTCTTTTTGAAAAGGGTGCCATGAGAAAGTTTGACTGGCTCTGATTACTGTTGTGAAAACACCACAACTTTGCACAAATGTTATTCTTCTAGCTTCTGTGCTTGAAAAAAAAATATAGTATGACTCACCAGCAGCTTTGCAGGGGCTTATTTCATTGGAATTCAATAAGCAATTCCAATATTAGCACATACATAATAAAAACACCATGGCTTTTCACAGCTGAAAGGAGCAAGAATAGATTTCAGCTGCTCAGATTATTGTCTGGGGCTATCCTGAAAGTAAGTCTACTGAGTGTAAAGGTCATAGTCTGATACTTCTTTGGGAACAGAAGTTGTGACTTTTTTGTTTCATAGTTGATATACATATTGCAAAATCTCAGAGATGACATGCTCTTGACAAATTCTAACCCTAAAAAACTTGTTTTCCCAGCATGCACCAAGATACAACAGGGTATGTCTGCCTTCTGATTCAGCCTGCCAGGAAAGCAGATGCTGGCTGGTATACCTTGTCTGCAAAAAACGAAGCTGGTATTGTCTCTTGTACTGCTAGACTTGACATATATGGTAAGTACTGGCTAGTAAATAAAACAAATCAGAATTTATTTTCTTTGACAGTCCTAGCTCTCACCTAATTCTTTGTTCTTATATTGCCAGTTTTGCCATGGATTAGACATTACAGTATCACTGCATGACTCCATTTTAACATGGCCACCAGGAGGAGATAGAACAATGCAGTTAAATTATGAGATTACTTGCCATTAAACAGATGTGGGAGAGGAAAAACGTTGTACAGTAGTTGTTACTTCTGCTTTTCACCTTCCGCGGACATGTAAAAGTACAATAAATGTGTATTCAGGTTAAGCCTTACTTCTGTTCCTTTAGAGGCACATAGCAGTGCTCCTGCACTGACCTGAGAAAGAATAACATAGTAGACCCCTTCTTCCAGGGAGTAGGTATGATACAAACTACACCCAAGTAATGCAAGCTAGCTAAGATGGTAATGTGCTGATCCAAGACCCAAAAGGCCTAAAGGCCTAAGATCTATGCAAGATACATGTACTAGTTAAGGTAATTTGTATACATCAACAAAAAACAAAAAACAAACAAACAAAACTTTTGATTACTTAAGCAATAAAAATAAAACAGAAGACACATGCCACAAAATATGGGGTTATATCCATACCCTCAAAAATAGTTTTCAATCTTGTTTTCTTATTTAAAAAAAAAGAATGAATGAAACTTATCAGGGCTAACCATGGGTCATCAGTGCATCTCTGTAAGTTTTCTGCCACCTTGTGGTGATACAAACAACGGTAATTCAATATTCAAGAGGGCTGAGCAGAGATTGATTGAAAAACAAACACACAAAATGAAAAGTAATTCCTCAGGTATCTAAATGTGGGCAGACAAATTAAGTTTTTATATGAACAGGTAAAGTAATGAGAGTATTGATTTCAAAAATAAATACCACCAAAAGAAAAGCCAGAAAAAAAAGTCCCCCAAGGGATGGAATAGTACAAAATGAGAGCTATGTCCTGTTTGTTTCTCTCTGCTCGTGCTGTAATGTGTCTTTTGTTTTGCTTGCAAGAGCTTGGAGAAAGCGTCACGGATTAAATGATTCATTTTTGGACTTACTGAAATTCATGTGAAAATTACTATTGAATTGAAAAGGGATGGAAATTTGTCCATTAATATTTTAATAAAAATACTCAATGTAAATGATGCAGATGGTAATATATGAAGGAACAGACTCAATTCAGAACAAATTGCTGTGCTCCTTTCAAGGATGTTGGAAGGAACTTAGCAGTTGTGCACATTGACTTCTGCTGTTTCACTGCTAACTTATTCAGAGGTTTATGCAGCCTATTCTGTTTTTGTTACTTCAGCTCAGTGGCATCATCAGATTCCGCAACAAATAAAGCTTCGACCTGGGAGTAGCCGATATGCAAACCTTACTGGCCAAGGACTCGACATTTATTCTGGCTTCCCAACTACTGAAAGCCCTGTGTTGTTTTCATCCCCAACTCAAAAGATGGTGGAAAGCGATGAACTTTGAAAAAACCAAATGAACAATGGTTCCAGTTACACTTGCAGAAATACTAGAACTGAAAAAAAAATAAAGAGGTACAAGTCAAGATGCTCAAGGTTTACAAGCGACTTGTTTGTAATTAAGTGTACTGCTGCTGCAAATTTTGCAAGTAACATATACAAGACTTTCGCATAGTATTTTTCTGCAGGATAATTGTGGTATGGAGTGTTGTGCAATAAATTCAGTACTGTGTAGTTTGCTAAGAATTACATAGTAAACAGTTTTCAGCACTTAAAAGCCAATACCACTTCTACTGCTAGAATTAAAGCTACTCTCCTGTAGCAAGCTACGTTAAGGATTGGTGATGTTTTGCTGGAATACTGCCCAGTGAAAACACTGATATTACAATAACAACAATCCTGAATGAGGGTAAACAACATGACTTTGAATGTAATTCTAAAAAAAAAAAAAAAAAAAAAAAAGCCAGATAATCACAAAGCACAAGTACAAGGAAAAAGATGTATCTCATTTTTATATATGATTAAACCAGATAATCTTATAATTGTTGAACTCAAGTCTAGATAAGTATAGAATTCCATGTAGGTACAGCTGTATACCTTATATATTTATATTTGTGTGCGTGTGTATACTCCATGAACTGTGTACTCATGGCATAATGATTCATAAAGTAAGGTACAGGACATATGCCCAGGGCTCTAACATAGGAAAGTAATCTTCCTGTAGTCTGAAGCATGTTCTGTAGAACTCACAACTGAAACTATTTTCCAGATGTGCGTCGTATTTTTTTTGCCTTACATTGGTAGTGATTCTCTGCTTTTAAACATAAATTCATACCAAGCTTGTAACTTCAGGGTTTTCAAATATCAGTCTCTTTCTTCCCGTTTTTAATGTGACTGAAAGAAAAGTATCTACCATATACCTCATTTTTTCCTCTAACTGAAAAGGAATTATGATCTGCTGGAAATCAATGATTTCATCATCATTTAGGAAATAATGACAAGTATGGTGTCTACTATTAAGACAGCAAATTCCATTAATACACAAAAATCTACGGACTTAATGTACAAAGAGCTAAAAAAAAAATTGTACTATAACTAATAGGAGTATATAAGAATCTAATGAAGATGCAACAGAAGGTGTTCAGAACACTTAATTGATTTAAACACATTGAGCATCTGCACAGTTGTACAGCGTTTAGAATCTGCAGCTGTCTAAGATTATTTCTTGCTTCTAAGTTATTGTTATCTCTCTTCTATGGGCAAGAAAAATTAAAAGATGAAATATGAAACAAAAAATTAACAGCTACTATTGGTTTAGATCTTATTTGGATTTTTTTTCAAAGTTACAAGTGTAACTTAAAAAATTACAAATTCAAAGAAAACAATGAGGAATTATCTTAAGAGTGGAAGGATACTGGATGTGGACAGAGACTTGAGAAAGAGAAAGCCTTTAATCCCTGGATTGCCTACACAAGCAATTTATGATATTGCTAACTGTTGGTTCCCTAAAGATGCATGGGAAGTGAATTTATTGTATTGTTCCATTTCCTATGGGACTACCATAACAAAAAGCTACCATAACATAAACTCACCATTACAACTTCCCTGCTTTTGTTGGAAATCTCATGTATGATTCACCCCAGACTGAGCAGATCAGGAAGCTAAAATATATTCTTATCCTGACAGACAATACAAGATACAGTCACTTCAGCAAGAAAGCAGAAATGCCAGTTGTTGCTGATGTTGTATCTCCTTTTTAGCAAGTAAGATAAAACTAATCGCTATGAAAAGCAGTACATTAATTCAAGTTACTTCAGTTATGAGATGCTCAGTTTAAGACAAATTGTAGGCCTCCAGAATAGAGAAGCCCTTGTTCCTCTGTTTTTCACTTGTTCTTAGGATGGCTTAGTGAGTCAAAGTTGGTAAAAATAATAATGAAAATAAAAATTAAAAAATTAAAAGATTCCTGTATTTGTAACTACTCTTGAGAAAATAATCCAAAGAAAGTTATTGGATTTTATTTAACTCAGTGCTGTTGGGAAGAAGGATGAGAGAGAATTAAGGCACAAAAGATCTATTTCCAGTCTTCTCATTACTTCATGCCAGAAGTGAAAAGTGGATTTTGATCCAAAGTATTTAAAACTGGATATCGTTCATCAGGCTTTGTACCTAGCAAAGGGTTAGTCAAGCTCTTTTCCTCTTTAGAACACAACCGTGGGCCCCTTGCCTAGCTTTAAGGGATTGGACCAGATGATTTCCTGAGGTTCCTTCCAACCCGAATCATCCTATATGTCCTACATTATTTTACTTTCCTCTGCCTGCCTGAATATCCTATATGGATAAAGTTTCCTATTGACTGAGTAGAAACAGGCACAAGCTTCTCCTTCTGGCTGTGATAAATCCCACTACGCAATTCTAGCAAGAGTAAGCATGATATCTGATTATTTTTTTTTTTACATAGTTTAAAAGAATAATAGTACCTGTTATTTGCAAATACTTGGTTACCAGTTCTAGAATCATACCTGTGAATATTACTGACATTAGTAGCAATTCTCACGTTTTGTAACATCAGACATCATGTCCAAGAACGTGGCACAAACCAAAAGACAAAGAGCACGGATAAAAGATGTAAACCATATCTTTTCATCATTTTTTCAGTGGAATCTCTCTTGACTTATGTAATTATAATTTGAGCACGCAAGCTGAAGGATAAGTGATACGTTTTTTTAAATGTACTTTTTGTTCTTGTTGTTGAGGCAGACAAGAGCTACTACTTTTCCCAAAAATTCGTATAAGGATTAATTCTAAGTCATTAAATAAGAGGCCCCTGCAGATTCACAGCAAACTAGGCTACAGAGTGCATCACCAAAATCTGTCACCTGAACTATAAATATTCTCTCTTTGGCAGTATTTTTTTGCAGAAGGATCAAATTCTTATCCATCACACTTCCCTACATAATGTATAAGTCAGAGAAATTACTTTCAGTGCATCTGACATAAATCAAATCAGAATCTGATCCCAAACAAATAGCCTGTAGTCATTAACTTTTGTCTATTAATTGCTGCAGAACATTTGTCCTTTGCATATTCTGAGCCCAGACAATGAGTGTGTAAACAAAGCTTAGTGAATGGATGTAAATGCTGCTAATTAGCAGAACTAATGTGCTCATCATAAAGAAGATGCAAAAATGATGCTTATCTTGTTGACTGATGGAAAAGCCAACAGGAAAAATCACTTGCGTAAGCAGTAGAGACAACACTGAGTTGTCACAAAACTTGATGTTGTTTGAGTTCATGTGCCATGAAGGTATCATACTGTGTCAAGATACACTACACGCTATGCAATTGTGCTCTCTTCCTGAACAGCTTGACTTTTCATTGTTTTTGTTCAATTGAATAGCTGATTTGAT
Source organism: Gallus gallus (assembly GCF_016699485.2). NCBI lineage: Eukaryota > Metazoa > Chordata > Aves > Galliformes > Phasianidae > Gallus > Gallus gallus. The sequence goes on from NC_052537.1 coordinate 11,296,590, forward strand.
TTCACACTAACATGATATTTCATTCTCTTATTTAGGGCAGGCTCCTGCAACAATAAAAATCAATGTTAGAGCATTTACTGGAATCAGTGTTAGCTATTATCTTCCAAAAGTCCATTAAATCACCACAATGTGAAACATAACATTGTATCGATGAGATACAGAAATACTCATTTTTGTAAACTTTCAGTAACACATCATTTTTCTGATTCAGATTCTTGTGGGTTTACTTAGTTTCTTGTTCCCTTCCAGTCCTGTTTTTGTATGTGACCAGATACACAATATATTTCAAAGAACAGCAGAAATAACTTCTATTCTGTGATTCTAGAAGGTAGAAGTATTTGCTTTAAAATTTTTGGCCTACCTTGGTACAGACACAGTCCTCAGCAGCATCATATGACAGTTTGCATTAACACCAATAGACTTCTTGCCTTAAAACAGCTAGACTGAGATAATTTGCTTGCATGCAGACAGTGGAACGTACCTTCTGAATGATTCCTATACACTAGTGTGAAGAGGAGAGCACACGATCTAAATCATAAAAATCAAGTCTCCAGCCTCTTTCATAATATCTAAGCAGTTGCCAATTGCAATTGTTTACAGTAAAAACAGATATTGCAAAGGAGCAAATCTGAAATAAGAGTTACTAAAAGTACTGTGCTCTTAAGGTTAAAAAAACATCAGTCTCAAGACAATGACTTCATACAAAATGATTAGTAAGACCTAATGAAATTTTTTAATTGTTAAATATTGAATGAGTGATCCACTGTTAGTTGCCTTACTATTTCCAGTACAGATATGGTCACTTTGAGCCTTAAAATTCTATTTTATATTTTTGTCTTGATTACAGTTGATATTTTTTATTTTTTGATCCAAAGTCATTCTCAATGGGAAAATAGTGCTAACATCGGTTTGAAAGTGCATTCAGTGCATACAAAAGGAAGAAACAAATGCCCAAATGTCCAGGAATGTATCTCCTTTCATCTTAACTTAAATAAATGCTTCGGAGTTACATATGAGAGTGTGTCTGTGATGTGTTGAAGTAATTGCAAAAGTGTGGAGCAAAACCAGAGGTTTCTACAGAACTCAGATGTGACAGCTAATGAAATTAATGCATTTAGACTTCACATTATTTAGAAGAAAATCATAAAGTACTGCCAAGTCAGGGATATAGTAGACACAACGTTAGCGTATAGCTGTGACATACAGTTGCTGTTTTTTCTAAATATCAGTTTGCTCTTGTTTTAAATTACGCGTTCTTCACCCAATAACCTCTCTCCTCAATCAAATTTTAAAAGGGCAAGTTTTATCAGGGGAACCAGAGCAGAAGCTAAGGTGTCTTTAAGACAGTCTGAACATTCAAAAGATCTGTAGGGTTGTCTGATTATCGGCATCTTGTAGAATTCATCCCCAACACCTGTATTTGGGCATATCCTTCTATTTTACAGACTGGCAGAGATGAACTCCACTGTATCTCATAAATTCCTTTACCATGTTGCATCATGTTCAGCCAGCAGCACCCACACAACACCCACAGAAATGCCCAGTTATTGGATCTAGGACCAAAGCTCCTCTGTGCAGTAAGCAGGGCACTGGAGAGTGTTACAGAAGATTTATTTTTTTTCACCCTTTAGCTCTGTATGCAGTTCTTCAATAAATGAAAAGTGAATGAAGCTGCAGAAGCAAAACTAATACTACAAAGAAGATGGATTTTATAGTCTTGATATAGAAGGCAACGGGGGGGGGGGGGGGGGGGGGGGAGCATTCTATTACATTTGCTGGTCTTGATTTTACTGTCCCATTTAACCATGTTTCTCCATTCCTGCACAGATTAATTCTTGTGTACATCTGTAACTGCTAGGTCAGAGACAACGTTCATAAGGACATTTTAGCCCTGCTACAGCTCCACACATGTATTGTCACTTCCTCTGAGCAGTAAAAGCTGCTTTTAAAAATGCCCCTATACTTCAAGTCCATGATAGTATTGAAGAAATAACATCATACAAATAACCTTTGGGCCATACATGCTACAGATTTCAGTGGAGGTCTCCATTTATTTCAGTGTGAAATTATGTTCAGAAACAGATCATTCACTAAGATTATACCATCTTCTAACAGTATATGACTATTTTTTTTTTCTTTTTTAAATAAAGAAATGGAGAAATATCAAAGACATTTTGAAATCTTGAAAAACTGACTATGGATTTCAGACTGCAGGAAGCCATTCTAATATGGACTTCTTTTTGTTATTTGGAGTTACATATGCAGACATCTTAAGCAAATTCTGTGTAAGTTAAGATTTACTTTGCATGTTAATTTCTGTACAAATGAAAACTAAAAGACAAATTGGAAAAAAAATTACTAGTATACAAAATACTAAAATGTATTACTTGGTAGAAAATATTTAAATATTATACATATGGGTTTTGCTTTGGGTTTTTTAAAAACTATGTTTTCTTGAAACTCAATTAAAGTTAAAAACATAAAGCTTTCTTTTTTTAAATGAAATCATATGTCTTTAATATCTATGTAGAGGAAGCATTGGACTGTTTCTTCAATGAATAAATGTGTTTTTGTTCTCAGTGCATTTGCTTTGTTTCCTGGGTATTTTATAGATACAACAACTTAGCAAAACGAAGCTGTTTTGAAAATTCTTAATGAGTTTTTAAAGTCTAGATAAAGCCATTCCTAAACTAAAACTGAGAATTGCATCTGTATTGCCCAGCCAAAATAGATTGAAACCTAAGTGCAATGGTACTCATCATCTTAAGGCAGAAGCGTATCTTTGGAATGTTAAGAATATGGCTGGAAATCATGTTCTTTTTAATTGCTGCCTAGTGGATCACATCACAACAATGACTTCACTGAAGATTTCACTACAGAAGTTCTACTTAACAGGGTACAGGAAACACTAGAACAGCTAAAAATTAAAAAACAAACAAACAAACAACCCAGTAACGATATCCATGCGTCCCTACACAAAAAAGCTGTAACATCACTGACCTTACAAGGCTATAACTAAAGACTATAACATTTTTATTTTTCATTATGCATGTACTGCAGCACCATTTAGGTACTCCGGTCAACTGAACTTTGTTCATTACAGGTGTATAGTACCAAATGGTCTGTGCCTTAAAAATGGTCCAACAGAAAAGATAAACCTAAAAAGCTGGAATTAATTGAAGTGATAAGACATACTAATACGTACCCACTGGTAGCTGCAATAGCTAGATGGGAAGAAATCACTGCCTTTTAGTTGCTAATATACTTTTATGGAACACGCTACCCTAGTTCCATTTCCAGACCATGAATAGTCACTGCAGTTGCAAACATCTCTCTGTCATCTCAGGTCAAACTGAAAAATAACTCCAGCAACCTTGTTTAAAAAAAGGGTGAAATGATTAAAAGAATCATAAGAATAAGACCATCTCTGCTAGTTCAAAGAGTAAACACCAGAATGCAGTTTGAACCTTCTGGAAGAACAGAGGTTAATTTCCCACAGATAGTTCATTAGAACTGCACACTGAATTTCAATAGTGAAACACGTATGTGTTTAGCAAGCAACAAGTATTTAATGAAGAAAGAATTTCTGATCCTCTGTGTATTCATAATGTGACTCTAGAACTACTATATACTAATATTACAAGAAGAAATATATCTCAGGCTTGCACTTCTCAGTGGGACAGAAATCTGTAAGCAGAAAAAATTCTGCATGTAAGAACACATCAAGCTCTGCACATGTGAAGTCATTTGAAGGCCGACTGGAAGCAATAATTTATTGGAGGGGGTAAGTGGGGCCATGTCATTAAGGACTAGTACAGAAGAAGGGTCACAGTTATCATCTGACAAGCATCAAACAGTCAGCGGGAAATAAAGTACTCTGGAGCAAAGATGAAATCCACGTTAAATGGCCAAGTGATCATTTCACAGAGTCACTGAAATATTAGCGAAGAAAAGCAGTTAAGAGATGCCAATGTCTTCCTGAATGGTTACTGAGTTTGAGATGTCTAAACCACTGCTTGCTCTTCACACTGCAGTCAAAAAGAGCTTTTCATGTTTAAAATTCCCCCTCGTCTCCTCCAGAAGACCTTTGACAGATAACACACAGTCAGCTACAAAGAACTTACTCTACTGCCATCAGTGCTGTAAGTAAATTAGAAATCCCAACTTCCAACTCAACACTGAACTCTCACAAGAAAAAAAATTACTGAATTGCCACACCATTCTGTAAAAGCATGTTTCAGTTACTAATGAAACAGTTACTAATTATTATTAGTTAAAAAAGAATTAAAACACTCACTTCTCACTATCAAAATCAAATTTAAGAAAATGGAGATTATATTATTCAATGGCACAGGCTGATCTATAAAGCATTGAAAAAGCTATCCTCTGCGCTGAAGTGCTTTTTAAGGCTTCACTTTCAATTGTTAACAATTTAGGTAACATAACCACAGATTTGGTTGGCTCCTCTTTGTGTGAGCTTACTATCATTTAAACATCATCACAAGAACATTCACTGTTTTTGTGATTATTTCAGTCATCAGACTATCTACTATTAGTAGACAGTGTATTACAACGCTGAATGGGAGAAACAAAATGGATGAGACATGATGGTTATATACTTTTATGTACGCTACACATAAACTGCAACATCACATCCCAAAACTAAAATCATATACCAGCAGTGCAGAAACAAATTGCTACTGTTCTTGTACACTGCCCTGGTGTTTATACTTTCATATAAATTAGTATACTCCCCACATAGGGTTTAGCAGCCTATTTCTCACTAAGCCAAGATTTCTATGTCACAGAATTGCACAGTCTATTTGCATTATATTCCTATTTCAGGATGGAAAATCCATTGCTGTGCAAGCAGTGCAGTTAACGCAATTTCTGCCCAAAGTTTACACTAATAAATTACCCTAGGATGGCACATCATTCATATCATTTAATCATTTGAGGACTGCGTTGATCATACCTGAATATGACAAAGAACTTCTTTAATGTAGGGGTGGCAGAGCGCTGGAACAGGCTGCCCAGAACGGCTGCGGAGTCTCCTTCTCTGGAGACATTCAAAACCTGCCTGGATGCCTACTTGTGTAACCCACTGTAGGGAAGCTGCTTTAGCAGGGGATGGGGCTTGGTAATCTCCAGAAGTCCCTTTGAACCTCTACAATTCTGTAATACAGAGAAATTGGTCACTTAACAATGATGACTTTTCCAACAGTATTAACTCGTGTGTGACTAACAACTGCTTCTATACTCTCTGTATAAACTTCCGTAAAGAAATCAGCAAATAACATGACTTTGTATTCCCAGAAGGCTGAAACCACATAAAGAGCTAATGTAATTCATAAGTAAAAGCCCGCATTTTAATAATTGCCCTAATCACTACAGAACATAGAAAAGCTAAAGTATACATTAAAAAATATTCCTGAATATCAGTGATTAAGGGAGAAATTTGCTCAGAATATATTTGTTTTCACGTCTGTATTTGTTTAACCTGGACCTGAAAGTCTGTCCCAGCCACTTTTACTCCACAGTCCAACTTGTGGCTTTGGAAGTGTACTGTTCTGCAAGACACTGATCAAAGGCAAAACATCACAATGAAGGTTCAGGGAGATGACAGATAATGTCAGGTCTCATATATAACAGTTCCTGTAGCAGAGTCCCTTTCCCCCAAAACAGAGCTTAGTTCCTATTGCTGCTTCAATTCCACCCTCTCCTCCCCCATTGAAAGCTACTTAATTGTTGCAAATAGCTCCTATCAAAAATTCCATTTTTATTTTAAGATTCTTTCAAATGACAAGATATGGCAGCAGGCAGCAGGGAACCTGCCAGCCTTCCCTGCTGGAAATCTACCACCAGTTGTTTTGGGACAGCAGCTCCTTTTCTCCTTCTCCCAGATGGCTAACACTAGCAAAGGGCTTGTTTCTGGAAACTCCCAACAGCCACACCAGCAGAAGTGTCCTTCCTCTTCACAGTCTGCTGTCATCATAACAGGCATCTGCAGCCAGACCTTTGTGGACACATCTGCTGTTCTGCTCCTACTCTTTATTTCTTTACTTTCCCAGCCTCCTTTCCCTAGCTCTTCTGCCTTTTCTATCCAGATCCCTCTATCTTCCACAAACACAAGCAGAAAATAAATAAAAGACAATTCAGGGCATCAGCAGGGCTGAAATGAAGCATATCTTTCAACAAAACTTATCTTTAAAGGCTGTTTTTTGGAGGGTACACTAAACACACTTCCTCCTGTAACTGAGTGACAAACATCATTTGCCAGTTTTTCTGCACATTAAGCTGTCAGGGGTAAGGAAGCAGTGAAATACTAAGGGAAGCAAAGTTACTACTAAGTAATTTCTAGAGTTAAAGTTTAAGGTAGTGTATGAGGACATATCATAGAAAACACTTTATTTATGATTTACAAAATCTGTTACTGTCTCTAGATAACATAAAATTAAAAAATAAAATGCAAACAGACTACAAAAATCCAGATGTTCAGATAGTTTTCACACAAGCGTCTCATTCACAGTATATAACCACATGTGCTTTTGCAGCCACTAAAAATAAAAACATTTTCATGACTTGAAGCTAGCTCTTTTTCGAGCATACAAGAGACACTGTAAGTTGGATTAAAGCAAACCTACACAATTTTGGAACCCATATATCAAACTTACAAAGTTTAAGACAGTTAGTTCTCCAAGGACTAGAACTCCAATACAATATAAATTTTTTTCCATGGGAGTCACTGAAGGGAAAACAAAACAAACAATTACTTTAAAGCTGACATGAAAATAGAAACGTAGAATGAAATTCATTTGTACTGTTACTTCATTCAGTTATAGCAAGGATCAATTTGGCCCATGACTGGTAGGAAATATTATCATGGATCATAATTAAATAAAAAGACTTATTTAATTAAAGGAGCCAAATTAACCAGCAAGAAATAATCAGTAAGATTTCTAACAACTTTCTATCAACAGTAAAGAAATTCATACTTCTTAAATGCATATTGATTTCAGTTCTCAAAGCAAATTTGTTTTGTGAAATTAGTGTAAGACACCAACACAAATAAGCTATTGTAATGCCAATATTACCTTATTCAAGCAGATTAACTCTTGCTAATTATTAAATTACACATCTGGCCTGCTGCATATTTTTAGCTCGTAATAAGTTCTAATTAGCTATTTGAAAGTGTTCAGGGTGATAGCTGAATATTCGCTGTGCATAAGGATCACTGTCTGTTGCCACTTTTTGTCCCGTATAATGGTGGTAGCTCTCTGGATGAAAGTGTTCACAGTGAAGGTTAATCCATTCTCTTTCAGTACTGTATCTCTCTGCTTCAGCAAGTATTCGTGTTAGAGCCATGATATAACTCAAAGCCATCTGAAGGGTCTCATATTTGGAGAGCTTCTTATCTTGACCCCACTGTGGAACCACCTTCCTCAAACGATCAAAGGCTGTGTTCAGTCCTTGCATCCGTCTTCTCTCCCTGGCGTTGGCAGCCAGTCTTCTCTTGGCAGCGCTCTCCATTCTTTCTGTGCTGCACTTCACGACGCAGCCTGATCCACTTCTGCACTGGATGTCTGATTCTACTCCTGAATCCAAATGACTGGATTGACAGGTTTTCATATCTATTGCAGATGCAGCTTCACACGCATACAGAAAAAATTACACTTTAAAAATGAAGTGTCTGAACAGCTGTAGAGAAAGCACTCCTATAAGTAGCCTGTGTACCTCTTGAATCTTTTTCCAGATGTTGTTGATGAGATATTTATCTTCGCATAAAAAATAAAAAAATAAACTCTTCTGGCTTTTCTGGAAGTGTCTGAAAATTGCTTATTTTTTAATGAAAAAAATAAAGAGTTCTCAATGCCTTATGCTTTCATTCTTCTTATTTCTGTAAACTCAAAGACAGAAAGTAATGAAATCTCCATTCTCAAAACATGAGTTTGTGAAGAAAATGGTCCTTTTAAGACAGAAAGAATATTAATGGATTAAAAAGACATCCATTCCAATGGACATTTCACTTGGAAGGAGTTCTGATTCAGTTTAGGAGGACGTTTTGATACGATGAACTGTTGCGATCTGAAGACATAACTTGGTAACAGAAATCTCTCCTTCTTGACTGCCGTCGGTAAGCAATGATTGTGTCTTACAGACTCGAAGAGGCTTTATAGAAATTGCTAAGGCTAAACAGGTGGTAGCAGGTGGGCGGGCGGCACTCTGCTTCCATCCCAGTACCTTCCCAGCCTGGGAACCACAGGGGGACAAAAAAAAAAAAAAAAAAGAAGCAACAGTAAAACCCGAACATTACAGCCTTCATCTGTTGAGAAGTCTTCCAAAGCCATTCTGTCCAGCCCTAACAACTTGCCATCTGGAGCCGTGTCTGGCTGGCCCCGCTAGACTCTGGGCACTTAAGCAAAAGATCCTTTCAATTGATAATCTGTTGCAACTCAGGAGAAAAAAATATATATAACTCTCACTGTGCATTGTAGCATTTGCACTTTAAAATATCTGAAAATTCTGGTAGGTAGAATTAGGAGTAAAAAATAATTGTTCCGACAAAACAGAGGAGAATTAGCTTGGTGATGCATGGCAGAGAATAGTACTGTGCTTCACTATACAATACTGAAGCAAACAGACTCAAATTATCAGGAATCTTGTAGGACTAAAGTACAGACCACTGAGAAGAGAGCAGTGTCTCGAGGAAAACTGAGATTATACATTTGCATGTCAGCAACGTTATGAAAATTATTCAGAACAAGTTTAAACAGTTAAAATGTAGCTATGGATTTATCTAATAATTTTTAAAGTATTTGGAGAGCTTGTGATACAGACACGCCAGTACAAATAGTCTGAAAACTATCCTTTTTAATACGCACTGTGTAATGTATACATGCATATTTATGTGAATGCAAATCTAGAATGTGCCCTCTTAGGATTATCCCCAAATAGGTAAGGAGAATAAAAGAAGGTGTGAAAAAGATCAATCTGCTTTCTGGCTGTAAGAGCTCGTTTGTGCTACTAACTCTATGACAGCAAAGTCACCATTCAGACACACACAATATAATCTTGGTTTTACAGTACTTATACTATTAAAACCATTATCTACATAAATTACAAGGAAAAAAATCATATTAACATGCTATCTTATACACAAAAGGTTAAAAAAAAAAACCTGCCATGCAATGATTTATTATCTGTATTGATTTCAGACTTAATTAAACTGTTACCAGCATTCATACATTGCTAAGTTTTTTCATTAGAGACTGAATACTGTATATTTATTTAGAACTATGCTATGACTCAATTGTTTTCATTATGACTCTAAAACTTGAAGTAGTTGTAAACAGCTGATTAATCTCTAGCAGAAGCAATGACAATGAAATGAGGTTGAATAATCCAAAAACAATAGGATGCAATTGAACACTAATGGACTTGAGCACGACAGATGTTGAACGTAGGCTGTTACGCCCAGTTGGTCTGCTCTTAATATTCTGAATCCTAATGGTCTTGAACAGAGATGATGGTTGGGGTAGGGAGTCTCCATTATTCCATTATCAAAACGTACGATGCATCTTCAATATTTAAAGAAGTACAACTTCATCACATTTCATTATAATGTTCAACATTCCTATTTGTGTGCGCTGACCTGTTCTCCCAAATATAGAAAAAAGCACTACTTCACATTAATGTGTTCCTTTCTGAATGCCAATTTCTGAATACTTGGGAGTGTGAGAGAGCTGAAAACAGCACATTTCCAAAAACTGCATAACCATATGTCTTTCACAGAAGGATCAGCAATTAGAACACGCGAGATACTTCTTTTTCTGAAGGCACTTCATGGGCAGCAATAAAAAAAAAAACAACCCACACCTTTAATCTTCCTGCAATTGCAACAGCATATTGTAGTGCTGTAACTTAACATGCTCAAATAATTTTAGTTGAATCCTTTGTCACTTAAAGTGAATCTCAAGGGATTTTTAATGTATAAGAAAACAATAAAGTTAAGGCATTCTGTACATTAATAAATATTGTGCATTCTCATGAGACATTTGCTACTCAGTTCAAATTATTAATCACTCTTACTATGAAAATAGTGCTGCTAACTTCATGCCTGAAGTATGAAAAGCATTTCTAACTTCATGTTCTGCAAGTATGAATTCACAATTCAGAGAAAACCTTATAGTTTACTCCACTAATGAATAGTAAGACAGCAAATGACAGTACCATCCATTTTCCTCCTTTCTAATTGATTCTCCATCATTACCATTCTTTGAGTAACACACTGATACCATCTCAAGAGAGGAGCTGAGTTTTATCCCTCTTAATGAACAACCAACTCCACTCTGTATGATTTACTACAAAAATCACAGAATCAGGGCACAAGTCCATCTGGTTGATGAATCTTAGAGCTTATAGGCAAGGTTAAAAATTGTTCCTTGGAAGGTCAAAATGCTTGCTTTCCATGTCACTTTTTTTTTAGTTTCTGCTTTTTGACAGAGGAAAAAAATATCTTATTTGATCATACATTGTTTTTGTTTGAGGATATGCATAAGAAAAAACATCTATGCTCATCTAAAAAAGCTACTTTTTTCCCACAGAAAAACAAGTATCAGTGCCTTATCCACACAAATTAACTTAATTATTTGCATAGTCCATTAGCCATACGAAAATACACCATCTCAAGCTAGAAAACAAACGGCCTTATTGCTCAGATAATAATAGAAAGGGTATCAGTAACATTTTTCCAAGTCTCCTTCACCTGGCATGATTCAACTGATCACATATTCTGGCATGATATACTGCTGTTGTGCTAAAAACAAATCTAGATTGCAGCTCCTATTAGTTTCATCTGTATTTGTATATCAATGATTTCTCAAGAACTTCCCTTCTGCTCTTATTTTTTGTGTCAGAATATAATTTGAAGCCAGAAGAAACATTGGAATGTTCTGTGCCTATTCACTCACATTTCAATCTTTGAATCTCTTAAGCAGGCACGCATTCAGTGCTACTCCATAGCCCCAGCAGCATTATTCCTGACTTGCATTTTAATTCTAAAACGGTGGTTTTGATCAAAATATTGTGTTTTACACAGAGAAGGAAAAAAAAGACTGATGGTTAAGCAGGCTTTTTTCATTCATAAAACAAATTATTTTATCAGCTTTAAGTCACCAGTGATATTAGCAAAACAAGAGATACTTTCAGTCCACTGCAAAATAAACTAGGTTCAGATTTACGACTAGATACAGAAATGCATTAAAAATTTTCTGCTAGATACTCAAGATAGTAACTCAGATAACCATCACAGAAACCTTTAAGAGGAATGTAATACCTTCCATGTGTATTACTATGGAAAACACGATCTTGTTACCGTTGTAGGGTACTAATTTTAAAAGGAAGTGAGAGTAACACTTTGGGTTAAGACTATTTCCAGAATACCTTCTCTCCTCCAATTACACTAAAAGTAACAGATGTAAGCAATATGTCAAAACAAGAATCTTACCTTTTCCTTCTAGCCAGATAGCACTATTTCAATTCCGGTAGGACCCTTCTAAAAGCCACATCAGGATTTCTTACCCCCTAGGAGCTTCAAAGGTAGTTTACACTGAGCAAGCCAAAAGACCAGAGTGCAGTATGCTGCTTAATTAATAGCAGGTGAGTAACTGCCAAAATGTGGCCATCGTTAAGGGTGCAGTCTTTCATAGTATTTGCTCTCAAGACAGACTAGTAATCCATAGTGCAGGAAATAATATACTTTCCCTCCCTGGTTATTTACACTGCTTTCCCCTATAACTCCAATAGAAATATTCCCTATAGGTCTATCAGCAAAACAAACAAACCAAAAAAGCAACTCTCAAGTGAATGCTGCATCCTCAAGAGAAATTCAGACACTTATTCTTATTGGGAAGTTGAACGGCAACCTACAGCAGTAAGATGAGTTTGCAATAATTTTACCTACCACTTCCCAGTGCCATACTGCACACTTCTCAGCACATTCTTACAACAGTTCATTTTATTCCAACTACTCTCTGAGGTGATCACTTCATTCAGTAGTTCAACAAGAAAATCTCCTAGCAACAATTTGAAGCTCAGCTATTGCTTCTTGTCAATTTGTCTGTTGCTCTTTGCCATTCATCCTTTTCAATGCCACACTTTCTAAGTAGCTTTCCCTCAGATGAGATGTGAGATTTTAAAAGCCCAATGTTCCCAGAGATCCTATAGAGCAGCCTTTCAATGTAACTTTGTTTTAAAGCACGCTTCTACAACAGGAGGACTAAAACAGACTAAAAATAATCAAACATCAAAAAAGAGAAAGGGCTTGTTTTACCGTAATATCACAGGAACACGTTTTGTACCTTTAACTAACACAAATGTTTCTCCCTTATATTACATATATACGATGATTACTATCATATACATATAGATATATACACATACTAAAAAAAAAAAAGACAGCTCATGAAAAGAAAAAGTTACCACTGAGAATGATGTTGCTACCTTTTGCACTGCTAAAGCAGGAGTTAAAAACAAAACAAACAAAAAAAAACATCTTTACCAAAATTTCACAGATTCTGCAGAGATGGTGGCAATCAAGGCCCAACAATTTATGAACCAGCACATGTGAACTACGATTTGTTTGACCATTTTCAAAAGCTTATAGAGGTAAATTTAATGAGCTCTCTGACACTGATGCAAAACCAGTATTACAAAACAAAACAAAACATCTTAAGCTTGTTATAAAGAATGGATGGACAAAAATTTAACAGGAAAATCAGCTTATGGAGTTTTTTATAATCAAAAGATGTAGTCAGACAAATGTAATTCAGTTTAGGACAACATCCGATCTTAGCAGAGGGTGTGATTTGGAATTATTACCTCCTACATGCTAAAACTTCAGACTTTCACTGAAACAGGTCATCCTACTCCTTTCCTATCCCTAGGGGCTTACTTTGTCTCAAATACTGACAGGGTAAGCTGTCACACAGTCATAAGGCAAAGTCAGTTCCCCACATTGACTGAAAAAATACTCCCTTACACTGTAGTACAGTTTTCTACAGTGACCATTTGCTGAACTGATTTAGCTGATAAGTCACATGGTCATTTGTTTCAGTATGTAGGAAGCGGCAGCACCATGTGCCTACAGGAAAGCAGGGATGGAGCAGAAAATGTAGGCACAGGCATTACCAGGATACTACATATCCATACTACAGCTACGTGACACTAGGCTTAATATATATCATGGTCTGAGACATTATAATTGATCATGTGTGCCCTTTTATCCCTCTAATGTAAATCAAAGAGGTCAGTTAACGCTATCAGGGAAAGCTGCTACTTGTTATTCAACCTTTTCAAAACAATTCAGCCTCAGGCAGATATCCAGAGATGAAATTTCTTACTGGTTTAGCAAAATCATAAAGAATAGAAGAAAGGAGTCTTTTAAAGAGCGTGCAAGGATGATCAAGAGAAGAACACTACCAGTCAGCAGAGAAATGGAATTGATTTTGTAGGAGGAACAACTAAGTTAGAATGGACTTTTCAGCAAAGTGGGGATTTGAGAGAGGCTGGCAAAACATAAGAAACAAAGTGCATCAAATGAGGTTAATAACAAAAACAAGGTAGGTCTTCACACATTTAGTAAGACATATGTGAATCTCTCTGCAACATATTTGTGGATACTAATAGCTAACATAAATTAGATGATGGACTAAATAAATTAGAGCCAACTCAGTGAACCAGACAGAGCAGAATACAGCCAGGCTAAAGAGCTGAAGAGATCTAACAGCTTGTGACTGCAGAAAATAAGAGGTCTTACTATTCCTTCCTCTCTATCCCATTCCTCCTCTTTTTCTTTTAAGGCTATACTCCCCTTCTGCACATTCTGATGTTTATATGACTGGACAGTCACATTAATCTCTCAAGACCAGGAGAAATATTTTTTTCAAGGGTTGGTTTTCTGCTAGATTAATAAGTTGAATCAGCTGTCCGTGCAGTCAGTTAAGTAGGTCTTGGTGTGTTGGTGGGGCCACCTGGCAGATAATGGTAGAAGAATGGGAAAGATCTTCCCTTTATGGCTCTATTAGAAGAGCTAAAAGCTATTAGATATACACATCTGAATCATGTATAGTGCTCTTGAACAAATATTGCATATGACTGCTATGTTATCCTGTCATTCCTATATTATTTCCTATGCTATCTGAACAATAAGAAACATTTTGATGATGAGATAGAGTGGGAGATACAGACAGGAACAGACAGTGACAATACTAGGTAAAAAAGGATGAAAAGTAAGGTAAGGATTCAAGTGGGCTGAGCAATGTGAATTTACAGTGGCTGGGATCTAGAGTCTATAGCATCAGGAATTTTCCTATTTTTTCCTTTCTGACTTGTAATCTGAAGAAGAGAATGCAATCCACCTTGGAAACAAATTGCAGTTATAAGTCTGGTACCTAGCCAATTAGGAAGAAGACTCTCAAAAATTCTTCATCTTCAAAACATAATTAAAGCTGCAATTACGGTTCCTTGCCCAAAACAAAATAGTGCATAGCCTGTGCCATACAGCCTACTGACTGGAATAAAAATATGAAGTAGCAATAAAAAGGGACACGACACGTGATAGCGTAAGCTTTTTCTGTTTTTATTACTACTATTTTTCACTTCAGGAGGAGCTGTTTTCTTGTGCAAATAGGCATAAAATTTCTACCAATTGCCCTGCTTCTCATCGATTTCTACTTGGCACAGTTTGCCAGATGCTGTTTGGTCTGAGTGTTGCCTTGACCTCCACCGGTGACGCTGGCCCCTTTTTGCTTTGTTGCCCAGTATTTTCCCAGCAGGGAGGTCCCACCCCTCTAATAGTTCAGTTGCAACTTTTGCTGAAGGCTTATAGGCTACCCATATGTTGTACTGGAGGGGCCAGCATGACAGGAATTAACTCAGAAGTGGCGTCCAGCATTGTCGCAGGAGCTTGCCCAGGGGAGATTATAAATGCCCCAAAACTAATTAAATATTTTGTCTCCTGCTGGTAAACAAAAGCGAATGAGGGCAAAAATATGAAATGCCTGATTTAACATGTATCTTTAAGTAGCTTGACAAGAGCAAGCCTGAAGTCAGTGATGCATGATTTAAAAGCCCCTAATGGGTCAAAGCTGTTAAATAAATGAGACTTTTGTCTATTATTCTTCACTTCATATAGTTTCAAAATGTACTTACGGTTGGTTTTCTGAGTATTTCACAGTGGCACTTCTGGAGTAAGAGCAACTCAGTCCAGGCTTTTAGAAGTATTTGTAACTTTCAGTTTTGCACTGAAAAGAATACAAAAGAAATATGACCACTCAAAGACATACACACAAGTGGGAAGCGATAGTATTTACAGTCATGTTTCACAGACTTAAACTGTCAAATGCTGCTTCATAAAAATGAGGTATAGTAATCCTTCTTATTTAATAACATGTTTAAGAACGTATATTTTTTTAAGTAGTAGCCAAGTGATTTTTTTTCAATGAATCAGAATTATTTTAAAAATCAGTTAAACTATCTCAGTAATGGTTCAAATATTTTTGATACTTATCATTTTGGAGGTAGTGAATTCAATTTAGTAAATTAACAGTCTTGAATAATGTATAAGCATATATTTTGAAACGCATTACTGCAGACTGAACTTCTTTTCTAATACATAATAACAACAGTTATCATCTAAATATTCCATGAATATGGTTTGGAGTGTTAAGTACTGTCTTTCACAAAGCCTGGTAGTCAAGATGTTAATTCTAAATAGAATTCCCACATAGTAATGTTACATACATGCTTAACCACACGTTTATATAATCCTACTGCAGTTAATGAGACTAAACAAATAAGCAAAACTGAAAACAGCAGTAAGTTTTGGTCATCATCAATTCATAACGCTGTCAGCGTGAACCAGGCAGGGACCGATCTAATGAAAGAATAGTATCCACACATGTAAAAATCTTTCTGTTTTCCATAAACATATTTTTACTTACTTCAAACAATTTTTTTTAATGATAAAAAGGAAGTTATCCTTATTTGCTGAAATATGAAACCTGCTGAAAGATGGCAAGCATCACAAACACGGGCAGAAGAGAAGGAAACACAGAAGCAAATTGATGTACATGAATATATGTGTATTTTTTTATATATACAAACATATCTGTTTCATTTTTTTGTGGTATTTTACCATTACATTTTGACTTTATAATTAAACTATTATGTAAATTAAGTAATGCATACTCAATTAAAAGAAAAAAAAAAAGGTTTACACTGTTAACTGTAAGGCTTGATGTAATTAATGCTTTCCAACTTAACAAGGAACTTTGGTAGCTCTATTTTTTGTATCCTGCCACAGGCAGATGAGCACACACGCATTCGCGCATATAACACATCTGCTCTTTTGTCCAAATGGACAGCAGGACGCCACAGAGGTTTTTCCATCAAAAAGAAATGCAGTCCTGAAAGATTAAGATGTTGTAGTCAGGCACATGGTAATGTGTGATGTTTCAGATTTTCAGGTCTCCCAAGTGTCACATTTCCAAACTCTAATGAATTAGATGTGACGGATATCCTTTGAAAGCCAGCACTAAAGACAGTTGTGAATAGAGGCACAATGTGGTAGCTGGTCAGATATAACGCAGGATGGACTCAGAATGCACAAAGGACAACGTTTCCCACTAGGTACAAGTGAATAAAAACTGATACAGGAAAAGGATTTCATATTTAGTACCAAAAAGCTTGTTATTTGTTTACTGTTCTCCCATGGAGATGGCTGATTTTTCTCATTCCTTACTATGTTAGAGATACCAAGAATCACAAATGACAGCATTATATCAGATTTTACCAGCATTTTCTCTTGAATGATCCAAATTCCAAGTTCAGGAAGTTTCCTCAGCCTTAATTAATATCAGAGTAGAAATTTTGAATAAAAAAAAGATTTTTACAACAATATATGCGGCCACTTCTTTTAAATATATGTGCTTGGAAATCATGTTCATTTAATTGCCTATATCATCACCCACTTGTGGGCTTCAAATCCTAGTGCAAAAATGCAGCAAGGCAGCCACATTTCTACTGCAGCTGGTCTTCTTCATATACCATTGAGAATCAGAAAGGTATGTATCACTTTGTTTTTCCTTATAGCTCAAGAAATGTTTGAAGATGATAATAACTACAATTCTGTAATCCAGTTTGGCTGACAAATGTGCATTTAATAAAAGTACTATCGGTTAAAATAATTGGTGATTCTTTTATAATGCAACACTGGGAAAATGTCCAGGCCAAGTTCTAGCACACCAACATGTCAGGAATGCAAGCGTCAGGGTAATGGCTGCTCAGTCTATCAGACAAACCAACAAGCAGTTCCAATGGGGTCAGGACAAATTCTGAAAATCATGAACAGGAAGCACAAAATATAACTTATCCAGAAAATGCAAACATTTCCTACACAATTTACCAAGCAGTGCAATAGATTCTTCATAAGCTTACATTTTCATACTAAATTCAGATGTCTTTCTACTCTACCTAAGTCACAATGTACTGGCTTCAATACCTAGATTTCTTTGTGAAATATTACCTTCTGTGAAATGCATCGAGGCCATCACTTAGACAGTGGTCTTTTATCTATGCATCTATGAAATGCAGAAAAGACTCAAAATTACCTAAGAATCCAAGACAGCGATCCAACAAATCTGAAACTACAAAGAATTCAGGCAAGCTGCACACGGCTTAAGTTCTCCTACTAGCTCTATCTTCTTCTTCAGGGAAAAAACACACCTTCTTTAAGCCATTAAATGCAAATCAGTCATTCAGAGAATAAAAAAAACTGTAAAACTTGAAGTGTCCAATGAAAAAAAAAACAAAGCCAAATATTTTATCGGTATCACTGAAGCCAAACACACTGATATATTATTCATTATCTTCCTCTAAGTTTTGCACAAATAGGAATGTGGAAAGACTGCCCAGGGAACACAAGCATGTGTCCCTTTTTTTATCCAAAGTATTTTTTGTTTTTCGGGAAGGATTCAATGAATTCTACGAAGACAAATGGATGTAACGGTTAGACTGGGCTCAATAAATTGTACAAGGCTTTTAGGTAAGTGCACACTGGGTAACGCACATGAGAAAGTTTGTCTCAGTTAAGAAAAGATTGGCATAATCAGTCTCAGGCTTCGATAAGAGAAGTAAGATGTCTGAAAAGAGAGGAAAAGGGAAAACAGACAGAATCTAGGACCTCTCTTTTTCTTGGTTGGCAGGGTATGGATTCATACTGTACTACTTTAGTGACCAATGTTCTATTTCTTTTTGTCAATTTCATAATCCTGGGGCACAGAGCAACTTAACACATACTCCCAGTTACCAGAGATTATAACTTTTAAAGTACAATTCCCAGTAATCCTTCCTGGACCTGTCTGATTTCACTGTCTTTCAGTCAGTGCTGGTGCTTGAGGAGACAAATTCTCCTTTATCCTAAAAAAATCCTTTGTTAAGAACTTCTAAAAATGAAAAAAAGTACCAATTAGTTGGTATTCTGACTGGGACTAATGCAAAGGTGTCTTCTAGTACCCTGGGATATGGTGTGCTCTACTTTGGAAAGAATCAATCAGTCAGAGATTGATGAAGGGGTGCTGAGGTCAGGTTTGCAAACACAGAACCATCTGCAGAGTCTCCTGGGTTGGTACCTGCAGCAGAGTAATTTACAGGAGCAGGTGTTTCCTTTTAATCTTTTTTTTTTTTTTCTGCTGAAATTGTAACTTTATTGAGAAAATGCCTGCAGTTGGTTATTAATAGCGGACTTCATCTATTGATGCTATTAACTGCTAAGGTTTCTGCAAGTTGCAGTTAGCATACTACTTAAAAACATGGGTAAGAATGGATACTGTGATATTAAATGCCTGCATCAATCAAATGTGTTTTCAGAAAGTTACTACGCACAAATCTACTTAAGCCCAGAAAGCTGTTTTTAAAACAATGGTTTTTGTTCAGAAAGAAGACATAGAAATTATCATAATTATTATTTCAGTTTATAGCCATAAATATTTATGAAGAAAGGAGACTTTCTGAAACAGAATAAAATTCAAGAATTCCAAGTGGAATTTCCCACCTGAATTGAGCTTGGCTGGATGGGCACTCAAGTAACCTGCCTTTGGTTTGGATCCAAAATGTAAGTAATAGGCCAGTAGACAACACATCTGGATTCAAATTCATATTTCTGGATTTCTTGTACCTCAGAGTTTGATCCAGCTCTGCTGTATTCTGCTCACCCTATATTCCCCAAACATCCAAAGTGTCAGAACACAACTAGCTTCAGCTAGCGACAGACACTGGGAATATGCCTAAGACTTTTAACTATGCTTACATAGTAGTCTCTATATAGAGATACCATCCTTTTCCACCTCACAAACTCACTTAATTTATCTCCTACAAGTTCCTTCTTCTGCTCAGTTACTGAAATGTTTGAAATTGTCTTGTGTTTGCTTAACGTATTTTATCCATACTATAGTTTTTAACAGGAGAAAAATAATGTATGGGAAAGTGGTTCCTTGGTTTGAGAGTATCACAAAAAAATCACATCACATTTGGAAAGTGCATAAAACTTATCCGTATATGATTGAGGACACCGTAACCAGGTAATGTTCTATCTCACCAATGAGTAAGGGAAAAACACAACAATCAAATCTAATTTCTCTCTACAGAAACCAATAAATTTAGAAACATTTAGAATTCAGAGTTACAGTAGTCTGCTTCAGATGCTAAGTCTAAATATTATAGGCTACAGCTGACCTCCATTCAATTTTTCTCTCACATTCCTACTATTGAGGACGATAATTACCTTATGTTACTTTATTTCCACATTCTTTTGAAGCTTCACAGGTAGAGTTTGCAGCAACTTTTAGGAAACGAAGAAGGAAACAAAGGAAAATGAAAAAGGAATAAGGAAAGAAGGAAATGAAAGAAAGAAGGGCAGTGACTCAGCAATGAAAGTAAATTCTTTGTTCTGTCCTTTTGTATAAGTTTGGTAATGATTTTAAGACAGATCTACCCTCTGCAATCACAAATTAATAAAAAGATCCAGAAGTCAGAATCAGACTGCTTAATTTGGGTATTTCTCAGTCTTTAATTGAACTAATTTAATTTTCACTTGATACATCATCACCCTCAATTTTCTTCTATTTTCCATTTCTTCTCCTGGGAAGGTTCCCTCTGTTTCTGGCATGTTTCCTTGTCACTCTAATGAGTACTGAGACAAAGAAATCTTTCATTTCCCAGAAATAACCATCTCAACTGTTGCTAATTTCCCTCCCTATCCCTTGTGAACACATGGCTCCTGTCTACAGCCTCTTGTTGTGCACACATTTGTGAAACGTTCTATTTCAACTTGGGGCAAAATTTTCCAATTCCAGAAAAAAACTTTTGCATATATGCAGTCTATTTTCACCTAGATAACACAGAAGAAATGCAAAGGATTTTCATGAGTCCTTAAAGAAAAACTGTTAAAAGGCTCATTATATATAAAACTGGCTTTCTGTTTTTCTTTCTTCCCTTTTATTTGTATATTCATTTCTATAGCAGCAGAGTTAACGGTTTCTACTATTCGATTGATTATTTTCTTATTTTGCTCCCTTCCTCTAAGTCATGTACATTTTCCTAGCTCCTACATGAGCTGGACCTCTGAAGCACACAACTATGAAGTAAAGTGAGCAAATGCGCACTTAAATTTTCATGTCTTGACTCCTGGATCCAGCCAGGTCTTTATTCAAAACATAGTGCCCTGTAATGATCCTATGTCGGAAAATTGCACAGTAAACACTTGAGTTTTACACTGATAATTTTAATAATGCTATATAGTCAACCCAACAAAAATGTTTCTTAAAGTAAATTGTATTTAATTAATGTGAAAGGCCTAACAACTTGCATAAAAAAGAAGGAAGTCCACAACGATGGCATCCCCATGAAATTCTAGCCTTGTAGAGTTACAATGATCTACAGATTGTGCTGCTTAAGCTGAAGGTGAATATTCTTCACAGAAACCCATCTTTAAGTAATGTCTTCTTTCTGCTTTTTCCACGCTGGATTTGGCCCTTAGAAATTAACTTAGTTTAAACACAGAGTTCCTCTTTTTGATGTAAAATTCACGTAACTTTGAGTCTCATTACTCATTTCAAGTGCAATGGATATTACATTTGACACCACAGTAAGTTAGCAACTATCAAGTAGCATCCAGTTCAAAGTTAAGTCAGTTAAGTTTCATTAACAATATACTACTAGCAAAACTACTAGGTAAAAGCTTTGAATGACAGTGTGAAACAAGACCACACAAATTCTAACTAATTTTGTTTGAAGTTCACACAACACATTTTTTCCATTAGGAAAGTCAGACAAAATTTGTTCCAACAACTAATTTCGTTTACCATTGACTGAAAATGTGCAGTGTGCTAAAATAAGTCTTAGTGAGTAATTAGGATCACCAGGTCAACTGTACAATATTTCATTACAATAAAGTTGCTACTTAGAAAATCAATGCTCTTTTTCTTGCCACGCTCAGCAGCCTTGCTTGCTTTGCATATGGCTGCATGTTTAATTAGCGATCCTTCTGTAAGTGTCTGCAATTAGCACAATGATGATTAATAAAATAACTCCTTTAAAGCTCAATTTAGGCAGCAGAACTGCACAATAAGGTATAATTAATTCATCATTAATTAATCATGGCTGATTAACTAATCTGTTGATTAAAAACACATTACCGCATAGTATCCCACCTGAGCTCTGGTGATTTTTCTATTCAGAACTGAAAGAGACTAAGTAGTAGTAAACCATTAAAAAAAATGCATTAAGCAGCAAGTTTATTCATTTAGTCAGGAAATTTAGATAGCAGAGATATATAAAATTTCCCAGCCCTTTGTTCATTATTAGCCCCCCTGGGAAAACAAAAAAAAAAAAGAAAAAGAAAAAGAAAAACAAAAAAAAAAAAGAAAAAAATGTACTATTTGTTAAATGTCAACAGATGAACAATAATTGCTTTTTTAGATCATTTATATTCTTAAAGAGGTGGGTTGTTGTTTTTTTGAAAGCATCTCAGACAATGGACTAGACTCACACTTTTATAAACCAGACTAAAGGAGCAAATGCAGCAAAACAAGCTTGCAGGAGGGCTCAAGCAGGTCTAAGGCACTAAATGGAAAGTGGTGATTTGCTTTATGAGAAGACAAGGTCAAGGTGACTGCAAAATATGCAGCTGCAACACTGCTGTTGAGCTGCCTCCGTTGCAGTGCCATGCCTACGATGATTCCATGTTTAGGAATTGTACATCAAGTCCCTGAACTTCAGCAAGCCTGAATACAGAAAAACATTCATTTCAATTTGGAGATTTGCTTGCCACCTAGTTCTTAAGCTTTGTGGTGCATTTAGATCACATACTCACTAAGTCCAGTGCAGCCACAACAACAAGGAACTTATATTTTAAATAAATCCTAAGATTTTCACACTGTTATTTGCCCCCAGATACTTGGGCTTCAGTGATTTAAAAGTTGTGTTGTCTATTCAGAATAGCTGGAACTACAATAATTTGTCACAACTAAGTTCCTCAGCATTTATAAAGGACTGTATATAAGATTCAGCTGTTCCCACACTGTAACAATGCCTTTGAATTCAAAACACATTATTCTTCTTTTCAGCAATGCCCAACAACAGGACAAGGGGCAACCGGCACAAACTGGAACACAGGAAGCTTCATCTGAACATGACAAAGAACTTTGTTACTGTGAGGATGACAGAGCGCTGGAACAGGCTGCCCAGAGAGGTTGTGGTGTCTCCTTCTGTGGAGATAATCAAAACCCACGTGGATGCTTTCCTGCACAATACACAGCAGGGAAGCTGCCTTAGCAGAGGATTGGACTCTATTAAGGAATTAATTCAAAGTTTAGGGAAAAAGTGATTTGGAAGGGAAAACAGAACTTTAGCTGGAGTAACTCAGTTACTTCATGTATTCCTAATAAACCCAGAGAAAGATAAGAACAGTAAAGGAAAAAGTGACATCTGAAACAGCATGCTCAGTGAAGAACATCATAGAACAAACGTTTAATTTAGGAGTAAATTGTCAGTCCCTCAGAAGTAAATGACACTACACTAACCAGTGACATTTTCTGTTTTTTCAATTTTTTAACAGTCCTCGGGGTATCACTACGTCAATCTCTTAAATTTGTTAAAAATGTGAAGTGTTGAATAAGCAGAAGCACTGTAAGTCACAGCAATAACATTCGCCCATGAAAAGAACCGTTCATAAAGAAGAGCTCTATTTCTAAATCTTTTGCATTTTCTTCATGTTTTAATTCAAGTAAATTAATGAACATAAGAATCATTTCAAATGTGGCAGAGAAAGGAAGCTGACCAAAGTCAGTTTGATTGTTTTATCACATAAAGAAGTTTATAAATCAATCCAGGAGTTTAAGTGGCTTTTAATGTGGAAATTGGGAAAAAAAAGAAAAAAAGAATTATTTAAGAGCAGAAAAATAACAGGGCTGTCCTTGGACGATTTCCGAGATGAAGTCCTGAGATGAAAGTAAAGGAAACAATACCAGAGATCTTCAAGATTAAAAGTGAACATTTTCAAGCAATTTTTAAAAAATGGACAGTAAGTAATCAAAGATTTTTGAGGACAGTGAACGAAAACTAAGATATAATCAACACAGTATGAGTAATGTGAAGGTGTGATACATGACACTGTTAGTGTCAGTGTCTTCATAAAGTCAAGTTTCCTTTCAATACAATAGCAAATTGCCCCGCAATTTCAACTCTTCCATTATCATGAAGTGAAATCTTCAACTCTCCTCCACGTCGAGAACATTGAAAAGCTAAATGGAAACAAGAATAAGACGAATCCAGAGTTAAAATGTTAGTATTACAAATCAATTTTTATAAAATGCATGAAAATTCAGGCTAACATGGCCTCTGTCTCCTGAAAGCAAGCAACAACTGGGCAATCACTGTACCAGGGACAATCTGTGCACATTGCCTTTCCAACTCAAACGATTCCATGACTTTTCTCTTCCTCAGCAGCCTCCAAATGACTTACTGATGCACCTTTGCCTAGATGCCAGAGTTAATGATTTTGCTCTGTGTGCACTTATGCTGATCATATTCAACCTGATCTAGCTATCAATGTCCCTGTTCATCACAGGAGAGTTGGACCAGATGGCCTTTGGAGGTCCCTTCCAACTCAAATAATTCTCTGCTTCTATAATGCTTTACAGATGAAGATTAACTGAGGGTGTATCTCAGACTAGAATCAGACATATAGAGTCTAAACAAAGTGGTATGTAGTAATGAAGTATGGTGGATTACTGGGATGTAATTAACTAAGTCTTCTTTGTACATCTAAATATGTCTTAATGTACCCATTTGTGGGATAGACCACTTCCCTAGCCAAGAAGGAAGAATATTATTATCTGCATAAGAAGAAAGAATCACTTCACAGGTAGCAAACTAGAACTAGACACTAGGTTCAAAGAACATGTTTGGTTACTGAGTAAGTAAAGCTGAAGTAGCCAGCAGAAAAAGTCTGTGAAGAAACATAGATGCTGCTTCAGTTGTCACAAACTGAGATGAAAGTCTTACACAGACAGGAAGGAATTTATATAACTTCAGGATTTATATAATCCTGAATATATCATTTAATACACTTGGACAAAGTTTAATGACAAAAGCTTTCCACTGATAAATAATAACAAATCTAATTTTTTTAATGAAACTGTTCATAGTCATATTCAGTTGAGAAGATAATGCTTAGCTTGCTGAGTCTGCAGTTTTGTTTCAGTAGCCCAGTGTTAGTTGCATAACTACTTGATCAGAGAGCAGCCTGGTTAGGATGGCATCTAGCAAAGGTTAGAGTTTCATACCGTTTTGGTTTTGTAAAAGGCTGCAAATAGATGACAATTCACTGATGGTCAGAGTCTCTCTACTTAATGAACTTCCAACTGCACAAGTTGTTCAAAGCTAAAGGGAAAGTGATCCTCGTGATATCCTAATTTATAACTGGGTAGAGACTGTATTCAGATCCTAGCAGTGCACGAGATCTCTAACAGATGGTACATAGAATGTACGCTGTCAGACCATTTCTTAGCCACGGATGACAAGAAAGCTCTTGCTTATACAAGGATATCAGACTCTCAGACAAAGCAAAGGTTCCCAAAACAGTACAAATAGGAGCTATATGACTGCTATGGGTGCTTCCTGGTCTTTTCTATTTAAAGAATTACCAGTTAGTGATTTTAACAAGAGCAGTGTCTATGCATGAACAAATGCTTTCAAATATAATATTTTGGGCCGTTAGTGGTTCATACCACGCTAAATTTGGTGAACTGCTATTGCCAAGTGCAGATACACAGATACACCTGTTCTGTACTGGTAAGGAATCACAGAAGTTAGGGGCAACAACAAGAGCATATTTCCACACATTAATTTAGTTAACTGAATTACAGAGGCATAGAAAGATCCCTCCAGCTTTACCAAGCATTAAAAATTGTCCTGAATTAAAACTCTTCTCTTTAAATAAATTTGGAAACTCTACTACAATATGTTTGGGTATATTAAATTTCTTATGCATGTTTATAAATGACATAAAGATACACAAAATGATATAAAAGATACACAAAAGACTGCATACAGATACAACTGCTAAATAGTTGTATCTGTATGTATCTATAAATAAGTACTATATTCACTGGCAACTATGAAAGTCTAACATACCTGATATTATAGATTATCTTTATTAAATATATATATATAATAGTACTTCAGGAATTCTTCAAATGAACAAAAGGGTGAGGACAGATAGCAAACTCTCATTTGACACATCTTAAACACGATATATTTATATAGCTCCAGGAAAAATGAGTAAAGTATCTCACCTTGTAAAAAGACTGGAAAATTCTCTTTGTAGTTAATGGGAGTGGTTGTTTGACAGTTTGGTTTAATAAAGATAGGAAGAGAACCCAGACACAGGATATTATGTCTGATATTTCAGCACAGATGTAGCTGACCTCCTCCTAGAGGTCACAATACCCAGAAAGAGCTGATAACATATTTAATGTTCCTCTTTTTTTTTTTGTATACAATTTCATATCTCATCTATTTTGGAACTAAAAGGCTTTCAATTTTAAATGGAAGAAAACCTTTATTCTTGCAATAAAAGATATTGCAGAGGCACTGCAGAAGTTTCTAAATAGTCAGAAAGATGCTTTTATTCATTAATCTTTGGTGATACATTATTTGACTGCCATCACCTTTTCTAAATAATCACATCACAAATGGAATTCACTCCAGTAATACCTGATAACCTTCCATGCACATGGAAGGAAAAGTTTTTTCTGAACACATGCAAAAACCACAGGTTGATAAGATGTCATATGGATTTGTCCCCTTTAAATATGTTTTGTATTATTTCCATCACACATACACCAGAAAAAAAAAAGACTGAAGGCATTGATGGCAACAGTCATTAAGGATATTTGTCTATTATGGGAAAAATACTGACAGCCAGCCTGAGAACAAGGCTTGTGAGCCAGGAGCAGCCCTAGAAAGGCACAGATCTCCACACTGCCATCTGGAGGTGTTCAAGACCAGGTTGGACAGAGCTCTGAGCAACCTGCTCTAGTATCAGATCTGGAGGTTGGTGGCCCTGCCTGTGGCATCAGGTTGGAACCTGATGATCCTTGCTTGGGGTCCCTTCCAACCCAAGCCATTCTATGATTCTATGATGTTAAGAGAAACAGCCAGTCCATCTGGATACAATGCCACGGACGGTTTCTCCTTTTCAAAAAGTATGGTGTTCCCCCCCCCACACCCCTCCCTTCACAGCTTCATGGAAATAGAACAGATCAGTAAATGCAAGCATGAGATCTTCAGAACAGATTGCTAAGCTTTTCCTTTGACTCATGATGGAAAAGTCTCAGTCATTGTGGATTACCACATCAAGCTATGGAGGTCTAACAGATCCTTTAAAGAGCTTATAAGCCTCAAGAAAAGTTTGGTCTCACATTCATTAGGCTAAATACAGCAAAGCTTATATTCAAGATAGCTGTTTGTTTTGAAGGGCATTTATTTTAGGGAACAAGGAATCCTATTAGATTAAGGATCCAATCTCCGTTTTAGACTAAGTGACAAGAATCATGTCTTTGGTAGCAAGTGCATAAAATAATAGCATTTCCACTACCACCATCACCACCCTCCAAGAGAACCAGAGGGTTATGAGGGTATTTCACACTGCATCTGTTCTTCCACTTTCCAGCAAAGCAACAGAAGCGTGAGAAGTGAAGAGGCACTCAACGCCTCTCTGTCTAGCCTTGTCAAGTGTAACCGTTTCTCCCAGGTTTTATTCCCCCATCATGGTCTTCATTATTTGCTTAACAGTAAATACGTGATCCACTAAGCCTATCTTTTCCAAAGACAAAACAATTATCAATAATAAATCTGCTCTTTCACTTAAGATCTGGTCATCTCAAAAGTAGAACTACAAATCACGCTCATCACAAGCAAGTGAAGTTGCCAGAGCCTATGCACCTTGTCTCCATTTAAATATTTAATGTTAGATACATTCAAATTGACTACCTTTTATTATTATCCTTTCCTGCTACCATGTAAAACATCATCATCATGAGAAAACTAGTCTTCGTACAGAAGAAAAAATTGTACCATAAAGCACGTCCTTTAAGTACAATCTGAATGCACCATCTCTTCTTACCTAGCTATAAAAATACTAGCCACTTTAAATCATGAGCTTCCTAAAGAACTCACTGAAGGGATTAATCTCGAGTAATTTCCCTCTAAAAATCCTAAGTTAAATAGAATCATATTTTTTCCATCTCATCTTAACATAAACATGAGTGGAAACACTGTCTAGGAGTTGGACTCAACAATCCTTATGGGTCCCATCCAACTCAGGAAATTCTATGATTCCATGATTCTAAATTGTACTGAGAAGTATATACATTGTGAGTGAGAATACTGACTGATACCTCTTCCCAATAAGAAAAAGCAAGCTGTAAGGAGCAAGAAGCGAAAGACAATTCAGTTAAAGCACACAATGAAAATCAACTAAAGCTCACTAAGCTTCAGTCATGATGAAAGGTCACGACAGTAAAAATACAAAAGTTGAGATCAAAAACCAACCACAGAGTTATGATCCACACACTTCAGTTTCCCTACAGGCATAATGTGTCATGTTGGGAGGTAGGAAAGAAAACAGTTTCTTACAGATGACCTCTCAGGCAACATTTTACTATTCAAGTTGAGAAATAGATAAAGAGTTATTACAATATTTTGGATTGTAGCAAAGACATATTTTTTTTAATAGATACACAGCTTTGCAAGAAAACAGTTCCTCTTACCAAGCATTTCTTTCTTTCCCAGCTGCTCTGACCAGTAGCTGCTTAAAACAGCATGGGCAGATCCTTAAAAGAAATTGGAACAAAAAGTACAGAATTAGAATCACTATTTTAAAGAGCGATTACATTCAAAATGCAAATGCCATATACAAATTGAACGTCCCTTGTGTGTACTTAAGAGTAAAAATGCCTATGATTTGGCAAAGCAAACAGAACTTAAGGCTTCTGCGTTTCATTTATTTACAATCAAGCAGTATTACTTCCTCATCCTCCAACTTCAATGGAAATTTTGCCTAAGGGCTTCATAATTAGCCTCAGGAACAACAGATAGTACAAATTAAAACATTTGAGCCAAAGTATTGACTTCTGGTAAACAAGTGAGCTTTCCTAATAACTGAATCTCAAAACACTGAAGCTCAATAACATAATTCACGAAAGCAGTATGTTACTCAGTGGAACAAATAGCTATCCACAAAAAAAAAAAAAAAAAAAAAAAAAAAAACCTGAATCGATTTTTGGATATTTTGTAAGACCAGGAACAGGTGGATAGATGTCACTATGGAGCAAGAAAGAATTCCCTCTCCTAACAGTTTTCACAAACAAAACTCTGTTTGTTTGTTTTTACCCCAGTCTTGAACACTGTTAAGTATCAGGGTGTAGCTCAAGATCTTTTAAGGTCTTGCTGCAGCCTCTGGAAAACCAACTTATCATATCCCAACGGGCAGATATCTTAAAACCCTAGAATGACTTCTCAGATTCATGTTGTGTCAGTGCACATCAGCTGCTATGAGCAAAGACATTCTGCTGGAAACCCAGATGCGAAGCAAGTGTAATTATCAGGGCTCAGGGACACCAGGACATATAGTGATTAAGGAATTACTGTGAAAGAAAAATAATACAAAGTCCTAACACTGTTAAAAGTATAATTCAGCAATACAGTGAAGAGTTTGTTTCTATAAAAGAACTTACAGATGCAAGACAAGCAACTATGAGTTATAATGAGCCTAGAATCTCAAAGGTTCAGAAAACATCTAGCTTTTCCTATATAACAATAATAAATGAGCTCTGGGGTCAGATACATCTAGCACTCTGCCTCCTGGCTGTAACAGAAAAGCAGGACTGAAAGTTTAAGAAATAACTGAAAACATGTGTCTTATATTTCCTTGTAAAACCTTCCACTAGAAGTGCAGTATAACCACCATTACTCCAATAGAGAAGTTTTCTATTCAGCAAAAAATGTAACGAGACTTTTTGATCAAGTTCTCAGCAGAATAATAATTAATCTGTGATTACCTTGTACCTAAGCAAATAACATGACTTCATTCTGCAGCAAACATTACCACAGAACATAAAAGAAACAGACAGAGAACTAGAATTTCTGCCTCTAAAAATATAACTAGTGAAGTTCGTATTACTCGTAGGGCTGAGAACATCCACAATTAAGAGTCCTTAAACTACAGGAGATCTCAGCTGAAGCACCACACATATAAAACAACAGCAGCATATGTGAACTTCTTCTGTAGTATTTGCTGAATTGCACAGTAGTCTTTTGCTTTTCTCTAATTGTAATACATCAGGAAAAAGTTATGAAAAAAGAGGCAGGAATATCTGGCCTGATGACAGCAGGAAGCTGAATTTTTCTGAATGAGTTTGGAATCAATAATGAAAGTCTTCCTACTGTCCACAGAAAACAGTACTTTATTAGAAGAGATCCTTTAAGTATAAAGGCACATTAATCAAGTTTAATAAACACCTGTAAACCGAAACAAGACTAAGTCATTTACCATGCATGTGCTCACACACCTGTAACAGGGTCTTCCAGCACGCCATACCAAGGTGCAAAATATCTGGAGTAAAAATCATGACCTTTCTCTTTTCCATTGGACTTTCCCTTCAGAGTGAGTATGAGTCCTTTCACTTTTCCAGTTTTTTCAGCTGACAGAAAACGCTGTGCGCTCACTTGCAGTTCTTCCAGCACAGACCTTGAATTTAATTACAGAATTTGAATATTCCATATTCTTCATTTAACATAAATTTAAGTTTTCAAAAGCATCAGAAAGCCATGAAATTGTCTTCCCTGCACTCCTCTGCCACAATAAAGCGTTGGAGTAGAAAGATCCCTAGCATTGTCCTCCCAACGTTGTTTGACATAAGATTGCCCAGAATGTGTACTATAGTCTTAGCGAGCAGAGGAAAAAGATCAAACCATGCATTTCCTATCTACTTATGAAAATAGGGTGCCCAAGAATATAACCTCCAAAAATGTATGCTTTCATTTCAACCTTTTCATCACTGGAAAAAAAAAAAAAAGCATTCCACCTACTTTATGAATAAGCAAGCAGCTAATACTACTCAGATCAGAGAATTCTAAAGCACTCTACAACTGGCTCATTTCTGTAAGTTGCAGATACTTCCCTAAAAAACGAAGTTTTGGAAGAGTAAAAATACCGAGTACTCAGCTGAGAATATTTCTTATTTGCCTGCTAGCTCACTCTATAGCCAGTAGTTAGGCCAAACTTCAAGTAAAACAATTGCAATTTGACCTAATTAAAGAATTCAGATGCAGACAATATGTATACAAATCACACTTAACAACGAAATTCAGGTCTCCAAGATTAACAAATGCTGCGAAATGACTTGAATTGGAACTTCCTCTCTAAAGCTACTTATGATGCTGTAAAGTATGTGTAAGCAGATTAGTCAGCTGGGCAAACAAATCCACAGCATTCTGTCAGCATGTCCTGTCTCACTAAGTGTACCTGTACAACTATGCAACTAAAACTTCTTCAGCTGAGAAGCAAGACCACCAATTTCCGGTTCAGACCACTTTTGACTCAGAAGGTTGGCAAAAAGACACAACCATTAACACTGTTTCCTACACCTCCCTTTCTTGAAGACAGTTTTGCGACTAATCTTGTTTAGCTTTGCCAATTCTGTAAGCTCACAGGGAAGATTAAAGAATTATTTAACATGGGAGTTTAAATTTGTGCCTTCAATCTCCACCTGTTTCAAAAATAGATGAGTGAGCCGTGTATGTAAAGAACAGTGGTTAAACAAAAGGCATCCATTTCTGCACACTTGCTTCAGAAAAGTAGCAGGTTCTCACCTTTCATAAGCATCACTGAGGCGGACCAGGAGTTTCTTTGTGTCAGGAGAATAACGGACATCTTGAACAATCATGTCCCCAGTGGCAGCCTGGTACCAAAAAAAAAAAAAAGTTAAAGAAACTAAGAGAAACAGTGTTACTAGAAAATAAAATACTTACAATGTTCCTACAACAACAAAATGGCTGCTAGAATAGGGCTTATGCAATGTTCTTCATGCAACCTTCCAGTACATACAAGCAAGAAAAGCAAAAGCACTACGTGCATGAATGGATATGAGTAGGTGCTTAGAGCTCTGTGTATGTCAACTTGGAAAGAAATCCAGGGACTAAGAACAGGGCAAACATACAGCAGGCTGAGAGTGCCCATGAAATACTGACATTCCAGCCAGCAGAAGGCAAAGTTTAACTGCAGCATATTGGAGAATTCCATCTCCTGAACTACAGGACTCAGAGCTTTCAGTTTTGTCAGTCTCTGTGCAGAGTACCTCAAGCAATGTGAATTTACCACTTTTTAGCCATCCTAATTATAATTATAGCTCATTTAAATGCATTTCTAAGAGAACATCTCTCACTGTATTTACCTTTATTAACTCTTCTACTTCCTGAAGTACCTAAAGGAAAAAAAAAAAAAAAGGAAAACTGTAGAACATAGAGTACTTATATGTATATATCTACCCACGTAAAAATAGGTAGATATGCATCCAAACACACATACAAGCAAATGGACGCTTTCCTTGAAAGACTTTTATGAATAAAACTCTGCCTAACCTGTGGGTCGGTTGAGTAAAGTGGTAAGTCCAGCACAATATGGTCTTTCTCTTGTCTTGTTTTCAATTCCCCGCTCAGAGTCACAAAAGTAAGAACTGAGTTTGGGTTTTCTAGAGAGAGAGAACATTGTAACTGTATCAAACATAAGAACTGGAAATAAATTATTATAGCTCTTAAAGTACTCCAGTATGTTCAAAACAGTTATGCAGCTAAAAATCTAATAACTACAGTAAACTTGTATTGCAAGGCAAAATTCCCAGATGATATTTGCATATTCAGCACTGCTCTTTAGGAAGAGAGATAGCGGGGCATCAGAACAAGTGCAGACATCAGACTACAGCCTGACAGCAGTTGGTAGAAAAAATACCTGAAGTATCTCCACACTTGTTCTCTAAATGTTCTGAAGACTTAATTGCACAAAAAGAGAGATTTTCTTAATCAGAAACAATTTTTATAACATCTACTATAATAACATATAGCTCACAAGCCTACTTTTTATGTGAAATAAAACAGCAGCTGAGGCAAGTGTAGCATGACCACAGAGAGGAACTTCATTGGCTGGGGTGAACCATCGGAGTCCAAAGCGGGAACCTTAAAAATAAAGTTTGTTTTTAAGTGGAATTGCATTTTCTTTTCCTTTTCAATTTATTTCTACATTTTCTATGAATTAATGAGATTTCAGTCAATCAAAAACGCATGTTATAATCAGTCTCAAAGGCTCTTTGTACTGATTTTTGGAATACCTATTGCTCT